>NC_140993.1:264820270-265420270 GCF_052327205.1 Somniosus microcephalus
TTCACTGTAATACCAGTGCGGGCCTCTCATTACAGGCTTTCACTGTAATACCAGTGCAGGCCTCTCATTACAGACTTTCACTGTAATACCAGTGCAGGCCCCACATTACAGACTTTCACTGTAATACCAGTGCAGGCCTCTCATTACAGACTTTCACTGTAATACCAGTGCAGGCCCCTCATTACAGACTTTCACTGTAATACCAGTGCAGGCCTCTCATTACAGACTTTCACTGTAATACCAGTGCAGGCCTCTCATTACAGACTTTCACTGTAATACCAGTGCAGGCCCCTCATTACAGACTTTCACTGTAATACCAGTGCAGGCCCCTCATTACAGACTTTCACTGTAATACCAGTGCAGGACCCCTCATTACAGACTTTCACAGTAATACCAGTGCAGGCCCCTCATTACAGACTTTCACTGTAATACCAGTGCAGGACCCCTCATTACAGACTTTCACAGTAATACCAGTGCAGGCCCCTCATTACAGACTTTCACTGTAATACCAGTGCAGACCCCTCATTACAGACTTTCACAGTAATACCAGTGCAGGCCCCTCATTACAGACTTTCACTGTAATACCAGTGCAGGCCCCTCATTACAGACTTTCACTGTAATACCAGTGCAGGCCTCTCATTACAGACTTTCACTGTAATACCAGTGCAGGCCTCTCATTACAGACTTTCACTGTAATACCAGTGCAGGCCCCTCATTACAGACTTTCACTGTAATACCAGTGCAGGCCTCTCATTACAGACTTTCACTGTAATACCAGTGCAGGCCTCTCATTACAGACTTTCACTGTAATACCAGTGCAGGCCCCTCATTACAGACTTTCACTGTAATACCAGTGCAGGCCCCTCATTACAGACTTTCACTGTAATACCAGTGCAGGCCTCTCATTACAGACTTTCACTGTAATACCAGTGCAGGCCCCTCATTACAGACTTTCACTGTAATACCAGTGCAGGCCTCTCATTACAGACTTTCACTGTAATACCAGTGCAGGCCTCTCATTACAGACTTTCACTGTAATACCAGTGCAGGCCCCTCATTACAGACTTTCACTGTAATACCAGTGCGGGCCTCTCATTACAGACTTTCACTGTAATACCAGTGCAGGCCTCTCATTACAGACTTTCACTGTAATACCAGTGCAGGCCCCACATTACAGACTTTCACTGTAATACCAGTGCAGGCCTCTCATTACAGACTTTCACTGTAATACCAGTGCAGGCCCCTCATTACAGACTTTCACTGTAATACCAGTGCAGGCCTCTCATTACAGACTTTCACTGTAATACCAGTGCAGGCCCCTCATTACAGACTTTCACTGTAATACCAGTGCGGGCCTCTCATTACAGGCTTTCACTGTAATACCAGTGCAGGCCTCTCATTACAGACTTTCACTGTAATACCAGTGCAGGCCCCACATTACAGACTTTCACTGTAATACCAGTGCAGGCCTCTCATTCCAGACTTTCACTGTAATACCAGTGCAGGCCCCTCATTACAGACTTTCACTGTAATACCAGTGCAGGCCTCTCATTACAGAATTTCACTGTAATACCAGTGCAGGCCTCTCATTACAGACTTTCACTGTAATACCAGTGCAGGCCCCTCATTACAGACTTTCACTGTAATACCAGTGCAGGCCCCTCATTACAGACTTTCACTGTAATACCAGTGCAGGCCCCTCATTACAGACTTTCACTGTAATACCAGTGCAGGCCTCTCATTACAGACTTTCACTGTAATACCAGTGCAGGCCTCTCATTACAGGCTTTCACTGTAATACCAGTGCAGACCCCTCATTACAGGCTTTCACGGTAATACCAGTGCAGGCCCCTCATTACAGACTTTCACTGTAATACCAGTGCAGGCCCCTCATTACAGACTTTCACTGTAATACCAGTGCAGGCCCCTCATTACAGACTTTCACTGTAATACCAGTGCAGGCCTCTCATTACAGACTTTCACTGTAATACCAGTGCAGGCCCCTCATTACAGACTTTCACTGTAATACCAGTGCGGGCCTCTCATTACAGACTTTCACTGTAATACCAGTGCAGGCCTCTCATTACAGACTTTCACTGTAATACCAGTGCAGGCCCCTCATTACAGACTTTCACTGTAATACCAGTGCGGGCCTCTCATAACAGGCTTTCACTGTAATACCATTGCAGGCCTCTCATTACAGACTTTCACTGTAATACCAGTGCAGGCCCCACATTACAGACTTTCACTGTAATACCAGTGCAGGCCTCTCATTACAGACTTTCACTGTAATACCAGTGCAGGCCCCTCATTACAGACTTTCACTGTAATACCAGTGCATGCCTCTCATTACAGACTTTCACTGTAATACCAGTGCAGGCCTCTCATTACAGACTTTCACTGTAATACCAGTGCAGGCCCCTCATTACAGACTTTCACTGTAATACCAGTGCAGGCCCCTCATTACAGACTTTCACTGTAATACCAGTGCAGGCCCCTCATTACAGACTTTCACTGTAATACAAGTGCAGGCCTCTCATTACAGACTTTCACTGTAATACCAGTGCAGGCCTCTCATTACAGGCTTTCACTGTAATACCAGTGCAGGCCCCTCATTACAGGCTTTCACTGTAATACCAGTGCAGGCCCCTCATTACAGACTTTCACTGTAATACCAGTGCAGGCCCCTCATTACAGACTTTCACTGTAATACCAGTGCAGGCCCCTCATTACAGACTTTCACTGTAATACCAGTGCAGGCCTCTCATTACAGACTTTCACTGTAATACCAGTGCAGGCCCCTCATTACAGACTTTCACTGTAATACCAGTGCGGGCCTCTCATTACAGGCTTTCACTGTAATACCAGTGCAGGCCTCTCATTACAGACATTCACTGTAATACCAGTGCAGGCCTCTCATTACAGGCTTTCACTGTAATACCAGTGCAGGCCTCTCATTACAGACTTTCACTGTAATACCAGTGCAGGCCTCTCATTACAGACTTTCACTGTAATACCAGTGCAGGCCTCTCATTACAGACTTTCACTGTAATACCAGTGCAGGCCCCTCATTACAGACTTTCACTGTAATACCAGTGCAGGCCCCTCATTACAGACTTTCACTGTAATACCAGTGCAGGCCTCTCATTACAGACTTTCACTGTAATACCAGTGCAGGCCTCTCATTACAGACTTTCACTGTAATACCAGTGCAGGCCCCTCATTACAGGCTTTCACTGTAATACCAGTGCAGGCCCCTCATTACAGGCTTTCACTGTAATACCAGTGCAGGCCCCTCATTACAGGCTTTCACTGTAATACCAGTGCAGGCCTCTCATTACAGGCTTTCACTGTAATACCAGTGCAGGCCCCTCATTACAGGCTTTCACTGTAATACCAGTGCAGGCCTCTCATTACAGGCTTTCACTGTAATACCAGTGCAGGCCCCTCATTACAGGCTTTCACTGTAGTACCAGTGCAGGCCCCTCATTACAGACTTTCACTGTAATACCAGTGCGGGCCTCTCATTACAGGCTTTCACTGTAATACCAGTGCAGGCCCCTCATTACAGAATTTCACTGTAATACCAGTGCAGGCCTCTCATTACCGACTTTCACTGTAATACCAGTGCAGGCCTCTCATTACAGACTTTCACTGTAATACCAGTGCAGGCCCCTCATTACAGACTTTCACTGTAATACCAGTGCAGGCCTCTCATTACAGACTTTCACTGTAATACCAGTGCAGGCCTCTCATTACAGACTTTCACTGTAATACCAGTGCAGGCCTCTCATTACAGACTTTCACTGTAATACCAGTGCGGGCCTCTCATTACAGGCTTTCACTGTAATACCAGTGCAGACCCCTCATTACAGACTTTCACTGTAATACCAGTGCAGACCCCTCATTACAGACTTTCACTGTAATACCAGTGCAGACCCCTCATTACAGACTTTCACTGTAATACCAGTGCAGGCCCCTCATTACAGACTTTCACAGTAATACCAGTGCAGGCCCCTCATTACAGACTTTCACTGTAATACCAGTGCAGGCCTCTCATTACAGACTTTCACTGTAATACCAGTGCAGGCCCCTCATTACAGACTTTCACTGTAATACCAGTGCGGGCCTCTCATTACAGGCTTTCACTGTAATACCAGTGCACGCCTCTCATTACAGACTTTCACTGTAATACCAGTGCAGGCCCCACATTACAGACTTTCACTGTAATACCAGTGCAGGCCTCTCATTACAGACTTTCACTGTAATACCAGTGCAGGCCCCTCATTACAGACTTTCACTGTAATACCAGTGCAGGCCTCTCATTACAGACTTTCACTGTAATACCAGTGCAGGCCTCTCATTACAGACTTTCACTGTAATACCAGTGCAGGCCCCTCATTACAGACTTTCACTGTAATACCAGTGCAGGCCCCTCATTACAGACTTTCACTGTAATACCAGTGCAGGCCCCTCATTACAGACTTTCACTGTAATACCAGTGCAGGCCTCTCATTACAGACTTTCACTGTAATACCAGTGCAGGCCTCTCATTACAGGCTTTCACTGTAATACCAGTGCAGACCCCTCATTACAGGCTTTCACTGTAATACCAGTGCAGGCCCCTCATTACAGACTTTCACTGTAATACCAGTGCAGGCCCCTCATTACAGACTTTCACTGTAATACCAGTGCAGGCCCCTCATTTCAGACTTTCACTGTAATACCAGTGCAGGCCTCTCATTACAGACTTTCACTGTAATACCAGTGCAGGCCCCTCATTACAGACTTTCACTGTAATACCAGTGCGGGCCTCTCATTACAGACTTTCACTGTAATACCAGTGCAGGCCTCTCATTACAGACTTTCACTGTAATACCAGTGCAGGCCCCTCATTACAGACTTTCACTGTAATACCAGTGCGGGCCTCTCATTACAGGCTTTCACTGTAATACCAGTGCAGGCCTCTCATTACAGACTTTCACTGTAATACCAGTGCAGGCCCCACATTACAGACTTTCACTGTAATACCAGTGCAGGCCTCTCATTACAGACTTTGACTGTAATACCAGTGCAGGCCCCTCATTACAGACTTTCACTGTAATACCAGTGCAGGCCTCTCATTACAGACTTTCACTGTAATACCAGTGCAGGCCTCTCATTACAGACTTTCACTGTAATACCAGTGCAGGCCCCTCATTACAGACTTTCACTGTAATACCAGTGCAGGCCCCTCATTACAGACTTTCACTGTAATACCAGTGCAGGCCCCCTCATTACAGACTTTCACTGTAATACCAGTGCAGGCCTCTCATTACAGACTTTCACTGTAATACCAGTGCAGGCCTCTCATTACAGGCTTTCACTGTAATACCAGTGCAGACCCCTCATTACAGGCTTTCACTGTAATACCAGTGCAGGCCCCTCATTACAGACTTTCACTGTAATACCAGTGCAGGCCCCTCATTACAGACTTTCACTGTAATACCAGTGCAGGCCCCTCATTACAGACTTTCACTGTAATACCAGTGCAGGCCTCTCATTACAGACTTTCACTGTAATACCCGTGCAGGCCCCTCATTACAGACTTTCACTGTAATACCAGTGCGGGCCTCTCATTACAGGCTTTCACTGTAATACCAGTGCAGGCCTCTCATTACAGACATTCACTGTAATACCAGTGCAGGCCTCTCATTACAGGCTTTCACTGTAATACCAGTGCAGGCCTCTCATTACAGACTTTCACTGTAATACCAGTGCAGGCCTCTCATTACAGACTTTCACTGTAATACCAGTGCAGGCCTCTCATTACAGACTTTCACTGTAATACCAGTGCAGGCCCCTCATTACAGACTTTCACTGTAATACCAGTGCAGGCCCCTCATTACAGACTTTCACTGTAATACCAGTGCAGGCCTCTCATTACAGACTTTCACTGTAATACCAGTGCAGGCCTCTCATTACAGACTTTCACTGTAATACCAGTGCAGGCCCCTCATTACAGGCTTTCACTGTAATACCAGTGCAGGCCCCTCATTACAGGCTTTCACTGTAATACCAGTGCAGGCCCCTCATTACAGGCTTTCACTGTAATACCAGTGCAGGCCTCTCATTACAGGCTTTCACTGTAATACCAGTGCAGGCCCCTCATTACAGGCTTTCACTGTAATACCAGTGCAGGCCTCTCATTACAGGCTTTCACTGTAATACCAGTGCAGGCCCCTCATTACAGGCTTTCACTGTAATACCAGTGCAGGCCTCTCATTACAGGCTTTCACTGTAATACCAGTGCAGGCCCCTCATTACAGGCTTTCACTGTAATACCAGTGCAGGCCCCTCATTACAGGCTTTCACTGTAATACCAGTGCAGGCCCCTCATTACAGACTTTCACTGTAATACCAGTGCGGGCCTCTCATTACAGACTTTCACTGTAATACCAGTGCGGGCCTCTCATTACAGGCTTTCACTGTAATACCAGTGCAGGCCTCTCATTACAGGCTTTCACTGTACTACCAGTGCAGGCCCCTCATTACAGGCTTTCACTGTAATACCAGTGCAGGCCTCTCATTACAGACTTTCACAGTAATACCAGTGTAGGCCCCTCATTACAGGCTTTCACTGTAATACCAGTGCAGGCCTCTCATTACAGGCTTTCACTGTAATACCAGTGTAGGCCCCTCATTACAGGCTTTTACTGTAATACCAGTGCAGGCCTCTCATTACAGGCTTTCACTGTAATACCAGTGCAGGCCTCTCATTACAGGCTTTCACTGTACTACCAGTGCAGACCTCTCATTACAGGCTTTCACTGTAATACCAGTGCAGGCCCCTCATTACAGGCTTTCACTGTAATACCAGTGCAGGCCTCTCATTACAGACTTGCACTGTAATACCAGTGCAGGCCTCTCATTACAGACTTTCACTGTAATACCAGTGCAGACCTCTCATTACAGGCTTACACTGTAATACCAGTGCAGGCCTCTCATTACAGGCTTTCACTGTAATACCAGTGCAGGCCTCTCATTACAGACTTTCACTGTAATACCAGTGCAGGCCCCTCATTACAGACTTTCACTGTAATACCAGTGCAGGCCCCTCATTACAGACTTTCACTGTAATACCAGTGCAGGCCTCTCATTACAGACTTTCACTGTAATACCAGTGCAGGCCTCTCATTACAGGCTTTCACTGTAATACCAGTGCAGACCCCTCATTACAGACTTTCACTGTAATACCAGTGCAGGCCTCTCATTACAGGCTTTCACTGTAATACCAGTGCAGGCCTCTCATTACAGGCTTTCACAGTAATACCAGTGCAGGCCCCTCATTACAGACTTTCACTGTAATACCAGTGCAGGCCCCTCATTACAGGCTTTCACTGTAATACCAGTGCAGGCCTCTCATTACAGGCTTTCACTGTAATACCAGTGCAGGCCTCTCATTACAGGCTTTCACAGTAATACCAGTGCAGGCCTCTCATTACAGACTTTCACTGTAATACCAGTGCAGGCCTCTCATTACAGGCTTTCACTGTAATACCAGTGCAGGCCTCTCATTACAGGCTTTCACAGTAATACCAGTGCAGGCCCCTCATTACAGACTTTCACTGTAATACCAGTGCAGGCCCCTCATTACAGACTTTCACTGTAATACCAGTGCAGGCCCCTCATTACAGACTTTCACTGTAATACCAGTGCAGGCCCCTCATTACAGACTTTCACTGTAATACCAGTGCAGGCCTCTCATTACAGACTTTCACTGTAATACCAGTGCAGGCCTCTCATTACAGGCTTTCACTGTAATACCAGTGCAGACCCCTCATTACAGGCTTTCACTGTAATACCAGTGCAGGCCCCTCATTACAGACTTTCACTGTAATACCAGTGCAGGCCCCTCATTACAGACTTTCACTGTAATACCAGTGCAGGCCCCTCTTTCCAGACTTTCACTGTAATACCAGTGCAGGCCTCTCATTACAGACTTTCACTGTAATACCAGTGCAGGCCTCTCATTACAGACTTTCACTGTAATACCAGTGCAGGCCCCTCATTACAGACTTTCACTGTAATACCAGTGCAGGCCTCTCATTACAGACTTTCACTGTAATACCAGTGCAGGCCTCTCATTACAGACTTTCACTGTAATACCAGTGCAGGCCTCTCATTACAGACTTTCACTGTAATACCAGTGCGGGCCCCTCATTACAGACTTTCACTGTAATACCAGTGCAGGCCTCTCATTACAGACTTTCACTGTAATACCAGTGCAGGCCCCTCATTACAGACTTTCACAGTAATACCAGTGCAGGCCCCTCATTACAGACTTTCACTGTAATACCAGTGCAGGCCTCTCATTACAGACTTTCACTGTAATACCAGTGCAGGCCCCTCATTACAGACTTTCACTGTAATACCAGTGCGGGCCTCTCATTACAGGCTTTCACTGTAATACCAGTGCAGGCCTCTCATTACAGACTTTCACTGTAATACCAGTGCAGGCCCCACATTACAGACTTTCACTGTAATACCAGTGCAGGCCTCTCATTACAGACTTTCACTGTAATACCAGTGCAGGCCCCTCATTACAGACTTTCACTGTAATACCAGTGCAGGCCTCTCATTACAGAATTTCACTGTAATACCAGTGCAGGCCTCTCATTACAGACTTTCACTGTAATACCAGTGCAGGCCCCTCATTACAGACTTTCACTGTAATACCAGTGCAGGCCCCTCATTACAGACTTTCACTGTAATACCAGTGCAGGCCCCTCATTACAGACTTTCACTGTAATACCAGTGCAGGCCTCTCATTACAGACTTTCACTGTAATACCAGTGCAGGCCTCTCATTACAGGCTTTCACTGTAATACCAGTGCAGACCCCTCATTACAGGCTTTCACTGTAATACCAGTGCAGGTCCCTCATTACAGACTTTCACTGTAATACCAGTGCAGGCCCCTCATTACAGACTTTCACTGTAATACCAGTGCAGGCCCCTCATTTCAGACTTTCACTGTAATACCAGTGCAGGCCTCTCATTACAGACTTTCACTGTAATACCAGTGCAGGCCCCTCATTACAGACTTTCACTGTAATACCAGTGCGGGCCTCTCATTACAGACTTTCACTGTAATACCAGTGCAGGCCTCTCATTACAGACTTTCACTGTAATACCAGTGCAGGCCCCTCATTACAGACTTTCACTGTAATACCAGTGCGGGCCTCTCATTACAGGCTTTCACTGTAATACCAGTGCAGGCCTCTCATTACAGACTTTCACTGTAATACCAGTGCAGGCCCCACATTACAGACTTTCACTGTAATACCAGTGCAGGCCTCTCATTACAGACTTTCACTGTAATACCAGTGCAGGCCCCTCATTACAGACTTTCACTGTAATACCAGTGCAGGCCTCTCATTACAGACTTTCACTGTAATACCAGTGCAGGCCTCTCATTACAGACTTTCACTGTAATACCAGTGCAGGCCCCTCATTACAGACTTTCACTGTAATACCAGTGCAGGCCCCTCATTACAGACTTTCACTGTAATACCAGTGCAGGCCCCCTCATTACAGACTTTCACTGTAATACCAGTGCAGGCCTCTCATTACAGACTTTCACTGTAATACCAGTGCAGGCCTCTCATTACAGGCTTTCACTGTAATACCAGTGCAGACCCCTCATTACAGGCTTTCACTGTAATACCAGTGCAGGCCCCTCATTACAGACTTTCACTGTAATACCAGTGCAGGCCCCTCACTACAGACTTTCACTGTAATACCAGTGCAGGCCCCTCATTACAGACTTTCACTGTAATACCAGTGCAGGCCTCTCATTACAGACTTTCACTGTAATACCAGTGCAGGCCCCTCATTACAGACTTTCACTGTAATACCAGTGCGGGCCTCTCATTACAGGCTTTCACTGTAATACCAGTGCAGGCCTCTCATTACAGACATTCACTGTAATACCAGTGCAGGCCTCTCATTACAGGCTTTCACTGTAATACCAGTGCAGGCCTCTCATTACAGACTTTCACTGTAATACCAGTGCAGGCCTCTCATTACAGACTTTCACTGTAATACCAGTGCAGGCCTCTCATTACAGACTTTCACTGTAATACCAGTGCAGGCCCCTCATTACAGACTTTCACTGTAATACCAGTGCAGGCCCCTCATTACAGACTTTCACTGTAATACCAGTGCAGGCCTCTCATTACAGACTTTCACTGTAATACCAGTGCAGGCCTCTCATTACAGACTTTCACTGTAATACCAGTGCAGGCCCCTCATTACAGGCTTTCACTGTAATACCAGTGCAGGCCCCTCATTACAGGCTTTCACTGTAATACCAGTGCAGGCCCCTCATTACAGGCTTTCACTGTAATACCAGTGCAGGCCTCTCATTACAGGCTTTCACTGTAATACCAGTGCAGGCCCCTCATTACAGGCTTTCACTGTAATACCAGTGCAGGCCTCTCATTACAGGCTTTCACTGTAATACCAGTGCAGGCCCCTCATTACAGGCTTTCACTGTAATACCAGTGCAGGCCTCTCATTACAGGCTTTCACTGTAATACCAGTGCAGGCCCCTGATTACAGGCTTTCACTGTAATACCAGTGCAGGCCCCTCATTACAGGCTTTCACTGTAATACCAGTGCAGGCCCCTCATTACAGACTTTCACTGTAATACCAGTGCGGGCCTCTCATTACAGACTTTCACTGTAATACCAGTGCGGGCCTCTCATTACAGGCTTTCACTGTAATACCAGTGCAGGCCTCTCATTACAGGCTTTCACTGTACTACCAGTGCAGGCCCCTCATTACAGGCTTTCACTGTAATACCAGTGCAGGCCTCTCATTACAGACTTTCACAGTAATACCAGTGTAGGCCCCTCATTACAGGCTTTCACTGTAATACCAGTGCAGGCCTCTCATTACAGGCTTTCACTGTAATACCAGTGTAGGCCCCTCATTACAGGCTTTTACTGTAATACCAGTGCAGGCCTCTCATTACAGGCTTTCACTGTAATACCAGTGCAGGCCTCTCATTACAGGCTTTCACTGTACTACCAGTGCAGACCTCTCATTACAGGCTTTCACTGTAATACCAGTGCAGGCCCCTCATTACAGGCTTTCACTGTAATACCAGTGCAGGCCTCTCATTACAGACTTGCACTGTAATACCAGTGCAGGCCTCTCATTACAGACTTTCACTGTAATACCAGTGCAGACCTCTCATTACAGGCTTACACTGTAATACCAGTGCAGGCCTCTCATTACAGGCTTTCACTGTAATACCAGTGCAGGCCTCTCATTACAGACTTTCACTGTAATACCAGTGCAGGCCCCTCATTACAGACTTTCACTGTAATACCAGTGCAGGCCCCTCATTACAGACTTTCACTGTAATACCAGTGCAGGCCTCTCATTACAGACTTTCACTGTAATACCAGTGCAGGCCTCTCATTACAGGCTTTCACTGTAATACCAGTGCAGACCCCTCATTACAGACTTTCACTGTAATACCAGTGCAGGCCTCTCATTACAGGCTTTCACTGTAATACCAGTGCAGGCCTCTCATTACAGGCTTTCACAGTAATACCAGTGCAGGCCCCTCATTACAGACTTTCACTGTAATACCAGTGCAGGCCCCTCATTACAGGCTTTCACTGTAATACCAGTGCAGGCCTCTCATTACAGGCTTTCACTGTAATACCAGTGCAGGCCTCTCATTACAGGCTTTCACTGTAATACCAGTGCAGGCCCCTCATTACAGGCTTTCACTGTAATACCAGTGCAGGCCCCTCATTACAGGCTTTCACTGTAATACCAGTGCGGGCCTCTCATTACAGGCTTTCACTGTAATACCAGTGCAGGCCTCTCATTACAGGCTTTCACTGTAATACCAGTGCAGGCCTCTCATTACAGACTTTCACTGTAATACCAGTGCAGGCCTCTCATTACAGACTTTCACTGTAATACCAGTGCGGGCCTCTCATTACAGGCTTTCACTGTAATACCAGTGCAGGCCTCTCATTACAGGCTTTCACTGTAATACCAGTGCAGGCCCCTCATTACAGACTTTCACTGTAATACCAGTGCAGGCCTCTCATTACAGGCTTTCACTGTAATACCAGTGCAGGCCTCTCATTACAGACTTTCACTGTAATACCAGTGCAGGCCCCTCATTACAGACTTTCACTGTAATACCAGTGCAGGCCTCTCATTACAGGCTTTCACTGTAATACCAGTGCAGGCCTCTCATTACAGGCTTTCACTGTAATACCAGTGCAGGCCCCTCATTACAGACTTTCACTGTAATACCAGTGCAGGCCTCTCATTACATACTTTCACTGTAATACCAGTGTAGGCCCCTCATTACAGACTTTCACTGTAATACCAGTGCAGGCCTCTCATTACAGGCTTTCACTGTAATACCAGTGCAGGCCCCTCATTACAGACTTTCACTGTAATACCAGTGCAGACCTCTCATTACATACTTTCACTGTAATACCAGTGCAGGCCTCTCATTACAGGCTTTCACTGTAATACCAGTGCAGGCCTCTCATTACAGGCTTTCACTGTAATACCAGTGCAGGCCTCTCATTACAGGCTTTCACTGTAATACCAGTGCAGGCCTCTCATTACAGGCTTTCACTGTAATACCAGTGCAGACCCCTCATTACAGACTTTCACTGTAATACCAGTGCGGGCCTCTCATTACAGACTTTCACTGTAATACCAGTGCAGGCCTCTCATTACAGACTTTCACTGTAATACCAGTGCAGGCCCCTCATTACAGACTTTCACTGTAATACCAGTGCAGGCCTCTCATTACAGGCTTTCACTGTAATACCAGTGCAGGCCCCTCATTACAGACTTTCACTGTAATACCAGTGCGGGCCTCTCATTACAGGCTTTCACTGTAATACCAGTGCAGGCCCCTCATTACAAGCTTTCACTGTAATACCAGTGCAGGCCCCTCATTACAGGCTTTCACTGTAATACCAGTGCAGGCCCCTCATTACAGACTTTCACTGTAATACCAGTGCAGACCTCTCATTACAGACTTTCACTGTAATACCAGTGCGGGCCTCTCATTACAGGCTTTCACTGTAATACCAGTGCAGGCCCCTCATTACAGGCTTTCACTGTAATACCAGTGCAGGCCCCTCATTACAGACTTTCACTGTAATACCAGTGCAGACCTCTCATTACAGACTTTCACTGTAATACCAGTGCAGGCCCCTCATTACAGACTTTTACTGTAATACCAGTGCGGGCCTCTCATTACAGACTTTCACTGTAATACCAGTGCGGGCCTCTCATTACAGGCTTTCACTGTAATACCAGTGCAGGCCCCTCATTACAGACTTTCACTGTAATACCAGTGCAGGCCTCTCATTACAGGCTTTCACTGTAATACCAGTGCAGGCCTCTCATTACAGGCTTTCACAGTAATACCAGTGCAGGCCCCTCATTACAGGCTTTCACAGTAATACCAGTGCAGGCCTCTCATTACAGACTTTCACAGTAATACCAGTGCGGGCCTCTCATTACAGACTTTCACTGTAATACCAGTGCGGGCCTCTCATTACAGGCTTTCACTGTAATACCAGTGCAGGCCCCTCATTACAGACTTTCACTGTAATACCAGTGCAGGCCTCTCATTACAGAATTTCACTGTAATACCAGTGCAGGCCTCTCATTACAGGCTTTCACAGTAATACCAGTGCAGGCCCCTCATTACAGGCTTTCACTGTAATACCAGTGCGGGCCTCTCATTACAGGCTTTCACTGTAATACCAGTGCAGGCCTCTCATTACAGGCTTTCACAGTAATACCAGTGCAGGCCCCTCATGACAGACTTTCACTGTAATACCAGTGCGGGCCCCTCATTACAGACTTTCACTGTAATACCAGTGCAGGCCTCTCATTACAGGCTTTCACAGTAATACCAGTGCAGGCCTCTCATTACAGACTTTCACTGTAATACCAGTGCAGGCCTCTCATTACAGACTTTCACTGTAATACCAGTGCAGGCCCCTCATTACAGGCTTTCACTGTAATACCAGTGCAGGCCTCTCATTACAGACTTTCACTGTAATACCAGTGCAGGCCTCTCATTACAGGCTTTCACTGTAATACCAGTGCAGGCCTCTCATTACAGACTTTCACTGTAATACCAGTGCAGGCCTCTCATTACAGACTTTCACTGTAATACCAGTGCAGGCCCCTCATTACAGACTTTCACTGTAATACCAGTGCGGGCCTCTCATTACAGACTTTCACTGTAATACCAGTGCAGGCCTCTCATTACAGACTTTCACTGTAATACCAGTGCAGGCCCCTCATTACAGACTTTCACTGTAATACCAGTGCAGGCCCCTCATTACAGGCTTTCACTGTAATACCAGTGCAGGCCCCTCATTACAGACTTTCACTGTAATACCAGTGCGGGCCTCTCATTACAGGCTTTCACTGTAATACCAGTGCAGGCCCCTCATTACAGGCTTTCACTGCAATACCAGTGCGGGCCTCTCATTACAGGCTTTCACTGTAATACCAGTGCGGGCCTCTCATTACAGGCTTTCACTGTAATACCAGTGCGGGCCTCTCATTACAGGCTTTCACTGTAATACCAGTGCAGGCCTCTCATTACAGGCTTTCACTGTAATACCAGTGCAGGCCCCTCATTACAGGCTTTCAGTGTAATACCAGTGCAGGCCTCTCATTACAGGCTTTCACTGTAATACCAGTGCAGGCCTCTCATTACAGACTTTCACTGTAATACCAGTGCAGGCCTCTCATTACAGACTTTCACTGTAATACCAGTGCGGGCCTCTCATTACAGACTTTCACAGTAATACCAGTGCAGGCCTCTCATTACAGGCTTTCACTGTAATACCAGTGCAGGCCCCTCATTACAGGCTTTCACTGTAATACCAGTGCAGGCCTCTCATTACAGACTTTCACAGTAATACCAGTGCAGGCCTCTCATTACAGACTTTCACAGTAATACCAGTGCAGGCCCCTCATTACAGGCTTTCACTGTAATACCAGTGCAGGCCCCTCATTACAGACTTTCACAGTAATACCAGTGCAGGCCTCTCATTACAGACTTTCACTGTAATACCAGTGCAGGCCTCTCATTACAGGCTTTCACTGTAATACCAGTGCGGGCCTCTCATTACAGACTTTCACAGTAATACCAGTGCAGGCCTCTCATTACAGGCTTTCACTGTAATACCAGTGCAGGCCCCTCATTACAGGCTTTCACTGTAATACCAGTGCAGGCCTCTCATTACAGACTTTCACAGTAATACCAGTGCAGGCCTCTCATTACAGACTTTCACAGTAATACCAGTGCAGGCCCCTCATTACAGGCTTTCACTGTAATACCAGTGCAGGCCCCTCATTACAGACTTTCACAGTAATACCAGTGCAGGCCCCTCATTACAGACTTTCACTGTAATACCAGTGCAGGCCTCTCATTACAGACTTTCACTGTAATACCAGTGCAGGCCCCTCATTACAGGCTTTCACTGTAATACCAGTGCAGGCCCCTCATTACAGGCTTTCACTGTAATACCAGTGCAGGCCTCTCATTACAGACTTTCACAGTAATACCAGTGCAGGCCTCTCATTATAGACTTTCACTGTAATACCAGTGCAGACCCCTCATTACAGGCTTTCACTGTAATACCAGTGCAGGCCCCTCATTACAGACTTTCACTGTAATACCAGTGCAGACCTCTCATTACAGGCTTTCACTGTAATACCAGTGCAGGCCCCTCATTACAGGCTTTCACTGTAATACCAGTGCAGGCCTCTCATTACAGACTTTCACAGTAATACCAGTGCAGGCCTCTCATGACAGACTTTCACTGTAATACCAGTGCGGGCCCCTCATGACAGACTTTCACTGTAATACCAGTGCAGACCCCTCATTACAGACTTTCACTGTAATACCAGTGCAGGCCCCTCATTACAGACTTTCACTGTAATACCAGTGCAGGCCTCTCATTACAGGCTTTCACTGCAATACCAGTGTAGGCCCCTCATTACAGGCTTTCACTGTAATACCAGTGCAGGCCTCTCATTACAGACTTTCACTGTAATACCAGTGCAGGCCCCTCATTACAGACTTTCACTGTAATACCAGTGCAGGCCCCTCATTACAGACTTTCACTGTAATACCAGTGCGGGCCTCTCATTACAGACTTTCACTGTAATACCAGTGCAGGCCCCTCATTACAGGCTTTCACTGTAATACCAGTGCAGGCCCCTCATTACAGGCTTTCACTGTAATACCAGTGCAGGCCCCTCATTACAGACTTTCACTGTAATACCAGTGCAGGCCCCTCATTACAGACTTTCACTGTAATACCAGTGCGGGCCTCTCATTACAGACTTTCACTGTAATACCAGTGCGGGCCCCTCATGACAGACTTTCACTGTAATACCAGTGCAGGCCTCTCATTACAGACTTTCACTGTAATACCAGTGCGGGCCTCTCATTACAGACTTTCACTGTAATACCAGTGCGGGCCCCTCATGACAGACTTTCACTGTAATACCAGTGCAGGCCTCTCATTACAGGCTTTCACTGTAATACCAGTGCAGGCCCCTCATTACAGACTTTCACAGTAATACCAGTGCGGGCCTCTCATTACAGACTTTCACTGTAATACCAGTGCAGGCCCCTCATGACAGACTTTCACTGTAATACCAGTGCAGACCCCTCATTACAGACTTTCACTGTAATACCAGTGCGGGCCTCTCATTACAGACTTTCACTGTAATACCAGTGCAGGCCTCTCATTACAGACTTTCACTGTAATACCAGTGCAGGCCCCTCATTACAGACTTTCACTGTAATACCAGTGCAGGCCTCTCATTACAGACTTTCACTGTAATACCACTGCAGGCCCCTCATTACAGGCTTTCACTGTAATACCAGTGCAGGCCCCTCATTACAGGCTTTCACTGTAATACCAGTGCAGGCCCCTCATTACAGGCTTTCACTGTAATACCAGTGCAGGCCCCTCATTACAGGCTTTCACTGTAATACCAGTGCAGGCCCCACATTACAGACTTTCACAGTAATACCAGTGCGGGCCTCTCATGACAGACTTTCACTGTAATACCAGTGCAGACCCCTCATTACAGGCTTTCACTGTAATACCAGTGTGGGCCTCTCATTACAGGCTTTCACAGTAATACCAGTGCGGGCCCCTCATTACAGGCTTTCACTGTAATACCAGTGCGGGCCTCTCATTACAGACTTTCACAGTAATACCAGTGCGGGCCCCTCATTACAGGCTTTCACTGTAATACCAGTGCGGGCCTCTCATTACAGACTTTCACTGTAATACCAGTGCAGACCCCTCATTACAGGCTTTCACTGTAATACCAGTGCAGGCCTCTCATTATAGGCTTTCACTGTAATACCAGTGCAGGCCCCTCATGACAGACTTTCACTGTAATACCAGTGCGGGCCTCTCATTACAGACTTTCACTGTAATACCAGTGCAGGCCTCTCATTACAGACTTTCACTGTAATACCAGTGCAGGCCTCTCATTCCAGACTTTCACTGTAATACCAGTGCAGGCCTCTCATTACAGGCTTTCACAGTAATACCAGTGCAGGCCCCTCATTACAGGCTTTCACTGTAATACCAGTGCGGGCCTCTCATTACAGGCTTTCACTGTAATACCAGTGCAGGCCTCTCATTACAGGCTTTCACAGTAATACCAGTGCAGGCCCCTCATGACAGACTTTCACTGTAATACCAGTGCGGGCCCCTCATTACAGACTTTCACTGTAATACCAGTGCAGGCCTCTCATTACAGGCTTTCACAGTAATACCAGTGCAGGCCTCTCATTACAGACTTTCACTGTAATACCAGTGCAGGCCTCTCATTACAGACTTTCACTGTAATACCAGTGCAGGCCCCTCATTACAGGCTTTCACTGTAATACCAGTGCAGGCCTCTCATTACAGACTTTCACTGTAATACCAGTGCAGGCCTCTCATTACAGGCTTTCACTGTAATACCAGTGCAGGCCTCTCATTACAGACTTTCACTGTAATACCAGTGCAGGCCTCTCATTACAGACTTTCACTGTAATACCAGTGCAGGCCCCTCATTACAGACTTTCACTGTAATACCAGTGCGGGCCTCTCATTACAGACTTTCACTGTAATACCAGTGCAGGCCTCTCATTACAGACTTTCACTGTAATACCAGTGCAGGCCCCTCATTACAGACTTTCACTGTAATACCAGTGCAGGCCCCTCATTACAGGCTTTCACTGTAATACCAGTGCAGGCCCCTCATTACAGACTTTCACTGTAATACCAGTGCGGGCCTCTCATTACAGGCTTTCACTGTAATACCAGTGCAGGCCCCTCATTACAGGCTTTCACTGTAATACCAGTGCGGGCCTCTCATTACAGGCTTTCACTGTAATACCAGTGCGGGCCTCTCATTACAGGCTTTCACTGTAATACCAGTGCGGGCCTCTCATTACAGGCTTTCACTGTAATACCAGTGCAGGCCTCTCATTACAGGCTTTCACTGTAATACCAGTGCAGGCCCCTCATTACAGGCTTTCAGTGTAATACCAGTGCAGGCCTCTCATTACAGGCTTTCACTGTAATACCAGTGCAGGCCTCTCATTACAGACTTTCACTGTAATACCAGTGCAGGCCTCTCATTACAGACTTTCACTGTAATACCAGCGCGGGCCTCTCATTACAGACTTTCACAGTAATACCAGTGCAGGCCTCTCATTACAGGCTTTCACTGTAATACCAGTGCAGGCCCCTCATTACAGGCTTTCACTGTAATACCAGTGCAGGCCTCTCATTACAGACTTTCACAGTAATACCAGTGCAGGCCTCTCATTACAGACTTTCACAGTAATACCAGTGCAGGCCCCTCATTACAGGCTTTCACTGTAATACCAGTGCAGGCCCCTCATTACAGACTTTCACAGTAATACCAGTGCAGGCCTCTCATTACAGACTTTCACTGCATTACCAGTGCAGGCCTCTCATTACAGGCTTTCACTGTAATACCAGTGCGGGCCTCTCATTACAGACTTTCACAGTAATACCAGTGCAGGCCTCTCATTACAGGCTTTCACTGTAATACCAGTGCAGGCCCCTCATTACAGGCTTTCACTGTAATACCAGTGCAGGCCTCTCATTACAGACTTTCACAGTAATACCAGTGCAGGCCTCTCATTACAGACTTTCACAGTAATACCAGTGCAGGCCCCTCATTACAGGCTTTCACTGTAATACCAGTGCAGGCCCCTCATTACAGACTTTCACAGTAATACCAGTGCAGGCCCCTCATTACAGACTTTCACTGTAATACCAGTGCAGGCCTCTCATTACAGACTTTCACTGTAATACCAGTGCAGACCCCTCATTACAGGCTTTCACTGTAATACCAGTGCAGGCCCCTCATTACAGGCTTTCACTGTAATACCAGTGCAGGCCTCTCATTACAGACTTTCACAGTAATACCAGTGCAGGCCTCTCATTATAGACTTTCACTGTAATACCAGTGCAGACCCCTCATTACAGGCTTTCACTGTAATACCAGTGCAGGCCCCTCATTACAGACTTTCACTGTAATACCAGTGCAGACCTCTCATTACAGGCTTTGACTGTAATACCAGTGCAGGCCCCTCATTACAGGCTTTCACTGTAATACCAGTGCAGGCCTCTCATTACAGACTTTCACAGTAATACCAGTGCAGGCCTCTCATTACAGACTTTCACTGTAATACCAGTGCGGGCCCCTCATGACAGACTTTCACTGTAATACCAGTGCAGACCCCTCATTACAGACTTTCACTGTAATACCAGTGCAGGCCCCTCATTACAGACTTTCACTGTAATACCAGTGCAGGCCTCTCATTACAGGCTTTCACTGCAATACCAGTGTAGGCCCCTCATTACAGGCTTTCACTGTAATACCAGTGCAGGCCTCTCATTACAGACTTTCACTGTAATACCAGTGCAGGCCCCTCATTACAGACTTTCACTGTAATACCAGTGCAGGCCCCTCATTACAGACTTTCACTGTAATACCAGTGCGGGCCTCTCATTACAGACTTTCACTGTAATACCAGTGCAGGCCCCTCATTACAGGCTTTCACTGTAATACCAGTGCAGGCCCCTCATTACAGACTTTCACTGTAATACCAGTGCAGGCCTCTCATTACAGGCTTTCACTGTAATACCAGTGCAGGCCTCTCATTACAGACTTTCACTGTAATACCAGTGCAGGCCCCTCATTACAGACTTTCACTGTAATACCAGTGCAGGCCCCTCATTACAGGCTTTCACTGTAATACCAGTGCAGGCCCCTCATTACAGACTTTCACTGTAATACCAGTGCAGGCCCCTCATTACAGACTTTCACTGTAATACCAGTGCGGGCCTCTCATTACAGACTTTCACTGTAATACCAGTGCGGGCCCCTCATGACAGACTTTCACTGTAATACCAGTGCAGGCCTCTCATTACAGACTTTCACTGTAATACCAGTGCAGGCCCCTCATTACAGACTTTCACTGTAATACCAGTGCGGGCCCCTCATGACAGACTTTCACTGTAATACCAGTGCAGGCCTCTCATTACAGACTTTCACTGTAATACCAGTGCGGGCCTCTCATTACAGACTTTCACTGTAATACCAGTGCGGGCCCCTCATGACAGACTTTCACTGTAATACCAGTGCAGGCCTCTCATTACAGGCTTTCACTGTAATACCAGTGCAGGCCCCTCATTACAGACTTTCACAGTAATACCAGTGCGGGCCTCTCATTACAGACTTTCACTGTAATACCAGTGCAGGCCCCTCATGACAGACTTTCACTGTAATACCAGTGCAGACCCCTCATTACAGACTTTCACTGTAATACCAGTGCGGGCCTCTCATTACAGACTTTCACTGTAATACCAGTGCAGGCCTCTCATTACAGACTTTCACTGTAATACCAGTGCAGGCCCCTCATTACAGACCCCTCATTACAGACTTTCACTGTAATACCAGTGCAGGCCTCTCATTACAGACTTTCACTGTAATACCACTGCAGGCCCCTCATTACAGGCTTTCACTGTAATACCAGTGCAGGCCCCTCATTACAGGCTTTCACTGTAATACCAGTGCAGGCCCCACATTACAGACTTTCACAGTAATACCAGTGCGGGCCTCTCATGACAGACTTTCACTGTAATACCAGTGCAGACCCCTCATTACAGGCTTTCACTGTAATACCAGTGCAGGCCTCTCATTACAGACTTTCACTGTAATACCAGTGCGGGCCTCTCATTACAGACTTTCACAGTAATACCAGTGCAGGCCTCTCATTACAGGCTTTCACTGTAATACCAGTGCAGGCCCCTCATTACAGGCTTTCACTGTAATACCAGTGCAGGCCTCTCATTACAGACTTTCACAGTAATACCAGTGCAGGCCTCTCATTACAGACTTTCACAGTAATACCAGTGCAGGCCCCTCATTACAGGCTTTCACTGTAATACCAGTGCAGGCCCCTCATTACAGACTTTCACAGTAATACCAGTGCAGGCCTCTCATTACAGACTTTCACTGTAATACCAGTGCAGGCCTCTCATTACAGGCTTTCACTGTAATACCAGTGCGGGCCTCTCATTACAGACTTTCACAGTAATACCAGTGCAGGCCTCTCATTACAGGCTTTCACTGTAATACCAGTGCAGGCCCCTCATTACAGGCTTTCACTGTAATACCAGTGCAGGCCTCTCATTACAGACTTTCACAGTAATACCAGTGCAGGCCTCTCATTACAGACTTTCACAGTAATACCAGTGCAGGCCCCTCATTACAGGCTTTCACTGTAATACCAGTGCAGGCCCCTCATTACAGACTTTCACAGTAATACCAGTGCAGGCCCCTCATTACAGACTTTCACTGTAATACCAGTGCAGGCCTCTCATTACAGACTTTCACTGTAATACCAGTGCAGACCCCTCATTACAGGCTTTCACTGTAATACCAGTGCAGGCCCCTCATTACAGGCTTTCACTGTAATACCAGTGCAGGCCTCTCATTACAGACTTTCACAGTAATACCAGTGCAGGCCTCTCATTATAGACTTTCACTGTAATACCAGTGCAGACCCCTCATTACAGGCTTTCACTGTAATACCAGTGCAGGCCCCTCATTACAGACTTTCACTGTAATACCAGTGCAGACCTCTCATTACAGGCTTTGACTGTAATACCAGTGCAGGCCCCTCATTACAGGCTTTCACTGTAATACCAGTGCAGGCCTCTCATTACAGACTTTCACAGTAATACCAGTGCAGGCCTCTCATTACAGACTTTCACTGTAATACCAGTGCGGGCCCCTCATGACAGACTTTCACTGTAATACCAGTGCAGACCCCTCATTACAGACTTTCACTGTAATACCAGTGCAGGCCCCTCATTACAGACTTTCACTGTAATACCAGTGCAGGCCTCTCATTACAGGCTTTCACTGCAATACCAGTGTAGGCCCCTCATTACAGGCTTTCACTGTAATACCAGTGCAGGCCTCTCATTACAGACTTTCACTGTAATACCAGTGCAGGCCCCTCATTACAGACTTTCACTGTAATACCAGTGCAGGCCCCTCATTACAGACTTTCACTGTAATACCAGTGCAGGCCTCTCATTACAGGCTTTCACTGTAATACCAGTGCAGGCCTCTCATTACAGACTTTCACTGTAATACCAGTGCAGGCCCCTCATTACAGACTTTCACTGTAATACCAGTGCAGGCCCCTCATTACAGGCTTTCACTGTAATACCAGTGCAGGCCCCTCATTACAGACTTTCACTGTAATACCAGTGCAGGCCCCTCATTACAGACTTTCACTGTAATACCAGTGCGGGCCTCTCATTACAGACTTTCACTGTAATACCAGTGCGGGCCCCTCATGACAGACTTTCACTGTAATACCAGTGCAGGCCTCTCATTACAGACTTTCACTGTAATACCAGTGCAGGCCCCTCATTACAGACTTTCACTGTAATACCAGTGCGGGCCCCTCATGACAGACTTTCACTGTAATACCAGTGCAGGCCTCTCATTACAGACTTTCACTGTAATACCAGTGCGGGCCTCTCATTACAGACTTTCACTGTAATACCAGTGCGGGCCCCTCATGACAGACTTTCACTGTAATACCAGTGCAGGCCTCTCATTACAGGCTTTCACTGTAATACCAGTGCAGGCCCCTCATTACAGACTTTCACAGTAATACCAGTGCGGGCCTCTCATTACAGACTTTCACTGTAATACCAGTGCAGGCCCCTCATGACAGACTTTCACTGTAATACCAGTGCAGACCCCTCATTACAGACTTTCACTGTAATACCAGTGCGGGCCTCTCATTACAGACTTTCACTGTAATACCAGTGCAGGCCTCTCATTACAGACTTTCACTGTAATACCAGTGCAGGCCCCTCATTACAGACTTTCACTGTAATACCAGTGCAGGCCCTCTCATTACAGACTTTCACTGTAATACCACTGCAGGCCCCTCATTACAGGCTTTCACTGTAATACCAGTGCAGGCCCCTCATTACAGGCTTTCACTGTAATACCAGTGCAGGCCCCTCATTACAGGCTTTCACTGTAATACCAGTGCAGGCCCCTCATTACAGGCTTTCACTGTAATACCATGCAGGCCCCACATTACAGACTTTCACAGTAATACCAGTGCGGGCCTCTCATGACAGACTTTCACTGTAATACCAGTGCAGACCCCTCATTACAGGCTTTCACTGTAATACCAGTGTGGGCCTCTCATTACAGGCTTTCACAGTAATACCAGTGCGGGCCCCTCATTACAGGCTTTCACTGTAATACCAGTGCGGGCCTCTCATTACAGACTTTCACAGTAATACCAGTGCGGGCCCCTCATTACAGGCTTTCACTGTAATACCAGTGCGGGCCTCTCATTACAGACTTTCACTGTAATACCAGTGCAGACCCCTCATTACAGGCTTTCACTGTAATACCAGTGCAGGCCCCTCATGACAGACTTTCACTGTAATACCAGTGCGGGCCTCTCATTACAGACTTTCACTGTAATACCAGTGCAGGCCTCTCATTACAGACTTTCACTGTAATACCAGTGCAGGCCTCTCATTCCAGACTTTCACTGTAATACCAGTGCAGGCCTCTCATTACAGACTTTCACTGTAATACCAGTGCAGGCCTCTCATTACAGACTTTCACAGTAATACCAGTGCAGCCCTCTCATTCCAGACTTTCACTGTAATACCAGTGCAGGCCTCTCATTACAGACTTTCACTGTAATACCAGTGCAGGCCTCTCATTACAGACTTTCACTGTAATACCAGTGCAGGCCCCTCATTACAGACTTTCACTGTAATACCAGTGCAGGCCTCTCATTACAGACTTTCACTGTAATACCAGTGCAGGCCTCTCATTACAGACTTTCACAGTAATACCAGTGCAGGCCTCTCATTACAGACTTTCACTGTAATACCAGTGCAGGCCCTCATTACAGACTTTCACTGTAATACCAGTGCAGACCTCTCATTACAGACTTTCACTGTAATACCAGTGCAGGCCACTCATTACAGACTTTCACTGTAATACCAGTGCAGGCCTCTCATTCCAGACTTTCACTGTAATACCAGTGCAGGCCTCTCATTACAGACTTTCACTGTAATACCAGTGCAGGCCTCTCATTACAGACTTTCACTGTAATACCAGTGCAGGCCTCTCATTACAGACTTTCACTGTAATACCAGTGCAGGCCTCTCATTACAGACTTTCACTGTAATACCAGTGCAGGCCTCTCATTACAGACTTTCACTGTAATACCAGTGCAGGCCTCTCATTACAGACTTTCACAGTAATACCAGTGCAGGCCTCTCATTACAGGCTTTCACTGTAATACCAGTGCAGGCCTCTCATTACAGACTTTCACTGTAATACCAGTGCAGGCCCCTCATTACAGACTTTCACAGTAATACCAGTGCGGGCCTCTCATTACAGGCTTTCACTGTAATACCAGTGCAGGCCCCTCATTACAGACTTTCACTGTAATACCAGTGCAGGCCTCTCATTACAGACTTTCACTGTAATACCAGTGCAGGCCCCTCATTACAGACTTTCACTGTAATACCAGTGCAGGCCTCTCATTACAGGCTTTCACAGTAATACCAGTGCGGGCCCCTCATTACAGACTTTCACAGTAATACCAGTGCGGGCCTCTCATTACAGACTTTCACAGTAATACCAGTGCAGGCCTCTCATTACAGACTTTCACTGTAATACCAGTGCAGGCCCCTCATTACAGACTTTCACTGTAATACCAGTGCGGGCCCCTCATGACAGACTTTCACTGTAATACCAGTGCAGGCCTCTCATTACAGACTTTCACTGTAATACCAGTGCGGGCCTCTCATTACAGACTTTCACTGTAATACCAGTGCGGGCCCCTCATGACAGACTTTCACTGTAATACCAGTGCAGGCCTCTCATTACAGGCTTTCACTGTAATACCAGTGCAGGCCCCTCATTACAGACTTTCACAGTAATACCAGTGCGGGCCTCTCATTACAGACTTTCACTGTAATACCAGTGCAGGCCCCTCATGACAGACTTTCACTGTAATACCAGTGCAGACCCCTCATTACAGACTTTCACTGTAATACCAGTGCGGGCCTCTCATTACAGACTTTCACTGTAATACCAGTGCAGGCCTCTCATTACAGACTTTCACTGTAATACCAGTGCAGGCCCCTCATTACAGACTTTCACTGTAATACCAGTGCAGGCCTCTCATTACAGACTTTCACTGTAATACCAGTGCAGGCCCCTCATTACAGGCTTTCACTGTAATACCAGTGCAGGCCCCTCATTACAGGCTTTCACTGTAATACCAGTGCAGGCCCCTCATTACAGACTTTCACAGTAATACCAGTGCAGGCCCCTCATTACAGGCTTTCACTGTAATACCAGTGCAGGCCCCTCATTACAGGCTTTCACTGTAATACCAGTGCAGGCCCCTCATTACAGGCTTTCACTGTAATACCAGTGCAGGCCCCACATTACAGACTTTCACAGTAATACCAGTGCGGGCCTCTCATGACAGACTTTCACTGTAATACCAGTGCAGACCCCTCATTACAGGCTTTCACTGTAATACCAGTGCGGGCCTCTCATTACAGGCTTTCACAGTAATACCAGTGCGGGCCCCTCATTACAGGCTTTCACTGTAATACCAGTGCGGGCCTCTCATTACAGACTTTCACAGTAATACCAGTGCGGGCCCCTCATTACAGGCTTTCACTGTAATACCAGTGCGGGCCTCTCATTACAGACTTTCACTGTAATACCAGTGCAGACCCCTCATTACAGGCTTTCACTGTAATACCAGTGCAGGCCTCTCATTATAGGCTTTCACTGTAATACCAGTGCAGGCCCCTCATGACAGACTTTCACTGTAATACCAGTGCGGGCCTCTCATTACAGACTTTCACTGTAATACCAGTGCAGGCCTCTCATTACAGACTTTCACTGTAATACCAGTGCAGGCCTCTCATTCCAGACTTTCACTGTAATACCAGTGCAGGCCTCTCATTACAGACTTTCACTGTAATACCAGTGCAGGCCTCTCATTACAGACTTTCACAGTAATACCAGTGCAGGCCTCTCATTCCAGACTTTCACTGTAATACCAGTGCAGGCCTCTCATTACAGACTTTCACTGTAATACCAGTGCAGGCCTCTCATTACAGACTTTCACTGTAATACCAGTGCAGGCCCCTCATTACAGACTTTCACTGTAATACCAGTGCAGGCCTCTCATTACAGACTTTCACTGTAATACCAGTGCAGGCCTCTCATTAAGACTTTCACAGTAATACCAGTGCAGGCCTCTCATTACAGACTTTCACTGTAATACCAGTGCAGGCCCCTCATTACAGACTTTCACTGTAATACCAGTGCAGGCCTCTCATTACAGGCTTTCACTGTAATACCAGTGCAGGCCTCTCATTACAGACTTTCACTGTAATACCAGTGCAGGCCTCTCATTACAGACTTTCACTGTAATACCAGTGCGGGCCTCTCATTACAGACTTTCACAGTAATACCAGTGCAGGCCTCTCATTACAGGCTTTCACTGTAATACCAGTGCAGGCCCCTCATTACAGGCTTTCACTGTAATACCAGTGCAGGCCTCTCATTACAGACTTTCACAGTAATACCAGTGCAGGCCTCTCATTACAGACTTTCACAGTAATACCAGTGCAGGCCCCTCATTACAGGCTTTCACTGTAATACCAGTGCAGGCCCCTCATTACAGACTTTCACAGTAATACCAGTGCAGGCCTCTCATTACAGACTTTCACTGTAATACCAGTGCAGGCCTCTCATTACAGGCTTTCACTGTAATACCAGTGCGGGCCTCTCATTACAGACTTTCACAGTAATACCAGTGCAGGCCTCTCATTACAGGCTTTCACTGTAATACCAGTGCAGGCCCCTCATTACAGGCTTTCACTGTAATACCAGTGCAGGCCTCTCATTACAGACTTTCACAGTAATACCAGTGCAGGCCTCTCATTACAGACTTTCACAGTAATACCAGTGCAGGCCCCTCATTACAGGCTTTCACTGTAATACCAGTGCAGGCCCCTCATTACAGACTTTCACAGTAATACCAGTGCAGGCCCCTCATTACAGACTTTCACTGTAATACCAGTGCAGGCCTCTCATTACAGACTTTCACTGTAATACCAGTGCAGGCCCCTCATTACAGGCTTTCACTGTAATACCAGTGCAGGCCCCTCATTACAGGCTTTCACTGTAATACCAGTGCAGGCCTCTCATTACAGACTTTCACAGTAATACCAGTGCAGGCCTCTCATTATAGACTTTCACTGTAATACCAGTGCAGACCCCTCATTACAGGCTTTCACTGTAATACCAGTGCAGGCCCCTCATTACAGACTTTCACTGTAATACCAGTGCAGACCTCTCATTACAGGCTTTCACTGTAATACCAGTGCAGGCCCCTCATTACAGGCTTTCACTGTAATACCAGTGCAGGCCTCTCATTACAGACTTTCACAGTAATACCAGTGCAGGCCTCTCATTACAGACTTTCACTGTAATACCAGTGCGGGCCCCTCATGACAGACTTTCACTGTAATACCAGTGCAGACCCCTCATTACAGACTTTCACTGTAATACCAGTGCAGGCCCCTCATTACAGACTTTCACTGTAATACCAGTGCAGGCCTCTCATTACAGGCTTTCACTGCAATACCAGTGTAGGCCCCTCATTACAGGCTTTCACTGTAATACCAGTGCAGGCCTCTCATTACAGACTTTCACTGTAATACCAGTGCAGGCCCCTCATTACAGACTTTCACTGTAATACCAGTGCAGGCCCCTCATTACAGACTTTCACTGTAATTACCAGTGCGGGCCTCTCATTACAGACTTTCACTGTAATACCAGTGCAGGCCCCTCATTACAGGCTTTCACTGTAATACCAGTGCAGGCCCCTCATTACAGACTTTCACTGTAATACCAGTGCAGGCCTCTCATTACAGGCTTTCACTGTAATACCAGTGCAGGCCTCTCATTACAGACTTTCACTGTAATACCAGTGCAGGCCCCTCATTACAGACTTTCACTGTAATACCAGTGCAGGCCCCTCATTACAGCTTTCACTGTAATACCAGTGCAGGCCCCTCATTACAGACTTTCACTGTAATACCAGTGCAGGCCCCTCATTACAGACTTTCACTGTAATACCAGTGCGGGCCTCTCATTACAGACTTTCACTGTAATACTAGTGCGGGCCCCTCATGACAGACTTTCACTGTAATACCAGTGCAGCCTCTCATTACAGACTTTCACTGTAATACCAGTGCAGGCCCCTCATTACAGACTTTCACTGTAATACCAGTGCGGGCCCCTCATGACAGACTTTCACTGTAATACCAGTGCCAGGCCTCTCATTACAGACTTTCACTGTAATACCAGTGCGGGCCTCTCATTACAGACTTTCACTGTAATACCAGTGCGGGCCCCTCATGACAGACTTTCACTGTAATACCAGTGCAGGCCTCTCATTACAGGCTTTCACTGTAATACCAGTGCAGGCCCCTCATTACAGACTTTCACAGTAATACCAGTGCGGGCCTCTCATTACAGACTTTCACTGTAATACCAGTGCAGGCCCCTCATGACAGACTTTCACTGTAATACCAGTGCAGACCCCTCATTACAGACTTTCACTGTAATACCAGTGCGGGCCTCTCATTACAGACTTTCACTGTAATACCAGTGCAGGCCTCTCATTACAGACTTTCACTGTAATACCAGTGCAGGCCCCTCATTACAGACTTTCACTGTAATACCAGTGCAGGCCTCTCATTACAGACTTTCACTGTAATACCACTGCAGGCCCCTCATTACAGGCTTTCACTGTAATACCAGTGCAGGCCCCTCATTACAGGCTTTCACTGTAATACCAGTGCAGGCCCCTCATTACAGGCTTTCACTGTAATACCAGTGCAGGCCCCTCATTACAGGCTTTCACTGTAATACCAGTGCAGGCCCCACATTACAGACTTTCACAGTAATACCAGTGCGGGCCTCTCATGACAGACTTTCACTGTAATACCAGTGCAGACCCCTCATTACAGGCTTTCACTGTAATACCAGTGTGGGCCTCTCATTACAGGCTTTCACAGTAATACCAGTGCGGGCCCCTCATTACAGGCTTTCACTGTAATACCAGTGCGGGCCTCTCATTACAGACTTTCACAGTAATACCAGTGCGGGCCCCTCATTACAGGCTTTCACTGTAATACCAGTGCGGGCCTCTCATTACAGACTTTCACTGTAATACCAGTGCAGACCCCTCATTACAGGCTTTCACTGTAATACCAGTGCAGGCCTCTCATTATAGGCTTTCACTGTAATACCAGTGCAGGCCCCTCATGACAGACTTTCACTGTAATACCAGTGCGGGCCTCTCATTACAGACTTTCACTGTAATACCAGTGCAGGCCTCTCATTACAGACTTTCACTGTAATACCAGTGCAGGCCTCTCATTCCAGACTTTCACTGTAATACCAGTGCAGGCCTCTCATTACAGAATTTCACTGTAATACCAGTGCAGGCCTCTCATTACAGGCTTTCACAGTAATACCAGTGCAGGCCCCTCATTACAGGCTTTCACTGTAATACCAGTGCGGGCCTCTCATTACAGGCTTTCACTGTAATACCAGTGCAGGCCTCTCATTACAGGCTTTCACAGTAATACCAGTGCAGGCCCCTCATGACAGACTTTCACTGTAATACCAGTGCGGGCCCCTCATTACAGACTTTCACTGTAATACCAGTGCAGGCCTCTCATTACAGGCTTTCACAGTAATACCAGTGCAGGCCTCTCATTACAGACTTTCACTGTAATACCAGTGCAGGCCTCTCATTACAGACTTTCACTGTAATACCAGTGCAGGCCCCTCATTACAGGCTTTCACTGTAATACCAGTGCAGGCCTCTCATTACAGACTTTCACTGTAATACCAGTGCAGGCCTCTCATTACAGGCTTTCACTGTAATACCAGTGCAGGCCTCTCATTACAGACTTTCACTGTAATACCAGTGCAGGCCTCTCATTACAGACTTTCACTGTAATACCAGTGCAGGCCCTCATTACAGACTTTCACTGTAATACCAGTGCGGGCCTCTCATTACAGACTTTCACTGTAATACCAGTGCAGGCCTCTCATTACAGACTTTCACTGTAATACCAGTGCAGGCCCCTCATTACAGACTTTCACTGTAATACCAGTGCAGGCCCCTCATTACAGGCTTTCACTGTAATACCAGTGCAGGCCCCTCATTACAGACTTTCACTGTAATACCAGTGCGGGCCTCTCATTACAGGCTTTCACTGTAATACCAGTGCAGGCCCCTCATTACAGGCTTTCACTGTAATACCAGTGCGGGCCTCTCATTACAGGCTTTCACTGTAATACCAGTGCGGGCCTCTCATTACAGGCTTTCACTGTAATACCAGTGCGGGCCTCTCATTACAGGCTTTCACTGTAATACCAGTGCAGGCCTCTCATTACAGGCTTTCACTGTAATACCAGTGCAGGCCCCTCATTACAGGCTTTCAGTGTAATACCAGTGCAGGCCTCTCATTACAGGCTTTCACTGTAATACCAGTGCAGGCCTCTCATTACAGACTTTCACTGTAATACCAGTGCAGGCCTCTCATTACAGACTTTCACTGTAATACCAGTGCGGGCCTCTCATTACAGACTTTCACAGTAATACCAGTGCAGGCCTCTCATTACAGGCTTTCACTGTAATACCAGTGCAGGCCCCTCATTACAGGCTTTCACTGTAATACCAGTGCAGGCCTCTCATTACAGACTTTCACAGTAATACCAGTGCAGGCCTCTCATTACAGACTTTCACAGTAATACCAGTGCAGGCCCCTCATTACAGGCTTTCACTGTAATACCAGTGCAGGCCCCTCATTACAGACTTTCACAGTAATACCAGTGCAGGCCTCTCATTACAGACTTTCACTGCAATACCAGTGCAGGCCTCTCATTACAGGCTTTCACTGTAATACCAGTGCGGGCCTCTCATTACAGACTTTCACAGTAATACCAGTGCAGGCCTCTCATTACAGGCTTTCACTGTAATACCAGTGCAGGCCCCTCATTACAGGCTTTCACTGTAATACCAGTGCAGGCCTCTCATTACAGACTTTCACAGTAATACCAGTGCAGGCCTCTCATTACAGACTTTCACAGTAATACCAGTGCAGGCCCCTCATTACAGGCTTTCACTGTAATACCAGTGCAGGCCCCTCATTACAGACTTTCACAGTAATACCAGTGCAGGCCCCTCATTACAGACTTTCACTGTAATACCAGTGCAGGCCTCTCATTACAGACTTTCACTGTAATACCAGTGCAGACCCCTCATTACAGGCTTTCACTGTAATACCAGTGCAGGCCCCTCATTACAGGCTTTCACTGTAATACCAGTGCAGGCCTCTCATTACAGACTTTCACAGTAATACCAGTGCAGGCCTCTCATTATAGACTTTCACTGTAATACCAGTGCAGACCCCTCATTACAGGCTTTCACTGTAATACCAGTGCAGGCCCCTCATTACAGACTTTCACTGTAATACCAGTGCAGACCTCTCATTACAGGCTTTGACTGTAATACCAGTGCAGGCCCCTCATTACAGGCTTTCACTGTAATACCAGTGCAGGCCTCTCATTACAGACTTTCACAGTAATACCAGTGCAGGCCTCTCATTACAGACTTTCACTGTAATACCAGTGCGGGCCCCTCATGACAGACTTTCACTGTAATACCAGTGCAGACCCCTCATTACAGACTTTCACTGTAATACCAGTGCAGGCCCCTCATTACAGACTTTCACTGTAATACCAGTGCAGGCCTCTCATTACAGGCTTTCACTGCAATACCAGTGTAGGCCCCTCATTACAGGCTTTCACTGTAATACCAGTGCAGGCCTCTCATTACAGACTTTCACTGTAATACCAGTGCAGGCCCCTCATTACAGACTTTCACTGTAATACCAGTGCAGGCCCCTCATTACAGACTTTCACTGTAATACCAGTGCGGGCCTCTCATTACAGACTTTCACTGTAATACCAGTGCAGGCCCCTCATTACAGGCTTTCACTGTAATACCAGTGCAGGCCCCTCATTACAGACTTTCACTGTAATACCAGTGCAGGCCTCTCATTACAGGCTTTCACTGTAATACCAGTGCAGGCCTCTCATTACAGACTTTCACTGTAATACCAGTGCAGGCCCCTCATTACAGACTTTCACTGTAATACCAGTGCAGGCCCCTCATTACAGGCTTTCACTGTAATACCAGTGCAGGCCCCTCATTACAGACTTTCACTGTAATACCAGTGCAGGCCCCTCATTACAGACTTTCACTGTAATACCAGTGCGGGCCTCTCATTACAGACTTTCACTGTAATACCAGTGCGGGCCCCTCATGACAGACTTTCACTGTAATACCAGTGCAGGCCTCTCATTACAGACTTTCACTGTAATACCAGTGCAGGCCCCTCATTACAGACTTTCACTGTAATACCAGTGCGGGCCCCTCATGACAGACTTTCACTGTAATACCAGTGCAGGCCTCTCATTACAGACTTTCACTGTAATACCAGTGCGGGCCTCTCATTACAGACTTTCACTGTAATACCAGTGCGGGCCCCTCATGACAGACTTTCACTGTAATACCAGTGCAGGCCTCTCATTACAGGCTTTCACTGTAATACCAGTGCAGGCCCCTCATTACAGACTTTCACAGTAATACCAGTGCGGGCCTCTCATTACAGACTTTCACTGTAATACCAGTGCAGGCCCCTCATGACAGACTTTCACTGTAATACCAGTGCAGACCCCTCATTACAGACTTTCACTGTAATACCAGTGCGGGCCTCTCATTACAGACTTTCACTGTAATACCAGTGCAGGCCTCTCATTACAGACTTTCACTGTAATACCAGTGCAGGCCCCTCATTACAGACTTTCACTGTAATACCAGTGCAGGCCTCTCATTACAGACTTTCACTGTAATACCACTGCAGGCCCCTCATTACAGGCTTTCACTGTAATACCAGTGCAGGCCCCTCATTACAGGCTTTCACTGTAATACCAGTGCAGGCCCCTCATTACAGGCTTTCACTGTAATACCAGTGCAGGCCCCTCATTACAGGCTTTCACTGTAATACCAGTGCAGGCCCCACATTACAGACTTTCACAGTAATACCAGTGCGGGCCTCTCATGACAGACTTTCACTGTAATACCAGTGCAGACCCCTCATTACAGGCTTTCACTGTAATACCAGTGTGGGCCTCTCATTACAGGCTTTCACAGTAATACCAGTGCGGGCCCCTCATTACAGGCTTTCACTGTAATACCAGTGCGGGCCTCTCATTACAGACTTTCACAGTAATACCAGTGCGGGCCCCTCATTACAGGCTTTCACTGTAATACCAGTGCGGGCCTCTCATTACAGACTTTCACTGTAATACCAGTGCAGACCCCTCATTACAGGCTTTCACTGTAATACCAGTGCAGGCCTCTCATTATAGGCTTTCACTGTAATACCAGTGCAGGCCCCTCATGACAGACTTTCACTGTAATACCAGTGCGGGCCTCTCATTACAGACTTTCACTGTAATACCAGTGCAGGCCTCTCATTACAGACTTTCACTGTAATACCAGTGCAGGCCTCTCATTCCAGACTTTCACTGTAATACCAGTGCAGGCCTCTCATTACAGACTTTCACTGTAATACCAGTGCAGGCCTCTCATTACAGACTTTCACAGTAATACCAGTGCAGGCCTCTCATTCCAGACTTTCACTGTAATACCAGTGCAGGCCTCTCATTACAGACTTTCACTGTAATACCAGTGCAGGCCTCTCATTACAGACTTTCACTGTAATACCAGTGCAGGCCCCTCATTACAGACTTTCACTGTAATACCAGTGCAGGCCTCTCATTACAGACTTTCACTGTAATACCAGTGCAGGCCTCTCATTTCAGACTTTCACAGTAATACCAGTGCAGGCCTCTCATTACAGACTTTCACTGTAATACCAGTGCAGGCCCCTCATTACAGACTTTCACTGTAATACCAGTGCAGACCTCTCATTACAGACTTTCACTGTAATACCAGTGCAGGCCACTCATTACAGACTTTCACTGTAATACCAGTGCAGGCCTCTCATTCCAGACTTTCACTGTAATACCAGTGCAGGCCTCTCATTACAGACTTTCACTGTAATACCAGTGCAGGCCTCTCATTACAGACTTTCACTGTAATACCAGTGCAGGCCTCTCATTACAGACTTTCACTGTAATACCAGTGCAGGCCTCTCATTACAGACTTTCACTGTAATACCAGTGCAGGCCTCTCATTACAGACTTTCACTGTAATACCAGTGCAGGCCTCTCATTACAGACTTTCACAGTAATACCAGTGCAGGCCTCTCATTACAGGCTTTCACTGTAATACCAGTGCAGGCCTCTCATTACAGACTTTCACTGTAATACCAGTGCAGGCCCCTCATTACAGACTTTCACAGTAATACCAGTGCGGGCCTCTCATTACAGGCTTTCACTGTAATACCAGTGCAGGCCCCTCATTACAGACTTTCACTGTAATACCAGTGCAGGCCTCTCATTACAGACTTTCACTGTAATACCAGTGCAGGCCCCTCATTACAGACTTTCACTGTAATACCAGTGCAGGCCTCTCATTACAGGCTTTCACAGTAATACCAGTGCGGGCCCCTCATTACAGACTTTCACAGTAATACCAGTGCGGGCCTCTCATTACAGACTTTCACAGTAATACCAGTGCAGGCCTCTCATTACAGACTTTCACTGTAATACCAGTGCAGGCCCCTCATTACAGACTTTCACTGTAATACCAGTGCGGGCCCCTCATGACAGACTTTCACTGTAATACCAGTGCAGGCCTCTCATTACAGACTTTCACTGTAATACCAGTGCGGGCCTCTCATTACAGACTTTCACTGTAATACCAGTGCGGGCCCCTCATGACAGACTTTCACTGTAATACCAGTGCAGGCCTCTCATTACAGGCTTTCACTGTAATACCAGTGCAGGCCCCTCATTACAGACTTTCACAGTAATACCAGTGCGGGCCTCTCATTACAGACTTTCACTGTAATACCAGTGCAGGCCCCTCATGACAGACTTTCACTGTAATACCAGTGCAGACCCCTCATTACAGACTTTCACTGTAATACCAGTGCGGGCCTCTCATTACAGACTTTCACTGTAATACCAGTGCAGGCCTCTCATTACAGACTTTCACTGTAATACCAGTGCAGGCCCCTCATTACAGACTTTCACTGTAATACCAGTGCAGGCCTCTCATTACAGACTTTCACTGTAATACCAGTGCAGGCCCCTCATTACAGGCTTTCACTGTAATACCAGTGCAGGCCCCTCATTACAGGCTTTCACTGTAATACCAGTGCACGCCCCTCATTACAGACTTTCACAGTAATACCAGTGCAGGCCCCTCATTACAGGCTTTCACTGTAATACCAGTGCAGGCCCCTCATTACAGGCTTTCACTGTAATACCAGTGCAGGCCCCTCATTACAGGCTTTCACTGTAATACCAGTGCAGGCCCCACATTACAGACTTTCACAGTAATACCAGTGCGGGCCTCTCATGACAGACTTTCACTGTAATACCAGTGCAGACCCCTCATTACAGGCTTTCACTGTAATACCAGTGCGGGCCTCTCATTACAGGCTTTCACAGTAATACCAGTGCGGGCCCCTCATTACAGGCTTTCACTGTAATACCAGTGCGGGCCTCTCATTACAGACTTTCACAGTAATACCAGTGCGGGCCCCTCATTACAGGCTTTCACTGTAATACCAGTGCGGGCCTCTCATTACAGACTTTCACTGTAATACCAGTGCAGACCCCTCATTACAGGCTTTCACTGTAATACCAGTGCAGGCCTCTCATTATAGGCTTTCACTGTAATACCAGTGCAGGCCCCTCATGACAGACTTTCACTGTAATACCAGTGCGGGCCTCTCATTACAGACTTTCACTGTAATACCAGTGCAGGCCTCTCATTACAGACTTTCACTGTAATACCAGTGCAGGCCTCTCATTCCAGACTTTCACTGTAATACCAGTGCAGGCCTCTCATTACAGACTTTCACTGTAATACCAGTGCAGGCCTCTCATTACAGACTTTCACAGTAATACCAGTGCAGGCCTCTCATTCCAGACTTTCACTGTAATACCAGTGCAGGCCTCTCATTACAGACTTTCACTGTAATACCAGTGCAGGCCTCTCATTACAGACTTTCACTGTAATACCAGTGCAGGTCCCTCATTACAGACTTTCACTGTAATACCAGTGCAGGCCTCTCATTACAGACTTTCACTGTAATACCAGTGCAGGCCTCTCATTACAGACTTTCACAGTAATACCAGTGCAGGCCTCTCATTACAGACTTTCACTGTAATACCAGTGCAGGCCCCTCATTACAGACTTTCACTGTAATACCAGTGCAGACCTCTCATTACAGACTTTCACTGTAATACCAGTGCAGGCCACTCATTACAGACTTTCACTGTAATACCAGTGCAGGCCTCTCATTCCAGACTTTCACTGTAATACCAGTGCAGGCCTCTCATTACAGACTTTCACTGTAATACCAGTGCAGGCCTCTCATTACAGACTTTCACTGTAATACCAGTGCAGGCCTCTCATTACAGACTTTCACTGTAATACCAGTGCAGGCCTCTCATTACAGACTTTCACTGTAATACCAGTGCAGGCCTCTCATTACAGACTTTCACTGTAATACCAGTGCAGGCCTCTCATTACAGACTTTCACAGTAATACCAGTGCAGGCATCTCATTACAGGCTTTCACTGTAATACCAGTGCAGGCCTCTCATTACAGACTTTCACTGTAATACCAGTGCAGGCCCCTCATTACAGACTTTCACAGTAATACCAGTGCGGGCCTCTCATTACAGGCTTTCACTGTAATACCAGTGCAGGCCCCTCATTACAGACTTTCACTGTAATACCAGTGCAGGCCTCTCATTACAGACTTTCACTGTAATACCAGTGCAGGCCCCTCATTACAGACTTTCACTGTAACACCAGTGCAGGCCTCTCATTACAGGCTTTCACAGTAATACCAGTGCGGGCCCCTCATTACAGACTTTCACAGTAATACCAGTGCGGGCCTCTCATTACAGACTTTCACAGTAATACCAGTGCAGGCCTCTCATTACAGACTTTCACTGTAATACCAGTGCAGGCCCCTCATTACAGGCTTTCACTGTAATACCAGTGCAGGCCTCTCATTACAGACTTTCACTGTAATACCAGTGCAGGCCCCTCATTACAGACTTTCACAGTAATACCAGTGCGGGCCTCTCATTACAGGCTTTCACTGTAATACCAGTGCAGGCCCCTCATTACAGGCTTTCACTGTAATACCAGTGCAGACCCCTCATTACAGACTTTCACAGTAATACCAGTGCAGGCCCCTCATTACAGACTTTCACTGTAATACCAGTGCAGGCCTCTCATTCCAGACTTTCACTGTAATACCAGTGCGGGCCTCTCATTACAGGCTTTCACTGTAATACCAGTGCAGACCCCTCATTACAGACTTTCACTGTAATACCAGTGCAGGCCCCTCATTACAGACTTTCACTGTAATACCAGTGTGGGCCTCTCATTACAGACTTTCACTGTAATACCAGTGCAGGCCTCTCATTACAGACTTTCACTGTAATACCAGTGCAGGCCCCTCATTACAGGCTTTCACTGTAATACCAGTGCAGACCCCTCATTACAGACTTTCAGTGTAATACCAGTGCAGGCCCCTCATTACAGACTTTCACTGTAATACCAGTGCAGGCCCCTCATTACAGACTTTCAGTGTAATACCAGTGCAGGCCTCTCATTACAGACTTTCACAGTAATACCAGTGCGGGCCTCTCATTACAGGCTTTCACTGTAATACCAGTGCGGGCCTCTCATTACAGGCTTTCACAGCAATACCAGTGCGGGCCTCTCATTACAGACTTTCACTGTAATACCAGTGCAGGCCCCTCATTACAGACTTTCACAGTAATACCAGTGCGGGCCCCTCATTACAGACTTTCACTGTAATACCAGTGCAGGCCTCTCATTACAGACTTTCACTGTAATACCAGTGCAGGCCCCTCATTACAGGCTTTCACTGTAATACCAGTGCAGGCCGCTCATTACAGACTTTCACTGTAATACCAGTGCAGACCTCTCATTACAGGCTTTCACTGTAATACCAGTGCAGGCCTCTCATTACAGGCTTTCACTGTAATACCAGTGCAGACCTCTCATTACAGACTTTCACTGTAATACCAGTGCAGGCCTCTCATTACAGACTTTCACTGTAATACCAGTGCAGGCCTCTCATTCCAGACTTTCACTGTAATACCAGTGCAGGCCCCTCATTACAGGCTTTCACTGTAATACCAGTGCAGGCCCCTCATTACAGACTTTCACTGTAATACCAGTGCAGGCCTCTCATTCCAGACTTTCACTGTAATACCAGTGCAGGCCCCTCATTACAGGCTTTCACTGTAATACCAGTGCAGGCCCCTCATTACAGACTTTCACTGTAATACCAGTGCAGGCCTCTCATTACAGACTTTCACTGTAATACCAGTGCAGGCCCCTCATTACAGGCTTTCACTGTAATACCAGTGCAGGCCTCTCATTACAGGCTTTCACTGTAATACCAGTGCAGGCCCCTCATTACAGGCTTTCACTGTAATACCAGTGCAGGCCCCTCATTACAGACTTTCACTGTAATACCAGTGCAGGCCTCTCATTACAGGCTTTCACTGTAATACCAGTGCAGGCCCCTCATTACAGGCTTTCACTGTAATACCAGTGCAGGCCTCTCATTACAGACTTTCACAGTAATACCAGTGCAGGCCTCTCATTACAGGCTTTCACTGTAATACCAGTGCAGGCCTCTCATTACAGGCTTTCACAGTAATACCAGTGCAGGCCTCTCATTACAGGCTTTCACTGTAATACCAGTGCAGGCCTCTCATTACAGGCTTTCACTGTAATACCAGTGCAGGCCCCTCATTACAGACTTTCACAGTAATACCAGTGCAGGCCTCTCATTACAGGCTTTCACAGTAATACCAGTGCGGGCCTCTCATTACAGGCTTTCACTGTAATACCAGTGCAGGCCTCTCATTACAGGCTTTCACTGTAATACCAGTGCAGGCCCCTCATTACAGGCTTTCACTGTAATACCAGTGCAGGCCTCTCATTACAGACTTTCACTGTAATACCAGTGCAGGCCTCTCATTACAGGCTTTCACAGTAATACCAGTGCAGGCCCCTCATTACAAGCTTTCACAGTAATACCAGTGCAGGCCCCTCATTACAGACTTTCACTGTAATACCAGTGCAGACCCCTCATTACAGACTTTCACAGTAATACCAGTGCGGGCCTCTCATTACAGGCTTTCACTGTAATACCAGTGCAGGCCCCCCATTACAGACTTTCACAGTAATACCAATGCGGGCCTCTCATTACAGACTTTCACTGTAATACCAGTGCAGGCCTCTCATTACAGACTTTCACTGTAATACCAGTGCAGGCCCCTCATTACAGGCTTTCACTGTAATACCAGTGCGGGCCTCTCATTACAGACTTTCACTGTAATACCAGTGCAGACCTCTCATTACAGGCTTTCACTGTAATACCAGTGCGGGCCTCTCATTACAGACTTTCACTGTAATACCAGTGCAGGCCTCTCATTACAGACTTTCACTGTAATACCAGTGCAGGCCTCTCATTCCAGACTTTCACTGTAATACCAGTGCAGGCTCCTCATTACAGACTTTCACTGTAATACCAGTGCAGGCCTCTCATTACAGACTTTTACTGTAATACCAGTGCAGGCCTCTCATTACAGGCTTTCACTGTAATACCAGTGCAGGCCTCTCATTACAGACTTTCACTGTAATACCAGTCCAGGCCCCTCATTACAGACTTTCACTGTAATACCAGTGCAGGCCCCTCATTACAGACTTTCACTGTAATACCAGTGCAGGCCCCTCATTACAGACTTTCACTGTAATACCAGTGCAGGCCTCTCATTACAGACTTTCACTGTAATACCAGTGCAGGCCTCTCATTACAGACTTTTACTGTAATACCAGTGCGGGCCTCTCATGACAGACTTTCACTGTAATACCAGTGCAGGCCCCTCATTACAGACTTTCACTGTAATACCAGTGCAGGCCTCTCATTACAGACTTTTACTGTAATACCAGTGCAGGCCTCTCATTACAGGCTTTCACTGTAATACCAGTGCAGGCCTCTCATTACAGACTTTCACTGTAATACCAGTGCAGGCCCCTCATTACAGGCTTTCACTGTAATACCAGTGCAGGCCTCTCATTACAGACTTTCACAGTAATACCAGTGCAGGCCCCTCATTACAGACTTTCACTGTAATACCAGTGCAGGCCTCTCATTACAGGCTTTCACTGTAATACCAGTGCAGGCCCCTCATTACAGACTTTCACTGTAATACCAGTGCAGGCCCCTCATTACAGACTTTCACTGTAATACCAGTGCAGGCCCCTCATTACAGACTTTCACTGTAATACCAGTGCAGGCCTCTCATTACAGGCTTTCACTGTAATACCAGTGCAGGCCTCTCATTACAGACTTTCACTGTAATACCAGTGCAGGCCTCTCATTACAGACTTTCACTGTAATACCAGTGCAGGCCCCTCATTACAGACTTTCACAGTAATACCAGTGCAGGCCTCTCATTACAGGCTTTCACTGTAATACCAGTGCAGGCCCCTCATTACAGACTTTCACTGTAATACCAGTGCAGGCCTCTCATTACAGGCTTTCACTGTAATACCAGTGCAGGCCCCTCATTACAGACTTTCACAGTAATACCAGTGCGGGCCTCTCATTACAGGCTTTCACAGTAATACCAGTGCAGGCCCCTCATTACAGACTTTCACTGTAATACCAGTGCAGGCCTCTCATTACAGACTTTCACTGTAATACCAGTGCAGGCCTTTCATTACAAACTTTCACTGTAATACCAGTGCAGGCCCCTCATTACAGACTTTCACTGTAATACCAGTGCAGGCCTCTCATTACAGGCTTTCACTGTAATACCAGTGCAGGCCTCTCATTACAGACTTTCACTGTCATACCAGTGCGGGCCTCTCATTACAGACTTTCACTGTAATACCAGTGTGGGCCTCTCATTACAGACTTTCACAGTAATACCAGTGCAGGCCCCTCATTACAGACTTTCACTGTAATACCAGTGCAGGCCTCTCATTACAGACTTTCACTGTAATACCAGTGCGGGCCTCTCATTACAGACTTTCACTGTAATACCAGTGCAGGCCTCTCATTACAGGCTTTCACAGTAATACCAGTGCAGGCCTCTCATTACAGGCTTTCACTGTAATACCAGTGCAGGCCCCTCATTACAGGCTTTCACTGTAATACCAGTGCGGGCCTCTCATTACAGACTTTCACTGTAATACCAGTGCGGGCCTCTCATTACAGACTTTCACAGTCATACCAGTGCGGGCCTCTCATTACAGACTTTCACAGTAATACCAGTGCAGGCCCCTCATTACAGACTTTCACTGTAATACCAGTGCAGGCCTCTCATTACAGACTTTCACTGTAATACCAGTGCAGGCCTCTCATTACAGACTTTTACTGTAATACCAGTGCGGGCCTCTCATGACAGACTTTCACTGTAATACCAGTGCAGGCCCCTCATTACAGACTTTCACTGTAATACCAGTGCAGGCCTCTCATTACAGACTTTTACTGTAATACCAGTGCAGGCCTCTCATTACAGGCTTTCACTGTAATACCAGTGCAGGCCTCTCATTACAGACTTTCACTGTAATACCAGTGCAGGCCCCTCATTACAGGCTTTCACTGTAATACCAGTGCAGGCCTCTCATTACAGACTTTCACAGTAATACCAGTGCAGGCCCCTCATTACAGACTTTCACTGTAATACCAGTGCAGGCCTCTCATTACAGGCTTTCACTGTAATACCAGTGCAGGCCCCTCATTACAGACTTTCACTGTAATACCAGTGCAGGCCCCTCATTACAGACTTTCACTGTAATACCAGTGCAGGCCCCTCATTACAGACTTTCACTGTAATACCAGTGCAGGCCTCTCATTACAGGCTTTCACTGTAATACCAGTGCAGGCCTCTCATTACAGACTTTCACTGTAATACCAGTGCAGGCCTCTCATTACAGACTTTCACTGTAATACCAGTGCAGGCCCCTCATTACAGACTTTCACAGTAATACCAGTGCAGGCCTCTCATTACAGGCTTTCACTGTAATACCAGTGCAGGCCCCTCATTACAGACTTTCACTGTAATACCAGTGCAGGCCTCTCATTACAGGCTTTCACTGTAATACCAGTGCAGGCCCCTCATTACAGACTTTCACAGTAATACCAGTGCGGGCCTCTCATTACAGGCTTTCACAGTAATACCAGTGCAGGCCCCTCATTACAGACTTTCACTGTAATACCAGTGCTGGCCTCTCATTACAGACTTTCACTGTAATACCAGTGCAGGCCTTTCATTACAGACTTTCACTGTAATACCAGTGCAGGCCCCTCATTACAGACTTTCACTGTAATACCAGTGCAGGCCTCTCATTACAGGCTTTCACTGTAATACCAGTGCAGGCCTCTCATTACAGACTTTCACTGTCATACCAGTGTGGGCCTCTCATTACAGACTTTCACTGTAATACCAGTGTGGGCCTCTCATTACAGACTTTCACTGTAATACCAGTGCAGGCCTCTCATTACAGGCTTTCACAGTAATACCAGTGCAGGCCTCTCATTACAGGCTTTCACTGTAATACCAGTGCAGGCCCCTCATTACAGGCTTTCACTGTAATACCAGTGCGGGCCTCTCATTACAGACTTTCACTGTAATACCAGTGCGGGCCTCTCATTACAGACTTTCACAGTCATACCAGTGCGGGCCTCTCATTACAGACTTTCACAGTAATACCAGTGCAGGCCCCTCATTACAGACTTTCACTGTAATACCAGTGCAGGCCTCTCATTACAGGCTTTCACTGTAATACCAGTGCGGGCCTCTCATTACAGGCTTTCACTGTAATACCAGTGCAGCCCTCTCATTACAGACTTTCACTGTAATACCAGTGCAGCCCTCTCATTACAGACTTTCACTGTAATACCAGTGCAGGCCTCTCATTACAGACTTTCACTGTAATACCAGTGCAGGCCCCTCATTACAGACTTTCACTGTAATACCAGTGCGGGCCTCTCATTACAGACTTTCACTGTAATACCAGTGCAGGCCCCTCATTACAGACTTTCACTGTAATACCAGTGCAGGCCCCTCATTACAGACTTTCAGTGTAATACCAGTGCGGGCCTCTCATTACAGGCTTTCACTGTAATACCAGTGCAGGCCCCTCATTACAGACTTTCACTGCAATACCAGTGCAGGCCTCTCATTACAGACTTTCACAGTAATACCAGTGCAGGCCCCTCATTACAGGCTTTCACTGTAATACCAGTGCAGGCCTCTCATTACAGACTTTCACTGTAATACCAGTGCAGGCCCCTCATTACAGGCTTTCACTGTAATACCAGTGCAGGCCTCTCATTACAGGCTTTCACTGTAATACCAGTGCAGGCCCCTCATTACAGACTTTCACTGTAATACCAGTGCAGACCCCTCATTACAGGCTTTCACTGTAATACCAGTGCAGGCCCCTCATTACAGGCTTTCACTGTAATACCAGTGCAGGCCTCTCATTACAGGCTTTCACTGTAATACCAGTGCAGGCCCCTCATTACAGACTTTCACTGTAATACCAGTGCAGACCCCTCATTACAGACTTTCACTGTAATACCAGTGCAGGCCCCTCATTACAGACTTTCACTGTAATACCAGTGCAGGCCTCTCATTACAGACTTTCACAGTAATACCAGTGCAGGCCCCTCATTACAGACTTTCAGTGTAATACCACTGCGGGCCTCTCATTACAGGCTTTCACTGTAATACCAGTGCAGGCCTCTCATTACAGGCTTTCACTGTAATACCAGTGCAGACCTCTCATTACAGGCTTTCACTGTAATACCAGTGCGGGCCCCTCATTACAGACTTTCACTGTAATACCAGTGCAGGCCTCTCATTACAGGCTTTCACTGTAATACCAGTGCAGGCCCCTCATTACAGGCTTTCACTGTAATACCAGTGCAGGCCTCTCATTACAGACTTTCACAGTAATACCAGTGCAGGCCTCTCATTACAGGCTTTCACTGTAATACCAGTGCAGGCCTCTCATTACAGGCTTTCACAGTAATACCAGTGCAGGCCTCTCATTACAGGCTTTCACTGTAATACCAGTGCAGGCCTCTCATTACAGGCTTTCACTGTAATACCAGTGCAGGCCCCTCATTACAGACTTTCACAGTAATACCAGTGCAGGCCTCTCATTACAGGCTTTCACAGTAATACCAGTGCGGGCCTCTCATTACAGGCTTTCACTGTAATACCAGTGCAGGCCTCTCATTACAGGCTTTCACTGTAATACCAGTGCAGGCCCCTCATTACAGGCTTTCACTGTAATACCAGTGCAGGCCTCTCATTACAGACTTTCACTGTAATACCAGTGCAGGCCTCTCATTACAGGCTTTCACAGTAATACCAGTGCAGGCCCCTCATTACAAGCTTTCACAGTAATACCAGTGCAGGCCCCTCATTACAGACTTTCACTGTAATACCAGTGCAGACCTCTCATTACAGACTTTTACTGTAATACCAGTGCAGACCCCTCATTACAGACTTTCACAGTAATACCAGTGCGGGCCTCTCATTACAGGCTTTCACTGTAATACCAGTGCAGGCCCCTCATTACAGACTTTCACAGTAATACCAATGCGGGCCTCTCATTACAGACTTTCACTGTAATACCAGTGCAGGCCTCTCATTACAGACTTTCACTGTAATACCAGTGCAGGCCCCTCATTACAGGCTTTCACTGTAATACCAGTGCGGGCCTCTCATTACAGACTTTCACTGTAATACCAGTGCAGACCTCTCATTACAGGCTTTCACTGTAATACCAGTGCGGGCCTCTCATTACAGACTTTCACTGTAATACCAGTGCAGGCCCCTCATTACAGACTTTCACTGTAATACCAGTGCAGGCCTCTCATTCCAGACTTTCACTGTAATACCAGTGCAGGCTCCTCATTACAGACTTTCACTGTAATACCAGTGCAGGCCTCTCATTACAGACTTTTACTGTAATACCAGTGCAGGCCTCTCATTACAGGCTTTCACTGTAATACCAGTGCAGGCCTCTCATTACAGACTTTCACTGTAATACCAGTGCAGGCCCCTCATTACAGACTTTCACTGTAATACCAGTGCAGGCCTTTCATTACAGACTTTCACTGTAATACCAGTGCAGGCCCCTCATTACAGACTTTCACTGTAATACCAGTGCAGGCCTCTCATTACAGGCTTTCACTGTAATACCAGTGCAGGCCTCTCATTACAGACTTTCACTGTCATACCAGTGTGGGCCTCTCATTACAGACTTTCACTGTAATACCAGTGTGGGCCTCTCATTACAGACTTTCACTGTAATACCAGTGCAGGCCTCTCATTACAGGCTTTCACAGTAATACCAGTGCAGGCCTCTCATTACAGGCTTTCACTGTAATACCAGTGCAGGCCCCTCATTACAGGCTTTCACTGTAATACCAGTGCGGGCCTCTCATTACAGACTTTCACTGTAATACCAGTGCGGGCCTCTCATTACAGACTTTCACAGTCATACCAGTGCGGGCCTCTCATTACAGACTTTCACAGTAATACCAGTGCAGGCCCCTCATTACAGACTTTCACTGTAATACCAGTGCAGGCCTCTCATTACAGGCTTTCACTGTAATACCAGTGCGGGCCTCTCATTACAGGCTTTCACTGTAATACCAGTGCAGCCCTCTCATTACAGACTTTCACTGTAATACCAGTGCAGCCCTCTCATTACAGACTTTCACTGTAATACCAGTGCAGGCCTCTCATTACAGACTTTCACTGTAATACCAGTGCAGGCCCCTCATTACAGACTTTCACTGTAATACCAGTGCGGGCCTCTCATTACAGACTTTCACTGTAATACCAGTGCAGGCCCCTCATTACAGACTTTCACTGTAATACCAGTGCAGGCCCCTCATTACAGACTTTCAGTGTAATACCAGTGCGGGCCTCTCATTACAGGCTTTCACTGTAATACCAGTGCAGGCCCCTCATTACAGACTTTCACTGTAATACCAGTGCAGGCCTCTCATTACAGACTTTCACAGTAATACCAGTGCAGGCCCCTCATTACAGGCTTTCACTGTAATACCAGTGCAGGCCTCTCATTACAGACTTTCACTGTAATACCAGTGCAGGCCCCTCATTACAGGCTTTCACTGTAATACCAGTGCAGGCCTCTCATTACAGGCTTTCACTGTAATACCAGTGCAGGCCCCTCATTACAGACTTTCACTGTAATACCAGTGCAGACCCCTCATTACAGGCTTTCACTGTAATACCAGTGCAGGCCCCTCATTACAGGCTTTCACTGTAATACCAGTGCAGGCCTCTCATTACAGGCTTTCACTGTAATACCAGTGCAGGCCCCTCATTACAGACTTTCACTGTAATACCAGTGCAGACCCCTCATTACAGACTTTCACTGTAATACCAGTGCAGGCCCCTCATTACAGACTTTCACTGTAATACCAGTGCAGGCCTCTCATTACAGACTTTCACAGTAATACCAGTGCAGGCCCCTCATTACAGACTTTCAGTGTAATACCAGTGCGGGCCTCTCATTACAGGCTTTCACTGTAATACCAGTGCAGGCCTCTCATTACAGGCTTTCACTGTAATACCAGTGCAGACCTCTCATTACAGGCTTTCACTGTAATACCAGTGCGGGCCCCTCATTACAGACTTTCACTGTAATACCAGTGCAGGCCTCTCATTACAGGCTTTCACTGTAATACCAGTGCAGGCCCCTCATTACAGGCTTTCACTGTAATACCAGTGCAGGCCTCTCATTACAGACTTTCACAGTAATACCAGTGCAGGCCTCTCATTACAGGCTTTCACTGTAATACCAGTGCAGGCCTCTCATTACAGGCTTTCACAGTAATACCAGTGCAGGCCTCTCATTACAGGCTTTCACTGTAATACCAGTGCAGGCCTCTCATTACAGGCTTTCACTGTAATACCAGTGCAGGCCCCTCATTACAGACTTTCACAGTAATACCAGTGCAGGCCTCTCATTACAGGCTTTCACAGTAATACCAGTGCGGGCCTCTCATTACAGGCTTTCACTGTAATACCAGTGCAGGCCTCTCATTACAGGCTTTCACTGTAATACCAGTGCAGGCCCCTCATTACAGGCTTTCACTGTAATACCAGTGCAGGCCTCTCATTACAGACTTTCACTGTAATACCAGTGCAGGCCTCTCATTACAGGCTTTCACAGTAATACCAGTGCAGGCCCCTCATTACAAGCTTTCACAGTAATACCAGTGCAGGCCCCTCATTACAGACTTTCACTGTAATACCAGTGCAGACCTCTCATTACAGACTTTTACTGTAATACCAGTGCAGACCCCTCATTACAGACTTTCACAGTAATACCAGTGCGGGCCTCTCATTACAGGCTTTCACTGTAATACCAGTGCAGGCCCCTCATTACAGACTTTCACAGTAATACCAATGCGGGCCTCTCATTACAGACTTTCACTGTAATACCAGTGCAGGCCTCTCATTACAGACTTTCACTGTAATACCAGTGCAGGCCCCTCATTACAGGCTTTCACTGTAATACCAGTGCGGGCCTCTCATTACAGACTTTCACTGTAATACCAGTGCAGACCTCTCATTACAGGCTTTCACTGTAATACCAGTGCGGGCCTCTCATTACAGACTTTCACTGTAATACCAGTGCAGGCCCCTCATTACAGACTTTCACTGTAATACCAGTGCAGGCCTCTCATTCCAGACTTTCACTGTAATACCAGTGCAGGCTCCTCATTACAGACTTTCACTGTAATACCAGTGCAGGCCTCTCATTACAGACTTTTACTGTAATACCAGTGCAGGCCTCTCATTACAGGCTTTCACTGTAATACCAGTGCAGGCCTCTCATTACAGACTTTCACTGTAATACCAGTGCAGGCCCCTCATTACAGACTTTCACTGTAATACCAGTGCAGGCCCCTCATTACAGACTTTCACTGTAATACCAGTGCAGGCCCCTCATTACAGACTTTCACTGTAATACCAGTGCAGGCCTCTCATTACAGACTTTCACTGTAATACCAGTGCAGGCCTCTCATTACAGACTTTTACTGTAATACCAGTGCGGGCCTCTCATGACAGACTTTCACTGTAATACCAGTGCAGGCCCCTCATTACAGACTTTCACTGTAATACCAGTGCAGGCCTCTCATTACAGACTCTTACTGTAATACCAGTGCAGGCCTCTCATTACAGGCTTTCACTGTAATACCAGTGCAGGCCCCTCATTACAGACTTTCACTGTAATACCAGTGCAGGCCTCTCATTACAGACTTTCACAGTAATACCAGTGCAGGCCCCTCATTACAGACTTTCACTGTAATACCAGTGCAGGCCTCTCATTACAGGCTTTCACTGTAATACCAGTGCAGGCCCCTCATTACAGACTTTCACTGTAATACCAGTGCAGGCCCCTCATTACAGACTTTCACTGTAATACCAGTGCAGGCCCCTCATTACAGACTTTCACTGTAATACCAGTGCAGGCCTCTCATTACAGGCTTTCACTGTAATACCAGTGCAGGCCTCTCATTACAGACTTTCACTGTAATACCAGTGCAGGCCTCTCATTACAGACTTTCACTGTAATACCAGTGCAGGCCCCTCATTACAGACTTTCACAGTAATACCAGTGCAGGCCTCTCATTACAGGCTTTCACTGTAATACCAGTGCAGGCCCCTCATTACAGACTTTCACTGTAATACCAGTGCAGGCCTCTCATTACAGGCTTTCACTGTAATACCAGTGCAGGCCCCTCATTACAGACTTTCACAGTAATACCAGTGCGGGCCTCTCATTACAGGCTTTCACAGTAATACCAGTGCAGGCCCCTCATTACAGACTTTCACTGTAATACCAGTGCAGGCCTCTCATTACAGACTTTCACTGTAATACCAGTGCAGGCCTTTCATTACAGACTTTCACTGTAATACCAGTGCAGGCCCCTCATTACAGACTTTCACTGTAATACCAGTGCAGGCCTCTCATTACAGGCTTTCACTGTAATACCAGTGCAGGCCTCTCATTACAGACTTTCACTGTCATACCAGTGCGGGCCTCTCATTACAGACTTTCACTGTAATACCAGTGCGGGCCTCTCATTACAGACTTTCACAGTAATACCAGTGCAGGCCCCTCATTACAGACTTTCACTGTAATACCAGTGCAGGCCTCTCATTACAGACTTTCACTGTAATACCAGTGCGGGCCTCTCATTACAGACTTTCACTGTAATACCAGTGCAGGCCTCTCATTACAGGCTTTCACAGTAATACCAGTGCAGGCCTCTCATTACAGGCTTTCACTGTAATACCAGTGCAGGCCCCTCATTACAGGCTTTCACTGTAATACCAGTGCGGGCCTCTCATTACAAACTTTCACTGTAATACCAGTGCGGGCCTCTCATTACAGACTTTCACAGTCATACCAGTGCGGGCCTCTCATTACAGACTTTCACAGTAATACCAGTGCAGGCCCCTCATTACAGACTTTCACTGTAATACCAGTGCAGGCCTCTCATTACAGGCTTTCACTGTAATACCAGTGCGGGCCTCTCATTACAGGCTTTCACTGTAATACCAGTGCAGCCCTCTCATTACAGACTTTCACTGTAATACCAGTGCAGCCCTCTCATTACAGACTTTCACTGTAATACCAGTGCAGGCCTCTCATTACAGACTTTCACTGTAATACCAGTGCAGGCCCCTCATTACAGACTTTCACTGTAATACCAGTGCGGGCCTCTCATTACAGACTTTCACTGTAATACCAGTGCAGGCCCCTCATTACAGACTTTCACTGTAATACCAGTGCAGGCCCCTCATTACAGACTTTCAGTGTAATACCAGTGCGGGCCTCTCATTACAGGCTTTCACTGTAATACCAGTGCAGGCCCCTCATTACAGACTTTCACTGTAATACCAGTGCAGGCCTCTCATTACAGACTTTCACAGTAATACCAGTGCAGGCCCCTCATTACAGGCTTTCACTGTAATACCAGTGCAGGCCTCTCATTACAGACTTTCACTGTAATACCAGTGCAGGCCCCTCATTACAGGCTTTCACTGTAATACCAGTGCAGGCCTCTCATTACAGGCTTTCACTGTAATACCAGTGCAGGCCCCTCATTACAGACTTTCACTGTAATACCAGTGCAGACCCCTCATTACAGGCTTTCACTGTAATACCAGTGCAGGCCCCTCATTACAGGCTTTCACTGTAATACCAGTGCAGGCCTCTCATTACAGGCTTTCACTGTAATACCAGTGCAGGCCCCTCATTACAGACTTTCACTGTAATACCAGTGCAGACCCCTCATTACAGACTTTCACTGTAATACCAGTGCAGGCCCCTCATTACAGACTTTCACTGTAATACCAGTGCAGGCCTCTCATTACAGACTTTCACAGTAATACCAGTGCAGGCCCCTCATTACAGACTTTCAGTGTAATACCAGTGCGGGCCTCTCATTACAGGCTTTCACTGTAATACCAGTGCAGGCCTCTCATTACAGGCTTTCACTGTAATACCAGTGCAGACCTCTCATTACAGGCTTTCACTGTAATACCAGTGCGGGCCCCTCATTACAGACTTTCACTGTAATACCAGTGCAGGCCTCTCATTACAGACTTTCAGTGTAATACCAGTGCGGGCCTCTCATTACAGGCTTTCACTGTAATACCAGTGCAGGCCCCTCATTACAGACTTTCAGTGTAATACCAGTGCGGGCCTCTCATTACAGGCTTTCACTGTAATACCAGTGCAGGCCCCTCATTACAGACTTTCACTGTAATACCAGTGTAGGCCCCTCATTACAGACTTTCACTGTAATACCAGTGCAGGCCTCTCATTACAGGCTTTCACTGTAATACCAGTGCAGGCCCCTCATTACAGACTTTCACAGTAATACCAGTGCGGGCCTCTCATTACAGGCTTTCACTGTAATACCAGTGCAGACCCCTCATTACAGACTTTCACTGTAATACCAGTGCAGGCCCCTCATTACAGGCTTTCACTGTAATACCAGTGCAGACCCCTCATTACAGGCTTTCACTGTAATACCAGTGCAGGCCCCTCATTACAGGCTTTCACTGTAATACCAGTGCAGACCCCTCATTACAGACTTTCACTGTAATACCAGTGCAGGCCTCTCATTACAGACTTTCACTGTAATACCAGTGCAGGCCTCTCATTACAGGCTTTCTCTGTAATACCAGTGCAGGCCTCTCATTACAGGCTTTCACTGTAATACCAGTGCGGGCCTCTCTTTACAGACTTTCACAGTAATACCAGTGTAGGCCCCTCATTACAGGCTTTCACTGTAATACCAGTGCGGGCCTCTCATTACAGACTTTCACTGTAATACCAGTGCAGGCCTCTCATTACAGACTTTCACTGTAGTACCAGTGCAGGCCCCTCATTACAGACTTTCAGTGTAATACCAGTGCAGGCCCCTCATTACAGACTTTCACTGTAATACCAGTGCAGACCCCTCATTACAGACTTTCACTGTAATACCAGTGCAGGCCCCTCATTACAGACTTTCACTGTAATACCAGTGCGGGCCCCTCATTACAGACTTTCACTGTAATACCAGTGCAGGCCCCTCATTACAGACTTTCACAGTAATACCAGTGCAGGCCTCTCATTACAGACTTTCACAGTAATACCAGTGCAGGCCTCTCATTACAGACTTTCACAGTAATACCAGTGCAGACCCCTCATTACAGGCTTTAACTGTAGTACCAGTGCGGGCCCCTCATTACAGACTTTCACTGTAATACCAGTGTGGGCCTCTCATTACAGACTTTCACTGTAATACCAGTGCAGGCCCCTCATGACAGACTTTCACTGTAATACCAGTGCAGGCCTCTCATTACAGACTTTCACAGTAATACCAGTGCAGGCCTCTCATTACAGGCTTTCACTGTAATACCAGTGCAGCCCTCTCATTACAGACTTTCACTGTAATACCAGTGCAGGCCCCTCATTACAGGCTTTCACTGTAATACCAGTGCAGCCCTCTCATGACAGACTTTCACTGTAATACCAGTGCAGGCCTCTCATTACAGACTTTCACTGTAATACCAGTGCAGGCCCCTCATTACAGACTTTCACTGTAATACCAGTGCAGGCCTCTCATTACAGTCTTTCTCTGTAATACCAGTGCAGGCCCCTCATTACAGACTTTCACTGTAATACCAGTGCAGGCCCCTCATTACAGACTTTCACTGTAATACCAGTGCGGGCCTCTCATTACAGACTTTCACAGTAATACCAGTGCGGGCCTCTCATTACAGACTTTCACTGTAATACCAGTGCAGGCCTCTCATTACAGGCTTTCACTGTAATACCAGTGCGGGCCTCTCATTACAGACTTTCACAGTAATACCAGTGCGGGCCTCTCATTACAGACTTTCACTGTAATACCAGTGCGGGCCTCTCATTACAGACTTTCACTGTAATACCAGTGCGGGCCCCTCATTACAGGCTTTCACTGTAATACCAGTGCAGGCCTCTCATGACAGGCTTTCACTGTAATACCAGTGCAGGCCCCTCATTACAGACTTTCACTGTAATACCAGTGCAGGCCTCTCATTACAGACTTTCACTGTAATACCAGTGCAGGCCCCTCATTACAGACTTTCACAGTAATACCAGTGCGGGCCTCTCATTACAGACTTTCACTGTAATACCAGTGCAGGCCTCTCATTACAGGCTTTCACTGTAATACCAGTGCAGGCCTCTCATTACAGGCTTTCACTGTAATACCAGTGCAGGCCTCTCATTACTGACTTTCACTGTAATACCAGTGCAGGCCCCTCATTACAGGCTTTCACAGTAATACCAGTGCCGGCCCCTCATTACAGGCTTTCACTGTAATACCAGTGCAGGCCCCTCATTACAGGCTTTCACAGTAATACCAGTGCAGGCCCCTCATTACAGGCTTTCACAGTAATACCAGTGCAGGCCTCTCATTACAGGCTTTCACTGTAATACCAGTGCAGGCCTCTCATTACAGACTTTCACTGTAATACCAGTGCAGGCCTCTCATTACAGACTTTCACTGTAATACCAGTGCAGGCCCCTCATTACAGACTTTCACAGTAATACCAGTGCAGGCCTCTCATTACAGGCTTTCACTGTAATACCAGTGCAGGCCCCTCATTACAGACTTTCACTGTAATACCAGTGCAGGCCTCTCATTACAGGCTTTCACTGTAATACCAGTGCAGGCCCCTCATTACAGACTTTCACAGTAATACCAGTGCGGGCCTCTCATTACAGGCTTTCACAGTAATACCAGTGCAGGCCCCTCATTACAGACTTTCACTGTAATACCAGTGCAGGCCTCTCATTACAGACTTTCACTGTAATACCAGTGCAGGCCTTTCATTACAGACTTTCACTGTAATACCAGTGCAGGCCCCTCATTACAGACTTTCACTGTAATACCAGTGCAGGCCTCTCATTACAGGCTTTCACTGTAATACCAGTGCAGGCCTCTCATTACAGACTTTCACTGTCATACCAGTGCGGGCCTCTCATTACAGACTTTCACTGTAATACCAGTGCGGGCCTCTCATTACAGACTTTCACAGTAATACCAGTGCAGGCCCCTCATTACAGACTTTCACTGTAATACCAGTGCAGGCCTCTCATTACAGACTTTCACTGTAATACCAGTGCGGGCCTCTCATTACAGACTTTCACTGTAATACCAGTGCAGGCCTCTCATTACAGGCTTTCACAGTAATACCAGTGCAGGCCTCTCATTACAGGCTTTCACTGTAATACCAGTGCAGGCCCCTCATTACAGGCTTTCACTGTAATACCAGTGCGGGCCTCTCATTACAAACTTTCACTGTAATACCAGTGCGGGCCTCTCATTACAGACTTTCACAGTCATACCAGTGCGGGCCTCTCATTACAGACTTTCACAGTAATACCAGTGCAGGCCCCTCATTACAGACTTTCACTGTAATACCAGTGCAGGCCTCTCATTACAGGCTTTCACTGTAATACCAGTGCGGGCCTCTCATTACAGGCTTTCACTGTAATACCAGTGCAGCCCTCTCATTACAGACTTTCACTGTAATACCAGTGCAGCCCTCTCATTACAGACTTTCACTGTAATACCAGTGCAGGCCTCTCATTACAGACTTTCACTGTAATACCAGTGCAGGCCCCTCATTACAGACTTTCACTGTAATACCAGTGCGGGCCTCTCATTACAGACTTTCACTGTAATACCAGTGCAGGCCCCTCATTACAGACTTTCACTGTAATACCAGTGCAGGCCCCTCATTACAGACTTTCAGTGTAATACCAGTGCGGGCCTCTCATTACAGGCTTTCACTGTAATACCAGTGCAGGCCCCTCATTACAGACTTTCACTGTAATACCAGTGCAGGCCTCTCATTACAGACTTTCACAGTAATACCAGTGCAGGCCCCTCATTACAGGCTTTCACTGTAATACCAGTGCAGGCCTCTCATTACAGACTTTCACTGTAATACCAGTGCAGGCCCCTCATTACAGGCTTTCACTGTAATACCAGTGCAGGCCTCTCATTACAGGCTTTCACTGTAATACCAGTGCAGGCCCCTCATTGCAGACTTTCACTGTAATACCAGTGCAGACCCCTCATTACAGGCTTTCACTGTAATACCAGTGCAGGCCCCTCATTACAGGCTTTCACTGTAATACCAGTGCAGGCCTCTCATTACAGGCTTTCACTGTAATACCAGTGCAGGCCCCTCATTACAGACTTTCACTGTAATACCAGTGCAGACCCCTCATTACAGACTTTCACTGTAATACCAGTGCAGGCCCCTCATTACAGACTTTCACTGTAATACCAGTGCAGGCCTCTCATTACAGACTTTCACAGTAATACCAGTGCAGGCCCCTCATTACAGACTTTCAGTGTAATACCAGTGCGGGCCTCTCATTACAGGCTTTCACTGTAATACCAGTGCAGGCCTCTCATTACAGGCTTTCACTGTAATACCAGTGCAGACCTCTCATTACAGGCTTTCACTGTAATACCAGTGCGGGCCCCTCATTACAGACTTTCACTGTAATACCAGTGCAGGCCTCTCATTACAGACTTTCAGTGTAATACCAGTGCGGGCCTCTCATTACAGGCTTTCACTGTAATACCAGTGCAGGCCCCTCATTACAGACTTTCAGTGTAATACCAGTGCGGGCCTCTCATTACAGGCTTTCACTGTAATACCAGTGCAGGCCCCTCATTACAGACTTTCACTGTAATACCAGTGTAGGCCCCTCATTACAGACTTTCACTGTAATACCAGTGCAGGCCTCTCATTACAGGCTTTCACTGTAATACCAGTGCAGGCCCCTCATTACAGACTTTCACAGTAATACCAGTGCGGGCCTCTCATTACAGGCTTTCACTGTAATACCAGTGCAGACCCCTCATTACAGACTTTCACTGTAATACCAGTGCAGGCCCCTCATTACAGGCTTTCACTGTAATACCAGTGCAGACCCCTCATTACAGGCTTTCACTGTAATACCAGTGCAGGCCCCTCATTACAGGCTTTCACTGTAATACCAGTGCAGACCCCTCATTACAGACTTTCACTGTAATACCAGTGCAGGCCTCTCATTACAGACTTTCACTGTAATACCAGTGCAGGCCTCTCATTACAGGCTTTCTCTGTAATACCAGTGCAGGCCTCTCATTACAGGCTTTCACTGTAATACCAGTGCGGGCCCCTCATTACAGACTTTCACTGTAATACCAGTGCGGGCCTCTCTTTACAGACTTTCACAGTAATACCAGTGTAGGCCCCTCATTACAGGCTTTCACTGTAATACCAGTGCGGGCCTCTCATTACAGACTTTCACTGTAATACCAGTGCAGGCCTCTCATTACAGACTTTCACTGTAGTACCAGTGCAGGCCCCTCATTACAGACTTTCAGTGTAATACCAGTGCAGGCCCCTCATTACAGACTTTCACTGTAATACCAGTGCAGGCCCCTCATTACAGACTTTCACTGTAATACCAGTGCGGGCCCCTCATTACAGACTTTCACTGTAATACCAGTGCAGGCCCCTCATTACAGACTTTCACAGTAATACCAGTGCAGGCCTCTCATTACAGACTTTCACAGTAATACCAGTGCAGGCCTCTCATTACAGACTTTCACAGTAATACCAGTGCAGACCCCTCATTACAGGCTTTAACTGTAGTACCAGTGCGGGCCCCTCATTACAGACTTTCACTGTAATACCAGTGTGGGCCTCTCATTACAGACTTTCACTGTAATACCAGTGCAGGCCCCTCATGACAGACTTTCACTGTAATACCAGTGCAGGCCTCTCATTACAGACTTTCACAGTAATACCAGTGCAGGCCTCTCATTACAGGCTTTCACTGTAATACCAGTGCAGCCCTCTCATTACAGACTTTCACTGTAATACCAGTGCAGGCCCCTCATTACAGGCTTTCACTGTAATACCAGTGCAGCCCTCTCATGACAGACTTTCACTGTAATACCAGTGCAGGCCTCTCATTACAGACTTTCACTGTAATACCAGTGCAGGCCCCTCATTACAGACTTTCACTGTAATACCAGTGCAGGCCTCTCATTACAGTCTTTCTCTGTAATACCAGTGCAGGCCCCTCATTACAGACTTTCACTGTAATACCAGTGCAGGCCCCTCATTACAGACTTTCACTGTAATACCAGTGCGGGCCTCTCATTACAGACTTTCACAGTAATACCAGTGCGGGCCTCTCATTACAGACTTTCACTGTAATACCAGTGCAGGCCTCTCATTACAGGCTTTCACTGTAATACCAGTGCGGGCCTCTCATTACAGACTTTCACAGTAATACCAGTGCGGGCCTCTCATTACAGACTTTCACTGTAATACCAGTGCGGGCCTCTCATTACAGACTTTCACTGTAATACCAGTGCGGGCCCCTCATTACAGGCTTTCACTGTAATACCAGTGCAGGCCTCTCATGACAGGCTTTCACTGTAATACCAGTGCAGGCCCCTCATTACAGACTTTCACTGTAATACCAGTGCAGGCCTCTCATTACAGACTTTCACTGTAATACCAGTGCAGGCCCCTCATTACAGACTTTCACAGTAATACCAGTGCGGGCCTCTCATTACAGACTTTCACTGTAATACCAGTGCAGGCCTCTCATTACAGGCTTTCACTGTAATACCAGTGCAGGCCTCTCATTACAGGCTTTCACTGTAATACCAGTGCAGGCCCCTCATTACAGGCTTTCACAGTAATACCAGTGCAGGCCTCTCATTACAGGCTTTCACTGTAATACCAGTGCAGGCCTCTCATTACAGGCTTTCACTGTAATACCAGTGCAGGCCTCTCATTACAGACTTTCACTGTAATACCAGTGCAGGCCTCTCATTACAGACTTTCACTGTAATACCAGTGTGGGCCTCTCATTACAGACTTTCACTGTAATACCAGTGCAGGCCCCTCATTACAGACTTTCACTGTAATACCAGTGCAGACCCCTCATTACAGGCTTTCACTGTAATACCAGTGCGGGCCTCTCATTACAGACTTTCACTGTAATACCAGTGCAGGCCCCTCATTACAGGCTTTCACTGTAATACCAGTGTGGGCCTCTCATTACAGGCTTACACTGTAATACCAGTGCAGGCCTCTCATTCCAGACTTTCACTGTAATACCAGTGCAGGCCTCTCATTACAGGCTTTCACTGTAATACCAGTGCAGGCCTCTCATTACAGATTTTCACTGTAATACCAGTGCGGGCCTCTCATTACAGGCTTTCACTGCAATACCAGTGCAGGCCTCTCATTACAGACTTTCACTGTAATACCAGTGCAGGCCCCTCATTACAGACTTTCACTGTAATACCAGTGCAGGCCCCTCATTACAGACTTTCACTGTAATACCAGTGCAGGCCTCTCATTACAGACTTTCACTGTAATACCAGTGCGGGCCTCTCATTACAGACTTTCACTGTAATACCAGTGCAGGCCTCTCATTACAGACTTTCACTGTAATACCAGTGCAGGCCCCTCATTACAGACTTTCACTGTAATACTAGTGCGGGCCTCTCATTACAGGCTTTCACTGTAATACCAGTGCAGGCCTCTCATTACAGACTTTCACTGTAATACCAGTGCAGGCCCCTCATTACAGACTTTCACTGTAATACCAGTGCGGGCCTCTCATTACAGACTTTCACTGTAATACCAGTGCAGGCCCCTCATTACAGACTTTCACTGTAATACCAGTGCGGGCCTCTCATTACAGACTTTCACTGTAATACCAGTGCAGGCCTCTCATTACAGGCTTTCACTGTAATACCAGTGCAGGCCCCTCATTACAGACTTTCACTGTAATACCAGTGCGGGCCTCTCATTACAGGCTTTCACTGTAATACCAGTGCAGGCCCCTCATTACAGACTTTCACTGTAATACCAGTGCGGGCCTCTCATTACAGGCTTTCACTGTAATACCAGTGCAGGCCTCTCATTACAGACTTTCACTGTAATACCAGTGCAGGTCCCTCATTACAGGCTTTCACTGTAATACCAGTGCAGGCCCCTCATTACAGACATTCACTGTAATACCAGTGCAGGCCTCTCATTACAGACTTTCACTGTAATACCAGTGCAGGCCCCTCATTACAGACTTTCACTGTAATACCAGTGCAGGCCCCTCATTACAGGCTTTCACTGTAATACCAGTGCAGGCCCCTCATTACAGACTTTCACTGTAATACCAGTGCAGGCCCCTCATTGCAGACTTTCACTGTAATACCAGTGCAGGCCTCTCATTACAGGCTTTCACTGTAATACCAGTGCAGGCCCCTCATTACAGACTTTCACTGTAATACCAGTGCGGGCCTCTCATTACAGGCTTTCACTGTAATACCAGTGCGGGCCTCTCATTACAGACTTTCACAGTAATACCAGTGCGGGCCCCTCATTACAGACTTTCACTGTAATACCAGTGCGGGCCTCTCATTACAGACTTTCACTGTAATACCAGTGCGGGCCTCTCATTACAGACTTTCACTGTAATACCAGTGCGGGCCTCTCATTACAGACTTTCACAGTAATACCAGTGCGGGCCCCTCATTACAGACTTTCACTGTAATACCAGTGCAGGCCCCTCATTACAGACTTTCACTGTAATACCAGTGCAGGCCTCTCATTACAGGCTTTCACTGTAATACCAGTGCAGGCCCCTCATTACAGGCTTTCACTGTAATACCAGTGCAGGCCTCTCATTACAGGCTTTCACTGTAATACCAGTGCAGGGCCCTCATTACAGACTTTCACTGTAATACCAGTGCAGGCCCCTCATTACAGACTTTCACTGTAATACCAGTGCAGGCCTCTCATTACAGGCTTTCACTGTAATACCAGTGCAGGCCCCTCATTACAGACTTTCACTGTAATACCAGTGCAGACCTCTCATTACAGGCTTTCACTGTAATACCAGTGCAGGCCTCTCATTACAGACTTTCACTGTAGTACCAGTGCGGGCCTCTCATTACAGGCTTTCACAGTAATACCAGTGCGGGCCTCTCATTACAGGCTTTCACTGTTATACCAGTGCAGGCCTCTCATTACAGGCTTTCACTGTAATACCAGTGCAGGCCTCTCATTACAGACTTTCACTGTAATACCAGTGCAGGCCCCTCATTACAGACTTTCACTGTAATACCGGTGCAGGCCTCTCATTACAGACTTTCACTGTAATACCAGTGCAGGCCTCTCATTACAGGCTTTCACAGTAATACCAGTGCAGGCCCCTCATTACAGACTTTCACTGTAATACCAGTGCAGGCCTCTCATTACAGGCTTTCACTGTAATACCAGTGCAGGCCTCTCATTACAGACTTTCACAGTAATACCAGTGCAGGCCCCTCATTACAGACCTTCACAGTAATACCAATGCGGGCCTCTCATTACAGACTTTCAATGTAATACCAGTGCAGGCCTCTCATTACAGACTTTCACTGTAATACCAGTGCGGGCCTCTCATGACAGACTTTCACTGTAATACCAGTGCAGACCTCTCATTACAGGCTTTCACTGTAATACCAGTGCGGGCCTCTCATTACAGACTTTCACTGTAATACCAGTGCAGGCCCCTCATTGCAGACTTTCACTGTAATACCAGTGCAGGCCTCTCATTCCAGACTTTTACTGTAATACCAGTGCAGGCCTCTCATTACAGGCTTTCACTGTAATACCAGTGCAGGCCTCTCATTACAGACTTTCACTGTAATACCAGTGCAGGCCCCTCATTACAGACTTTCACTGTAATACCAGTGCAGGCCCCTCATTGCAGACTTTCACTGTAATACCAGTGCAGGCCCCTCATTACAGACTTTCACTGTAATACCAGTGCAGGCCTCTCATTACAGACTTTTACTGTAATACCAGTGCAGGCCTCTCATTACAGGCTTTCACTGTAATACCAGTGCAGGCCTCTCATTACAGACTTTCACTGTAATACCAGTGCAGGCCCCTCATTACAGGCTTTCACTGTAATACCAGTGCAGGCCCCTCATTACAGACTTTCACTGTAATACCAGTGCAGGCCTCTCATTACAGACTTTCACTGTAATACCAGTGCGGGCCTCTCATTACAGACTTTCACTGTAATACCAGTGCGGGCCTCTCATGACAGACTTTCACTGTAATACCAGTGCAGACCTCTCATTACAGGCTTTCACTGTAATACCAGTGCGGGCCTCTCATTACAGACTTTCACTGTAATACCAGTGCAGGCCCCCCATTTCAGACTTTCACTGTAATACCAGTGCAGGCCTCTCATTCCAGACTTTTACTGTAATACCAGTGCAGGCCTCTCAATACAGGCTTTCACTGTAATACCAGTGCAGGCCTCTCATTACAGACTTTCACTGTAATACCAGTGCAGGCCCCTCATTACAGACTTTCACTGTAATACCAGTGCAGGCCTCTCATTACAGACTTTCACTGTAAAACCAGTGCAGGCCCCTCATTACAGACTTTCACTGTAATACCAGTGCAGACCCCTCATTACAGACTTTCACTGTAATACCAGTGCGGGCCTCTCACTACAGGCTTTCACTGTAATACCAGTGCAGGCCTCTCATTACAGACTTTCACTGTAATACCAGTGCGGGCCCCTCATTACAGACTTTCACTGTAATACCAGTGCAGACCCCTCATTACAGGCTTTCACTGTAATACCAGTGCAGGCCTCTCATTACAGGCTTTCACTGTAATACCAGTGCAGGCCCCTCATTACAGACTTTCACTGTAATACCAGTGCAGACCCCTCATTACAGACTTTCACTGTAATACCAGTGCGGGCCTCTCACTACAGGCTTTCACTGTAATACCAGTGCAGGCCTCTCATTACAGACTTTCACTGTAATACCAGTGCGGGCCTCTCATTACAGGCTTTCACTGTAATACCAGTGCGGGCCTCTCATTACAGACTTTCACTGTAATACCAGTGCAGGCCTCTCATTACAGACTTTCACAGTAATACCAGTGCAGGCCCCTCATGACAGACTTTCAGTGTAATACCAGTGCGGGCCTCTCATTACAGGCTTTCACTGTAATACCAGTGCAGGCCTCTCATTACAGACTTTCACAGTAATACCAGTGCAGGCCCCTCATTACAGGCTTTCACTGTAATACCAGTGCAGGCCTCTCATTACAGACTTTCACTGTAATACCAGTGCAGACCCCTCATTACAGGCTTTCACTGTAATACCAGTGTAGGCCCCTCATTACAGGCTTTCACTGTAATACCAGTGCAGGCCCCTCATTACAGACTTTCACAGTAATACCAGTGCAGGCCCCTCATTACAGGCTTTCACTGTAATACTAGTGCGGGCCTCTCATTACAGACTTTCACTGTAATACCAGTGCAGACCTCTCATTACAGGCTTTCACTGTAATACCAGTGCAGGCCTCTCATTACAGACTTTCACTGTAATACCAGTGCAGACCACTCATTACAGACTTTCACTGTAATACCAGTGTAGGCCCCTCATTACCTGCTTTCACAGTAATACCAGTGCAGGCCCCTCATTACAGACTTTCACTGTAATACCAGTGCAGGCCTCTCATTACAGGCTTTCACTGTAATAGCAGTGCGGGCCTCTCATTACAGGCTTTCACTGTAATACCAGTGCGGGCCCCTCATTACAGGCTTTCACTGTTATACCAGTGCAGGCCTCTCATTACAGGCTTTCACTGTAATACCAGTGCGGGCCTCTCATTACAGACTTTCACTGTAATACCAGTGCAGGCCCCTCATTACAGGCTTTCACTGTAATACCAGTGCAGGCCCCTCATTACAGACTTTCACAGTAATACCAGTGCAGGCCTCACATTACAGACTTTCACTGTAATACCAGTGCGGGCCTCTCATTACAGACTTTCACTGTAATACCAGTGCAGGCCTCTCATTACAGACTTTCACTGTAATACCAGTGCGGGCCTCTCATTACAGGCTTTCACTGTAATACCAGTGCGGGCCTCTCATTACAGACTTTCACAGTAATACCAGTGCAGGCCCCTCATTACAGACTTTCAGTGTAATACCAGTGCGGGCCTCTCATTACAGGCTTTCACTGTAATACCAGTGCAGGCCCCTCATTACAGACTTTCACTGTAATACCAGTGCAGGCCTCTCATTACAGGCTTTCACTGTAATACCAGTGCAGGCCCCTCATTACAGACTTTCACAGTAATACCAGTGCGGGCCTCTCATTACAGGCTTTCACTGTAATACCAGTGCAGGCCCCTCATTACAGACATTCACTGTAATACCAGTGCAGGCCTCTCATTACAGGCTTTCACTGTAATACCAGTGCAGGCCTCTCATTACAGGCTTTCACTGTAATACCAGTGCAGGCCCCTCATTACAGGCTTTCACTGTAATACCAGTGCAGGCCTCTCATTACAGGCTTTCACTGTAATACCAGTGCAGGCCTCTCATTACAGGCTTTCACTGTAATACCAGTGCAGGCCCCTCATTACAGACTTTCACTGTAATACCAGTGCAGACCCCTCATTACAGACTTTCACTGTAATACCAGTGCAGGCCCCTCATTACAGACTTTCACTGTAATACCAGTGCAGGCCTCTCATTACAGACTTTCACAGTAATACCAGTGCAGGCCTCTCATTACAGGCTTTCACTGTAATACCAGTGCAGCCCTCTCATTACAGACTTTCACTGTAATACCAGTGCAGGCCCCTCATTACAGGCTTTCACTGTAATACCAGTGCAGCCCTCTCATGACAGACTTTCACTGTAATACCAGTGCAGGCCCCTCATTACAGACTTTCACTGTAATACCAGTGCAGGCCTCTCATTACAGACTTTCACTGTAGTACCAGTGCAGGCCCCTCATTACAGACTTTCACTGTAATACCAGTGCAGGCCTCTCATTACAGGCTTTCACTGTAATACCAGTGCAGGCCCCTCATTGCAGACTTTCACTGTAATACCAGTGCAGGCCCCTCATTACAGACTTTCACTGTAATACCAGTGCGGGCCTCTCATTACAGACTTTCACAGTAATACCAGTGCGGGCCTCTCATTACAGACTTTCACTGTAATACCAGTGCGGGCCTCTCATTACAGACTTTCACTGTAATACCAGTGCAGGCCTCTCATTACAGACTTTCACTGTAATACCAGTGCGGGCCCCTCATTACAGGCTTTCACTGTAATACCAGTGCAGGCCTCTCATTACAGGCTTTCACTGTAATACCAGTGCAGGCCCCTCATTACAGACTTTCACTGTAATACCAGTGCAGGCCCCTCATTACAGACTTTCACTGTAATACCAGTGCGGGCCTCTCATTACAGACTTTCACTGTAATACCAGTGCAGGCCTCTCATTACAGGCTTTCACTGTAATACCAGTGCAGGCCTCTCATTACAGGCTTTCACTGTAATACCAGTGCAGGCCTCTCATTACAGACTTTCACTGTAATACCAGTGCAGGCCCCTCATTACAGGCTTTCACTGTAATACCAGTGCAGGCCCCTCATTACAGGCTTTCACAGTAATACCAGTGCAGGCCCCTCATTACAGGCTTTCACAGTAATACCAGTGCGGGCCTCTCATTACAGACTTTCACTGTAATACCAGTGCAGGCCTCTCATTACAGGCTTTCACTGTAATACCAGTGCAGGCCTCTCATTACAGGCTTTCACTGTAATACCAGTGCAGGCCTCTCATTACAGACTTTCACTGTAATACCAGTGCAGGCCCCTCATTACAGGCTTTCACTGTAATACCAGTGCAGGCCCCTCATTACAGGCTTTCACAGTAATACCAGTGCAGGCCCCTCATTACAGGCTTTCACAGTAATACCAGTGCAGGCCCCTCATTACAGACTTTCACTGTAATACCAGTGCAGGCCCCTCATTACAGGCTTTCACAGTAATACCAGTGCAGGCCCCTCATTACAGGCTTTCACTGTAATACCAGTGCAGGCCCCTCATTACAGGCTTTCACTGTAATACCAGTGCAGGCCCCTCATTACAGGCTTTCACTGTAATACCAGTGCAGGCCCCTCATTACAGGCTTTCACAGTAATACCAGTGCAGGCCCCTCATTACAGGCTTTCACAGTAATACCAGTGCAGGCCTCTCATTACAGGCTTTCACTGTAATACCAGTGCAGGCCTCTCATTACAGGCTTTCACTGTAATACCAGTGCAGGCCTCTCATTACAGACTTTCACTGTAATACCAGTGCAGGCCTCTCATTACAGACTTTCACTGTAATACCAGTGCGGGCCTCTCATTACAGACTTTCACTGTAATACCAGTGCAGGCCCCTCATTACAGACTTTCACTGTAATACCAGTGCAGGCCCCTCATTACAGGCTTTCACTGTAATACCAGTGCAGGCCCCTCATTACTGACTTTCACTGTAATACCAGTGCGGGCCTCTCATTACAGACTTTCACTGTAATACCAGTGCAGACCTCTCATTACAGACTTTCACTGTAATACCAATGCGGGCCTCTCATTACAGGCTTTCACTGTAATACCAGTGCGGGCCTCTCATTACAGACTTTCACTGTAATACCAGTGCAGGCCCCTCATTACAGGCTTTCACTGTAATACCAGTGCGGGCCTCTCATTACAGGCTTACACTGTAATACCAGTGCAGGCCTCTCATTCCAGACTTTCACTGTAATACCAGTGCAGGCCTCTCATTACAGGCTTTCACTGTAATACCAGTGCAGGCCTCTCATTACAGACTTTCACTGTAATACCAGTGCGGGCCTCTCATTACAGGCTTTCACTGTAATACCAGTGCAGGCCTCTCATTACAGACTTTCACTGTAATACCAGTGCAGGCCCCTCATTACAGACTTTCACTGTAATACCAGTGCAGGCCCCTCATTACAGACTTTCACTGTAATACCAGTGCAGGCCTCTCATTACAGACTTTCACTGTAATACCAGTGCGGGCCTCTCATTACAGACTTTCACTGTAATACCAGTGCAGGCCTCTCATTACAGACTTTCACTGTAATACCAGTGCAGGCCCCTCATTACAGACTTTCACTGTAATACCAGTGCGGGCCTCTCATTACAGGCTTTCACTGTAATACCAGTGCAGGCCCCTCATTACAGACTTTCAATGTAATACCAGTGCGGGCCTCTCATTACAGGCTTTCACTGTAATACCAGTGCAGGCCCCTCATTACAGACTTTCACTGTAATACCAGTGCAGGCCTCTCATTACAGGCTTTCACTGTAATACCAGTGCAGGCCCCTCATTACAGACTTTCACTGTAATACCAGTGCGGGCCTCTCATTACAGGCTTTCACTGTAATACCAGTGCGGGCCTCTCATTACAGACTTTCACTGTAATACCAGTGCAGGCCCCTCATTCCAGACTTTCACTGTAATACCAGTGCAGGCCTCTCATTACAGGCTTTCACTGTAATACCAGTGCAGGCCCCTCATTACAGACTTTCACAGTAATACCAGTGCAGGCCTCTCATTACAGGCTTTCACTGTAATACCAGTGCAGGCCCCTCATTACAGACTTTCACTGTAATACCAGTGCAGGCCCCTCATTACAGGCTTTCACTGTAATACCAGTGCAGGCCCCTCATTACAGACTTTCACTGTAATACCAGTGCGGGCCTCTCATTACAGACTTTCACTGTAATACCAGTGCGGGCCTCTCATTACAGACTTTCACTGTAATACCAGTGCAGGCCCCTCATTACAGACTTTCACTGTAATACCAGTGCGGGCCTCTCATTACAGGCTTTCACAGTAATACCAGTGCGGGCCTCTCATTACAGACTTTCACTGTAATACCAGTGCAGGCCTCTCATTACAGACTTTCACAGTAATACCAGTGCAGGCCCCTCATTACAGACTTTCACTGTAATACCAGTGCGGGCCTCTCATTACAGACTTTCACTGTAATACCAGTGCGGGCCTCTCATTACAGACTTTCACTGTAATACCAGTGCAGACCTCTCATTACAGACTTTCAGTGTAATACCAGTGCAGGCCTCTCATTACAGACTTTCACTGTAATACCAGTGCGGGCCTCTCATTACAGACTTTCACTGTAATACCAGTGCAGGCCTCTCATTACAGACTTTCACTGTAATACCAGTGCAGGCCTCTCATTACAGGCTTTCACTGTAATACCAGTGCAGACCTCTCATTACAGACTTTCACTGTAATACCAGTGCGGGCCTCTCATTACAGGCTTTCACTGTAATACCAGTGCGGGCCTCTCATTACAGACTTTCACTGTAATACCAGTGCAGGCCCCTCATTACAGACTTTCACAGTAATACCAGTGCGGGCCTCTCATTACAGACTTTCACTGTAATACCAGTGCAGGCCTCTCATTACAGGCTTTCAGTGTAATACCAGTGCAGGCCCCTCATTACAGACTTTCACAGTAATACCAGTGCGGGCCTCTCATTACAGACTTTCACTGTAATACCAGTGCAGGCCTCTCATTACAGGCTTTCACTGTAATACCAGTGCAGGCCTCTCATTACAGACTTTCACTGTAATACCAGTGTAGGCCCCTCATTACAGACTTTCACTGTAATACCAGTGCAGGCCCCTCATTACAGACTTTCACAGTAATACCAGTGCAGGCCTCTCATTACAGGCTTTCACTGTAATACCAGTGCAGGCCTCTCATTACAGACTTTCACTGTAATACCAGTGCAGGCCCCTCATTACAGACTTTCACCGTAATACCAGTGCAGGCCCCTCATTACAGGCTTTCACTGTAATACCAGTGCAGGCCTCTCATTACAGACTTTCACTGTAATACCAGTGCAGGCCCCTCATTACAGGCTTTCACAGTAATACCAGTGCAGGCCCCTCATTACAGACTTTCACTGTAATACCAGTGCGGGCCTCTCATTACAGACTTTCACTGTAATACCAGTGCAGGCCCCTCATTACAGACTTTCACTGTAATACCAGTGCGGGCCTCTCATTCCAGACTTTCACTGTAATACCAGTGCAGGCCCCTCATTACAGACTTTCACTGTAATACCAGTGCAGGCCTCTCATTACAGACTTTCACTGTAATACCAGTGCAGGCCCCTCATTACAGGCTTTCACTGTAATACCAGTGCAGGCCTCTCATTACAGGCTTTCACTGTAATACCAGTGCAGGCCTCTCATTACAGGCTTTCACTGGAATACCAGTGCAGGCCTCTCATTACAGACTTTCACTGTAATACCAGTGTGGGCCTCTCATTACAGGCTTTCACTGTAATACCAGTGCAGGCCTCTCATTACAGACTTTCACTGTAATACCAGTGCGGGCCTCTCATTACAGACTTTCACTGTAATACCAGTGCAGGCCCCTCATTACAGACTTTCACTGTAATACCAGTGCAGGCCCCTCATTACAGACTTTCACTGTAATACCAGTGCAGGCCTCTCATTACAGACTTTCACTGTAATACCAGTGCGGGCCTCTCATTCCAGACTTTCACTGTAATACCAGTGCAGGCCCCTCATTACAGACTTTCACTGTAATACCAGTGCAGGCCTCTCATTACAGACTTTCACTGTAATACCAGTGCAGGCCCCTCATTACAGGCTTTCACTGTAATACCAGTGCAGGCCTCTCATTACAGACTTTCACTGTAATACCAGTGCAGGCCCCTCATTACAGACTTTCACTGTAATACCAGTGCATGCCCCTCATTACAGGCTTTCACTGTAATACCAGTGCAGGCCTCTCATTACAGACTTTCACTGTAATACCAGTGCAGGCCTCTCATTACAGACTTTCACTGTAATACCAGTGCAGGCCTCTCATTACAGACTTTCACTGTAATACCAGTGCAGGCCCCTCATTACAGACTTTCACTGCAATACCAGTGCAGGCCCCTCATTACAGGCTTTCACTGTAATACCAGTGCAGGCCCCTCATTACAGGCTTTCACTGTAATACCAGTGCAGGCCTCTCATTACAGACTTTCACTGTAATACCAGTGCAGGCCTCTCATTACAGACTTTCACTGTAATACCAGTGCAGGCCTCTCATTACAGACTTTCACTGTAATACCAGTGCAGGCCTTTCATTACAGGCTTTCACTGTAATACCAGTGCAGGCCCCTCATTACAGGCTTTCACTGTAATACCAGTGCAGGCCCCTCATTACAGGCTTTCACTGTAATACCAGTGCAGGCCTCTCATTACAGACTTTCACTGTAATACCAGTGCAGGCCTTTCATTACAGGCTTTCACTGTAATACCGGTGCAGGCCTCTCATTACAGACTTTCACAGTAATACCAGTGCAGGCCCCTCATTACAGGCTTTCACTGTAATACCAGTGCAGGCCTCTCATTACAGACTTTCACTGTAATACCAGTGCAGGCCTCTCATTACAGACTTTCACAGTAATACCAGTGCAGGCCCCTCATTACAGGCTTTCACTGTAATACCAGTGCGGGCCTCTCATTACAGACTTTTACTGTAATACCAGTGCAGGCCTCTCATTACATACTTTCACTGTAATACCAGTGCAGGCCTCTCATTACAGACTTTCACAGTAATACCAGTGCAGGCCTCTCATTACAGACTTTCACAGTAATACCAGTGCAGGCCTCTCATTACAGGCTTTCACTGTAATACCAGTGCAGGCCTCTCATTACAGACTTTTACTGTAATACCAGTGCAGGCCTCTCATTACATACTTTCACTGTAATACCAGTGCAGACCTCTCATTACAGGCTTTCACTGTAATACCAGTGCAGGCCCCTCATTACAGGCTTTCACTGTAATACCAGTGCAGGCCCCTCATTACAGACTTTCACTGTAATACCAGTGCAGGCCCCTCATTACAGACTTTCACTGTAATACCAGTGCGGGCCTCTCATTACAGACTTCCACTGTAATACCAGTGCGGGCCTCTCAGTACAGGCTTTCACTGTAATACCAGTGCAGACCTCTCATTACAGGCTTTCACTGTAATACCAGTGTAGGCCTCTCATTACAGGCTTTCACTGTAATACCAGTGCAGGCCCCTCATTACAGGCTTTCACTGTAATACCAGTGCAGGCCTCTCATTACAGGCTTTCACTGTAATACCAGTGCAGGCCCCTCATTACAGGCTTTCACTGTAATACCAGTGCAGGCCCCTCATTACAGGCTTTCACTGTAATACCAGTGCAGGCCCCTCATTACAGACTTTCACTGTAATACCAGTGCAGGCCTCTCATTACAGGCTTTCACTGTAATACCAGTGCAGGCCTCTCATTACAGGCTTTCACTGTAATACCAGTGCAGGCCCCTCATTACAGACTTTCACTGTAATACCAGTGCAGGCCTCTCATTACAGGCTTTCACTGTAATACCAGTGCAGGCCTCTCATTACAGACTTTCACTGTAATACCAGTGCAGGCCCCTCATTACAGACTTTCACTGTAATACCAGTGCAGGCCTCTCATTACAGGCTTTCACTGTAATACCAGTGCAGGCCTCTCATTACAGACTTTCACTGTAATACCAGTGCAGGCCCCTCATTACAGGCTTTCACTGTAATACCAGTGCAGGCCTCTCATTACAGACTTTCACTGTAATACCAGTGCAGGCCCCTCATTACAGGCTTTCACTGTAATACCAGTGCAGGCCTCTCATTACAGACTTTCACTGTAATACCAGTGCGGGCCTCTCATTACAGGCTTTCACAGTAATACCAGTGCAGGCCTCTCATTACAGGCTTTCACTGTAATACCAGTGCAGGCCTCTCATTACAGGCTTTCACTGTAATACCAGTGCAGGCCTCTCATTACAGGCTTTCACTGTAATACCAGTGCAGGCCTCTCATTACAGGCTTTCACTGTAATACCAGTGCAGGCCTCTCATTACAGGCTTTTACTGTAATACCAGTGCAGGCCTCTCATTACAGGCTTTCACTGTAATACCAGTGCAGGCCTCTCATTACAGGCTTACACTGTAATACCAGTGCAGGCCTCTCATTACAGGCTTTCACTGTAAAGCAGTGCAGGCCTCTCATTACAGGCTTACACTGTAATACCAGTGCAGGCCTCTCATTACAGGCTTTCACTGTAATACCAGTGCAGGCCTCTCATTACAGGCTTTCACTGTAATACCAGTGCAGGCCTCTCATTACAGGCTTTCACTGTAATACCAGTGCGGGCCTCTCATTACAGGCTTTCACTGTAATACCAGTGCAGGCCTCTCATTACAGGCTTTCACTGTAATACCAGTGCAGACCCCTCATTACAGACTTTCACTGTAATACCAGTGCAGGCCTCTCATTACAGACTTTCACTGTAATACCAGTGCAGGCCTCTCATTACAGGCTTTCACTGTAATACCAGTGCGGGCCTCTCATTACAGGCTTTCACTGTAATACCAGTGCAGGCCTCTCATTACAGGCTTTCACTGTAATACCAGTGCGGGCCTCTCATTACAGGCTTTCACTGTAATACCAGTGCGGGCCTCTCATTACAGACTTTCACTGTAATACCAGTGCGGGCCTCTCATTACAGACTTTCACTGTAATACCAGTGCGGGCCTCTCATTACAGGCTTTCACTGTAATACCAGTGCGGGCCTCTCATTACAGGCTTACACTGTAATACCAGTGCAGGCCCCTCATTACAGGCTTTCACTGTAATACCAGTGCGGGCCTCTCATTACAGGCTTTCACTGTAATACCAGTGCAGACCCCTCAGCCCCTCCTGGTTCAAGGAGGTGCTGCAGCTTCCATTTGACATTGCTCAGATTGGTAATTCAGGGAATTGGTTTTTAAGCAGCATTTTTCCCCTCTGTGGCACTGCCTTGGACCAATTCTAAAATGTAACGCCCCTATTTAAGAAATGAGGCAGACAGAAAGCAGGAAACTATAGACCAGTTAGCCTGACATCTGTCATTGGGAAAATGCTGGAGTCCATCATTAAGGAAGTAGTAGCAAGACATTTAGAAAATCATAATGTAGCCAAGCAGAGTCAGCATGGTTTTATGAAAGGGAAATCATGTTTGACAAATTTGCTGGAGTTCTTTGAGGATGTAACGAGCAGGGCGGATAAAGGGGAACCAGTAGATGTCGTGTATTCGGATTTCCAGAAGGCATTCGATAAGGTGCTACATAAAAGGTTACTACACAAGATAAGAGCTCATGGGGTTGGGGTAATATATTAGCATGGATAGAGGATTGGCTAACTAACAGAAAACAGAGAGTCGGGATAAATTGGTCATTTTCCGGTTGGCAAACTACAACTAGTGGGGTGCCACAGGGATCAGTGCTGGGGCCTCAACTATTTACAATCTATATTAATGACTTGGATGAAGGGACCGAGTGTAATGTAGCCAAATTTGCTGATGATACAAAGATAGGTGGGAAAGCAAGTTGTGAAGAGGACACAAAGAATCTGCAATGGGATATAGATAGGCTAAGTGAGTGGGCAAAATATAACGTGGGAAAATGTGAGGTTATCCACTTTGGTAGGAAAATTAAAAAAGTAAATTATTATTTAAATGGAAAGAGATTACAAAATGCTGCAGTACAGAGGGATCTGGGGGTCCTTGTACATAGAACACAAAAAGTTAGCACGCAGGTATAGCAAGCAATTAGGAAGGCAAATGGAATGTTGGCCTTTATTGCAAGGGGGATGGAGTATAAAAGTAGGGAAGTCTTGCTACAACTGTACAGGGTGTTGGTGAGACCACACCTGGAGTACTACGTACAGTTTTGGTCTCCTTATTTAAGGAAGGATATACTTGCATTGGGGGCAGTTCAGAGAAGGTTCACGAGGTTGATTCCGGAGATGAAGGGGTTGTCTTATGAGGAAAGGTTGAGCAGGTTGGGGCTATACTCATTGGAGTTTAGAAGAATGAGAGGGGATCTTATTGAAACGTATAAGATGCCGGGGGGGTGCGTGACAGGGTGGATGCTGAGAGGATGTTTCCCCTCGTGGGGGAATCTAGAACTAGGGGTCTTAGTTCCAGAATAAGGGGTCGTCCATTTAAAACGGAGATGAGGAGGAATTTCTTCTCTCAGAGGGTCGTGAATCTTTGGAATTCTCTACCCCAGAGAGCTGTGGAGGTTGAGTCATTGAGTATATTTAAGGTGGAGAGAGACAGATTTTTGAATGATAAGGGAGTCAAGGGTTATGGGGAACGGGCAGGGAAGTGGAGTTGTGGCCAAGATCAGATCAGCCATGATCTAACTGAATGGCGGAGCGGGCTCGAGGGGCCAAATGGCCTACTCCTGCTCCTATTTCTTATGTTCTTATGTTCTAAACGCAGATTTTTGATATGTTGGCTCTCCCCACATGCGTCGTGCAATGGAAGTGCTCAGTTAAACATTGAAACATATAAGATTGTGAAGGGGTTGGATCGGGTGGATGCGGTGAGGATGTTCCCGATGATGGGTGAAACTAGAACTAGGGGGCATAATCTTAAAATAAGGGGCTGCTCTTTCAAAACTGAGATGAGGAGAAACTTCTTCACTCAGAGGGTGGTAGTTTTGTGGAATTTGCTGCCCCAGAAAGCTGTGGAAGCTACATCATTAAATAAATTTAAAACAGAAATAGATAGTTTCCTAGAAGTAAAGGGAATTAAGGGTTATGGGGAGCGGGCAGGAAATTGGACATGAGTCTAGGTTCGGAATGGTCATGGCCCTGTGGGTAGTGGAGCGGGCCCAGGGGCCGTGTAGCCTTGTTCTGCTCCTACCGTGTTCTAATTCTGTTAGATTTCAGGAGATGGTTTTATTCCTGTTCCTGGCTGGGGTGGAGATCGCCTTTACAGAAGGTAAGTACTGTAGAAAATATAGGGACAGAGTGATCTCCTGGAGGAATTTCGATCGCCTAGATGGGTCGGAGAGGAATTTCCCAGATTTTTTTCTCCCAAATTGGCCATTGGGTCTTTATCTGGTTTTTCGCCTCTCCCGGGAGATCACATGGGTTCGGGTGGATGGAGAGTGATAGAAGATTTGAGGTTAGGATCAGATCAGCCATGATCTTATTGAATGGTGGAGCAGGCTCGAGGGGCCGATTGGCCTACTCCTGCTCCTATTTCTTATGTTCTTATACATACATAGATACATAGAAGATAGGAGCAGGAGTAGGCCATTCGGCCCTTCGTGCCTGCTCCGCCATTTAATGAGATCATGGCTGATCCTTTAATTCAGTATCCCGTCCCCGCCTTCTCTCCGTAACCCTTAACCCCTTTTGCCCGTAGAAATATATCTAATTCCCTCTTAAATATATTTAATGAGCTGGCGTACACTGCCCTCTGTGGCAATGAGTTCCACAGGTTCACCACTCTCTGAGTGAAGAAATTCCCCCTCATCTCTGTCCTAAATGGTTTAGCCCTTATCCTTAAATTATGTCCTCTAGTTCTGTTCTCACCCGCCAAGGGAAACATTCCTTCTGCATCCAGTCTGTCTAGACCTGTCAGAATTTTATACACTTCTATGAGGTCCCCTCTCAATCTTCTAAACTCCAGTGTGTACATCCCTAAACTACATAGTCTCTCCTCATAGGTCATTCCCGCCATTCCTGGTATCAGCCTGGTGAATCGCCGCTGCACCCCCTCCATGGCAAGAACATCCTTCCTCAGATGAGGCGACCAAAACTGTACACAGTACTCGAGGTGTGGTCTCACCAGTGCCCTGTACAGCTGCAGCAAGGTATCCCTGTTCCTGTATTCTAACCCTTTTGCTATGAAGGCCAGCATACCGTTTGCCTTCTTGACCGCCTGTTGCACCTGCATGCTCGCCTTCAGTGACTGGTGTACAAGAACACCCAGGTCTCTCTGTACTTCCCCCTCTCCCAATCTATTGCCATTTAAATAATAATTTGCCCTCCCGTTCCTGCACCCAAGGTGGATAACTTCGCACTTGTCCACATTATAGTGCATCTGCCATTTATCCGCCCAATCGCCCAGTCTGTCCAAATCGCTCTGGAGCTTCCTGGTCTCTTCCTCTGAGCCCACCCCACCTCCATGTTCTTATGTTAATGTGCCTTTATTCTTGTATCGCTCAATATCCATCCAGTGTCTGATTAAGAATTCTTAGGGCTCCTCCGCAGCCTCCACACAATCCATGTCCCCCACCGCGCCCCTCCCCCCCCCGCCCCGATCTAATAAAACACAAAGGTGTAGTGAAATGCATGAAGAAATGGGCGTGCAGAATATTTGCACACTGCGTCAATAATGCAAATCATATCACAATATATTACAATTAAACAAAACATGTGGGGCCCTGAGTGAAATTGCCCCATCCACTGCCAGTAAATTGGGTGGGCTGCAAATTATGCAAACTAATCTCCGTGCCCAAATTTCCGATCAGCCTGTAACTTGCAATGTTGACTAAAGTCTCAAATCTGCCCCACAGTAAATTGAGTCTTCATCCAAGCATAAAGCTTCATATTAGACCAGTGTTATCAGCGCTGCACTGTCGGATGCGCCGTTTTTCAGACGAGACTTTAAACCGAGGGCCCGTCTGCTCTCTCAGGTGGACATAAAAGATCCCATGGCATTATTTCGAAGAAGAGCAGGGGAGTTCTCCCCAGTGTCCTGGGGCCAATATTTAGCCCTCAGCCGACATCACTAAAGCAGATTATCTGGTCATTTATCTCATTGCTGTTTGTGGGAGCTTGCTGTGCACAAATTGTCTGCTGCGTTTCCTACATTACAACAGTGACTGCACTTCAAAGGTACTTCATTGGCTGTAAAGCGCTTTGGGACGCCCTCAGGTCGGGAAAGGTGCTATAGAAATGCAAGTTCTTTCTTTCTGTTTACCGTATTGTTTACTGCACAATGGCCTGTTTCTGTGCTGTACATTCTATGTATGAACGCTTGGTAACCTTATTGAACCCAGAGATTTGCTGTGGTTTCCCTGTACGCCCACCCGCCCATCCTCCACCCTCTCAGCTTTCTGGAGCAGAAACTTCTGGAATTGGAAGGCCGGCATAAAGACGAGATGGAGACGCTGAGGCAGGAGAAGACCAGCCTCCAGGACCTGGTGCTCCGGCAGAGCCGCGTTATCGACGAGCTGGAGGCACGGCTGAACCGAGCCACCGTCAACAACACCAGCCTGCAGAAGCAACAGCGGGAGCTGTCGGAGACGGTTCACGATCTCCTCAAACTGGTCTCGCAAGAAGGAGGTGAGCGATGGGTCTAAATAATTCATTGCTATTAATAAAGCGAATGGTTCCGCAAAGGAAAGGGCTGAGTCTGGAGAGAATGTTGGGGAGGAACTTTCAACCAATCTGGTGGAGTGGAACCATGCCCCCCGTCTTTTCCATTGTTTATAAGTTTCAATGAGATCCGCTCTCATTCTTCTAAACTCCAGCGAATATAAGCCCAATCGACCCAACCTCTCCTCATACGTAATTCCTGCCATCCCAGGTATCAGTCTGGTGAATCTTTGCTGCACTCCCTCCATGGCAAGAACATCCTTCCTCAGATAAGGCGACCAAAACTGCACACAATAATCAAGATGTGGTCTCACCAAGGCCCTGTACAACTGCAGCAAGACATCCTTGCTCCTGTACTCGAATCCTCTTGCTATGAAGGCCAACATACCATTTGCCTTCTTAACCGCCTGCTGCACCTGCATGCTTACCTTCAGCGACTGGTGCACAAGGACACCCAGGTCTCGTTGCATTTCCCCTTCTCCCAATCTATTGCCGTTCAGATAATAATCTGCCTTCCTGTTTTTGCCACCAAAGTGGATAACCTCGCATTTATCCACATTATACTGCATCTGCCATGCATCTGTCCAATCACCCAGCCTGTCCAAATCATACTGCAGTTTCTCTGCATCCTCCTCACAGCACACACGCCCACCCAGCTTTGTGTCATCTGCAAACTTGGAGATATTACATCTAGTTCCCTCGTCTAGATCATTAATATATATTGTGAATAGCTGGGGTCCTAGCACCGATCCCTGCAGTACCCCACTAGTCACTGCCTGCCACTCGGAAAAAGACCCGTTTATTCCAACTCTTTGCTTCCTGTCTGCCAACCAGTTCTCTATCCAAGTCAGTACCTTACCCCCAATCCCATGTGCTTTAACTTTACATGCTAATCTCTTATGCGGGACCTTATCGAAAGCCTTCTGAAAGTCCAAATACACCACATCCACTGGTTCTCCCTTATCTATTCTACCAGTTACATCCTCAAAAAATTCCAGTAGATTAGTCAAGTAGACACAGTAAGAGTGTTTCCACTTGTGGGGAAGAGCAAATCTAGAGGCCATCAATATAAGATAGTCACCAAGAAATCCAATAGGGAATTCAGAAGAAATTTCTTTACGCAGAGAGTGGTGAGAATGTGGAACTCGCTACCACAGGGAGTGGTTGAAGCGAATAGTATGGATGCATTTAAGGGCAGACTTGACAAACATATGAGGGAGAAAGGAATAGAGGGTTATGCTGATAGTGTTAGACGAGGAAGGATGGGAGGAGGCTCGTGTGGAACATAAACACTAGCCTGGCCTGGTTGGGCCAAATGGTCTGTTCCTGTGCTGTAATTCTATCTATGCAATTCTAAAACGATTCCCCCTATTGCTTTATTTATTCAAACTACTTTTTATTCCCTTCCTCCCGTGTGAATGCCCCACAGCTCAGGTCATTCCCAGCTGAGAAACAAAGGCAGTTGACTCCCTTGAAGACCTCTGCTAATTCATCTCTACAGCCAGTTGCTAGGGAATAAGCAAGTGTTCCCTGGTTTCCCGTCTCTGTGGAGAAGAACTTGGCTTCTCCTTTGGAGCTTCTCCTTGATGTAGAGAAACGTGAAATGATCCCTTCCACACTGAATATTAAGGTAGACTCCATGAGAAACAAAAAAGCCACATGGGAAGCATTTTGTGATATTATTCTACTGATATTCCTCATTCAGCTTGTGTTTATACAGTGTCTTTCATGACCTGAGGATGTCCCAAAGCCCTTTCCATCCAAAAGGTCAGATGGTCGTGTGTTCAAGCCCCACTCCAGAGACTTGAGCACATGATCCAGACTGACACTCCCAGTGCGGTACTGAGGGAGCGCTGCACTGTCGGAGGTGACGTCTTTCAGACAGGATGTTAAACCAAGGCCCCGTCTTCCCTCTCAGGTGGACATAAAAGATCCCATGACCACTATTTTGAAGAAGAGCAGGGGGAGTTCTCCCCGGTGCCCTGGACCAATATTTATCCCTCAACCAACATCACTAAAAACAGATTATCTGGTCATTATCACATTGCTGTTTGTGGGAGCTTGCTGTGCGCAAATTGGCTGCCGCGTTTCCTACATTACAACAGTGACTCCACGTCAAAAAAGTGCTTCATTGGCTGGAAAGCTCTTTGGGAAACTCTGAGGTTGTGAAAGGTGCTATATAAATGCAAGCCCTTTCTTTGTGGCCTTCAGCGTGGAGATGGGATCACTGGTGTGTACCCCCCTAACCCTCTGCCTCCTGTAGCTGAGCAAGAATCTGGCGCAGGATCTACAAGCTGCTGGGAGGGCATCAGATGGCACTTTGTTTTTTTTGAACGGTACAGCCTTGAATACCTGACTTGGAATTCTGAAAAACTCCCAAGAAATGACTACGTCAGAGTTATTTATACAATGGTTTCAACCCATCCACCCCTTCCTCTGATGTGCTATCTCATTACAGTTAGAGCTGTCAATGTGGGGAAAATGTTAGGAGTGAATTTTAGGATCAATGTAGTGTTGCCAACTCTGGTTGGACGTGTTTCTGGAGGTTTCATCACATGACCTCCTACCTCCAACCGCCCCGCCCCCACACTCCCGCCATTGGTCGCCCGACACGCCCAATCCCGCGGCGCCCCGCCTTCCCACGGCCAATCGGAAAGTTGACAGACTCTTTGTTACCTGATTGGATGATTCTTGACTGTCTGTTAAACAGCCTTTTTCTCCCCCCCAATATCCAATATTTTTATAACTAATAAACAGAAGTGTTTAAATAAAATTTTTAAAAATCCATTTTTTTTTTAAACGCCCAATGATTCTTCTCCCGGGGTGTTGTGTTCTGGAGATTAATCTTTAATTCCTGGAGACTCCAGGCCAATTCTGGAGGGTTGGCGACCCCGAGATCAATGTGCAGCACAGAATTACAAACCGTTTCAACACTATTTTTGCCTCGCTGGGCCAATCTTCTGTCTCATCTACCAGTCTCCTGATACCCTAGTAAGTAGTTTGCAATCCGCAGTCCAGACAGCCCGTTAACATCCTCTCTGTGATCGCAGCACCTGTTCTTTGCTTGATGTCTTCTGTAATATTTTTTGCATTTTGTTGTCCATCGCTTTTCAGTTCTGGTTTGTATCAGAAAGGTTTTCCTGCTTTGCATTTCCAGCATTTGCTGTTTTAATTTGTGTTCTTCCTCCCTGTTTATTTTTCCTGAATGAGACAACTGAAAGGTAGGGGAACTTGTGAATCTAGAGATGACTACCCAATGAGTGACGGTTGCCTGCTCCCTGTAACATCCTTCACTGCATTCCACACTCTTATTGCCTTCAATCTATTTGCTGAACCGAATTTGGCTGTTGCTGTAACAACAAAGTGTCTCCTTCACATTCCAGGGAGTCTCCCAGCTGAGGGTTCAGTGCAGCTGACACGACCCGGAAGGCTTGCCTTTGATCGTTGGAGGGCTGCGATTAAAGTGACGGTTACAACACACAACTTGCATTGTAACCTGGGTGGGAGGTTTAGGGCACGGTGCTGGGCGGGTAACACAAGCCGCTCCGGTTCTGTGGCTATCCCATTGCCGCTCCGGGCCAGCTGGAGCCTTGACGACGGATGGAGCCAAGCATCCCATGCACGTCCGCTCACACCTGCTCCGCTTCCACTTCAAGGTCATCGGGTGATGGGTTGACCCTGAGGAGCACACCTGGATGGTCTTGGGAATGCGTTCACAGGTCTCCGCGCAACCGCAGCAGCCGATCTCAGACCAGAGTTGACAGTTACCCGCAGGTCTTGCCGACTCTCTTGTATTCGGGCGATCGTTTGAAGAGAAACATGCCAATAGGCTGCTTGGTCGACCTGCGCTTACCCTATCAATTAAACTCGCTGGCTTCCTCCCTACGCCCGCCTCCCCCCCCACCCATGCAATTCCAAGTCATGAGGAGGCAACAAAATGGGGAGAAAATCTGCGGCCAATTTTAAGATAAACTTTTGTGAAATTCTTCCCCAGCTTCCTAAGGCAATCAAATGACTTTGTGGAGACTATGGTTATCCATGTTAAATCAGTAGGCAGACTATACACTGTACACAATTGGAAATTAAATTGATCAAGGGTATTAAGGGTTACGGAATCAAGGCGGGTAGATGGAGTTAAGATACAGATCGGCCACGATCGAACTGAATGGTGGAGCAGGCTCGAGGAGCTGAGTGCCTGCTCCTGTTCCTATGTGCCTAGACTATTCTACATGTCTCTCACCCTGTGTGTGGTGACGTTTTATCCCAACTGTGCGATCAACTATTCCCGCCTTTCTGTGCTGGTTTTCCCTCAAAAGTCAAAGTGCAAAAAAAATGGAAACTATGAAATTATTATAATATTTTTCTGAATAGTAAAGGAAGAAAGACTTGCATTTCTGTAGCGCCTTTCACGACCACCGCACGTCTCAAAGCGCTTTACAGCCAATGAGGTACTTTTTGAAGTGTTGTCACTGTTGTAATGTAGGAAACACTCCTGTGCAGCGCTTTGGGACGTTTTACTACACTAAAGACGCTATAAAAATTCAAGTTGTTGTTGTTGTCTCACCTACCTTTATAAAGCTCGCTGTCTCCGGCAGTGAGATGAGAAGACTGCTCCACTTATTCAGCACCTTAATTTTATTTGCGGGGAGGAATTTTTTTTTGAAAAAGGTTGCACAATGTTTGGGCATTTCTTTATCGCTCAGGGATTTGAAGCAAGTCTCGATGAAGCCGCGGCAATTCTTTTTGTATTTGTTCTCGGACGTCCCTCACAGAGACTATTCCCTGCTGCATGGTTGAGTCTATCGACCAACGCCACTAAAATAAAACGGACGACCTGGTCATTATCACGTTTGCTGTTTGTGGGATCTTGCTGTGCGCAAATTGGCTGCTGCGTTCCCTACATGACAACAGCGACTACTACGCTTCAAAAATTACTTCATTGGCTGTGAAACGCTTTGGGACATCCTGAGGTGGTGAAAGGCGTAACCGAAATACAAATTTGTTCTTGCTTTAGATAATCACTGCACACCAATTCTGTTTTTTTTGTCCCCTTTGAAATACAGCTTAATGGATCGATAATGGTATTGTTCGTATCTTAAATAGAGCAGCTCGAATCATTCCCAATCTGAGTGTAGCCACGTGCGGTTTGACTGACAGGCTGGCCATTGAGAACTGTAGTCCTGTGGAACGGCTAAATTTGGAGGAACCATTAAAAAAAAAAAAAAATCACATTAAATAACATCACTCAACATGGGAGTAGAGTTGCCAGCGCTGTAATAACAACAGGAAGTTCAGTACATGGTGTTGACTAGAATATGGAAGAGTCACAGAATAGATCTCATTGGTGTGATGAAGTGTGATTAGAAAAAGCCACATTCCTACAACACTTACCATAGCAATGTCTTTGGTTAATGAGCTCCAAAGCCAACCACAGTGTTTTTGTGTATATTTAAAATCATGTGTTATTTAAAATAACAGAAGATACAAAGGACCTCTGTTGCATCTTTGTCGGTCAAATGTCAGGAGAAAAAACACCAATTCAGTAAAGGAACGTATGTAAGATATGTACAAAGGCAGCGGGAGACACGGGGAAGGGAGAGACAAGGGAATTGCAGGAGGAGGGAGACAGAAAGATTAAGAAGGAGAATTAGAGGCTAGCGGAGAGATACAGAGAGGATAATGAGAGAAAGTGTGTGAGCCAGACACACACACACACACACACGGAGAAAGAATGGAAGACAAACAAAAGCAGCCACAGAGAAGAGATGGAGAGGGCAAGAGACTCAGTCACGGGCAGAGAGACGCGGGGAGAAAGTCAAGTCACGGCCACCCATTTTGCACCTGAAAATCTGGGGGGTGGAGGCGATGGAGGTGGGGAGGGACCTCGACTGCCCCTTTAACATCCATTCCCTGTAACTGGGCAAATAGGGCACCCACCTGAGACAGATGTGAGTCTGGTGGGAGTGGAAAAGAGAATCATTTGGTAGGTAGAAATTTGCATATTCTAAAAATATTATGGGGGTAAATTTCACTTTGGGTGATAGCGGAAAATTGGTGGTTACAGATCGGCCACCCGTTGTACACCCAGCATATGCCCGTTGTACACCCAACGTACGCCCATTGTACACCCAACGTACGCCCGTTGTACACCCAACGTACGCCCGTTGTACACCCAACGTACGCCCGTTGTACACCCAACGTACGCCCGTTGTACACCCAACGTACGCCCGTTGTACACCCAACGTATGCCCGTTGCATACCCAACGTACGCCCGTTGTACACCCAACGTACGCCCGTTGTACACCCAACGTACGCCCGTTGTACACCCAACGTACGCCCGTTGTACACCCAACGTACGCCCGTTGTACACCCAACGTACGCCCGTTGTACACCCAACGTATGCCCGTTGTACACCCAATGTACGCCCATTGTACACCCAATGCACACCCGTTGTACACCCAATGCACACCCAATCCTGTTGTACGCCTGTTGCACACCCATTGTATGTCCGTTGTACGCTTGTTGTAGTTCCATTGTACACCCGGTGTACACCCTTTGTGAACCTATTGTACACCCGGTGTACACCCTTTGTGATCCCATTGTACGCCTGTTGACTTCAATGCAAAGGAAAATGGGGCGGGTTGTTACCGCCCATTTTGGGTCAGCATCAAAGTTGAATTTCACCCCCACAGTTACTGTCCATGCGGAAAACAAATGTCTGAATTCTGCTAATTATGTCTGATATACATATTCAAATCCGCTCGCTAAAAATAGACTGCCCCTTGCCTCAGTAGCAAACAAATATACTTTACTGAGGGGCCTCAGCACTGCCCAGCCCATTGTCTGGCAGACAACAGCACTGCACAGATCTCCTTCATTGTCACAGTTACTAAGCTTTCCCTCTCTTAACGTGGCCATCCCTGTCAATTAATGTTGTTTCATATGTAATTATTGTTTCCAGATGTTAAGATCTGTGAATAAACAAGGGAATGATGATTGGCAAGGACCAGAGGGGAGGTGAAATCCCTATTTATGTTATATAATAACCGTATTCCTTACAGTTGTTTAGTGTTTCTAATAAATCTGCTTTGAAGCACTTTGAAGGTTGACTTCTGCCAGTTATGTTGAGAGTGCCAATAACTGCATTAATTGTAGTAGATGCTTTCGCGCCAAGTCCCATTGCGCTGATGGATCAGATAAGATTAGGAATGCATAAAGAGTATCTTACGTGATCAGAAAAAATACCCTTGACTTTTCTTTCCTTATCAGAGAACAGACATAAGTAAACTGGTTTTTTTCAATTAAATTTCACAGAGAGAACAGACTTAGCAAATAGATATTTTTAAAATAAACTTTTGGAACAGAGTATTTTTACTATTCTTGTAACGAAGGAGTTTATAATGGTTCCACTCTTGTTCTGTACACGGCTAATGTTCTCTGACCTCTACTAAGTTATTTCAAAATAGCCTAAATCCATTTACAAGTCCTATTGGATTCTATAAATATGGAATATCCCCCCACAGGATCCCCTACAACAAATTGTAGCTCCCGTAGGAATTCTACTACATTATACAACATCTAATAACATCTTTAGGAGAATTTAACAGTCAAATTCCACAGAAAATATCAAGATTCACTTGATCCAATATAAGGTCTCTGGGAGGGCATATCATCCCAGTGATACTCTGCAGGGATGGAGTGAAGCAGATTATTTTATCAATATTGTCCCAATCAAGTGGGTCAATATTGTTTGGCCGGCCTCATGATGAAGCAATTCAATTTGAATATAAATGCTCAACCATACAGTTCAATTTGAATACAGACACTCAAGTAATTCAATTCAAATAGAGACACTCAAGTAATTCAATTCAAATAGAGATGCTCAACCAATTCAATTTGAATACAGACAATTAACCAATTCAATTCAAATAGAGACACTCAAGTAATTCAATTCAAATAGAGATGCCCAACCAATTCAATTTGAATACAGACACTCAAGTAATTCAATTTAAATACAGACGATCAACCAATTCAATTTGAATACAGACAATTAACCAATTCAATTCAAATACAGACACTCAAGTAATTCAATTCAAATACAGACGATCAACCAATTCAATAAATTCAACTCAAGGGAAATAACTTAAGAAAACAAAAGAGAGATGAACTTTGATAAGAACGCAGTGCCAAGCTCAGTGGTCCCTAGTCCACTCCTCTACCACCCCCAGCACCCCTTCTCCTTCGCCCGGCACATTCCCGTGCAAGCGCAGGAGATGCAACACCTGCCCTTTTACCTCCTCCCTTCCCACTGTCCAGGGCCCCAAACACCCCTTCCAGGTGAAACAGCGATTTACTTGTACTTCCTGCAATCTAGTATACTGTATTCACTGCTCACGATGTGGTCTCCTCTACATTGGGGAGACCAAACGCAGATTGGGTGACCGCTTTGCGGAACACCTCCGTTCAGTCCGTAAGGGGGACCCCGAGCTCCCGGTGGCCTGTCACTTTAATTCACCACTCCACTCCCACTCAGACCTCACCGTCCTCGGCCTCGTACATTGTTCCACGGAAGCTCAGCGTAAGCTCGAGGAACAGCACCTCATCTTTCGATTAGGCACTTTACAGCCCTCTGGACTCAACATAGAGTTCAACAATTTCAGATCATAAACTCGGCCCCTATCACATATATATATATAATTAATTTTTTTTTAATCCACACTTTCGTCTGGCCTTTATTCTTCCCTCCCACAAGGCAGCTGTCCTTCATTCTGCCAGCGACATTCACACTTCATCTAGAGCCATCCTTTGTTCCTTTACCTGTCCCATTACCACCTCCTTTCGCCTTCAATATCTCTCAATGTCTCTTTATCTCTCCTGCTTTCTATCCTGTCGCTGACCTTCCCTTTTGTTCTTTCATCCCCTCCCCCTTTTCCCAGCCCCCACTTGCTTTAAAATCTGTCCCCTTTCCTGCTTTTTTTCCAGTTCTGACGAAGGGTCTTCGACCTGAAATGTTGACTCCGTTTCTCTCTCCACGGATGCTGCCCTGGCCTGCTGAGTTTTTCCAGCATTTTCTGTTGTTATTTCAGCGGTTACTGTTTGTCTGTAAGTGACCTGTAAACTGAACCACATTTCCTCTCTGATTCCTCAAATCATGACGATTTTCAGTCAGTCAAGCTACCGAAACATTATTAAACCAACGCAATAACCCAGTGGCAGGCAGTTCATCAGGGGGTGATAAAACAAAGATAATAATTGAAAATCTCCAAAACAAAAAAAGATAAAAGAAAGACTTGCATTATATAGCACCTTGCATGACCTCAGAACATCCCAAAACACTTTACAGCCAATTAAGTACTTTTGAAGTGGAGTCACTGTTGTAATGTGCGAAACGTGGCAGCTAATTTGTGCGCAGCAAGCTCCCACAAACACCAATGTGATAATGACCAGAGAATCTTTTTTAGTGATGTTGGTTGAGGGATAAATATTGGCCCAGGACACCGGGGAGAATTCTCCCGCTCTTCTTTAAAATAGTGCCGTGGGATCTTTTACATCCATCTTAGAGAGCAGACAGGACCTCAGTTTAATGTCTCGTCCAAAATACGGCATCTCTGACAATGAAACACTTGTTATTCATGAGGGCCTGGAAATAAATACACAAATCACTAAAAGTTGCGACACAGGTTAGCAAGGCCATTAAAAAAAGCAAACCAGGCACTAGGGTTTATTTCTAGAGGGATAGAATTGAAAAGTAAGGAAGTTATGCTAAACCTGTATCGAACCTTGGTTAGACCACACTTGGAGTATCGCGTACAGTTCTGGTCGCCATATTATAAAAAGGATATAGAGGCACTGGAGAGGGTGCAGAGAAGATTTACAAGGATGATACCAGAAATGCGAGGGTGTACATATCAGGAAAGGATGAACAGGCTGGGTCTCTTTTCTCTTGAAAAAAGAAGGCTGAGGGGTGACCTAATAGAGGTCTTTAAAATAATGAAAGGTTCTGATAGAGTGGATACAGAGAGAATGTTTCCACTTGTGGGGAAGAGCATAACTAGAGGCTATCAGTATAAGATAGTCACTAAGAAATCCAATAGGGAATTCAGAAGAAACTTCTTTACCCAGAGAGTGGTGAGAATGTGGAACTTGCTACCACAGGGAGTGGTTGAGGCAAACAGTATAGATGCATTTAAGGGGAGGCTAGATAAGCATATGAGGGAGAAGGGAATAGAGGGTTATGCTGATAAGAGTTTGATGAGGAAAGACGGGAGGAGCCTCGAGTGGAGCATAAACACCGGCATAGACTGGTTGGGCCGAATGGCCTGTTTCTGTGCCGTATATCTTGTGTAATCAGAGGGGCAAACTTCATCTACTGCATTACGGTACAACACATCAGTGCTCCGAGGCCCAGAGACACTGTGCTGCTCAATCGCACCGCGTTCAGTATTTTAACTTTTGAGATTTGTTTCCTCATTACAACACATTTCCACTTGCAGCCCAAGGCCACCTCGTTCCAGACCGGTGACACTCTTATCCGACCAGTTGCACCTTTTCTCTCTCCAGCTGCAGTGAAATGCGCCAAAGAGGAGAAGTTGTTCCGGGACTGCGCCGAAGCCTATCAGAGCGGTCACAACACCAGCGGGGTCTACAGCATTCACACCAGCGACAGATCGGAGCCTAAGAAGGTAAGGACCTCACGGGAAACCTGACTTTGGGGCCTGGTAATTCGTCGGCACCTGTCACTGGGCGCGAACCAAGTGATGGAAACGACCGGCCAGAGGACCACCAAATATTGGTCGCCGTGCGTCATCAGCAGGTGGCTGGCGTACTGCAGGCACTAGTTGCACCCCATGAGGTAGTTCGATGGACACAAGTAAGAGCAAAATAGGCATGATAAGTCTGGTGGGGGAGGGGAGGGGGGGGCAGGCAATCGGGGCGGTGGGGGGGGGGGCGCGAGTGCACGATGGCAGCAGCCCGCACTGTTAATGTGGAGCCAGGAGGACTTCTCCCTCTCCCCCTGGCTCCACCGTTCGGATGTGTTATAAAAACCGACCTTTGTGTTTTTTATTCCGCGCTCTCCAGTGGTTATTCTGCTGTGGAAACCAAGCAAGGAACCTGCCGGAGCTTGTGCGCTGCAAGTACCGATGGGTTTTTGCCCGATTTGGCAGCAGAATCCTGAGACAGACATTGGACTCCTCCTTGTACGTTTAAATTGGGCCAATGATGCATTCAGGCAGCCTGCGGGGACGGTCCAATACGGTGTGCTGTCACATATCCGGCGTATAACCCAGCACGCCATTCAGCGCCCATTTGAAACGTCTAAAATTCTGATGGGGCTAGACAGACTGGATGCAGGGAGGATGTTTCCCCTAGCTGGGGGGTCTAGAACCAGGGGTCACAGTCTCAGGATACGGGCTAGGACATTTAGGACTGAGATGAGGAGAAATTTCTTCACTCAGAGGGTGGTGAACCTGTGGAATTCTCTACCCCAGAGGGCTGTGGAGGCCAAGTCACTGAATATATTTAAGAAGGAGATAGATAGATTTCTAGGCACAAAAGGCATCAAGGGGTATGGGAAACTCTCTTTTAACCGGCACCTAAATAACCAGAAATCTCTCTTAACCGGCAAAATGCAGGAGTAGGTTCAGGTAAGTTTTACTTTATATTAGTGGCCGTGTAACCGGGGTTCCTGGATCTGTGGCCGTGTAACCGGGGCTCCTGCACCTGTTGCTGTGCAACAGGGACTCCTGGATCTGTGGCCGTGTAACCGGGACTCCTGCACAAGTGCCGTGTAACCGGGGCTCCTGCACTTGTGACCGTGCAACAGGGATTCCTGGATCTGTGGCTGTGTAACCGGGGCTCCTGCACAAGTGCCGTGTAACCGGGGCTCCTGCACCTGTGGCCGTGCACAGGGCTCTCATACCTTAGTAAGTATACCTCTCTGTATTCCAGACTTTTTGATCAACCGGCACCACGCCAGTCCCGTCGGTGCCGGATAAAAAAGAGTTTCCTGTATTGAGATCGAGGCTCAGCCATGATCATATTGAATGGCGGATCAGGCTCGAGGGGCCGAATGGCTGACTCCTGCTCCTATTTTTCTATGTTTCTATTTATCACCGAAAAACAGGAGGGGGGGCGGGGAAGCTGCGCAATCCAACCTCTAGACTGTATCCTCTCACTGGCTCATAGCCTTAATTCACGACATATGAACCAGAGTCAATGATGGTGAAATGTTCATACCGACTGTTATGTGATTTCCAATGTCAGGAGTCAAGTGTTCGCAGGTTTGTTATGTCTGGGAAAAAAATTCTTTCTTTCTTTTTTTTCACCCACATATTAGGAAACTGAAAAGACTTTTTTTTTGCGTTATTCTGCATAGTCTTAACCCCTGGTGATTTGTCCCGTTACATGACATAGTACAGAGTCAAAACCAATTTACACTGACCAGCAACCACACACACACAGACGGCCTTTGAAACCCGACATGGGAAAACTACATAGATTGTGTGTGCCAAGATTAAATCAGGCAGAAATTGGTTCATTTGTTCATTTTCCTCCTTCAATTAAGAAGCAATTATCTCATCTGTTTGTCAATTCCTACATTTCGGAACAAATTCTTAAGATTATACGTTAGCTTGAAAGTCACAAATAATATTTAAAATTGATAAATACACTCATCAATTCATTTTGCAAACTTAAAAAGGTATGTTCTAAATGACCTATTAGCTTTATAAATGATGAATGATTTCCGCACCAATGAACAATGGGCTTTAGTTTAACGCTATGCTATGAATTGAACTTTAATTTTGATGTCATGCTTCGCAGTTCTAAAAATGTTTAATTGCTTTTTTTTGCCTTTCTGCGCTCCTCCAATTCTGGACTAATGTGTAACCCCTACTTCCTTAGCCCCACCATTGGTGGCCATGCCTTCAGCTTCCAAGGCCCCAAGCTCTGGAATTCCCTCTCTAAACCTCACCTCCTCTCTACCTCTCTTTCCTCCTTTAAGACGCTCCTTAAAACCTACCTCTTAGTTGCCCTAATATCTCCTTAGGCGGCTCGATGTCAAATTTTGTCTGATAACGGTCCTGTGACGCACCTTAGAATGTTTTATTCTGTTAAAGGCGCTGTAGAAATGCAAGTTGTTGTTGCTGTTACTTTACTGATGATTAACATTCGCGCCACACAAGTGCCAGGCAATGACTATCTCCAATAAGCGAGAGTCTAACCATCACCCCTTGACATTCAACGGCATTACCATTGCCGAATCGCCCACCATCAACATCCTGGGGGTCACCATTGACCAGAAACTTAACTGGACCAGCCACATAAATACTGTGGCAACAAGAGCAGGTCAGAGGCTGGGTATTCTGCGGCGAGTGTCTCACCTCCCGACTCCCCAAAGCCTTTCCACCATCTACAAGGCACAAGTCAGGAGTGTGATGGAATACTCTGCACTTGCCTGGATGTGTGCAGTTCCAACAACACTCAAGAAGCTCTACACCATCCAGGACAAAACAGCTCACTTGATTGGCACCCCATCCACCACCGGCGTACCATGGCTGCAGTGTGTACCATCTACAAGATGCGCTGCAGCAACTCGCCAAGGCTTCTTCGGTAGCACCTCCAAAACCCGCGACCTCTTCCACCTAAAAGAACAAGGGCAGCAGGTGCATGGGAACACCACCACCTCCAAGATCCCCTCCAAGTCACACACCATCCTGACTTGGAAGTATATCGCCGATCCTTCATCATCGCTGGGTCCATATCCTGGAACTCCCTCCCTAACAGCACTGTGGGGGGAGTACCTTCACCACACGGACTGCAACGGTTCAAGAAGGCGGCTCATCACCACCTTCTTAAGGGCAACTAGGGATGGGCAATAAATGCTGGCATTGCCAGCGACGCCCGCGTCCCACGAACGAATAAAAAAAAATTAGCCTAAAATCTACTGTGTAATCCCAGTTATATTTTAAGAAGTTATATTGATGAACAAGTCATTCTGGGCCTCTAACTAGATTACTGTACAGCTCTGAAATTATACAGATGTAATTGTGGGGGGGGTGGGGGGGGGGAAGAGTGGGGTGCGGGGCGCTCAATTTTAACCCTACACGCCTCACCGTCCCATTATCACCAGCAACACAGCCGGCGCTATTTTGAAAAGTGATGGACAACAACCGCCTCCCCACCTCTGCCATCCCCCTGCCCAGCCAAAGCCCCCTCTGTGGGTTAAAACCCACTCTTAGTATCGGACAGAAATCGTGTGAATTTGTGAAAGAGAAAATTGAAACAGAGAATTCCCTTGTCTAATATTCTCGGATGGAACACATCATGATACGATTCAGCATCGGTCTCTCCCAGTCTCAAATCATTGTTATTAATTTCAACACCACATTTCACCGTTATTAGCGCTATATTTATTTTATTCCGATCATAAGATATAAATGAAAAAATAATGGGTGTTTGGGTAAGAGTAACGAGGCTGTAATTTAGTCCATTAACTATGCCAAGTTTCACACTCATGGTGTATGATGTAATTTGACCCTCTCGAGTACAGAGCACTCATGCCCGATCAACTATGGTTCTCGATAGAGTTATATCTGATGCGAGAACATTATCACCGCTTATTAAACTTCCTCGAATCCAGGACAGGTTAATAATGTTGCATTAAGCAGTCGCTCACAGCTGTATTATTGGAAGTGAGTTTCCCCAAACAATGACATTATGAGGCCTGTGCGACAATTCTGGCTGTTTGCCATGACATCAATTGATATTTCCATGGCAAGGGTCAGTGCTAATGGCAAAGAAAACCTGCTGACGCCTTGATATGGAAAACTGGGCTGTTTTATTTGGAATTCCTCGACGTTCTTGTGTCTGATCCTCTTTGTAGTGTGCCGGTAATGTCTGAAATGCACAGATTTCTGCGCTCCTCCAATTCTGGCCTCTTGCGCATCCCCGATTTTAATCGCTGCACCATTGGCGGCCGTGCCTACAGCTACCGAGGCCTTAAGCTCTGGAATTCCCTCCCTAAACCTCTCCGCCTCTCTCTCCTCCTTTAAGATGCTCCTTAAAACCTACCTCTATTGACCAAGCTTTTGGCCATCTGCTCTAATATCTCCTTATGTGGCTCGGTGTCAAATTTTGTCTGATAACGCTCCTGTGAAGCACCTTGGGCTGTTTTACTACGTTAAAGGCGCTATAGAAATGCAAGTTGTTGTTGTTGAGTCAACCATTTGAGGGAACGTTTCCCGGCAGTCGGGTAACGGGGACTGGGCGGTGGGGGGTGGGCGCGATCAGGGGACGGACGCGAATCCCAAGGTCTCCTTGTCGAAGCCAAGACTCCTGCACATCCTGGCCCCCCACACAAGGAACCTAAAAATGTTTATAAAAACACACTAGCCTGGGACTCTTCTGGCCCATGGACCCCCTCCCGACAGGTCTGGGCTAGGGGGGTGGTGGTGGGGTGGGATGGGGGGTAAGTGGTTGTCACTGCTCCTCCCCCAGCTCAAGCCTCGGACTAAAATAACAGATCGGGTCCCGATGATGTCTGCATATTTCAAGAAGGACCTCACTGCTTCGATGTGGGTGTCCCGCTCGCCTGCTCCAGCAGGTTAAGATCAGGACCCGGCAGCGGGATCAGAAGGGGTAAGTGGCTGACCTAATTTTAACTGCAGCCTCCACCAACCCCCCCCCCACACGCTACTCCGTCCTCCTACGCACCCCCCCCCCCACCCCCACCCCCAAACAAGCGGAGGGGGAGTTAAGATCGGGGTCTGGGAGAATGAAGTGGAAAGTGTTCAATTCCCCAGCACTGACATCCATCACCCTGATACTAACAAGCTGAGTCTCTGGGTGCTTCTATTGTTTTCTAAGTAGCCGTCAACATTGAGTGATGGGTTTAGCTCGGGTCTGAAGCCAACTTCTCGAGGTAAATGACCTATGTGAAAAGTCGCTGTACAAATATATCAATGGGGCATCAATGCTAAAATCCCATTGGGACATTTTGAGGAATGATATGGTCTTAGGCCTCCCCAGTTTAACCTCTTTCACTTTTCACAGAGAAACACTTCAATAAAGTGACGATTTATTACAGAAAGACGTTTTTGAGTTATAAAGACAAATAGTTGTGGGGGATTCCTAATATCAGTCTAGATAGAGATTTACACCCAGTCTAGAGTGCAGAAAGAGGCCATTCGGCCCAGCAGCTCCATGCTGGTGTTTATGCTCCTCTCGAGCCTCCTGCTACTCCTCTTCATCTCCCCCTATCAACATATCCTTCTATTCCTTTCTCCCTCATGTGTTTATCTAGCTTCCCCTTAAATGCATCTCTGCTATTCACCTCGAAAACATTGCTGTCCCATTTAGGCATGCTTAAATGCCGATGGTTGGTTGGGGTTGCGCTGGTAGATATCACTGCACAATCCGACTGAAACATTCGCCCACCTCGCGCTCTCACTGCTCAATCGGTTTCTCCACAGGTGTACTGTAACATGGAGACGGCAGGAGGCGGTTGGACGGTCATACAGCACAGAAAAGACGGCAGTGTGGATTTTCACAGAACCTGGAAAGAATATAAAATGGTGAGTGAGACGTTTGAGTCAATGTTCTTGGTGTGGAGAGAGGAAAGGAAGGAGGGAGGGAGTGAACAAGTAAAGCCGGTGCATTGATGAGCGAAAATGAATCTACCGCATCAACTGAGATTTTAAATCCAAAAGTCTCGTTTTGGAGGAGCGTCAATATTTAACCGCAGATAAATCTTTATTTAGGAACATAGGAACAGTGCATGGAGGGAGTGCAGCGAAGATTCACCAGACTGATACCTGGGATGGCGGGAACGACGTATGAAGAGAGATTGGGTCGATTGGGCTTATACTCACTGAAGTTTAGAAGAATGAGAGGGGATCTCATTGAATCTTATAAAATTCTAACAGGACTAGAAAGACTAGATGCAGGAAGGATGTTCCCGATGGTCGGGGAGTCCAGAACCAGGGGTCACAGTCTAAGGATAAGGGCTAAGCCATTTAGGACTGAGATGAGGAGGAATTTCTTCACCCACCTTGCGGCGTTTTACTACGTTAAAGGTGCTATATAAATGCAGGTTGTTGTTGTTGTTGTTGAGAGAGTTCCAGAATTCCACTACCCTCTGTGTGAGGAAGTGCTTCCTAACATCACCCCTGAATGGCCTGGCTCTAATTTTAAGTTTATGCTCCCTTGTTCTGGACTCCCCCCACCATAGGAAATAGTTTCTCTCTATTTACCCTATCAACTCCTTTAATCATCTTAAAAAACCTGCAACTAGATCCTCCCTTAATCTTCTATATTGGAGGGAATACAAGCCTAGTCTAAGTAACCTGTCCCCATAATTTAACACTTTAAGCCCCAGTACCAATCAGGTGAATCTGCGCTGCACCCACTCCAAGGCCAATATATTCTTCCTGAGGTTCGGTGCCCAGAACTGTACACAGTTACTCCAGATGGGATCTAACCAGAGCTTTATACAATTGTAGTATAACTTGCACCCCTTTGTATTCCAGTCCTCAATTGACCCCCAGCTTCCGTAGCCTTTTGGGGGAGAGAATTTCAGGGGGGTAAAATTCGGTTGCTTTGCTCCTCCCGCTAGCGCCCTCTTAGGTGCAAAGCAACTAGCGCCCGTTGGGCGCCGCCAACGCCTCCCGTGAAATTCAGCGGGAGGTTAGTGGCGGCACCCGTTAGCACCCCGCGGCGCTGCGCCGCCGGCGATGATGTCATCGCCGCACGCAGTGCCCCGCTCACGCCCTGGCCGCGATCTTCGGTAACGCCCCCTGACGCTATGTCTGATGGGGTCAGGGGGGTGTACCTGCGGCCGGGTCGGCACTATTTAAAGGTGAGGTGCGGGGCGGCCATTTTTGTTGCTGGCCGCCTGCCAGCACCTGCCTGCGCTCCTGTCCCCGGCCCTCCTAACCCGTCCGCACCCCCCACCCCCCCGCGGAGTGCCGGCTGCGCTCCATGAGCTCGGCACTTCTCTTGAGTGCCGGGCTCTTTTGCCGGCACTCCGATCCCCGGTGGCCCAGCTGGGCTCCGGGTCGCGCTGCGCAAGGCCCCACCCCTTTAAGAAGGGGAGGAAGGCCAGCAGTACTGCGGCACATAGCGCCGCGATATTCCCTCGCAGCGCCCCAAGAGGGAGGCGGAGCACTTCCAATAGCACCCCACTTCCCTCTTGAGGCGCAACCACTCAATTTCGGCCGCGGGGGCGCTACTTTTTCCTGGGCACTAAGGCGAAGTTAGCGCCCCAAATGGGGTGCGACTCGATCTTTCCCCCCAGGTGTCTACTACCCTTTGTGGGATGAGGAGGAGGGAGTTTTGGAGTTGGACGCTACTTGGCCAGTCTGCTCGGGCTAGCAATAGACTGGACCGCATTGCGAATAAAGAGTTAAAACAGAAACAAACCTTCGAGTTCAATGAAAAGCGGCCGCCACGTTCCATCTGAAGGGTTACACTGGGACTGAGCATAATCCCAGTCAAAACTCTTCCAAAATTCCCCAGCCACTGCTTGATATCCAGTTGCAATTGCCGCACTCTAGATGAGGGAAATTAAATTAAATTATATCACGGAATGCCGTGCCTAAGTCTCAGGCTTTCTTGTAATCCTAAAAAGTATTTGGAATATTTAACCCCCAATGCTTAACAGATTAATTTTTATCTCTGACTATCAAAAGAATCAAAATACTATGTTGTTCGAATTTTGCTTTACCCGTAACCATCTGTCGGATTGGGCAAATGGTGGCAAAGCCCAGGAGGGTGCTCAAGTACTGTGCCGCGATGCAGCCTGATTTTCATTCTATTGATCTCACTCTATTATAGTGGAGTGTGTCTTTGGCTCACTGATTACTATTCTCCTTCGATTCAGAAGGTGAAAGTTTGAACCCTGCTCCAGACAGCCCCAGCCAGTGCAGACCAGAGCTCTGGCTCGGAATTGCGGGTTGGCACTCCAGCAGGATCCTCTCGTCCAGTGGGTGTGGGTGACCCTCCCTTCATTGTATGTGGAAGCCCATAAAACCCTCCCACCATGTAGGACTAATCCCCCTTATCGGCTGGCACAAAGATGGTTACGGCTCATGTAAGGAGTGTCAGACTGTTAATCAGCCCGCGAATCCTCCCACTACTTCACACATCAAGGGGAGAAAGCGAAGATACAAAGACAACAACAACCCCAGTAGAACACACTCTTGTGCTGTTTACCGGCACGTTTCTGGCTGAATTAGTTGTCTGTTGGGCAGCATGCAAGATTGGAGCGCTGAGGTGAGATTTTTCACATGCTATGTAAATGCCACAGAAAGGTCTGCCACTAGCCGTACATAAATAAGGACCCTCAGAGTTTGACTGCAGGTGAAACAAGACAAGGGAGAACAAGATCATTCCCAAAGACTTCCTCAAAATGCAATTGAGCAATATCACCGTGGCTGCAATCTGCGTTACTTGATACCCTCGTCCATTTTAATGATTGCACCATGGAGACTCGCCTTAATGTATATCTAAATTGCTTGCTTTATTTGGGTCAATGTTCATAATGTAAAATCTTGGCAACTTTATTCATTAAACACACAGGAAGGAAAATGTTAGGTAATTTCAGAAAATGATATATTTGTTGTTTTAGTTTAAAAGATTGGCAAACTTTCTTCAATGCTATTGTTGGGAGGCTGAGCATGCACTGAAACAAGTTGTTAACATTCGGCTCTCTTTAAACAGAATCTCACAGTGTTTCTTCACCTCACTTCAGATTTTCAAATATATTAAGCATTGATCTATGGGACATTGCTAAGTCTTCTAGTCCTCTTCTCAACAAATGAAGAAATGAGACAACCCATTTCTTCATCTCCTTCCACACCCAGAAGACCGTGTTCTGGGTTGTTTCTACAACAAAGTCCCATAGGAACATAGGAAGTATTTAGAAACTGGAGGAGGCCATTTAGCCCCCTCAAGCCTGTTCTGCCATTCAATTAGATCATGGCTGATCTGTATTTTAACTCCATTTACCAACCTTGGTTCTGTAACCCTTAATAGCCTTGCCTAACAAAAATCAACTCCAGTTTTGAACTTTTCAATTGACCCCCGAGCCTCGACAGCTTTTTGGGGGCGAGAGTTCCAGATTTCCACTACCCTTTGTGTGAAGAAGTGCTTCCAGACATCACCCCTGAAAGGCCTGGCTCTAATTTTAAGGTTATACCCCCTTGTTCTGGATTCCCCCACCAGGGGAAATAGTTTCTCTCTCTCTACCCTATCAACTCCTTTAATTGTCTTAAACACCTCAATTAGATCACTCACTAATCTTGTATACTTGAAGGAATACTCTATGCAACCTGTCCCTTTTAACATGGACCGGACATTAGCCTGACGCACATCCCTTACCCGGAGAACCGGCTAGATGTGATGTGGGGAGGAGGCCCCTACTCCGCTCCCATCAGATGCGACTTCCCTGCTGGATGTCAGAGCCCGGAGCTCTGGTCTCCGCTTGCTGGGATTGTCTGGAGTGCGGCTTGAACCCATAACCTTCCAGCACAGAGGCAAGAATGCTCATTGAGGGAGGGAGGGGAAAGCCTGAGGCCAGGTGGGGGTCGGTGGGAGGTTTCCTTGTCCAATTCCACAGAAGCACTTCTGCTACTCCTGGCCCACAAGGGAACCCAAAGAAAAATGAAAATATTCTTCTGGTCCCGGCTTGTCTTCCCGACCGGTTCGGGGCATTGCCTGGGAAGCAACGACCAATTCCCCCCTCGCAGGCCTCAGGTTGAGATTGCAGTTGGGCCCCGATGATGACCTGGGGCTCTGATGATGACATGGGACTCCAATGATGCCATGGGGTTCCGATGAAGTCACGGGGCTCCGATGATGTCATTGGGCCCCAATTACGTCATGAGACCCCAATGATGACCTGGGGCTCTGATGATGACATGGGGCTCTGATGATGACCTGGGGCTCCGATGATGACCTGGGGCTCCGATGATGACCTGGGGCTCCGATGATGACCTGGGGCTCCGATGATGACCTGGGGCTCTGATGATGACCTGGGGCTCTGATGATGACATGGGGCTCTGATGATGACCTGGGGCTCTGATGATGACCTGGGGCTCTGATGATGACCTGGGGCTCTGATGATGACCTGGGGCTCTGATGATGACCTGGGACTCTGATGATGACCTGGGGCTCTGATGATGATCTGGGGCTCCGATGATGACCTGGGACTCTGATGATGACCTGGGGCTCTGATGATGACCTGGGGCTCCGATGATGACCTGGGGCTCTGATGATGACCTGGGGCTCTGATGATGACCTGGGACTCTGATGATGACATGGGGCTCTGATGATGACCTGGGGCTCTGATGATGACCTGGGGCTCTGACGATGACATGGGATTCCGATGATGACATGGGGCTCTGATGATGTCATGGGGCTCTGATGATGGCATGGGGCTCTGATGATGACCTGGGGCTCTGACGATGACATGGGAATCCGATGATGACATGGGGCTCTGATGATGACATGGGGCTCTGATGATGTCATGGGGCTCTGATGATGTCATGGGGCTCTGATGATGACATGGGGCTCTGATGATGACATGGGGCTCGATGATGAGATGGGGCTCCGATGTTGACATGGGACACCGATGATGTCACCTGCATATTTAAAGAAGGACCCCACTGCCTTCCTGCGGGTCTCCCTCATGTCTGCTCCAAAGAGTGGGTAATATCGGGCCCTGCGAGAAGGCAGTGAGATCGGACCGAGGTAAGTCTCACCAGGCACTTTGACTGCCAGCCCGCCCGGTTTGTGCCGGGAGGTGTGGGGGGGTTAAAGTTCCCCACCCCTGGAGTGTCACTATTTACTCCTACTTTTTAAAGTTCTGTGGGTTCCCCTTTCTTGTGCAGTTTGTGCTTATCAAGCTTACCCTGTACAGCTTGACACGTCAAAAACCAGAAACTGTTCCAAGTTGGCAATTTACAGCAAACCGACTTATGTTGTGTTGAATGCTGCAAGTAAAAAAAGAAATAAACACTGAGAAATATATTTAACCAAAGTTGTATTTTTACAGATACTCTGGTTAGTAAAAAGCTGCTTCCTGAAGGAATGTCCTTGTTCTGATCTATTTATTCTAATTAGCTCCCATATGCTGCACTGTTATTCTCCCACCCCACTGTGGTTAACCTTTATGAATTGAGTTTGATGCTGTTATTATATTGCTTTGGCAATCATATTTGTTTACTTTTTCCCTCAGCTTTGCATCAGAACTCTCTGTTCCTCCATCTCTGGCCTCTTGTGCATCCCCCCTCCTTTCTGCCCACCATTGGCATCCGTGCCTTCAGCTGTCTAGGCCCCACACTCTGGAATTCCCTCTCTTGCCCTCTTCTCCTCTCCACCTCTCTCTTCTCCTTTCAGACCCTCCTTAAAACACTCCTCTCTGGCCAAGCCTTTAGTCACCCCTCCTAATATCTCCTCTTTGGCTTGGCGTCCATCTTTGTCTGATAATCTTTTTGTGAAGTGCCTGGGGTTGTTTTTCCACCTTAAAGGTGCTATATAAATGCAAGATGTTGTTACTTTACAACATACTGGGATTGTTCTCTGTAGAGAAGGTTAAGAGGAGATTTCATTGAGGTATTCGAAATGATGAGGGGCTTTGATAGAGTAGATAAGGAGAAACTGCTTCCATTGGCAGGAGGTCCGGTAACCAGAGGACACAGATTTAAGATAATTGGCAAAAGAACCAGAGGGGAGATGAAGAAAATTATTTTTACGCAGCGAGTTGCTATGATCTGGAATGCACTGCCTGAAAGGGCGGTGGAAGCAGATTCAATAATAACTTTCAAAAGGGAATTGGATAAATACTTGAAAGGGAGAAATTTGCAGGGCTCTGGGGAAAGAGCGAGGGGAGTGGGACTAATTGGTAGCTCTTGCTGGCACAGGCACAATGGGCGGAATGACCTCCTTCAGTGCTGTATGATTTCATGATTCTGTACTTGGTGGGCAGATTTTAGTTGCTAAAAAGTACTCAACGAATAACTAATTAAGTAGGAAATGTTGTAATTTCACACCAGTCCAGCCAATATCCAAAGGAGAAAAGCCAAGTTGGCATTTTGGAGCGAATCCCACATTGGAACGCAATTCCAACATTTATTTTTCTTCGTTTCAGATTTCTGGTATTCAGTTTTCCTTTTTTTAGAATCACACGAAAAGCTTGTTCAGAGTCTGGACTACTGTCCACTGCCAACATGTTTTTTATATTCGTTCATGGGATGTGGGCGTCGCTGGCAAGGCCAGCATTTATTGCCCATCCCTAATTGCCCTCGAGAAGGTGGCGGTGAGCCGCCTTCTTGAACCGCTGCAGTCCGTGTGGTGAAGGTGCTCCCACAGTGCTGTTAGGGAGGGAGTTCCAGGATTTTGACCCAGCGACGATGAAGGAACGGCCGATATATTTCCAATTCAGGATGGTATGTGTGACTTGGAGGGGAACTTGGAGGTGGTGGTGTTCCCATGTGCCTGCTGCCCTTGTCCTTCTCAGTGGAAGAGGTCGCGGGTTTGGGAGGTGCTGCCGAAGAAGCCTTGGCGAGTTGCTGCAGTGCATCTTGTAGATGGTACACACTGCAGCCACGGTACGCCGCTGATTCTGTGAGTATAATTATGTCAGGCTGTTGCTTGACTAGTCTGTGGGACAGCTCTCCCCAGATGTTGGTGAGGAGGACTTTGCAGGGTCGATTAGGCTGGGTGTGCCGTTGTCGTGTCCGTAGCCAGGTGGTCCGTCCGGTTTTATTGTTTTTCGTAGCAGTTTTAAACAACTGAATGGCTTGCTAGGCCATTTCAGAGGGCAGTTAAGAGTCAGCCACATTGCTGTAGGTCTGGAGTCACATATAGGCCAGACCGGGTAAGGACAGCAGATTTCTTTCCCTAAAGGACATTAGTGAACCAAATGGGTTTTTACGACAATCCGGTAGTTTCATGGTCACCATTACTGATACTAGCTTTTTATTCCAGATTTATTTAATTAACTGAATTTAAATTCCCCAGCTGCCGTGGTGGGATTATGAACTCAAGTCTCCAGATCATTAGTCCAGGCCTCTGGTGCAGTAACTTAACCACTAATGCTACCATTCCCTATGTAACAAGAAGCAGCCAAATCCACAGCCCTTGTTTCTAAAACAGTTAGAGGCGGCTTCCCCTCTGCTACGTCTCGCAAAGAATACATATTTATGTTTTTAGCTGTACACTGCACTTAGAGTAAAGCACCTCCCCCCGAATGTTTGAAATCGTGTACACTAATTATTTGATACCTGCTGTCCTCTAGGGTTTTGGGAATCCATCTGGAGAATACTGGCTCGGCAATGAGATGATCTCCCTTCAGACAAACCAGCGGCAGCACTCGCTGAGAATTGAGCTGAGAGACTGGGAGGGAAGCCAAGCATATTCCTTCTATGAGAAGATTCAGGTGGCGAGCGAAAAGCAAAACTACAGGTAGGGAATGTTTCTGACTCTCTGCTGGTGTTGGCAGATTAGTTGCTTTTCCCCAGTCTTGAGATCTTTCGAACGTGGGAATTTTTAGATGAGAAAAGAACAAGGTACGTCTAGTTCGCCTTCTACCAGCCTGGTAGTCACATGATACAACAATAATGGAGTTGTTGACTAATCACAACAATCATTTTCTATCAATTAGTTTACAAGAGACCCAGACATGAGGCGAGGAAAACCCCCAGTGGTGGAGAGCTTTGGGAACCATCGGTCCAGAATCACCTGTTCCTCCCGAGGACGCTGCACTCACCACACCTCATGTCTCACATTACTCATATACTGGATCCCAAAATGTTATTTTCTGAAAGAAACCTATCGAATTTGCACTTCAATTAATCCATTAGGTCGACTTGACAGAAGAAAGATCTGGTCACTAATATAGTGAAGTATTTTCTGTCATTTGGTCATCGTCGTACGTGTCTTCACACTGTTCCCTTTGGGGAACTGTATGAAGTGGTGGAAGGATTTCTGGCCGTGATTAACGCTCCTTCCGTAACCGTAACCATCTTCGTACCAGCCATTAGGGTGGTTAGTCCTATGGCGGGAGGGTTTTACGGGCTCCCACAACCCATACGAGCGGGGGTGGGGGGCTACCCACACACGCAAGTATCCCGCTGGATGTCAACCCAGAATTTAGAGCCGGAGCTCCGACTCCACTTGCCGGGACTGTCTGGAGCGGGGTTCGAAACCCTACACCTTCTGGCCCAGCGGCGGGGATGCTACCGCTACACCAAAGGCCCACTCCTGTCATTTGGTGATGCTGGTAGACTCTCTGTATTTGTTGGCATGATAGAGAGATTGGCATTGCTTGCCGATCGGCAGTGTTTGGTTGCAGAGTTCTGGTCGTTACACTTCTGTTCTGTGACCGTTGAATACATTGATCAGTTTTTCACATTCCCAGACAGCACTGGTGCCGTCGAGCTTTCTGTACTCTTTCAAGGCATGATTAGATGACTACCAAGTTCCCTCAGGACCCTTGCTGGTTAAGGGCACGGTGCGGTTGGCATTGCATCATTTTGTCTGACATTTACAAATCTGTTCGAGTGGAGCCTGACGTAATAAAACTCACTACGCACTTGGTTCGAGTATAAAGCAAGGCTTTAATCAACTTGTTTCAGAACATGGGGGTCTAGTTGTACTTCACTAGTTCCTTGTCTTACAAAATGTCCCTGGGCAAGCTGGGCCGACGCCCGAGTATTTATACTCCTTGGATGGCGCCACCAGCTGGCCGTCCAGCGTTATTTCATGAGTAGTTTCTTGATGATGATGAGATTTATAACAGAGCCCAAACTACAAAATTGTTTCCGAGTCACTCAAATCACAGTTTAAGGCAACCAATAAAAACTTAACTTGGCTTCAAGAGTTGTTGTAGAACAGAGACATTGGTCAATAAAGTTGAATCCAGTTAGTACAGGTTAAATATTTTGCTAAACTCACTTTTATATATTTTGATGCTATTTTTTTGCCCTACTCTTTGGTTCTGTCGGCTAAGTTTTAGCGGAACCTCATGGACAGGAAATCATGGGCTGGGGTCACGCGATTTCCTGCCACAGACTCCCAGCGAATGGGGCTCTGCAAATGGAAAATTGACCTTATGTTAAAATTCAGAGATAAGCACTCAGGTTAGTTCAGATTTCAGGTAACAGCAGAAATTTCACATCTTTTGAAGCCCAAATCCAAGGGTTAACATGAGGAGGTAGTGACGAGGGCAGTGCTGCTTTTGATTAGGAGGTAGATATTGTAAGTCATGGTACCTCACCCATTCCTGCCTGCGGTTAAGTGTCACCCTCCATGTTGTACCCTGTAAAATTCTCTTGCTTGTGCTCAAATCCCTCATGCCCTCACCCCTCCCTATCTTTGTAATGTCCTCCAGCCCGACAAACCTCCGAGATCTTCACGCTCCTCCAATTCTGGCCTCTTGCGCATCCACGATTTTCATCACTCCACCATTGGTGGGTGTGCCTGCACCTACCTAGGCCCTAAGCTCTGAAATGCCCTTCCTAAACCTCTCGGCCTTTCTACCTTTCCTCCTTTAAGACGCTCCTTAAAATCCACCTCTTTGACCAAGCACCTGTCCTAATGTCTCTATGTGGCTCACTGTCAAATTTTGACTGATAACGCTCCTGTGAAACGCCTTGGGACGATTTGTTACGTTAAAGGCGCTATATAAATATTTAATGTCCGTTGTTGTGGCATGACTGAAATTGAGAGCTTGCTATGTGAGTGGGCGGCACAACCAGATGACACCCTAACATTTTCGTCCACTGCTTAATACTCCAGAAAAGTATCCCTGCGAATATGCACACCGCCAATATCCATGTCTTGCCACAAGTCTTCCATCGTCACGTTAGATTGTCTACGAGATAGAAACAAAATGCACTAAAGTGATCAGATTGTTTCAGTCAGTCTTGTCACACAGAGTTGGCATCAGAGTGTGGACGAACATCTACTGCAATAGTGGCAGCAAAACATTGTTGCTCTGAGAATTGTTCCAAGTGATAGCTAATGAGCTGCAAGGCATTGCCAAGACCATTAGTGTGACATGTACAACAAAATCCAAATGTTTGAGCTTCCGTGGCTCCCTGGACATGTCATCAAGACTCATTCCAGCTGATCAGCATGTCAGATAGGAGCAAGCATTAGGAATTTTTCTGTTAATAAATACATCCTGGCAACTACTTCCAAAGTCCTCAACCCCAATTGATGGAGAAAGATACATTACTGATCGCTTTTTTTTAAAATTTGGGCGAAAAAGTTGCTGCTGAAGGCATATAGTTGGGAAGAAGAAATTCTGCCAAGTTATTAGAAGAGCTGATGAGTTTTATTACCTTCAATTTTAGGAAATAATAGGATTTGGCTCCAGAACCAGAATCCTTCTAGCCTGGGGGCAGACATATGGCAGACCAGAGTTTGAACCGAGACATCTGGTACTTTGCTTTCCAACCATCGAGTCTAGCAGTAGCGTTTGGTAGATCCAAGTCTTTGCGCAGTGTAACTTCACACTTTCCATCACATTCCTCTTGCTGTTTACTTTAAAATGCCTCGAGCTCTTGTAAAAGGCTTGCCGTGTTCTTAAAGATTTTATTCCACCACGGCAACAGAAATTCCATTGCATTTAAGAACTTGTCAATACACACAAAAGCAATGTTGGTTTAATACAGAATGATAGTAGGCCTCACATGCATTCTCTGGTATACTTCCTCCTAGTTTGTTAGACCTCATCAACATGTGACTGTGTCCCGTCTTCCCCTTGTTCAATATATAATAATAATAATTCAATAATAATAATAATATAATATATTAGGCCCAGAAATTCAGGTCGGGGGCTTCCCGCGGGTGCAAGCCCCCGACCTGCACTTGCCTAGCGCGCCGGCCGTTGAGCTGTAGGCCCGCGTGGGATTCCGATCCTGGGCCTGCTCCAACTGCCGACGTGCAGTGCTTGCATATCCCAGGGGCGCAGTTAGTTTGATGCGTCCCCTGGGATCACGTGGGCCATGGGGAGCCAATCGGAGCAGGGAAATGCCCATTCATAAGTTTGACAGGGACCTGTCAAACCTTATAAATACTACGGGCCCCAAAACATCACTAAATCTTCAAATAAATTTTTAAAAACATCACATGGTTGCTATGGACTCCTCCATTCGCTCCATACTCGCAGCGACCCTGGAGACAAAACCTGCCAGAGACTCCTGCATCTGTGCATGGAGATCCATCACCTCTTCTCTTGCGGATGGACCCAGAGGCAGAGGGTCGACATGCAGCGCAGCTGAGCTGAGCTGGCAGAGTCCTGCACCCTCCGACGAGGATTCTCCAATGCTGTCCCTGTCTCCAGAATCTGCTGAGGCTCACTTGTGAGCTGTGAATCACCAGGTGACAACACTACTCTATGTCCCGAAGGTCTCCCCGAGGTGTGAGTGTCTGCACTGGTGGTGGGAGCGCTTACTTCTGCTGACGCTGTGCCCTCAGAAGTTGGAGCTTCCTCTGAGGAGTCTGGCTGCACAGCCTCTTCCTCCTCCACTGTGAGGACGGAGGCTCTGGATGATACTGTGGGGGAGTTAAGGAAGGAGTTAGAGATGTAATGCCAAGGTTCTTCTGGTGACTCCCAGCGAGTTAGGACCTCCCTGTGGGCCCTAACCCCATCCAATAATACCTGCAGTGAAGCCTCGTCGAATTTGAAGGCAGCTCAGCCTCTGCCGCTGGCAGCAGCTGGTGCAGGCTCCTCTGCCATTGTGCAAGAGTGGTTGAGAAGCCTGCAGAGGTGGAGAAGCTTGCTGGACATGTTGAAAGCACCACGAATGATGACATCATACTGTGGGGATTTCTGACTCGAATTGGACAATTAGCAAGGTTTCCCACATGTTGGGAATTAATTGGCCACTTGAGGGAAAATTGCGTGGAGCTGGCTGACACTTTTTTATGTGTGTCAGAAACCCCACATTTGGGGAAACACGACCATTTCCCACACAAGCCGAAAATTGGGGCCTTACCCTTCCGGGAAAACCTGCAAAAAAAACCTAAGTTCGATGCGCACGCGCAGCCTCTCCTGCGCACGCGTTCAAACTCTGAACCCCTTCATTCTGGGGAACGGAAGTTCCGGTTTCCCGTGCATGCGCAGTGCATGCAGGAAACCGGCACTTCCATTGGGCTTATGGGTGAGTACCCCGTGCGTACTCGCCCGTGGAGACCCGAATTTCTGGGCCATTAAATATTTTGCGGGTTTCCGCTGTGGGCACAATCGGCAATCTGGGCACAAATCGTGCTCAAAATTGCGCTAGTTCTCCAAATCGAATTTTGTGCTCGAGTTTTCTTTCCAACTCATTTGCATATCGCCGAACGTAAAATTTCCCATGAGCCAGTGCAGTCGGGCAGCGTTTTACAGCGCAATTGTTTATTTCTCTTCTTGCATTAAAAAATATTCCTTGACGTTGTTAAGAGTGATGACCTGGTGCAGGTTGATTAATACACAGCTGGAAATGGGCTTATCGCAAAAAAAAATAAGCATTTTTGTCGAGTCCACCTGAGAGCGACCCAATTTTAAAGAACTGAAAATGACTTTAAAAACTATACAGAACCATTTACAGGAAACTCTTTTTTATCCGGCACCGACGGGACCGGCGTGGTGCCGGTTTATCAAAAAGTCCGGATTACAGAGAGGTATACTTGCTAAGGTACGAGAGCCCCGTACACGGCCACAGGTACGAGAGCCCCGTACACGGCCACAGGTACGAGAGCCCTGTATACGGCCACAGGTACGAGAGCCCCGTACATGGCCACAGGTACGAGAGCCCCGTATACGGCCACAGGTACGAGAGCCCCGTACATGGCCACAGGTACGAGAGCCCCGTACACGGCCACAGGTACGAGAGCCCCGTACACGGCCACAGGTGCAGGAGTCCCTGTTGCACGGCCACAGGTGCAGGAACCCCGGTTACACGGCACTTGCGCAGGAGTCCCGGTTACACGGCCACAGATCCAGGAACCCCAGTTACACGGCCACTAATATATAGTAAAAACTTACCTGAACCTACTCCTGAATTTTGCCGGTTAAAAGAGATTTCCAGATAATTTAGGAGCCGGTTAAAAGAGAGTTTCCTGTATTAGTTACGCTGGTGTACAGCAGTCAGTAAATGGAATATTTTTTTTATATTTAAAAGCTTTTAAAAGGTGCCTATTGGTGCCCTCGCGCCTAAAAAAAAATCTTAATTTTAAGAGCCTCCTCGAAGGCCCGCACACGAGCGCAGTTAGCGGTAACTCGCCATGGTGATTAATTCGATCAGGGGGCGTGGCCAGTTTTGTGGGCGGGGCGATGTTTTTTTTTAAACCAGCACAAAAGATCGTGGAAGCTCGATTTGTGCCGAACATAGCCGGCAATTAAAAGTCCGCGATCTTTCGCGCTGGTTTGGCCGATTTCAGGAGAATTGCGCTGAAAAAGCCCAGCGCAAGCGGGCGGACTTCCTGTCAGCGCCACGTTCGACTTCCTGTTGTCACGTTTCTCCAACACTTTCCACGTCAACAGTTTCCAATATAAATTGCCATGTCAGCGTTTATAGTGGAAAACCACTCACAGTGCAATCTGCCCCAGTGGGTTACACAATTTGGCCGCGGGGCTCCCAGAGTTTCTCCAAATGTTTTCTGAAATGTTTTTTTTGATGTATCACTGGGCCATCCACAGCTGATGGTATTGCGATTAAAATAAAAAGTAAACCTTTTTTCCGTGGAGCCTGTGAAGCATGTGAGATTTTCCTCTGCGTGCTATTTTAACCCCAGCATTAACCCATTTGAAACGGGTTACACAGAAACACAGAAGATAGGAGCAGGAGTAGGCCATTTGGCCCCGCGAGCCTTTTAATGAGATCACGGCTGATCATCCAAATTCAGTGCCCTGTCCCTGCCTTCTCCCCATATCCCTTGATCCCTTTAGCCTTAAGAAAGATATCCAACTCCTTCTTGAATATATTTAATGAATTGGCCTCTACTGCCTTCTGTGGTAGAGAATTCCACAGGTTCACCACTCTCTGGGTGAAGAAATTCCTCCTCATCTCAGTCCCAAATGGCTTACCCCTTAACTGTGACCCCTGGTTCTGGACTCCCCGGCCATCAGGAACATCCTTCCTGCATCTAGTCTGTCTAGTCCTGTTAGAATTTTATAAGTTTCAATGAGATCCCCTCTCATTCTTCTAAACTCCAGCGAATATAAGGGTTACTTCTGGCACTAAGATAACACCAGTTGGAGAAATGAGGTTTTCACCTCCTATAACACTTGTATCCAGCGTCACTCTGACACACTCACTGCTTGTCAGCTGTGGCTCAGTGGCTAGCACTCTTGCCTCTGCATCATGAAGGCTGTTGGTTCATTCTTGATAAGCAAGGGGCTGAAAGGTTATTGGGGGTAGGCGGGAATGTGGAGTAATCAGATCAGCCACGATCTTATTGAATGACGGAGCAGGCTCGAGGGGCCGAGTGGCCTACTCCTGCTCCTAGTTCGTACGTTCGTATGTCTCACTTGAGAAATTTGAGCCCAACAGTCTAGCCTGACACTCCAGTGCAGTGCTGAGGGTGTGCTGCACTGTCGGAGGTGCCGTCTTTCGGATGAGACGTTAAGCCGAGGCCTCGTCTGCCCTCTCAGGTGGATGTAAAAGATCCCATGGCACTATTTCGAAGAAGAGCGGGGGAGTTATCCCCGGTGTCCTGGCCAATGTTTATCCCTCAATCAACATCACTAAAAAATCTGGCCATTATCATGTTGCTGTTTGTGGGATCTTGCTGTGCGCAAAATGAGCTGCCGTGTTCCCTACATTACAACAGTGACTACTATTCAAAAGTACTTCATTGGCTGTAAAGCACTTCGGGATGTCCTGAGGTCATGAAAGGTGCTGTAGAAACGCAAGTCTTTATTCTCTGTTTAATCATTCTCAGCTCTGTAACATTCGGCAGTACAGACCCTCTACATTTCCTTCCAGCTCCAGACGGGAACGACGGGCCTTTAGCCAGATCAAAATAATTTTCCACACTGCCATCACACGCCAGATGTTGAAAACTGATTCCAGTGAAGCCTCACTCCTTGTCCTGTGGTTGTGATGAGAAGGTCTCAGTGTGACACCCACAGAGGACACTGGCTGGCCAAGATCCGGACATTATTAGGACTCAGCATTTGAGCAAGCTTTACCTGGGGGATGGGTAGAGTTGTCTTAGTCTGTGCAGAAACAAACCAGTACTGGACACGTTGATGAATTTAATTCCGTTTGTATTCAGGCAGCAAACCATTGTAGGGGGTGGCGGGTGGCGTGTGCGCCCAGTCAGTTATGCCCCTGACTGTTGGTGAGCAGTTCGAATCGCTCCCACGCCCCTGGGTTCTAGATACCGGACTTAGGTACAGGCGGCGATACAGAAAGACTCGAGTAGACAGGTGGTTCGGTGTAAGAAAACCAAGATTTTGTTAAAACAGGAACGAAAACACAGTCTCATGAGAAATTATTACTGGTAGAGAACACAATTACAGGCATGTAACACTACAACTATACTTATACAGGGAATGGAGAATACACGGCACATCGAGGGAAAAACAATTACTTTAACAATCCCCTTATCCTTATCCCACCCCTATACCTAATTAGGTTAAGCTATGAGGGGCCAGGAATTCATGCTCACCAATCCAAAGCAAAACTTGTTGTTTTAGCAATCGCAATTTTGAGGTCTGGGCTGCTGTCCTTTGGGGTATGCCGTCGCCACGTGGTCTCGGGGCGCGGTGCTGGAGCTGCTGCTGCGACACACCTTTCTTCTCCTCAGCTGCCGTCGTCGTCTCGTCACGATGGGTTCTCTTCTTCTCCCTCGGGCGGTCGTCGGCGGTAACGTTGCGTCAATGAGAGAATTAGCAGTTTTTACTGCCTAGATTTTACTACCCAAGCGCCAAACGCCAGTATATTCGTGGTGGCGTGGGCACCTGCGTTACAGTGTTCAACAAGGGCTTGCCATTTAGTGCCAGCTTAATTGCGGGGTTCGCCCAACCAACTTAGTCTCACTGTCCTCAGATACTTTCTTCCCCGAGCATCAGCTTATAACTCGGCGCTCGGGTTTTTTAATTAATACGTCTTCTGCTGCCCTTCTCTGCTCTTGTCGGATCTACCTTACTCTTCGTCTCGGTTCGTCTCGCCTCGGTTCCTCCGCCCTCTCTCGTGGCCCGGGTGTCCTGGGTGACTTTGGACTCGGGTCTCGTTCCCCTCCCCTGCTATTGGTATGGCTGTCCTTGGTTGTAACTTAATGCAAGGAGCGAGAAGAGAACCCGCCACGAGGCCAGTGCTTGAGTGCGAGCGGCGGTAGCCCAAGGCCCGACGAAAGTCGAGAGACCAGACACAAGAGTCAAGAGGGCCGATTGGTACTAAAGGCCTACAGTTATACTCTTTTCGATGGCCCCTTATCTGCGCGCCAAATCAGGTTAGTCCATTGTTTCAATTTTGGCGGGCTGTTTTAAATGATTGTACCAATCTAAAATAACTGTTTTTAGATGGCCGTTTATCGCACCTAATGGCCTGATGTCCGGGCTGTATTGTCATTAATGCATTCTAATCGGTCTGTCCAGCCTTGATGGCTTCCTTAAGCTGTTTCCGATTATTTATGCGGACAAACTAATGGCCTCCTGTTTAGGCCTAACTGGGTAGATCTGTTCCCATTTGACGAGAATGCATATTCAATTGTTTGCTTAGCTGTCTGGCCCTCCAAACACAAAAGCCCTTTTCACAGAAATGCATTTTAAGTTTCGATTTCTCAAAGCTGCTTGTTCTGTGCTGCAGAGTTCAGGCTTTTAAAATCTTACAGGCTTTTGGTCACGAGGTGCGGACGCCATCTTTGGGTACCCTTTCTAAATTATCCATAGGGTCCCTTTTATTAATAACCTTGGGGAAATGTGGACATTTTGCGAATCCTACACCATCCATCAAAGCCTGTTTGCTCATCCATTAACAAACACTATTCCTACATTACAAGAGTGGCTACACTTCAAAAGTACTTCATTGGCTGTAAAGCACATTGAGACGCCTGAGTTCGTGAAAGGCGCTATATAAATGCAAGTCTTTCTTTTTTTCTTTATTTTGTCTTATGCCCCAATGATGCAGGTGTCAGCCATGGCTCAGTGGGTAGCACTCTTGCCCCTGAGTCAGAAGTTTGTGGGTTCAAGTCCCACTCCAGAGACTTGAGCCTGTAATCTGGGTTGACACTCCCAGTGCAGTGCTGAGGGAGTGCTGCACTGTTGGAGGTGCCAGCTTTCGGATGAGACGTTAAACCGAGACCCCGTCCGCCCTCTCAGGTGGACATAAAAGATCCCGTGGTACTATTTTGAAGAAGAACAGGGGAGTTATCCCCGGTGTCCTGGACCAATATTTATCCCTCAACCGACACCTAAAATAGATTACCTGGTCATTTTCCTCACTGCTGTTTGTGGGATCTTGCTGTGCGCAAATTGGCTGCCACGTTTCCTACACTACAACAGTGACTACACTTCAAAAGTATCTCATCAGCTGTAAAGCACTTTGGAACGTGAAAGGCACTATAGTCTTTCCTTCTGTCAAATTTGACACAGCATTATATTTCAAAAGTATGCTTTTTGTGGCAATTTTATACATGGAGATAATTTTTTGAGTGTCCTCAGTAATCTTGTTTTTGTTGGAGGTTTGTTGCTATCACCATTCCAGTGTTTGGAGCAAAACTCAATATGGCAGCTGCTCAGGAAAGAGACTTCACGCTAAGGAATGTGCAGAGCTAATACTCTGTTTATTTAACTGCGGTGGGTGATGTCTATCCTAACAGGTAACTTTATTTTACTCGTGACTCGTTTTCATTGAAAGCTCTTTGCTGCCAAGAGAATCGGAGGAAATAATTGAAAGCTCTCATCCTGCTGTGCGTGCAAACGGGAAAGGTCCTGGCCTCATTTTTCTTCATCACTTTTACTGAGAAATCTCTTCTTTGCTGAACGAGTCTACAGAGATGAAGTTCAAGTATGGGAATGTTTTGAACACAATCGGCACGTTGATTGTGTGTTGTTCTTGTTGAGAACGTGTTTTAGAATTCATTAAAATCTAAGAAACAATATTCATAAGGTTGAAAACTATTTTGCATACAACAGCAATCAGCAGTTCCTGCCACCTTACAAACTTCATCTTGCAGACTGACTGACTGGTTGACACCATCCCGGCTTGGAAATATATTGCAGTTCCTTTGTTGTCGCTGGAACTCCCAACCTATCCGAATAGTGGGAGCACCTTCACCACTCGGGACTGCAGCAGTTCAAGAAGAAAGCCCACCACCTCCTTCCCAAGGGGAAATTAGGGATGGGCAATAAAGGCCAACCTTTTGGCTAAGATCAAGTGTGAGCTAATTGACCTTGAGTTGCGATACTTGTTTTTCCAGTTTGGGTGGATCGTCACGCTGGCTTCGGCCTAACGACCTTCGAAAAGCAAACTCTCTCTGCTATTGGTGGATCGTCATGCTGGCTTCGGCCTAACACCAATCAGAGAAGAGGGAAATGCTTACTTGATGGCGGCCAACTGAGCAGCGAGCCAGGGAGTCGGGAACAATGTCCGAGTGACAGTGAAGAAGGTGGAAAGAGGAGCGCCGATCGACCACCCGCTCTTCGCGAAGAGGATCTTGATTGGATGGCGTGGATTTAAAGCCGTGGACATCTTGGCTCTGCAGGATTTCCTGAGGAGTGGTTACTTTGATGTAACCTTTAGAAACGTGGCTGGATGCCTGAAGCTTTTACAGGCATTGAAGGAGAAGAGGAGTGAACCGCTGCTGTCGATCCTGACCGTGGAGCCGCTGTTCACTCTGCCGATGCCGAGGAAGCGCACGGTCACCGTGCACACGTACCACCCCCGCATCCCTGTCCTTGATGGGCTGACATTTCCTCGGCACGTATGCCGATGGGGCAGAGAAGAGCATCGACATAAATGACTCGTTTGGGATTTGGACGAGTAAGCGCCAGATCCCAATAACGATGAAAGTGGGCGCCAACAGAGCTATCCTGCACCCTCCCCCCTCCAGCTTTGCCATGGGAGGAAGTCGGGGCTACATGGTGTACCCAGAGTATGGCAGACCTGCGGGAGAGCAGGCCACGTGGCGGCCAACTGCACAGTGGTCATCTGTCGGAACTGCTAGCAAGAAGGCCACCAGACCAAGGAGTGCAAGGAGAGTCTGTTCTGCAACCTTTGCGGTGAGACTGGCCATCTGTCCAAGGCCTGCCCCAAGCGCAGACTCAGCGACGTGCAGGTGGCAAAGAACAACGTGGCTCACAAGGAAGAAAACACAAGCAAGGTCGTCTCAGAGGACACCCGCACCCCCACCAACACACCGTGCAAAGGAACCACCAGCCAGGAGGACACAGAGAGGGACAAAGAGCAGGGAAAGGGTGGTACTGCAAGCTGCCAGACTCCAACACCCAGCCGGGAATCTGTCTCCCAGCAGACCGAGCCCATGGACGAGGGGCCAGCAGAGGGACAACAGGGGGACTGGCAGGTTGTAAAGAAAAAGACCCGCAAGAATAATACCCAGAGAAGCGGAAGAGCAGCCGCAAACGGCGAGGCAAACTGCAAAAGACGGTTTATGCCCCAGACGGACAGCGGCGGCTGCAGCTGGTCTGATGACGAAGGGCGTGGCAAAACAAGCGAATAGCGCCATCAGAACAAACGCCGAAACGCCAAGAACGAGAAACGCACTGAATGAGCCTCTCGGCTCCGGGACACCGGGAGCAGCAATGTACCCAGCGCACCCCAGCTCCGGAACACCGGGAGCAACTACGCGATGTGTTTCCACCTTGGGGTACCTCGCTAAGGTCAAGGCCGACGTGCTGTTCTTGCAGGGACCTCAGCAACTACCGGCAGTGGTTGCGATGTTGGTCCCAGGGGCCATCGATCTGGTCAGGAGGCAACGATTGCCGCGCCTCCGACCTGGCTATTCTGCTGCGGGGAGGCAACTTCACCATCACCGAAGTTAAGGAGGTGGTGGGTGGCCGCCTCCTCGTAGCAGACGTGATGTACAAGAACGCCCCGCTCAGGCTGATCAATGTGTACGCCCCAGCTCTCAAGAACAAGCGGCTGGCCGTCTTCCAGCAGCTGCCGCTGCTGCTGGCGACGTCCAGGCCAGTCATTCTGGGCGGTGACTTCAACAGCATCATCGATGCGGCTGAACGATCTGGCAGAGCCGCAGCAAACTGGACGCCACGTCCAGACTCCTGATGGAAGCGGTAAAAGACGCCAAGCTGCGCGACGTCTTCAGCAACCCTGCAGACGGAGCGCCACGCAGATACACCTAGTCCAGACCAGACGGGTCTGTCCATTCCAGGATAGACTTCCTGTTTGTGTCCCAAACACTCATGGTCAGGTCCACCGACGTCATGCCGGTGTTCTTCTCTGACCACTGCCTCTTACTGGCTGACTGTCACCCACAGGAAGAGCAGAAAGTTGGCAGAGGGATATGGAAGCTGAACGTCAAACTGCCGACCCGGAAAACATTGAGGAACTCAAAAGGAATTACAAAGGTTGGAGAACCGTGAAACCCCGCTTTGATTCCCCGGCGCACTGGTGGGAAACGATCAAGATGAACATCAAGAGGTTAATAAGAACATAAGAACATAAGAAATAGGAGCAGGAGTAGGCCAATCGGCCCCTCGAGCCTGCTCCGCCATTCAATAAGATCATGGCTGATCTGATCCTAACCGCCAATCCACTATCACAGAACCATCTAACAGAATTAGACACACGAAATAGGAGCAGGATCAGGCTACATGGCCCCTGGGCCCGCTCCGCTACCCACAGGGCCATGACCGATCCGAACCTAGACTCATGTCCAAATTCCTGCCCGCTCCCCGTAACCCTTAATTCCCTTTACTTCTAGGAAACTGTCTATTTCTGTTTTAAATTTATGTAATGATGTAGCTTCTACAGCTTTTTGGGGCAGCATATTCCATGGACCTACCACCCTCTGAGTGAAGTAGTTCCTCCTCCTCTCAGTTTTGAAAGAGCTGCCCCTTATTCTAAGACTATGCCCCCTAGTTCTAGTTTCACCCATCATCGGGAACATCCTCCCCGCATCCACCCAATCCAACCCCTTCACAATCTTATATGTTTCAATAAGATCGCCTCTCATTCTTCTGAACTCCAATGAGTAGAGTCCCAATCTACTCAACCTCTCCTCATATGTCCATCCCCTCATCCCCGGGATTAACCGAGTGAACCTTCTTTGTACTGACTCGAGAGCAAGTATGTCCTTTCTTAAGTATGGACACCAAAACTGTATGCAGTATTCCAGGTGCGGTCTCACCAATACCTTGTACAACTGAAGCAATACCTCCCTATTTTTATATTCTATCCCCCTAGCAATGAAAGCCAACATTCCATTGGCCTTCTTAATCACTTGCTGCACCTGCATACTAACCTTTTGAGTTTCGTGCACCAGGACCCCCAGATCCCTTTGTACTTCAGTACTTTCCAGTTTCTTGCCATTAAGATAATAACTTGCTCTACGATTTTTCCTGCCAAAGTGCATAACCTCAAAGGTGTTCAGAAGGCGAGAGAGAGAGACAGAGGGAAATGTCCCGACTCCAGAAAAGCACGCAGAATCTGCTCCTGCTGCAGTCGATGGGGGTCGATGTCGGGGAGGAACTCCAAGAGGTGAAGGACCAGCAAGCCTCGCTCTATGCCTCAGAGTCCTCCAAGATCATCTTCCGCTCCAGAGTCCGCTCCGTGGAGCAGGATGAAACGTGCTCGCGTTTCTTCTTCCAAAAGGTACACAGAGGGAGCTTTGTGATCGACAGCCTGAAGGAGGAAGACAGTTCTGTGACATCCTCGCAGCCTGACATACGAAGGATCAGCAAATCCTTTTATGCTGGGCTGTACGACGCGAAGCCCACACACCGCGTGGCCTCCCAGTCCTTCCTGTCGTCTATCTCGGAGGTTTTAGATGACAGCAAGCGGGAGAGTCTGGATCACCCGCTAACTCTGGACGAGCTGACAAAGGTCATCCGGTCCTTCGAGACGAGTAAAACTCCCGGAAGCGACGGCTTACCGGTCGAGTTGTATTCGGCTCTGTGGGACTGGATGGGCCCAGACCTGCTGGAAGTGTACGGGGGTATGCTTCTGGCCGGCAGCATGTCAGAATCCGTGAGGAAAGGCATCATCACCCTCATCTACAAGCAGAAGGGGGAGAGGGAAAAAATCAGAAATTGGCGGTCCATTTCGCTGCTTAATGTGGATTACAAGATTCTGTTCAAGGTCATCGCCAACAGGATCAAGTCTGCTCTGGAGCTGGTGATCCACCTGGATCAGACCTGTGCCATATTCTGTATCACCTGTATTGTACCACATGAAATGTGATGTGTATTGTAATGTATTTTGACAAATTTTATGAATAAAGTATATTTTGGAAAAAAAAAATCGGTATTATTACTGCTGCCCACGCTCTCCGCCTCTTCATCTTTGTCTTCTGCTGGGATGTCGCCTGAGGTGAGGAACTACCTTTTATCAAGAGCAAGCTCTGTGCTTAGGATCTGACGTAATAAAACTCACTACGCACTTGGTTTGAGTGTAAAGCAAGGCTTTAATCAACTTGTTTCAGAACATGGAGGTCTAGTTGTACTTCACTAGTTCCTGTCTTACAAAATGTCCCTGGCAAGCTGGGCCCACGCCCGAGTATTTATACTCCTTGGACGGCGCCACCAGCTGGCTGTCCAGCGTTATTTCATGAGTGGTTTCTTTACGATGATGAGATTTATAACCGGATCCTTCTCAGAAAAACTGTAAACCTGCAGTGTAGATAGTTGCCTGTTACTGTGATAAATACCAACGCCATTGTACTGACGTTCCTGCCAGAATGAGACTGTTTTTCACTGTTGTAAGCCCCTGCTTCGTGACGGAGCTGGTTTTCAAGTTCTAGCATCACTTCTCAGTCGTGCACCACGCAGAGTAAGCTCTTCCGAGTTGGATTAACCGTCTTTTTCCTTCATTAATGGCTTTATTTTCATTTGTTTTCCGTTCTCAACTTGCACCACATGGAATGCTCTTCCGAGTTTCTCTAAAAAAATGGGAAGGAGAGACTTGATGGTCAACTCGTGGAGCTCATCAGGTTTACAGCTTCATACTACGTCCAGTTCTGGGCACCGCACCTCAGGAAGCATATATTGGCCTTGGAGGAGGCGCAGCGCAGATTCACCAGAATGATACCAGGGCTTAGTGGCTTAAAATATGAGGACAGATTGCATAGGCTAGGCTTGAATTCCCGTAAGTATAGAAGGTTACGCGGTGATCTAATTGAGGTGTTTAAGATGATATGATAGGGTAGATAGAGGGAAACTATTTCCTCTGGTGGAGGGAGTCCAGAACAAGGGAGCATAACCTTAAAATTAGAGCCAGGCCGTTCAGGGGTGATGTCAGGAAGCACTTCTTCACACAAAGGGTAGAGGAAATCTGGAAAACTCTCTCCCCCAGAAAACTGTTGAGGCTGAGAGTCAACTAAAAATTTCAAAACTGGGATTGATAGATTTTTATTAGGCAAGTGTATTAAGGGTTACAGAACCAAGGCGGGTAGATGGAGTTAAGATAAAGATCAGCCATGAGCCAACTAAATGACAAAATAGGCTCGAGGGGCTGAATGGCTTCCTCCCATTCCTATGTTCCTATACCAGAGTGACGTCAATGGCAGGAAACTGGGTTGGTTGATTTTATCAACATCAAAGGGCCTTAACACTCTGATGCTACTATTTATCCGACAATATTGTCTGACGGCCCGTTATCAAGGGATGTCTTGAATAAATTTCCTGTGAAGCGTGAATTCTTCGCTCTCGCTTCCCCCGGCCTTTTAAGAATCATTAACATTTCGCAAGCTCCTGCGCCAGCGGCCTCCATTTGGCGATCGGTGCTCTCGTCAGATGAATGGGTTATCACGGGCGATAAATATATCGCTGATTTGGGAAAATTCAGGCTTGCCAAAAAATTGTGTGCGGTCTTCAACACAGTTGAGAAGAGGAAGAAATGATCATAAAACCACAATGGAACTTGTCACAAGAAGCTAGGCCGCAGCAAGGCTGCTAACACTGGGCTGGAAATTGCTGCAGTGAGGCATCTCGCGACGTGTCCCGTTAGTTAGACTTGTTTCTGCACCCTACAGCTCGAAGATCTTTTGCGCCGTAACTTGCTGGGAGTGCGAGCTGATAACAGCAACGGGGCATCTGGGGCCTGGGTAAACGACGGGACCCACAGTCTATCTCCTTAACCAATGAGAGTTAAGGATTGAGTAAGAAACAGAGGAATGACGGAGAAGGAAATCAGGTGCATTAGAGTCAAATCAGGTACAGAAAGAGGAATAACGAGAGGGAAAGAAAGATTGGATTACGAGAGAGAGAAAACAAATGACAGAAAGGAAAAATAAAAAATAAAGTTTAAATTTAAAATTAGAAATTTTTTAAATCTCTAAGAAAAATTTAATACCTGCAGGAATGAGACTGAACAGTTTAAATTGTTCCCTTTCTGGGCCGGAGTGGTTGATTGGCATTGCATTAACAATTATCCGGTTGTTAAAATGCTGTTAATTATCAGCCCTAACTTTCTGTTTAATGGGCAATTAATGTGCAAATCCAGCAAGTTCTTAAAAATAACGGGGAGGTGAAGGGCGAGAGGCCGTTTGTGCGAAGCAAACTGTGGAATAAATCGACCAGCAAGTTGCGGAGATTTGCAACTCACGCCGTAACTCTTCATCCCCTGAGCTTGCTGGCCGAGTTGCGCCGTTGATGAGCCGTTATTTTTCCAGCAAGATTCGACCCGCTATTCTGCGAACGAGGTGATAGTTCGAGCGCAAGCCCTGATTTGACAGCCCTGTATTCTTAAGCCTCGAATGCTTCAATAGAAAGCAGAGCCTGTTTGTTTTACTTGCTGTTTCCCACTGGGGCGCTCCTATTTGTATCTCATAAAAAAAGAAAAAACACTGGCAAAGCGAAATCGAAGTGGTCGACAACCTTTCCCTCCTCAACACAACATGGCCTTCATGTTTTAAAAGCACACAGAGGTCAGATAAAAGGTAACGTGGTCCTGTCAGTGCGGCAGCAGCAAGGTCCACACACAAGCTCACGGCACTCAATGAACCATTTGATTGTGTGCGACTCTTTATCAGACACACTGACACCGAGGGAGTTGAAATATGTTTGGACAGTCCGATTGTATATTTTGTCGGAAGTCTTAGTCCAACATTGCTCGTCTTGGCACATGTAGTTTTTTCGGGGGGCGGTGGGGGGGGGGGATTTTTATGAAGGAACTGAGGCTCAATTAACTGCAGAAAAGAACTGATTTCTACGTAAAAGCTAACTCTGCAGTTCGCCAGCGCTGCTGGGTGAATTACTGAGTCTCGCACGTATAGCTAAGGAGGTGAATAAAATGGTGTCTCGCTCCCACATTGCGTTCTGAAGCTATTGAACTTTTAGCCGTTGAGTTGGACGCTGGTGTTGTGGGGCTTGTGTAGTCATGTCAGGGAACATTGCTCTTTGACCTGTGATCTTCGACCTGAGAGCAATAGAGGGAGGTTAGCAACATGTGTTTAGGAATTACATTTCGAAGATTTTCAAGCAAACTTCAAAACCGATGGTGTGAGGGACACCGTATTTTTATCAGAGATATATATATTTTTAAACTACTCGTTTAAAGTGGCTTTCTCGCCATTTCCTAATTGGATTTCCCTGTGTTGTGCACTGCGCACAGTTGAAGGGTCAAGGAGACAACCTGCTCCCAGAATTCTCTGAAACCCGCATCAGCGAGGCACATGAGAGTAGCCTTGGGATATCAGCCAATCTGGTCTTCCCGCTCACTCTCCAAAGGAATGACGCGCCAACCAACACTTCCATGTTTGACCAAGGGTCTTGCAGGAGATTGTAATCTTCTCCCTCCAAGACTGTCCTGTCATTTTAATGGTGCTCTTTCATCAGTCCGGGCTGGGATAGCATTCCCCTATTCTCCCCTCTCCTTTCCTCTCCTCCCCCACCCTCCACTCCCATCGCCTCCTCTCCTTTCCTCCCTTCCCTCTACTCCATCCCCTCCTCCCCTCCCCTCTCCTTCCCTCCCTCCTCCCCTCTCCTCCTCCTCCCCTCCCCTCTCCTCCTCCCCTCCCCTCTCCTCCCCTCCCCTCCTCCCCTCCTCCCCTCCCCTCTCCTCCCCTCCCCTCTCCTCCCCTCCCCTCCTCCCCTCCCCTCTCCTCCCCTCCCCTCCTCCCCTCCCCTCTCCTCCCCTCCCCTCCTCCCCTCCCCTCTCCTCCCCTCCCCTCTCCTCCCCTCCCCTCCTCCCCTCCCCTCTCCTCCTCCTCCCCTCTCCTCCTCCTCCCCCTCCTCCTCCCCTCCTCCTCCCCTCCTCCTCCTACCCTCTCCTCCTCCCCTCCTCCCCTCTCCTCCACTCCTCTCTACTCCTCTCCTTCCCTACCCTCCTTCCCTCTCCCCTCCTCCTCCTCCCCTCTCCTCCTCCCCATTCCTCCTCTCCTCCCCCTCCCCTCCTTCCCTTCCCTCTACTCCATTGCCTCCTCTTCTCCCCACCTTCCATTCCCCTCCTCACCACTCCTCTCTTCTCCTCTCCTCCCCTACCCTCCCCTCCTCTCCTCCCTTACCCTCCCCTCCTCTCCTCCCTTACCCTCCCCTCCTCTCCTCCCTTACCCTCCCCTCCTCTCCTCCCTTACCCTCCCCTCCTCTCCTCCCTTACCCTCCCCTCCTCTCCTCCCTTACCCTCCCCTCCTCTCCTCCCTTACCCTCCCCTCCTCTCCTCCCTTACCCTCCCCTCCTCTCCTCCCTTACCCTCCCCTCCTCTCCTCCCTTACCCTCCCCTCCTCTCCTCCCTCTCCCCTCCTTCCCTTTCCTCTCCTCCCCTCACCTCACCCTCTCCCCTCTCCTTACTGCTCCTCCCCTCCCCTCTTCTCCTCCCCTCTCCGCCCCTCTTCCTCTCCCTTCTCCTCTCCTCCCCTCCCCTCCCCTCACCTCCCCTCCTCACCTCCCCTCCTCCCCTCCCCTCACCTCCCCTCCTCCCCTCCCCTCCCCTCATCTCCCCTCCTCCCCTCACCTCCCCCCCCTCTCCTCCCCTCTCCACTCCTCTCCTGCCCTCCCCTCTGCCTTCCTCTCCTCCCCTCAGCTGCTCTCCTCTCCTCTCTGTTCTCCCTCTTCCCCCTGCCTCGGTCTGTTTATCCACCCTCCCTCTAATACAGCATGGCCAAAATCCTGCACTTGTTTATGTCTCTCCCATATGTGATGCCATGGGAGACCAGCTCGTTATTTTTTTTTAATGTAGAGTACAGTACTTCTTAAATGATTTAGTTGCAGTTGAAAGTTGACTGAGTCAGAAATGTGAAAGTATATAAAGTCTTATCCACTAGAGAGGAGATTTTTAGTTTTAAAGGTGGCATTATTTCTAGTTTGAGATATTTGCCTATCATTAATCATCCATTCTGATCCAGTTATGAATCCCGCTGATATTCCTGGTGGGCCATTGTTTGACAGCCGTAAGCTCATTATGTAGAACAGACCACCACTGGCCTCCTGTCTCCCTTTCACAAGGCTTCTTTGCTGCTCCAGGCTCACTCCAGGGGAGAAGCAATTGATCACTTTCCATTGCCCTTCATGTGTTCTTGTGTGGTGCCTGGCTCAGTCACTCTGTTATCATTGCTCATGCGGAGTTGGGAGATGGGAGCCGGAGCCAGGAATCTGGAGCAAGGTTTATGGAATCCAGAGCCTGGAGCTAGAAATCCAGAGCTAGGAGCCCGGAACCCGGAGCTAGGAACCCAGAGTCAGGAATCACCGGGAGCTAGAATCCGGAGCCAGGAACCTGGAGCCAGGAATCAGGAGCCCGAAGCTGCGAATCAGGAATCAGGGGCCAGGAATCCAGAGCCAGGAGCCTGGAGCTCGGAGTCAGGAGCCCGGGGCCAGGAGACCGGAGCCAGGAGCCAGGAGCCAGGAGTCCGGAGTCAGGAGTCCAGAGCCAAGAGCCCAGAGCTAGGAGCCAGGAGCTCAGCCTGCAGTCCGGAGCTAGGACTACTGTACCCCAACATAACTGGCAAATGGGTCTGTATGTTTTTTTTTAAGTCATTTTCAGTCAGTTAAAATCGGGTTATTCACAGATGGTGGATTGACACTGTGATTAAAATGCAAATTTTGTGATAAATCTTTTTCAGCTTGCATTCAGCTTCCTTGAGAACGATAGCATAGTGGTAATGTCACTGGGCTAGTAATCCAAAGCCCAGGACTAATGATCCAGAGACGTGAGTTCAAATCCCACCACGGCAGCTGGGGAATTTAAATTCAGTTAATTAAATAAATCTGGAATAAAAAGCTAGTGTCAGTAATGGTGACCATGAAACTACTGGATTGTCGTAAAAACCCATCTGGTTCACTAATGTCCTTTAGGAAAGGAAATCTGCCGTCCTTACCCGGTCTGGCCTATATGTGACTCCAGACCCACAGTAATGTGGTTGACTCTTAACTGCCCTCTGAAATGGTTTAGCAAGCCACTCAGTTGTAGCAAGCCACTCAGTTGTAACAAACCGCTACAAAAAATAATAAGAATAAAACCGGACAGACCATCCGGCATCGACCTCGGCACCAGCTTCGGACACAACAACGGCACACCCAGCCCAGTCGACCCTGCAAAGTCCTCCTCACCAACATTTGGGGACTTGTGCCAAAATTTGGAGAGCTGCCCCACAGACTAGTCAAGCAACAGCCTGTCACAGTAATAGTCATACTCACAGAATCAGACCTTTCAGTCAATGTTGCTTGCAATTCCTGCGCCATGAGGGAACTTCAGGACACTTCATGTGTCTTGGGGGAACCATGTGTGTAGGAAGTGTTTCCAGCTGGTGGAGCTCGAGCTCAGGGTTTCCGAGCTTGAGGGGCAGCTGGAGTCACTGCAGAGCATCAGGGAGGCTGAGAGTTTCATGGACCAGATGTTCCAGGAGGTGACCACCCCACAGGCAGAGGGAATTCAGGATAGTAAATGGGTGAGGGAAGAAGTTAAAAAGTAGGACCTCAAAGTAATCTCTGGATTACTCCCAGTGCCGCACGCCAGCGAGAGTAAAAATAGGAAGATAGGGAGGATCAATGAGCAGCTTGAGGCATGGTGCAGGAGGGAGGGCTTCAGATTCTTGGGGCATTGGGACCAGTTCTGGGGCAGGAGGCACCTATTCAAAAGGGACGGGTTGCACCTCAACAGGACTGGGACCAATGTCCTTGCGGGGAGGTTCACCAGTGTGGTTGGGGAGGGTTTAAACTAAATTGGCAGGGGGTGGCCACCAGCATATAGAAGTAGAAAAGAGGAATAAGGTGCATAAAGGAGGGAGAGTGTTGGATAGTACTAGAGAAGGAAGTAGTAGCATATTAGATAGGAGCAGCCTAAGAAGGACTACGAGGAATACAAAGGCAAGTTTGGAATGCATGTATGTAAACATACAAAGTGTGGTGAATAAGGTTGGTGAGCTACAAGCACAATTAGCTGTGTGGCAATATGATGTGGCAATAATGGAAACGTGGCTTAAAAATGGTGAGGACTGGGCGCTTAATATTCACGGATACAAGGTGTTCAGAAAAGATAGGGAAGGAAAAAAGGGAGGTGGAGTGGCAGTACTGATTCGGGAAGACATTGTAGTGTTGGAAAGAGGATGTTCTTGAGGGGACAAGGACAGAATGCATTTGGTTAGAGTTGAGAAGCAAAAAGGGAATTCCAAAAATTCACCACCCTCTGAGTGAAGAAATTTCTCCTCATCCCAGTCCTAAATTGCCGACCCCTTATTCTGAGACTGTGACCCCTGGTTCTAGACTCCCCAGCCAGGGGAAACATCCTCCCTGCATCTACCCTGTCAAGCCCTGTTAGAATTCTGTATGTTTCAATGAGATCACCTCTCATTTTTCTAAACTCCAGAGAATATAGGTCTAGTCTAGTCTACTCAATCTCTCCTCATAGGACAATCCCCCCATCCCAGGAATCAGTCTGGTAAACCTTCGTTGCACTCCCTCTATGGCAAGTATATCCTTCCTTAGGTAAGGAGGCCAAAACTGTACACAATACTCCAGGTGTGGTCTCACCAGGGCCCTATATAATTGCAGTAAGACATCTTTACTCTTATATTCAAATCCTCTTGTTTGCTTGCTGTACCTACATGTTAACTTTCAGTGATTTGTGTACAAGGGCACCCAGGTCCCTCTGAACACCAACATTTCCCAATCTCTCACCATTTAAAAAATACTCTGCTTTTCTAATTTTTCCTACCAAAGTGGATAACTTCACATTTCTCCACATTATATTCCATTTGCCATGTTCTTGCCCACTCACTTAGCCTGTCTATATCCCCTTGAAGCCTCTTTGCATCCTCCTCACAACTTACATTCCCACCCAGCTTTGTATCATCAGCAAACTTGGATAGATTACATTTGGTCCCCTCATCCAAATCATTTATATAGATTGTGAATAGCTGAGGCCCATGCCTCCACCATGGCTGCAGTGTGTACCATCTACAAGATGCACTGCAGCAACTTGCCAAAGCTTCTTCGGCAGCACCTCCCAAACCCGCGACCTCTACCACAAGGGCAGCAGGCGCGTGGGAACACCACCAACTCCAAGTTCCCCTCCAAGTCACTCACCACCCTGATTTGGAAATATATCGCCGATCCTTCACCGTCACTGGGTCAAAACTCTGGAACTCGCTCCCTAACAGCACCGTGGAAATACCTTCACCACACGGACTGCAGCGGTTCAAGAAGGAGGCTCAGCACCACCTTCTCAAGGGCAACTAGCGATGGGCAATAAATGCTGGGCCTTGCCAGCGACGCCCGCGTCCCATGAATGAATAAAAAAAATCTATCTTTTCTGTTTTTTTTCCCACATTCTTCCTGTTATTTAGAGCTCGGTGATTTACAACTAAAGTAATATAATGCAAACAACACAGAGTCAATATTTAGTATTAGACTCCAGCACTGTGGAGCAGAGAAAGCCACAAATCTTCGCTCCTGAGAACATCCCAGCCCTATTGTACGATTTCCTTCTGTTACTGTGGTGTTAGCGGTTTATTCTGTTCCCCTTTGTTCAGCTCACAACGCCAAGCTTGACCTGAAGTAAAATACTTGCCTTTTGATGATTCAAGTTTGGATCAATCTGCGTCTTCACATCTTTTAAACGAGGCCTTAATAAATGAAAGGGTCTGTTTTTTTCCCTCACCTTTCGCTGGTGGTTCAGTGGGCAGCACTCTCACCTCCGAGTCAGAAGGTTGTGGGTTCGAGCCCCACTCCAGAGACTTGAGCACAAGATCTAGACTGACATTTCCACTGAAGTACTGAGGGAGTGCTGCACTGTTGGAGGTGCTGTCTTTTGGATGAGACGTTAAACCAAGGACCCGTCTCCTCTCCCAGGTGGATGTAAAAGATCCCATGGCACTATTTGAAGAAGAGCAGGGGCGTTCTCCTCTGGTGACCCGGCCAATATTCATCCCTCAATCAGCATCACTAAAAAACAGATTATCTGGTCATTATCATATTTCCTCCAACTGAATATTGGGAAGACCAAAACCATTGTCTTTGGTGGCCGTGCCTTCTGTTGCCTGGGCCCCTAAGCTCTGGAATTCCCTGCCTAAACCTCTCTGCCTCGCTACCTCTCTTTCCTCCTTTAAGACGCTCCTTAAAACCTACCTCTTTGACCAAGCTTTTGGTCACCTGCCCTAACTTATCCTTATGTGGCTCGGTGTCAGGTTTTTTGTCTTAAAATACTCCTGTGAAGCGCCTTGGGATGTTTTACTACGTTAAAGGCGCTATATAAATACAAGTTGTTGTTGTTGTAGTTTGTAGGAGCTTTCTGTGTGCAAATTAGCTGCCACATTTCCTACATTTCAACAGTGACTACACTTCAAAAAAAGGTACTTCATTGGGTGTAAAGAACTTTGGGACATCCTGAGGTCATTAAAGGTGCTACAGAAATGCCTGTTCTTTCTTACTTTAATGTTATTGAACACATGTTGGTAGGGGGTAGGAATTCGTAATCACTGAAGATGATCGTTTGTCAGCCTTTCATTCCCACTCCCTCTGTATACCGTTCAGAAAATGGCGTTTGTTTTTTTTTTGTGGTGGCCCCAGGAATGTCTTGCCTCCGGTTTATTTGGAGCAGTGATCGTACTCATTCCTGCTGTAGAATTTTAAAACCAGCTTACTCCTCTCGTCAGTCCTGTAACGTTAGATCGTGTAGCATCTGCGTAATGTAGGCTGAGCGCATCCTCGCGTTGCGCTACATGTGATGATATCCAGCCAGATTTCTGAACCCTAACCAGGTACAACAAACGCCACACAGCCTGTTAAAACATATATTCAACGTTCATGCTTTCTAGAAAGTTCCTCATTCATTCCATTCATGCCTGAAGACTGACACTTAAAACCACACAATCTTCCAATTCCTCCCCCTCGTCTTCCTCCTTAACCTTGTCCTGGTTCATCTCTAGCATCGTGATTGGTGGTGCTCTCCTCTCCACTTCAAAGGCGGCCGTTTGAAGACCTCTACTCCTCAAAGACCTTTCCTTTGACAGTAAATGTTCGCTCTTTCCTTCAAATCTTTGTTTTCCCAAGAAGCTGCCCGCCCCACGGGCTTTAATGCCTCGTGATATTGTACACTCTCCTTTCCTCAGCTGCAGACTCAAGCCCGCCCTAGAAATTGCTGTCCTTTGCCAAGATTTGGCCCAAAGCTTTCGTATTGAATTTTCTTAAATTCCTCGCTTGTTTCCCTTTTATTGTCTCTGGTTTGTCCGTTAGATGTTCGCTATTATCAGTGACCAAGTTGGAATATATTTGAAATGAATTGAGTGTCCTGCTCATATTTGTGGACAGTGGGGTGTTTGATAAGTATATCTGTTACCAATGAACTCTAATCCGATATGTGAAACCGCAGCCAGCGAGGTGCTTGATGCACATTGCTTGTGATTCACCTCTCCCTGCCCTTGATTTTCCATTGTATAAAAGAAAAAGAAAAGCTTGCATTTCTATAGCGCTTTTCACAACCTCAGGAAGACCCAAAGCTTTACAGCCAATGAAGTACTTTTGAAGTGGAGTCACTTTTGTAATGTGGGAAACGCGGCAGCCAATTTGCGCACAGCAAGCTCCCACAAACAGCAATGTGATAATGACCAATGTGATGTTGGTTGAGGGATAAATATTGGGGCCACCGGGGAGAATGTCCCTGCTCTTCTTCAATATAGTGCCGCGGGATCTTTTACATCCACCCGAGAGGGCAGACGGGGCCTCGGTTTAATGTCTCAACTGAAAGACGGCACCTCCGACAGTGCAGCGCTCCCTCAGTATACGTACAGTGTGTGTCTCTTTGACTTTTCCTCACTATTTCTTGCCTTCGTTCATGCAGCGCAGCTGGGCTGATGATGCAGGTGATTCAGAGTGAAGGGGTTTGATTCAAAATGAAACAATTCTAACCTTTTGGCGTCGGAGGCACAACATCTCAGTGGGCGCCTGAGGTGTGATGTGATAGGCGTCATGTCCAGCTGACACAACGTATTAAATGGAACAAGTTTGGATTCTGACTTCTACAACCGCACAAGCTGCCTTCCCCTGCGATCTGTCACTGTCAGTTTTTGCCTTTCGTTCCCAGGTTACGTTAACTCACAGAGAGTACTGGGACTTGCAGTTAGCATGAGTTTTACAAATGATTCAGGCAGACTGTTTTTTGTCAGCTTGACTTTTTTTTGGTAAGAGTGGAGAGTAGCGCAGGCCATGGGCCATGGGCCAAGTGTTGCGATTATCACCTGCCTTGGTTACAGATAATGAAACGTGTTCTGGCTGTTTTAATAAGGCATGACGGGTTACTTTTTATAAAACCAGTCATTTTTATGTTTCTCAGGGAGTCAGTGCTCCACCATTGAATTTAAAGGCTCGAGTCATTCATCCAGACCCCCACCAGGCAGGCGGTCGATTAGAAGACAAGCACCAAGTCCCGTTCACCCGACACCCCCTGTGATCACTGACCTACATTGGCTCCCAGTCCAGCAATGCCTCAAATTTTAAATTCTATTCCTCATGTTCAAGTCCCCCCATGGCGCTCGCCCCTCCCTATCTCTGTAACCTCCTCCAGCCCTACAACCCTCCGAGATCTCCGCGCTCCTCCAATTCTGGCCTCTTGCGCATCCCCGATTTCCATCGCTCCACCATTGACGGCCGCGCCTTCAGCTGTCTAGGCCTCAAGCGCTGGAATTCCCTCCTGAAATCTCTCCGCCTCTCCTCCTTCAGGCGACATGATTTGAACTCACGTTCTCTGGATTACCAGTCCAGTAACATAACCACTACACTACCGTACCCCTGCCCCTGTGATCTATGACGCCTCTCCCTCACTACTATCGGGAGGATAGGCAGAACATCGCTTCAGATCATTCCTCGTGTGCCGGACTTGGACCGTGTACAATTCGCGCGAACAGAATTCTGAGTTTCCTGAAGCGAGCCAGAATTTCATCGAAAGCACTTGCACACCTGCAGATCCCGTCGTGCAGCCTTGATTGTTATTTTTGCGCTTGAAATTAAAAAAGTAAGAAGCTACAGTAACAAGAACAATGCTGGTGTGGTGGGCGTTATTTGATTCCCGATTGTTTGGTGATGGCTGTCACGCACCTGGGCTCTGCTAGTCCCGAGGGGCAGGATCCAATCCCTGGTGGGCCAATGGGAGAGGACAGGGCCTTGCACTTCTCATGGCGGTTCAGTATTAGTCTCCAGTTGCCTTTTTGCCCAGCGGGAGGGGATGTGTCCTTGATGTCTTGTGGTCAAAAGCCGCGCGAGTAGATTGGACGTGTAACTGTTAAGTCTGTGTGTCCCAGTTATGCTTATTATAAATCACTGGACACAGACCACAAGAATAACTTTAACAGGTCTTTACTATTCGGAGGTCAGGGCTGCACTGCCCAGCAAATCCCTACACAACACTTATATACCGGTGTGGTCACCACCGGTATTACAGTATACAGCAGCCAAGAGAAAGTAGTACATCTCTTAAGGTAGTTCTCTTAAGGTGGAACAGGTTACATACACCACAATCCTCCCTTTTTAGCTTAACAGTTATATCCCCATTTAACATAACATATATATATACAACTTCATGCAAAACAGTTCAAAGATTCAGTCTCTGAGGAGGCCTCCTGATTCGAGTTGGATAACGCCTTTCAGGGGTCTCTGATTCTCGTTGCTGGGGTGACTCATCTAGTTGGTCTCTTATGGATTGGACATCATCATCAGGTACATTCACTTCTGAGGTAGATGCTTCAGGTTCACTGACTTCTTCCACGGTTGTCTCTGCCGTAACCATGGGTTCGACCCTTGTTCTCGATTCTACCAGTTGGTCAGCATGACACCGTATTACATTTTCACCAATATCTACCATGTACATCAGGGGTCCTTGTCTGGCCCGAATTGTTCCAGATTGCCATTTCTCGTTTTTATAGTCCCGGGCTAACACTGGTTGTCCTATTTCGAAACTCCGAGTGGTCTTGTTATTTATATGCTGGAACTGTTTGTTTTCAACTTCCCTCCGCACATTTGGTTTTAACAAGTCCAACCTGGACCGCAACCTCCTGTTATAGAACATCATGGCAGGACTTTGGTTTGTCACTGCATGAGTGGCGTTTCGATATGCCAGTAGGAATTTGTCCACCTTGTGTTGTAGTGGAATCTGATCTTCGCTCATGGCCTTTATTGCTTTTTTGAACATTTGCACAAATCTCTCGGCCAACCCGTTTGTAGCCGGATGATATGGGGCAGAGGTATAATGTTTCACCCCATTCTTCTTCATGAATTTCTGGAATTCTTCTGACACGAACTGCGGTCCGTTGTCTGAACATATTTGTTCTGGCAATCCATTTCTCGCAAATATCGTTCTTAGCACCGCGATCGTCTTTTCCGAGGTAGTGGTAGTCATCTTAATCACTTCTGGCCATTTAGAATGTGCGTCCACCGCAATTAAAAACATGGAGTCCATGAACGGACCAGCAAAGTCAATATGTACACGTTGCCATGGGGTTGAAGGCCATTCCCATGGATGCAGCGGTGCAATCGGAGGTGCATTTTGCATTTTTTGGCACCCTGAGCAGCTTTTCGTCAGATCCTCTATCTGTTGGTCGATACCCGGCCACCACACATAAGCCCTAGCAAGGCTTTTCAGCTTGACTCCCCCCAGATGACCTTCATGCAGTTCCTTTAGAACTCTCTCTCTTAACTTAGGAGGAATAATCACCCTTGTTCCATACATCAATGTTCCTTGACAGACGGACAGCTGTTCTCGTCTTGCTGAGAATGCCGGTAACAGTGGATCACCATGTGCTGGCCATCCCTTCACTGTCACTTCGTAGACCCGGGACAGTGTCGGGTCGTTCCTGGTTTCTCTTTCAATACTTGCATTGGTGACTGGTAAACATTCGATGATGGTCGAGTGAAATAACTCAACAGGGTCAACCGTCGGTGCCTCCTCCTCTGTAGGTAGTGGCAGGCGCGACAGCCCATCAGCATTACTATGCTGCTTTGTACCTTTGAATTCAATCTGATATTGATGTGCCCCTAGGAAAAGGGACCATCTCTGGAGTCTCTGTGCTGTCATCACCGAAACACCCTTCTTAGGGTTAAAAATGGATACCAACGGCTGGTGGTCTGTCAGAAGTGTAAACTTTTGGCCCTGCAGGTTATGATTAAACTTCTTTACTCCCCACACAAGGCTGAGAGCCTCCCTATCTATCTGAGCATAGTTGCGCTCAGCGGAGGTCAATGATCTGGATGCGAACGCAACTGGCCTCTCCAGGCCATTTGGCAACTTGTGTGAGAGTACTGCCCCAATACCATATGGAGAAGCATCACAAGCCAAACGAATAGGCAGCGTTGGGTTGAAGTGAGCCAACACTTCCTCTGAGGTGATCAATGCCTTGCTTTTGCGAAAGGCCCTCTTACAGTCCTCGCTCCACTTCCATGGTACTCCCTTCTGCAAAAGAGCGTTCAGCGGGTGCAGCACCGTGGATAAATTTGGCAGAAACTTATGGTAATAGTTAATCAACCCTAGGAACGACCTCAACTGGGATACATTATCCGGAGCGGGAGCCTTCACAACAGCTTCGATCTTGTCAGGAGACTTATGAAGCCTCTCCTGGTCAATGACATGACCACAGTACGAGATCCGCTTCTGAAAGAACTCACATTTCTGGCGATTAACTCGAAGTCCATATTCTTTCAATCTGGTGAGCACCAGTTCCAAATTTGCAAGGTGTTCCTCGTCATCATCTCCTGTAATCAGAATATCGTCCAGGTAACATTGTGTGCCTGGAATTCCCTGTAATACCTGCTCCATGGCCCTCTGCCAAATTGCTGGAGCCGATGCCACTCCAAAAACCAGTCTATTATACCGGTACAAGCCTCTATGCGTGTTGATCGTGAGATACTGGCGTGACTCTTCCTCAACTTCCATCTGTAAGTACGCCTGCGCCAGGTCTATCTTGGTGAAGTGTTTCCCGCCAGACAATGAAGCGAAGATATCCTCAATCCGCGGAAGCGGATACTGCACCGTGTGAAGCACCGGATTAACAGTGATCTTGAAATCTCCACAGATGCGAACCTTCCCCAGTTCCCCCGGCTTGTTGCTCGATGAACGCTTCATGACGGGGACAATGGGCGTGGCCCACTCACTCCAGTCTACCTTAGACAGTACTCCTGAACGTTCTAGCCCTTCCAGCTCAGCTTCCACAGCAGGTCGTATCGCATAAGGTACCGGTCTGGCTTTGAAAAATTTCAGGTTTGCATGTTCTTCAACCTTGATGTTTGCCGTAATTCCTCTCAGTGTTCCCAGTCCCCGTTGGAACATCTCTTTAGCATCGTCCAATATTCTGGACAATCGATTAGGTTTGACATCTTTTTTACCGGAATCTACCGTTAGTGCTTTTAAGGAATGCCAGTCCATATTTATTTTCCTAATCCACTCCCGTCCCAGTAGTGGTGGACCTCCCTCAGGTAGCACATATAAGTCCATTCCTCGGCTTTCTTTGCCCTTGTGGACCACCTTTACCTCTATCTTCCCGATGGGGTAACTCTTTGCACCGTGTATGTTTTCAATACAATCTCCGTATCCCGTAGGGGAATATGTGGGAATAACCTTTTGTAATCTTGCTTATTCACGACCGTCAATGCCGATCCAGTGTCCAATTCCATCTTCACTTGGACTCCTGCTATCTGAAGTGTGACCCAGATTGTTTGGAGGTTTGCTTCCTTACCAACATTGTGTACTCTTAGACTACCCAGTTCATTACTGCTGGAGTCTGAATTTGACTTCTGTTCATTCGAACTGTTCTCTGTCACCTTGTGTACCTTTCTGTACTTTTCCTGCAGTGACTTTTTGTTGCTGGTCTTCTTTCCTGACCGGCATACTTTAGCTATGTGACCAAGCCTGCCACATTTTCTGCATTCCTGATTTTTGAACCAGCACTGGTTCTGATCGTGCGTTGTCTTTCCACAACGATAACATTTTACTGTACCCAAGACCATTTGATTGGTGCTGAGTTCCGGTGACCGTAGCTGCATTTCCGCAGTGCCTCTCACTGCGGCTTCGTGCGATGCTGCAATAGTGACAGCTTTATCAAGCGTAAGATCATTCTCCTCAAGCAGTCGCTTTTGTGTTCCTTCTTTTAACAATCCACACACAAATTTATCTCTCAGCGCATCTGCTAGTCCTGTTCCAAACTGACAGTACTTTGATAGCTTACGCAGTTCAATTAAAAATTCAGCGTTGCTTTCGTCTTTCAGCTGCGTTCTTCTGTAAAATTTAAATCGTTCCGCTATCATCAGCGGCGTGGGGTTTAAATGATTTTTCAGGACAGTAACAATATTCGCGAAAGTCTGATCCGCCGGTTTCTCTGGTGACAGAAGGTGCTTCAACAGCCCGTATGTCTTCGCACCCATTGAGCTTAATAAGGTTAGTTCTTTCTCATCATCTGGTACCTTATTTGCTTTACAATAAACTTCCATGCGTTCTACATACGTGGTCCAATCTTCGATATCGCTATCAAAGGTATTAATGTTCCCATGTTTAGGCATCCTTGCAAGTTTTTTAATTTTTTTCTTTTTCTCAAAATGGCGGCTTCCCGCGCTTGTCTTCTTCCCCCGCCTACTAAAATGGCGGCTTCCCGCGCTTGGCGGTCTTTCCCACGCTCGTCTTCTTCCCACGCCGACTACAATGGCGGATTCCCGCATTTGCCTTCTTCCCCCGCTGGCTGCAATGGCGATTGCCGTGCTGCTGCCGTTCTCGCCTCCCCAGCGGTTCTCAATTCCCCGACGCTGCTTTCAGCCCGGTCCTTTACACCGGCTGCGTTTGAGTTCTCCGCGGCTCTCGTGCCTTAAGCTGCCCCAGTCGCTGCGCCTCTCGGCCTCGATTGCAACCCGGCCCTTTTCACCGGCCGTGGTCGAGTTCTCCGCCCTTTTTCCTCCGTTTTCCCTCCCCCACTTCACAGTCAACGCGGCCGACTTTCTGCTCGTGTCGCTGATCGGCTTACCCACCACCGTGGTAGAAGGGATGATCACTGCCTGTCGCTGATGGAGGGCTTCGTGGTCAGAATTTTTCTTTTTAACCCGGGTTCCCGATGCCTCCCGTGCGATGGTGCTCAGCAGTATGATGAGGGCTGATGCCTCTTCTCGACGCCCGTTCTGAGGACGAAGCTGCCTTGGATGTAAAACTGCCGCAGGGTAAGATCGGACTCGTCGCCACTGTTAAGTCTGTGTGTCCCAGTTATGCTTATTATAAATCACTGGACACAGACCACAAGAATAACTTTAACAGGTCTTTACCATTCGGAGGTCAGGGCTGAACTGCCCAGCAAATCCCTACACAACACTTATATACCGGTGTGGTCACCACCGGTATTACAGTATACAGCAGCCAAGAGAAAGTAGTACATCTCTTAAGGTAGTTCTCTTAAGGTGGAACAGGTTACATACACCACAGTAACATGTGTGGGTTGAGGTTAGGAGACTGTTTCAGGATAGCAGCTGCACAAAGGCGGACCCTTTACAATTTCTCCCCTGTCTAGAAATTCGGGCGCGTCCGTTTTTGGGCACGTGGTGGAGGAGGGGGGAGTGCAGGATCCCATCCCCACATCTGAATGGCGAGGCCCGAATCGACCCCCGATATTGGGCCTCAGGCCTCGTTTCCATGGCGACAGTGAGCTGCGCAGAGCTGCCAACAGGTAAGGAAGGTAACGGGCAATCAGGCCGGGAGGTTGCTGTTGGTTGGCCGGGGAGGGGGGGCTGGGGCGGGGGAAGGGCACCGCTTCGGGGCTGCTGTTGTTGTTGTTGTTGTTGTCTCACACCCTCATGGTTGCCTCTGGATTGCCCCCTGGTTGCCGTGCAGAAACCATGACAAAGAATCACCAGACGGGACTGCAGCAGTTCAAGAAGAAGGCCCACCAGCGCCTTCTCAAGGGGGCAACCAGGGATGGGAAATAAATGCCGGCCTTGCCCGCGACGCCCGCACCCTGCGAATGAATTTAGAAAGAGGCAGAACAAAGGAGGGACGACGTCGCACAGCATTTCCTGTGCAGTAAACGGCCTGTACCTCCTAGGGCTTAACTGTTCCCACCATTGTGCGTGATCAAATATTCACATGTGTCTTTTATTCTCTTTTTCACTGCTCTGAAGTATTACCGCTGATTACTGTGAAATTAGTGCCAGTGGGAAGAGAGCAAAATAGAAGCAGAACTGTTCCAAAATGGGAATGACAAATTGTCAAGAGTTCCATGTCATAATGTTAGCTGGAAGTTTATTGGGAGATAATAGCTCTTGTCACAGTCTTGGCTTTGTCATTAAAAAGTTTGTAAGTTAGCCAATAAACTGTTATGGTTTTATGTACCCGGATAAACCGCGAAGCACTCCTAATTACACTTCAAACTCCTTCCAGTCTGTTATTCACTTTGCCCTAATTTCTCATTGTTTACACAGATCTGTTATTTTGCTATTCTTGTTGATTCCTGTCAGGCACAAAAACCGAGCCATATGTTAACTCCGTCCGGGATGGCAAGTTTACTTAGTGTCAACGAGACACAAAACTGGCCCTGAATCCTTCTCTCAGCCTGGATCCAACACAGAGCTTCATTCTCTTTGATTGTGTAGAAATGGGCTGTGTTCTACTGAAAATGAAAGGTTTCGTAAGGTAGAACTGAACAGAAGCGCGAGCCGGGAGCAGGCTGAGAATAGGCAGGGTTACAGAAAGATGTTCTCTTTTATTTCTGAATTTTAGGTGTCAGCCGTGGCTCAGTGGGTAGCACTCTCGCCTCAGAAGGTCGTGGGTTCAAGTCTCACTCCAGAGGCTTCAGCACGCACTCTAGGCCGCCACACCCAGTGCAGTACTGAGGGAGTGCAGCACTGTCGGACGAGTCATTAAACCGAGGCTCCGTCTGCTCCCTCAGGTGGATGTAAAAATCCCATGACACTATTTCGAAGAAGAGCAGGGGGAGTTATCCCTGGTGTCCTGGCCAATATTATCCCTCAACCAACACCACTAAAAAATACAGATTACCTTGTTATTCTCACGTTGCTGTTTCTGGGAGCTTGTTGTGCACAAATTGGCTGCTGCGTTTCCATGACAACAATTTCACTTCAAAAGTACTTCATTGGCTGTAAACCGCTTTGGGACTGTAGTGTATGTACCTTGAAGAAGGAACTATATTCTGCAGCCCCTGTATACTGCAGTACCAGTAGTGACCACCCCTGTATATAAGCCTGTGTAGTAACTTTGTATAGTAGTTCCAGTTTTGTCTCCATTCAGTAAACACCTGTTATAACCAACTTCTGCAGTCCGTGTCTCAATTACACACAAACATTACATTGGCGACGAACAGATCCGAACTTACCTACAGTTCTGCACCACCTCACGGGGATCCATCCCTGAAGCGAAGTTATTAGAGGTCGAAGCCAGAAGGAAGAAATCCAAAAAGAAAAAAAAACAAACAGAAGAAACGGGCGTCGACCATGGGCAACCGCCCTCTGATTCATCGAATTCGAAGATTTGCAGGAGAGGCTGTCGAGAGCTGGGCTTGGTTCTCCAGTCTATGGTGTTCCAGCTAATCGGGCTGGTGGCAGGTAGTACACTGATCCTTCCTGGGCTGCGACGGGCTAGAGCTCGATCGGGTGGCTTTTCAACGGGGCCGGGCAGTGTTGTCGGGAAGAGGAGAGAGAGAGAGAGGGTGGAGCACACAGGGCGCGGCCGGTGCTACAAAGCCGGGCAGCGTACAGACCCGAGAAGAGGGAGGAAAGTGTCCCATAGGGTCTGCTCTGACGACGGGAACAGTAATTAAAAGAAAAGAAAAAGAAATTAGAAGCGCAGAAAGCCGCGAGGAGCTGCAGTTTGCCACGGGGACCGCGGAGAGCGGCGTTGGCAGCAGCGCGGGGGGGAAGCGCGCGAAGACCATAGGGCGTCGCCATCAAGGCATAAAAACTCCAGCAACAGCGTTGGCAGCAGCGGAAAAGAAGGAAAAGCGCTGGAGGCGCCATTTTGTTCAATCGGGGAAGAAGGCAAAGCGCGGGAGGCGCCATTTTGTTCAATCGGGGAAGAAGGCAAAGCGCGGGAGGCGCCATCTTAGATCTCCAAGATGCCGAAGACTGGCAATGAAATAGAAGACTGGACCACATATGTGGAAAGAGTCGAAGTATATTGCAAGGCAAATGAAGTAGCCGATGAGAAAAAGGCATCGGTACTACTAAACTTAATGGGCGCAAGAACATACGGCCTATTGCGGAACCTGATCACTCCAGTCAAACCGATGGAGAAGAGTTTTAACGAAATTGTTGATATCCTACAGGAACACCTAAATCCTACACCGCTGCTGATAGCAGAAAGATTTAAATTCCACAAGAGAAATCAGCATAAAGATGAGAGCAATGCTGATTACCTTACGGAACTACGCAAGCTATCAAAGCACTGCCAGTTCGGAGCAGGACTGGCAGATACCCTACGGGACAAATTTGTCTGTGGACTCCTGAGTGAAGGAACCCAGAAGAGGTTACTCTCAGAGAAAGAGCTGACGCTAGATAAGGCTTTCAGCGTGGCAGTATCGTATGAAGCAGCAGCAAGGGGAGCTGCGGAAATACAGCAAAAGCCACAGGAATACGGCACCCATGAAATGACACGGGGATTTGAAAAATGTTATCGCTGCGGCAGAACAACCCATGACCAGAAGGACTGCTGGTTCAAGGACAAAACATGCAGGCAATGCGGAAAGATGGGACACATTGCACGAGTTTGCAGGTCCGGGAAGAAGACTAACGACAACAAAAAGACTACTAAGGAAAAGTACAGGAAAGTACAAAAGATGACGGACAGTAGTTCCGAAGACCAGAAGAGCGATAGTGAATCCGGGAACAAGAGACTAAGCTGTCTCAAACTACACAACGTAATCGCAAAAGAGGATCACCGAACCATTTGGGTCAACCTCACGATAGCAGGGTCCCAAGTCAAAATGGAATTGGATACAGGATCAGCCCTGACCGTCATGAATCGACGAGACTACGAGCGGCTATTCTCACACATACCCTTGAAAGACACATCCATTGTCTTGAAGACATATACGGGGCAGAAAGTATACCCCAGAGGGAAAATAAGGGTGCCTGTCGAATGCAACGGCAAGGAAATACAGAAATTGTATCTGTACATACTGCAAGATGGTGGACCACCGTTATTGGGACGTGAATGGATCAGAAAGATAAGTTTAGAATGGAACTCCATTCAGGCACTGACTGTGGCTGGTAAAAAGGATGACGACGTCACACCTGGACGATTGTCAAAAAATCTTAGCTAACGCTAAAGAGGTATTTCAACAAGGACTGGGAACTCTTAAGGCGTAACCACCTCGATAAAAATAGAAGAGAATGCAATTCCCAAGTTTTTCAAAGCAAGACCGGTACCGTATGCAATTCGCCCAGCCGTCGAGGCAGAGCTGGAGAATCTGGAGAATGCAGGCGTGTTATCGAAGGTAGACTGGAGCGAGTGGGCGACACCCATCGTTCCTGTCATGAAGAAAACGTTAAACAATAAGTCTGAGGAGCCAAGGAAGGTTCGCATCTGTGGGGACTTCAAGGTGACTGTGAACCCAGTCCTTCACACAGTACAGTATCCTCTTCCGAGGATAGAAGATATTTTCGCCTCACTATCTGGAGGGAGACGTTTTACAAAAATTGACCTAGCGCAAGCATATTTGCAGATGGAGGTTGAAGAATCCTCTAGGAAATATCTCACGATAAACACTCACAAAGGTCTTTACCAGTATAATCGACTGGTATTCGGAGTAGCATCAGCTCCGGCTATATGGCAAAGAGCGATGGAACAAGTCCTGCAAGGGATTCCGGGGACTCAGTGTTACTTGGACGACATCCTAGTGACAGGTGAAAATGACAGTGAACACCTTGCCAACCTAGAGCAGGTGCTCACTAGACTAAGAGAACATGGGCTACGAGCCAATCGCCCCAAGTGCGAGTTTTTAAAGAAACAAATATTGTATTGTGGCCACGTGATTGATGAAGAGGGGTTACATAAGTCCCCTGACAAAATTGAAGCGGTAGTTAAGGCTCCAGTGCCTGAAAATGTGTCGCAACTGAGGTCATTCCTCAGATTGGTGAATTACTACCATAAGTTTTTGCCGAATTTGTCCACAATTCTGCACCCACTGAACGCCCTGCTACAAACTGGAGTAGCATGGAAATGGAGCGATGAATGTAAGCGGGCCTTTCAGAAGAGTAAAGGCCTGATCACTTCAAGAGAAGTATTGGCTCACTACAACCCATCACTACCGATAAGACTGGCGTGTGATGCGTCTCCCTACGGCGTTGGAGCGGTACTGTCACATAAATTCCTTGATGGTTCAGAGAGGCCGATAGCTTTTGCGTCACGCTCGTTAACTGCAGCCGAGCGTAACTACGCCCAGATTGACAGAGAGGCCCTCAGCCTGGTGTGGGGGGTGAAGAAGTTCACTCACTACCTGCACGGACAGAAATTTACTCTACTAACTGATCATCAACCTCTTGTCTCCATTTTCAACCCTAAGAAGGGCGTCCCGATAATGACAGCACAACGGCTACAGAGGTGGTCCCTTTTCCTAGGGGCACACCAATATGACATAGAGTACAAAGGAACTAAACAGCTTGGGAATGCTGATGGATTGTCGCGCCTACCGTTGCCGACGGTGGAAGAAGCACCTGCAGTGGATCCTGTGGAGATATTCCACTCGACCATAGTTGAATGTCTACCTGTGACGAATGCAAACATAGAAAAGGAAACACGAAATGACCCGACACTCTCCAGGGTCTATGATTTAACGGTGAAGGGATGGCCAGCACATGGCGAACCACTGTTGCCAGCATTCTCGCCGAGAAGAGAACAGCTGTCAGTGTGCCGAGGAACCTTGATGTGTGGATCCAGAGTAGTAATTCCACCCAAATTGAAGGATAGAGTGCTCAATGAGCTTCATGAGGGTCATCTGGGAGGGGTAAAAATGAAGAACTTAGCCAGAGTGTTTGTGTGGTGGCCGGGAATCGATAGAGAAATCGAAGAGATGACCAAGAGCTGTACAGGATGCCAGAAGGTCCAAAACGCCCCACCACAAGCCCCTCTACATCCATGGGAGTGGCCCTCATCTCCATGGCAAAGGGTACACATTGATTTTGCTGGTCCATTTATGGACTCGATGTTTTTAATGGCGGTGGATGCACATTCAAAGCGGCCAGAGGTAATAAAAATGTCCTCAACCACCACAGAAAAAACTATCACAGTTTTATGAACCATATTCACCAGAAATGGGCTGCCTGAACAGATTTGCTCCGACAATGGACCACAGTTTGTGTCTGAAGAGTTCCGGAGGTTCTTAAAGAACAATGGTGTTAAGCATTACACATCCGCCCCATATCATCCAGCCACCAATGGATTGGCTGAGAGGTTCATTCAAACATTCAAGAAGGCTATCAAGGCAATGTGTAATGAAGACATACCCCTACAACACAAGGTGGATAACTTCTTGTTTGCCTACCGGAATGCGACACATGCGGTTACCAACCAAACTCCAGCCATGATGTTCTTCAATCGAAGACTAAGATGCCGCTTGGATTTGGTTAAGCCAAACATCAGAAGAGATGTGGAGAACAGGCAGTTTCAGAATATGAATGAAAGGCCAACCAGGAGTTTCAAGATAGGTCAACCAGTTTTGGCCCGGGACTACCGCACAGAGAAATGGCGGCCAGGAACGATCTGCACACGGCAAGGACCTCTAATGTATACCGTGGACGTTGGAGAGAGCATTGTAAGACGCCATGCTGACCAGATTCTAGAGTCACTGGAAAACGTCAAATCTACACCACGATCCTATACACCTGGTGATGAAACCGAAGTACCAATTGCATCTACCTCAGAATCGGTGATATTGGAAGCAGACGAACCAAACAACAACGTTGATCCCGAATCAACTTTGCCAGAAGAACCTGATACCCCAAAGAGGCGTTATCCAGACAGAATCAGGAAGCCTCCTTGATGTGCCTTCAATAACCACAAAACTAGAAGTTATAGACTTTAACAAGTTGGCTTTTAATCACGAAGATCAGAGCTAACATCTCAACACACTGACTGGCTCGCAGGAATGAGTCATACAGATCCTGGGATCTTTATGTAAGAGAAGTCAGGGGCGGAGCCAAGAGCCAAGACCTGGAACCTTCCAGGTTAGTCAGGAAAGAGGAAGTGAAACTATACACCGTGTGGGGGAGGGTAATATACATGCGTGCAAAACGAATACAGGCACGACAAACAGGTTTCATTACACTCCTCAAAGACTGAATTTATAATTGATTAACTTCAGCTAATGTATATAGCAACTGTAATTGTAAATATGTTATTTAATTATTAATCGAATGTTATGTACTGTTTAGCTAAAAGGGGAGGAATTGTAGTGTATGTACTTTGAAGAAGGAACTATATTCTGCAGCCCCTGTATACTGCAGTACCAGTAGTGACCACCCCTGTATATAAGCCTGCGAAGTAACTTTGTATAGTAGTTCCAGTTTTGTCTCCATTCAGTAAACACCTGTTATAACCAACTTCTGCAGTCCGTGTCTCAATTACACACGGACATTACAGGGACAACCTGAGGTTGTGAAAGGTGCTGTATAAATGTCCTCTTTCCTTCCTTTCTTTCGATCTCTTTCTCTCTTTCTCCCTTCTTTCTTTCTTTCTCAGCACACTGACAGTACATTGTATCCTATATTTGATATGGTTCACTGACAGCGATATCATTCAGACTCCGCTCATTCTGCTCTTGTTGCCTCCCAGGCTCTTTCTGAAAGGCTACAGTGGTACAGCGGGGAGGCAGAGCAGCTTGGTTTTACACGGAGCAGATTTCAGCACCAAAGACCTGGATCACGACAACTGCATCTGCAAGTGCGCTCAGATGTTAACGGGAGGTAAGGGAGTTGACGTCAGTTAATTGCAATTTTTTTGTGTTAATCCTCATGTCTGGCTCAAGGGCCTGGCATTGAGCAAAGTTTTGATGGTTGGAATTTGCACTTGATTAAGGATAAACTGCTGCACCTGTCAGAGACTGCGGGTGAGGTCCAAAGTCCATGCTTGACCTGAGTTAAAGTGCATAGACTGGGCCGGTATAAGTTGTATAGACTGGACTGATATAAGTTGCATAGACTGGGCTGGTATAAGTTGCATTGACTGGGCCGGTATAAGTTGTATAGACTGGACTGATATAAGTTGCATAGACTGGGCTGGTATAAGTTGCATTGACTGGGCTGGTATAAGTTGCATTGACTGGGCTGGTATAAGTTGCATAGACTGGGCTGGTATAAGTTGCATAGACTGGGCCGGTATAAGTTGCATAGACTGGACTGATATAAGTTGCATAGACTGGGCTGGTATAAGTTGCATTGACTGGGCTGGTATAAGTTGCATAGACTGGGCTGGTATAAGTTGCATTGACTGGGCTGGTATAAGTTGCATAGACTGGGCTGGTATAAGTTGCATAGACTGGGCCGGTATAAGTTGCATTGACTGGGCCGGTATAAGTTGTATAGACTGGACTGATATAAGTTGCATAGACTGGGCTGGTATAAGTTGCATTGACTGGGCTGGTATAAGTTGCATAGACTGGGCTGGTATAAGTTGCATAGACTGGGCTGGTATAAGTTGCATTGACTGGGCTGGTATAAGTTGCATAGACTGGGCTGGTATAAGTTGCATCGACTGGGCCGGTATAAGTTGCATAGACTGGGCTGGTATAAGTTGCATAGACTGGGCTGGTATAAGTTGCATAGACTGGGCTGGTATAAGTTGCATAGACTGGGCTGGTATAAGTTGCATTGACTGGGCCGGTATAAGTTGCATAGACTGGGCCGGTATAAGTTGCATAGACTGGGCCGGTATAAGTTGCATCGACTGGGCTGGTATAAGTTGCATCGACTGGGCTGGTATAAGGTGCATCGACTAGTTGGAATATTCCCTTGAGTTTAGAAGATTAAGGTGTGAGCTAATTGTGGTGTTTAAGATAGAGAGAAACTATTTCCTCTGGTGGCGGACTCCACAACAAGGGGGCACAACTGTTTTGGTGTGGGACTGGAGTCACAGATAGGCCCAGACCGGGTGAGGACGGCAGGTTTCCTTCCCTAAAGGACATCAGTGAACTGGTTGGGTTTTTATGACAAGCCGACAGCTTCACTTTTACTGACACCAGCTTTTTATTTCCAGGTTTTTTTAACTGAATTCAGATACTGAAACTGCCCACGGTGGGATTTGAAGTCATGTTCCCTGGATAATTAGTCCACAGAAACAGCACTCCACCATCCCCATATCACAGGAGAAAGACTCTGTGGGGGGTAACTGTGTGTGTCCAGGGGAATTGATACTGGCAACTGGTCAACTCGTGTTTCAAAACAGAATGTCTGTGAAAATACCAACAATGGAAGTTTTGATAGATTTGTTGCCCCTGACAACTGTTTGTTTTACTTTTACTGAACTAACACACGGGCATTTCACTAACCGTACGCACACCCACCCACACCCACACACCCACCCACACACGCCCACCCACACACGCCCACCCACACACACACACCCACCCTCGCACCCACCCACACACTCCCACCCACACACTCCCACCCACACACCCACCCACACACACACGCCCACCCACACACGCCCACCCACACACAGACCCACCCACACACAGACCCACCCACACACACACACACACGCACCCACCCACACACACACACACACCCACACACACACACCCACCCACACACGCCCACCCACACACGCCCACCCACACACGCCCACCCACACACAGACCCACCCACACACACACACACCCACCCACCCACGCACTCCCACTCACGCACTCCCACCCACGCACTCCCACCCCCACACGTGCACTCACATACGCCACACTCACACATGCACGCACACACATACCGCACGCACACACGCACATGCGCACACACACCTCATGCGCATGCAAGCACACGCGCACCGCATGCATGCACGCACTCGTACTCACACACACACTCACACAAATGCACGCACACACTCACATACCCACACCATATGCACTCACACGCACTCACACTCATACACTCACCGTATGCACACACACACTCATGCACACACACATGCACACGCATGCACGTGCACACACACGTACGCACCCAAATGTGCGCACGCATACGTGCACACGCTGCACTCACACATATGCACATGTGCGCAGACACACATGCATGCACACACACACACACGCACCCATGCACATGCTGGCACTCACACATACACACATGCACTCATGCACACACACACACCCACAACACCCACACACACACACACACTCATAGAGTCATAGAGTAATACAGCACAGATAGAGGCCCTTCGGCCCATCGTGTCCATGCCGGCCATCAAGCCCTGTCTAATCTAATCCCATATTCCAGCATTTGGCCCGTAGCCTTGTATGCTATGGCATTTCAAATGCTCATCCAAATGCTTCTTAAATGTTGTGAGGGTTTCTGCCTCCACAACCCTTTCAGGCAGTGAGTTCCAGACTCCAACCACCCTCTGGGTGAAAAAGTTCTTTCTCAAATCCCCTCTAAACCTCCCTCCCTTTACCTTGAATCTATGCCCCCTAGTTATTGACCCCTCTACTAAGGGGAAAAGCTCCTCAGCATCCATCCTATCTATGCCCCTCACAATTTTGTACACCTCAATCATGTCCCCCCTCAGCCTCCTCTGCTCCAAGGAAAACAAACCCAATCTGCCCAGTCTCTCTTCATAGCTGAAGCGCTCCAGCCCTGGTAACATCCTGGTGAACCTCCTCTGCACCCTCTCTAACGCGATCACATCTTTCCTGTAGTGTGGCGACCAGAACTGCACACAGTATTCCAGCTGTGGCCTAACCAGTGTTTTATACAGCTCCATCATAACCTCCTTGCTCTTATATTCTATGCCTCGGCTAATGAAGGCAAGTATCCCATATGCCTTTTTTACCACCTTATCCACCTGTTCCGCCGCCTTCAGGGATCTGTGTACCTGCACACCCAGATCCCTCTGACCCTCCGTCTTGCCTAGGGTCTTACCATTCATTGTGTATTCCCTTGCCTTGTTAGACCCCCCAAAGTGCATCACCTCGCACTTTTCCGGGTTAAATTCCATTTGCCACTGTTCCGCCCATCTGACCAACCCATCTATATCGTTCTGCAGACTGAGGCTACCCTCCTCGCTATTTACCACCCTACCAATTTTAGTATCATCCGCGAATTTACTGATCATACCCTTTACATTCATATCCAAGTCATTAATGTAGACCACAAACAGCAAGGGACCCAGCACCGATCCCTGTGGTACCCCACTGGCCACAGGTTTCCAGTCACAAAAACAACCTTCGACCATCACCCTCTGCCTTCTGCCACTAAGCCAGTTTTGTATCCAATGTGCCAAGGCACCCTGGATTCCATGGGCTCTTACCTTCTTGACCAGTCTCCTGTGCGGGACTTTATCGAAGGCCTTACTGAAATCCATGTATACCACATCCACTGCGTTACCCTCATCCACACACCTAGTCACCCCCTCAAAAAATTCAATCAAATTAGTCAGACATGATCTTCCCTTGACAAAGCCATGTTGACTATCCCTGATTAATCCTTGCCTCTCCAAGTGGAGACAAATTTTGTCCCTCAGGATTTTTTCCAGTAATTTTCCTACCACTGATGTTAGGCTCACTGGCCTGTAGTTCCCCGGTTTTTCCCTACTACCCTTCTTGAATAATGGTACTACATTAGCGGTTCTCCAGTCCTCTGGCACATCCCCTGTGGCCAGAGAGGTCCTGAATATATGTGTTAGAGCCCCCGCAATCTCCTCCTTTGCCTCACACAGCAGCCTGGGGTACATTTCATCGGGGCCTGGGGATTTATCCATTTTTAGGCCAGCTAAAACCGCCAATACCTCCTCCCTCTCGATGTTAATATGTTCGAGCATATCACAGTCCCCCCGCCCTATTTCTATGTCTACGTCGTCCTTCTCCATAGTGAAAACAGATGCAAAAAATTCATTTAGAACCCCTCCTACATCTTCCGGCTCCACTTGCATTCACACACACATGCACACACGCACACACCCGCATGTACACACACATGCATATACACACACACACGCACGTACACACACACATACGCCCCGCATGTACACACATGCATGTGCACAAACATGCACGCACACACATGCACACATGGATGTACACACATACGCACGTACACACACCCACACACACACGTACACACACACAATAGCGCACACACACATATGCACACATGTGCAGATACATACGCATACACACACACACACACACACACACACACACGAGCATGCACATGCTGGCACTCACACATACACACATGCACTCATGCACACACACACACGCACACTCACAGACACCCACACACACACACATGCATTCACACACACACACATGCACGCACACACAGGCACTCACACACAAGCACTCAGGTACACACACACACACACTCATGCACACAGACGCATACACGCACACACGCATGACCATACACGCACACACGCACATGCACGCATGCAAAATTACTCCCAGTGTGTGCTAAAGAAAGCTGCTGGTTTTGTTTTACAAATGATAGGACAAGCATGAAAGGGACATTTTGTAAGTATATGTGGAATAAGGATTCCACAGAAAAGTAACATTTTTATACTTACCATGTCCTCTCCCGGCCGCTCTGTGCCTCCCCCCACGGTTCGCCAGTCGGGGTCAGTCCTACTCTGCGCCTCCCCCCACGGTTAACCAGTCAGGGTCAGTCCCACTCTGCGCCTTCCCCCATGGGTCACCAGTCGGGATCAGTCCCTCTCTGCGCCTCCCCCCACGGTTCACCAGTTGGGATCAGTCCCTCTCTGCGCCTCCCCCCATGGTTCACCAGTCGGGATCAGTCCCTCTCTGCGCCTCCCCCCACGGTTCACCAGTCGGGTTCAGTCCCTCTCTGCGCCTCCCCCCACGGTTCACCAGTCGGGTTCTGTCCCTCTCTGCGCCTCCCCCCACGGTTCACCAGTCGGGGTCAGTCCCACTCTGCGCCTCCCCCCACGGTTCACCAGTCGGGTTCAGTCCCTCTCTGCGCCTCCCCCCACGGTTCACCAGTCGGGTTCAGTCCCTCTCTGCGCCTCCCCCCACGGTTCACCAGTCGGGTCAGTCCCGCACGAGCCTCCCGAATTCACAGGTCCAAATGCTGTCACAGCCCCAATGTAAAGTAGGCCCCCGTCTGCCGGGAACGGGCATCCCTTCCGTGCATGAATTAAGGTAAGTTAAGATGGTGGGGGGGGGGGCTGGAACATGTTTAGACCCCCGCCCCCCCATACCATCTTAACCCGCACTGTTCCTGCTGGGGAGGGGATTAAAATCTACCCCAATATGTGACCTTCTGGACTTCCTGGCGCAATACTGCACCATTTCTCCAATAAGCCACTAGGGGAGCTCTTTAGCCAGTTTCATCTAACTTTATATCATCAACAACAACAACAACAACAACTACTTGTATTTATATAGCGCCTTTAACAGGAGCAATTATCAAACACAATTTGACACCGAGCCACAAAAGGAGATATTAGAACAGGTGGCCAAAAGCTTGTCAAAGAGGCAGGTTTTAAGGAACCATGGAAATTTCTCGATACAAGTTAGATTATGGCTAAGAAAGATCAGGCGTCCCCTCCGTTCATCCATTGAGTTTTTAAAAATCCAGCGCAGCCTGCAGCTGATCCTTAGACAGTTGCAATTGTTTTGCTAACTCTACCCTACCCCAAAGTCCATTCCTCTTGTGGGCGAGACCAAAACTAGGGGCCATAAATATAAGATAGTCACCAGTAAATCCAATAGGGAATTCAGGAGAAACTTCGTTACCCAGAGAAACACACAGAAACCCCACAGTGCAGATAGAGGCCATTTCGGCCCATCGAGCCTACACTAACACATATCCCACCCGATCCCCGTAACCCCTACACCAACACATATCCCACCCTATCCCCGTAACCCCACGTATTTAATCCCCCTAACACTAAGGGTCAATTTATCATAGCCAATCAACCTAACCCGCACATCTTTGGACTGTGGTGAGAATGTGGAACTCGCCACCACAGGGAGTGGTTGAGGCGAACAGCACAGATGCTTTCAAAAGGAAATTAGACGAGTGCAAGAGCGAAAAAGGGATAGAAAGACATGCTGAAAGGCTGAGATGAGGTAGATAGAATGGGAGGAGTCTCATGCGGAGTATAGACACCAGCGTGGACCAGTTGGGCCGAATGGTCTGTTTCTGTGCTGTGAGTACAATGTCATTCTATGTAAAGACATAGAAACATAGAAGATAGGAGCAGGAGTAGGCCATTCGGCCCCTTGAGCCTGCTCCGCCATTCAATGAGATCATGGCTGATCATCCAAATTCAGTACCCTGTCCCTGCCTTCTCCCCGTATCCCTTGATCCCTTTAGCCTTAAGAAATATATCCAACTCTTTCTTGAATATATTTAATGAATTGGCCTCAACTGCCTTCTTTGGCAGAGAATTCCACAGGTTCACCACTCTCTGGGTGAAGAAATTCCTCCTCATCTCTGTCCTAAATGGCTTACCCCTTATCCTTAGACTGTGACCGCTGGTTCTGGACTCCCCGACCATCGGGAACATCCTTCCAGCATCTAGTCTGTCTAGTCCTGTTAGAATTTTATAAGTTTTAATATCTGGATACATCTGGATCACGCTTTGTGTGAAGAGCTTTCTCTCTGGAAGGAATCCATTGCCGACGTTTTAACAACAAGCACATTGTTGATAAAATCCAAATGAATATGTTCCAATTTCATTCTGGTTAGAATGTAAATCTGTAGTTAATCAATTTAACACAGCAGCACATCCTCAATGTGACACAATTTTATCGTTTTGAGGTAGTTTTTCATATAATCCTCTCCATGAGTAAAATGTGGGCAATCTGCCACACTGGTTCCACAGTAATTTGTGTGTGTGATTATGGGGAACTTCACGTAAACACTTCAGCTTGTCACGCAGTCTGGGCAGATCTTTGCCTCACCAAGAATTAAAGCCAATGGTAAGCCAAAAGGGAGATTGTTTCAAACTAATTTGGCCGGGGGAGCGGAACCAGGATGAAGCATCAGAGAGGTGCATAGAAGCCTGGGAGAGACAAACAGCGTTAGGATAAAGAATAATCCAGAAAGAGACATCAAACAGCGGAGAATTTTTTTTTTCAATCATTCACAGGTTGTAGTCATCACTAGCAAGGCCAGCATTTATTGCCCATCCCTAATTGCCCTCGAGAAGGTGGTGGTGAGCCGCCTTCTTGAACCGCTGCAGTCCGTGTGGTGAAGGTGCTCCCATAGTGCTGTTAGGGAGGGAGTTCCAGGGTTTTGACCCAGCGACGATGAAGGAACGGCCGATATATTTCCAAATCAGGATAGTGTGTGACTTGGAGGGGAACTCGGAGGTGGTGGTGTTCCAGACTAAGGCAGGTTTGGAGTGCATGTGCAGAAATACACGGAGCGTGACAAATAAGATTTGCATACACAAATCCTTGACTGTGGCAGGACAAGTTGATAAAGCTGTTCAAAAAGCACACGGGATCCATAGCTTTATAAAGCATACAGTACAAAATCAAGGAAGTTATACTAAACTTTTTATAAATCACCAGTTAGGCCTCAGCTGGTATATTGTGTCCAATTCTGGACACTTGGAGAGGGTGCAGGAGACATTTACTAGAACGATGCCAGGGATGAGGGACTTCAGTATGTGGGGAGACTGGAGAAGCTGGGGTTGTTCTCCTTGAGAGCAGAGATGGTTAAGGGGAGATTTAATAGAGGTGTTCAAAATCATGAAAGGTTTTGATCGAGTAAATAAGGAGAAACTGTTTCCATTGGCGGAAGGGTCGGTAACCAGAGGACACAGATTTCAAATAATTGGCATAGAAACCAGAGAGGAGATGAGGAGAAATTATTTTACGCAGCGAGTTGTGGTGATCTGGAATGCACTGCCTGAGAGGGCGGAGGAAGCAGATTCAATAGTAACTTTCAAAAGGGAATTGGATAAATACTTGAAGGGGAAAAATTTGCAGCGTTATGGGGAAGAGCAGAGGAGTGGGATTAATTGGATTGCTCTTTCAAAGAGCCGGCACAGGCACGCTGGGCCGAATGGCCTCCTTCTGTGCTGTGTGATGCTATGACTGTTGTGGGCAGCTAATCCATGCGGCTGGACCGTCACCTTTCTGATCTATGCTCCTGCAGGCTGGTGGTTTGACGCCTGCGGCCCTTCCAATCTGAACGGGATATATTACTCCGCGGGACAGAAGCTGGGAAAGCTGAATGGCATAAAGTGGCATTACTTCAAAGGCCCGAGCTACTCTTTGCACACCGTCACCATGATGATACGGCCGTCGGGCTTCTGAACCAAACCGCCCCAAGCCCAACCCCATTACTGACCTGAAAATGGATCGGGGCAATTCTCTGGAGCCACCTTCCGCCAGAACTTTCCTCTCTCTCTGTTACTAAGGATTTGAAATAGTGAAAGAATTAAGACTCACTGCACTCCTTCTCTTCCAAGCTTGGCCACTCCGACATCAACCCTTCATGACTTTTATACACTTGTGGACTCAACCTTCTGCGGTTTGGCATGAGCTAGTGAGGGGAGAAAGAGAGAACGAATCTTTTCATATTTGAAATTATGCGCGACCGCTGAATAATAGCGCCGTTCGTACTTGACCTTGGGACTCCCGCCATCTCCCGCAAAGCCTCGTTGACAGACCTGCTGATGGACGGGCCCCTCTGGCTTGGGGACAGAAGCAGGATCCTTCTTATCTATTTTCACAAGTTCCATTTGACAGCCAGGAGAAGTGTGTGGGCTGGGGGTTTGTGGGGCGCAGTGCGGAAAGGAGCAAAGATGGATCCACCAGCACCTTCAAGAAATGGCTTATCGCTACAACAACCAAAAGGTGAACACACAGCCAGAACATAGGACCTCTCGCATCCAGTCATGGCGGCCGTTTGTTCTGCGCACGACTTGTTTGTGATAAAGATCAGGCTACGGTACACCTTCGTGGTTCTAAATGGGGCAAATGTGCTAAAGGACAGAGTTGAACTTGGTTTATCGTAACAGGAGAAAGCCACGGCTCTATAAACTAGCGCCTGAGAATCCCAAGCATCTCATTAACACATCCTAACAAGTGATTCTCAGGACAGTACGTGTAATGTGATCCATTGGTTTTCTGCCATGTATAACGTGACCATGACAATGTTTGGGGGTTTTTTTTTGCTCTCTCCTCCAGAGATTTTCAAAAGCAACAATAGCCCCTCTTCCTGGTTTGATTCTGAAACCAAAAGACTCATTAGCTGAATGACCAACACACTGAGATTTAACTATGAGCAGGACACCAGTTTCCCCTCCCCAGCGCCACCCCTCCTTACACAAAAGAGTTCACCTAGAGCCCAAACCCGCTCGGAATGGAGGAAGCATTGTATCGAGCAAAGTCAGAAACACATCAGACCTGGGTTTGCACCCGGGTTCATCTGGTCTCCCGCCATAACTCCAGGCGTGGGGGGGGGGGGGGAAGGGGAGCGGAGGGGAGGGGGTCCCCTGGGAGAGCCCCCAGAGAAATGGTGTAAATGTCCGTTGGTGCAGTATCCTTGGGAGTTCTGCCCATCCCCCACCAGCCTTACAGCGGGTGACCAGGAATCCCAGGGCTTTTATTTTTTCGATGTGTTTGACGAGATAAATATGGATGAAGCAGGGGAATTCAATCCAATTTAGTTTACAGCTCCTCTCGACCCATCTTTTGTTTCTTTACTTGTCCCATTACCACCCCCTTTAGCCTTGCACCATCATCCCTTTTGTCATTTAATCGCTCCTGCCCTCCACCCGATCACAGACCTTCCCTTTTAGGAAGATAGGAACAGGAGGAGGTCATTGAGCCCCTCGAGCCTGTTCCACCATTCAATGAGATCATGGTTGACCTGTGACCTAACTCCATATACCCGCCTTTGCCGCATAGCCCTTAACAGAAAGCTATTAATCTCAGATTTAAAATTAACAATTGATCTCGAATCAATTGCCGTTTGCGGAAGAGAGTTCCAAACTTCTACCACCCTTTGTGTGTAGAAGTGTTTCCTAACTTCACTCCTGACAGGTCTGGCTCTAATTTTTAGATTATGCCCCCTAGTCCTCGACTCCCCAACCAGCGGAAATAGTTTCTCTCTCTCTACCCTATCTGTTCCTCTTAATATCTTGAAAACTTCGATCAAGTCACCCGTTAATTTTCTAAATTCCAGGGAATACAACCCTAGTTTGTGTAATCCCGCCTCGTAATTTAACCCTTGGATTCCAGGTATCATTCTAGTAAATCTTGCTACACTCCCTCCAAGGCCAGCATATGCTTCTGAAGGTGTGGTGCCCAGAACTGAACACAGAACCCATTCCAGCAATTTTGGAGCAATTTTCTTTTTCTTTCATTCTGTTGCAAATAATCTAAAATAATGAAAGAATTCTTGGCTAGGCCCAACTCAAGCAATATCAACACACACGCACACACCCGCACCAGACACACACACCTCACACACACCTCACACACACCACCCGCACACACCTCACACACACCTCACACACACCACCCGCACATACCTCACACACACACCCGCACACAGACACACACACCTCACACACACCTCACACACACACCCACACATACCTCACACACACACACACACACACACCCGCACACCTGACACACACTTGACACACACCTCAGACACACACACAGACCCACATACAAACCCACACACAGACCCACACACAGAGACACACACACAGACCCACTCACACACCCCGCACACACAGATCCACACACAGACCCACTCACACACCCCGCACACACAGACCCACACACAGACCCACTCACACACCCCGCACACACAGACCCACACACAGACCCACTCACACACCCCGCACACACAGACCCACACACAGACCCACACAGACCCACACACAAACCCACACACACACCCCGCATACACAGACCCACACACAGACCCACACACAAACCCACACACACACCCTGCACACACAGACCCACACACATTTTCCAGGAGGTGAGCTGGGCAGTAATTCGGAGCTGGAACCCTGGTTGATTTTGAGACAGAGATCGGGTTCTGTGCCTGACTGAGATCAACAACGTAGCACAGGTCAAGGGTCGGCCCCGTCACATTGCCACAAAGCAATTGGGCAAATTCTAGTCAATTTCTCTTTAGTAAATTACTAGTTTGGCACAAAACTATATTCACTTTTCAGTATATTGAAAATGACGAATAAGGAATTCGCAGTGATATATTACTAATGTTCTGATGCACAATTCCTTGTTTACTTTTTAATGAAAGGCTAATTTGTTTCATCCTTCAATGTAAACTGTTTGACACTATTATTAATTGTAGCGTGGTACGGTTTGTTAGATTCTAAGTATAAGTGAAGTAATGCAACATAGAAGCTGGTAACGGCGTACTGCGAAGTTCAACTATGGTTGTAGGTTATTTGAACAAAAATTGCACAGAGATAACCAAGAGAGGAAATCAGTGAGCCTCCTCACTCAACAGAAACTAGTCACTGTGTCAGACAGTGGAAATGATTCTTATTTAAAGAGAACAAAGGATGATCCTGGGACATCCTTGTAGATGGTACACACTGCAGTCACGGTGCGCCGGTGGTGGAGGGAGTGAATGTTTAAGGCAGTAGATGAGGTGCGGATCAAGCGGGCTGCTTTGTCCTGGATGGTGTTGAGTTTCTTGCAGTTATTACGGTGCGTTAAGAAGCACCTTTTGAACAGCACTGCATCAATTGGTTCTTAAAGGCTGAAACTATGAAGGGTTTTTTCCAAAACACATGATATGTTTATAGCTTCCTTGCTTCTCTGCCTCTCTGTCCCACCACCCACCCCACTGTAAACTAAACACCAATGTAAATAACTCTTATTTCATCAAGGCCTCGTCTTTCAGACTATTAATGTAGAATGAAAGTTATACTACAAGCATTTACTTGTTACCTTCAGTTTTGAGAAATGTTAAATGACATTGCTCTGCAAGCAGAATGTTAGAATGTGCATATTTTGGGATCCAGTATATGAGTAACGCGAGACATGAGGTGTGGGGAGTGCAGCGTGAGGAACAGGTGACTCTGGACCGATGGTTCCCAAAGCTCTCCACCACTGGGGGTTTTCCTCACCTCATGTCTGGGCCTGTTGTAGACTAATCGATAGAGATTGGTTGTCGCGATTAGTCAACAACTCCATTATCGTTGCGACGACCAGGATGGTAGAAGGCGAACTGGAAGGACCTTGGACTTTTCCGGACAAGCAATTTCTATGTTCCTATCTTTTAGGAATGAAGGATGTTGAGGGAGATCTGTACTTGTTTTGTTGTTGCGGACAGCTTTTTAAAAGTAAGAATATTCTCTGCACATGCATATTATAAAGAGATTTTCTGATAAAAATTAAAAACAGTGTTGTGTCATTTTTGTCATTTCTGCCACGTTTGCTTAAGGGAACACAAGCTACATAAAATTAGGCAAAATATTTGACTGTGACTTTGTTCTTCCATTTTCAAATATTGTGATCGGAACACTTTTCTGTTAAGATTGCTTTTGCTTGCTTAGATATTACTAACCAGTGAGAGCAAAAATCCCATATGGAATTTTGTACTTTACTTACTATCAGACCTGGACAACGTTCAGGCTTGGGCTGATAAGTGGCAGGTAACATTCGCGCCACACAAATGCCAGGCAATGACCATCTCCAACATGTGAGAGTCTAACCACCGCCCCTTGACATTCAACAGCATTACCATCGCCGAATCCCCCACCATCAACATCCTGGGGGTCATCATTGACCAGAAATGTAACTGGACCAGCCACATAAATACTGTGGCAACAAGAGCAGGTCAGAGGCTAGGTATTCTGCGGCGAGTGTCTCACCTTCTGACTCCCCAAAGCCTTTCCACCATCTACAAGGCACAAGTCAGGAGTGTGATGGAATACTCTCCACTTGCCTGGATGAGTGCAGCTCCAACAACACTCAAGAAGCTCGACACCATCCAGGACAAAGCAGCCCGCTTGATCGGCACCCCATCCACCACCTTAAACATTCACTCCCTCCACCACCGATGCACCGTGGTTGCAGTGTGTACCATCTACAAGATGCACTGCAGCAACTCGCCAAGGCTTCTTCGGCAGCACTTTCCAAACCCGTGACCTCTACCAGCTAGAAGGACAAGGGCAGCAAGCGCATCAGAACACCACCTCCTCCAAGTTCCCCTCCGAGTCACACATCATCCTGACGTGGAAATATATCGGCCGATCCTTCATCGTCGCTGGGTCAAAATCCTGGAACTCTCTCCCTAACAGCGCTGTGGGAGTACCTTCACCACACGGACTGCAGCGGTTCAAGAAGGCGGCTCACCACCACCTTCTCGAGGGCAATTAGGGATGGGCAATAAATGCTGGCCTTGCCAGCGACGCTCACATCCCATAAAAACAAATTTAAAAAAAGACGAGAACCTATTGTCCATTTGGGAGCTGGGAGCTGGGGAATGGAACATGTTTCTATTTTGGGCTTACACAGTGTCAAACACTCCGGGGTCATTTATTAACAAATGGGACAGCTGGTGTCAAATTCTCCTGAAACCTGCATGAGTGTCTGGCGTTAGGTTTCCCACATCAATCACCCTTACGGGTTCTCAGAGACAAACTGCCAATTCAGTGCCAAGCTGTGCCAACCTATTAGCAGTTCATGAGGCAGAATAGTTCCCACCGGTAAACGGGCCAATACTTCACAAACCCCTTTCACTGAGGTGCCTCAGTCTCAGCCAGCAGGAGAGAGAGAACTTCCTACATTACAACAGTGACTATGCTTCAAAACTACTTCATTGGCTGTAAAGCGCTTTGGGACGTCCTGAGGTCGTGAAAGGTGCTGTAGAAATGCAAGATTTATCTTACTTTCCATTGACCTAGATTATGTTGAATTCTTCAGGGGGCAAGAGATACTGACCCACTGTAACACCCACTTTATTTGCCCACATTTTTGGTGCTTAAATTACACCTTAATTAAAAGACTCATAAAAATTGGCCTCCTTATCTGGACTTCCTTCCTGCAGACTAGCTAGTGGACTAATTCCCGTCTCTGCTTTGGCCCCTCTCGCTCCAGTCAGTCCCCTTCACTAACTGGGAATTAATACTAGAACAAGAACCAAGATTTACTAGATCTTTTCAGTCTCTCCACTCCCTCTACCGTGGCTCAGTGGGTAGCACTCTCACCTCTGAGTTCAAAGGTTGTGGGTTCAAGCCCCACTCCACGAGACTTGAGCACATAATCCAGGCTGACACTCCAGTGCAGTGCTGAGGGAGTGCTGCACTGTCGGAGGTGCCATCTTTTGGATGAGACGTTAAACCGAGGCTCCATCTGCTCCCTCAGGTGGATGTAAAAGATCCCATGGCACTATTTTGAAGAAGAACAGGGGAGTTCTCCCCGGTGTCCTGGGCCAATATTTATCCCTGAACCAACATCACTAAAACTGATTATCTGGTCATTTATCTCATTGCTATTTGTGGGACCTTGCTGTGTGCAAATTGGCTGCCATGTTTCTTACATTACAACAGTGACTACACTTCAAAAATACTTCATTGGCTGTGAAGCGCTTTGGGACGCCCTGAGGTGGTGAAAGGCGCTACAGAAATGCAAGTTCTTTCTTTTCTTTATAGGTGGGTTTGAGCCACAAAGTTGTCCCACATTGCCTGCAAGGCTGAGCTTTCGGCGATGTCTGTTCCCGGCTGCAAAAATTGTGCCTCCCACCAACAAACACTTTGTAGGTCATCAAAGCCCTTTGAGAATGGCATAAAGATGGAGTGATGGAAATGTTGAAGCAGTGGTACAGGGCATGCTTCTCTGAGGTTATGGTTAGGTTTTGGGCCAGGGCAATGTGCCACGAGCTTTCCCTCATCTACTGTCTCATGGTGTAGCCAGCCTTTGAACAAGCTTTAGTCAGTAATTCTTGACAATCTGTTTTTTTTTTTAAAACTTAAGATGAATCAACCGCTGGCAAGTTTTCGGCATTCTGTTATCTGTTGCCCAAAAGAAAGATCTAGAAGCTGAGTCCTGACCAGATTGTCCAGTTACCGGGACTTGCCCCCAACCCCCACCGTGTTTACAAACACACAATTCTTGTCCCCCAGGAGCAGCGGGTGAATGAAACCAAAGTGGGATTGTCATCCAGCCCATTGCAAGCGTTGCTGTGCTTGATTGGAAGCCATTCATTCACAAAATATTGTCGACAGATTGAAATAAAAATCATACGGGGTTACTTTGTTTGTCTGACGTAACTTCAGCGGAGGAATATCGGAAATCCCAGAGTACCGGTGTAAATGTGGTAAGACTCCCCTTGCCATAGAGGGAGTGCAGCGAAGGTTCACCTGACTGATTCCTGGGATGGCAGGACTGTCGTATAAAAAGAGATTGGGTCGACTAGGCCTGTATTCACTAGAGTTTAGAAGAATGAGAGGGGATCTCATTGAAACGTATAAAATTCTGACGGGGCTAGACAGACTGGATGCAGGGAGGATGTTTCCCCTGGCTGGGGGCACTAGAATGAGGGGTCACAGTCTCAGGATAAGGGGTAGGACATTTACGACTGAGATGAGGAGAAATTTCTTCACTCAGAGGGTGGTGAACCTGTGGAATTCTCTACTACAGAAGGCTGTGGAGGCCAAGTCACTGAATATATTTAAGAAGGAGATAGATAGATTTCTAGACACAAAAGGCATCAGGGGGTATGGGGAGAGAACGGGAATTTGGTACAGAAATCCCGCCCCAACCGTGGTTTTGCCATACGCGGATTTCACGTATATACGGTTTCCACAATTTTTGCCAACCGCGGCAGTGAAATTCGCGTATCCGCGGTTTTTAATTTAGGGAAAAGGTAAATAACATGATTTTTATGCTTTTTATATTCTTTTTTATTGTGTTTATACACATTTATACTGAATTTGCCAACTGCGGTTTTACTAACCACAGGGGTTTTCAGGGACGTATCCCCCGCGGTTGGGGAGGGATTCCTGTATTGAGATAGAGGATCAGCCATGATCATATTGAATGGCGGAGCAGGCTCGAAGGGCCGAATGGCCGACTCCTGCTCCTATGTTTTCTATATTTCTATGTGACGAGGTTGGTTAATGCTCTGTCTTGTGTGCGGCTGACCCGTATCAATTGGCAAGGTCCTGGGCTCGATTGGCGGGTCTATGCCGAAATCCCGTTCGCTCATCGCTGCTGAGCTCGCTGACCTACACTGGTTCCCAGTCCGGCAACGCCTCAAATTTAAAATTCTCACCCTTGTGTCAAAATCCCTCCATGGCCTCTCCCTATCTATGTAACCTCCTCCAGCCCTAATTGCGCGTTATCTGCGCAAATTGGCTGCCACGTTTCCAACATTACAACAGTGACTACACTTCAAAAATGTACTTCATTGGCTGTGAAGCCCGTTGGGACATCCTGAGGTCAGAACAGGCGCTATAAAAATGCAAATTGTTCTTTTCTTATATGAATATATAATATGTGTCTGTGTGTGTGTGTGTGTATATATGTATCAGATAGCGGTATATTTATATATTTCATGTCCCTATCTGAGGTGCCCAGTGTATAGCCTGCTTTATCTCCAGCCTTTTAAAATCTGTTAAGAGCCTTTTGCACCTATTTAAACTTTTCTGGGGTGAAACTGGTCGACCCCAGTAGCGTGAAACAGGCCTGTAGCCAATTACACCGCTCCCCCACCCCACCAATTTTCTATTTCATTGACAAACCCCCCGCCGACCTGTGCTTTTCACCCCTCTCCTATTTATTTTAGGAAGGGTCTTCCCCTGCCTGTTATTGGATGACTACACCTGAAATATTCATCTTTCTCTCTCTCTCTCTCCGCCAGGTGAGTTACCAAGCTGCTAGGTACCACATTTTGGATTTATTGAGCAATCGATCTGGTGATTGGGGAGTCTCCGACTAGGGGACACAGCCTAAAAATTAGAGCCAGGCCTTTCAGGAGTGAAGTTAGGAAACACTTCTGAGATTGATAGATTTTTGTTAACTGAAGGTATTAAGAGATGTGGGCCAAAGGCGGGTATGTGGAGTTAGGTCACAGATCAGCCATGATCTCATTGAATGGTGGAACAGGCTGGAGGGGCTACATGGCCTCCTCCTGTTCCTATGTGTGATCCTACATGTGTGTACCATCTACAAGATGCACTGCAGCAACTCGCCAAGGCTTCTTCGGCAGCACCTCCCAAACCCGTGACCTCTTCCACCTAGGAGGACAAGGGCAGCAGGCTCAGGGGAACATTGCCACCTCCAAGTCCCCCTCCAAGTCACACACCAAAATGACTTAGAAGTATATCGCCGTTCCTTCATTGTCGCTGGGTCAAAATCCTACAACTCCCTCCCTAACAGCACTGTGGGAGTACCTTCACCACACGGACTGCAGCGGTTCAAGGTGACGGCTCACCACCACCTTCTCAAGGGCAACTAGGGATGGGCAATAAATGCTGGCTTTGCCCGCGACGCCCACACCCCATAAACACATTTAAAAAAAATCATGCAACAGAACGGAGAGTGAACAATATATCGTTTTTGCGATCAACTCACAGTCCCAGTGTTGAGTTAGCAGGTTTTTTTTCCCAAGTACAGTACATTTGCCAATTCTGTCTCTTTATAAATCTGCAGAGTAATTGGAACATGTCATATCTGCTGCTGACCCCTGCCTGCCTAATGTATCTCTGCATGTCAACATCATGACTGCTCAGAGTGCAAAAGAAAATAAAGTATGAGGACAATGTTCTCACTAGAACTCGCCCGAGAGTTTGCCAAGAAACACTCCGTTAATTAAATGAAAGTAGAAGTCTGTCCAGTTGCATAGTTAACAATTCTGAGATCACATAGTTTTTGAGGGCTAATAATTCAGGGAACACTTAATAAATTATCTTCTCATAGCTGTAACGCGATACCAATGGGATAGTGGAATAACACTCGACACTCAAATAATCGCTAATTATTACTTTTTGTCGAACCTACTCATATTAATTTGCAGTATTCTGCTTCGGAAAACCAGTTAAAATGGATTTTTTCCCCCACTCACGGCTGATCATAATCTAAGGAGAACAAAATACAGAGAGTGTTTTTGGAAGGGCCACATCTGAACCATCAACCTGTCTTGTTCCATCAGATACCCTTCTGTGTATTTCCAACAGCCTCAGCTTTTCATTTCAGATTGCCAGCATTCATTTTTTTTTTTAGATTCCTCACAGGGAGAATAAATTTCACAACGAAAGCAGTAGCAGCTTTTAAATCAAAAGTGGTCCGGCTACAAACGTCAGAATATGGCCGGGTAGGGTCCAAGATTCTCATTAATGCGGGACGGGGAATATACCTGTGTTGTTTTTTTTCTCTGTAGTTAACGACCCACTGATGAAACTGCATTCTCAAAATGACACGTTTCAAAGCAGCATTTCTGCAACTTCACCAGATCTGTTAATTAGGGGAAAAAAAGAGATATTGTCCCATTTTCTGTTAAAAGGGCAACTTTGAAAAGAATGCATTTGCATTTATACAGCCTCAGGACGTCCCAAAGTGCTTTACAGCCGTTGAAGTACTTTTGAAGTGTAGTCACTGTTGTAATGTTAGAAACGCGGCTGCCGATTTAGGCACAGCACGATCCCACAAACAGAAATGTGATAATGACCAGATCATCTGTTTTTGGTGATGTTGGTTGAGGGATAAATATTGGCTCCAGGACACTGGGGAGAACTCCCCTGCGCTTCTCCAAAATAGTGCCATGGGATCTTTTACATACACCTGAGAAGGCCGACGAGGCCACGGTTTAATGTCTCATCTGAAAGGCGGCACCTCCGACAGTGCAGCACTCCCTCAGTACTGGCACTGGGAGTGTCAGCCTGGATTATGTGCTCAAATCTCTGGAATGGAACCTGAACGCATTGACCTTTTGACGCAGAGGCGAGAGCGCTCTACCCACTGAACCACAGCTGACACTTCGAGCTCATTCAGTGTTATGTATCATGTATGTACTAACTTTGTTTGAATAAATTATAAAAACCGTGTAATCATGTTCTTAGGAAATATTTTCCTGCTCAGCTTTTGATGCTAATAAAGTCTTCCTTAAACAGTCTGATTTCTTCCTAGATTTTGAATATCTAATCTTCCAAATTCAAAAAGGAAATGTCAGTCAAACACAACGTAGGAAGGTAGGAACATAGGGACAGGAGGAGGCCATTCAGCCCCTCGAGCCTGTTCCGCCATTTAATGAGATCATGGCTGATCTGCGATCTAACTCCATATACCCGCCTCTGGCCCATATCCCTTAATACCTTTGGTTAACAAAAAGCTATCAATCTCAGATTTAAAATAAACAATTGATCTAGCATCGATTGCCATTTGCAGAAGAGAGTTCCCAACTTCTCCCACCCTTTGTGTGTAGAAGTGTTTCCTAATTTCACTCCTGAAAGGTCTGGCTCTAATTTTTAGACTCTGCCCCCTAGTCCTAGACTCCCCAACCAGCAGAAATAGTTTCTCTCTCTCTACCCTATCAGTTCCCCTTAATATCTTAAACCTTCGATCAAATCACCCCTTAACCATCTAAATTCTGGGGAATATAACCCTAATTTGTGTAATCTCTCCTCGTAACTTAACCCTTGGAGTCCGGGTATCATTCTGGTAAACCTACGCTGCACTCCCTCCAAGGCCAATATATCCTTCCTAAGGTGTGGTGCCCAGAACTGCTCCCAGTGCTCCAGGTGTGGTCTAACCAGGGTTTTGTACAGCTGCAGCATAACCTACCCCCTTGTATTCTAGTCCTCTAGATATAAAGGCCAGCAATCCATTAGCCTATTTGATTATTTTCTGTACTTGTTCATGACATTTTAATGATCTATGTACTTGGACTCTCAAGTCTCATTGGATCTCCACTGTTTTTAGCCTTTCACCATTTACAAAGTACCCTGTTCTATCCTTTTTAGGTCCAAAGTGGATGACCTCACATTTACCTACATTGAAATCCATTTGCCACAGTTTTACCCATTCAATTAATCTGTCGCTATCCCTTTGTAATTTTATGCTTTCTTCTACACTGCCTATGCTGCCGCCTATCTTTGTGTCATTGGCAGATTTGGATATATGACTTTCTATGCCATCATCTGAGTCGTTAATAAATACAGTGAATAGTTGAGGCCCCAACACAGATCCCTGCAGGACACCACTAGTCACATCCTGCCAATTTGAGTACCTGCCCATTATTTCCCTAATAAAATAGCAAAATACTGCGGATGCTGGAAATCTGAAATAATAACAGAAATGCTGGAAACACTCAGCAGGTCAGCCAGCATCCGTGGAGAGAGAAACAGGGTTAATGTTTCAGGTCGATGACCCTTCGTCAGAACTGGAAAAAGTTAGACATGTAACAGATTTTAAGCAGATGCAGAATCAGGGAAAGGGGGGAGAGGAGGAAAGAACAAAAGGGACGGTCTGTGACAGGATGGAAGGCAGGAGAGATTAAGGGGGCTAAATTCGGTTGATTTGTGCCTAAGAGGGCGCTAACGGAGCGCAAATTGACTAGCGCCTGGGCGCGGCACCGCTAACACCTCCCGCAAAATTCAGCGGGAGTTTAGCGGTGTTGCGGCGCTGCGTCGCTGGTGATGACGTCATCGCCATGTGCAGCGTCCCGCTCGCGCCCCGTCTGTAACATTGGGTGGCGCCCCCCGACTTACCGCCGGTCACTATGTCCGCCGGGATCAGGGGGGCCCTACCTGCGGCCGGGGCGGCGCTGGTTAAAGGGGAGGTGCCGGGTGACCATTTTTGTTGCTGGCCGCCTGCCAGCACCTGCCCCCGTTGCGGTCCCCGGCCCCCCGTGAAGCCCCCCCGCGGGGTACCGGCTGCTCGCCATAAGCCCGGCACTCCTCTTGAGAGCCGGGCTCTTTTGCCAGCACTCCCGATCCCTGGTGGCCCAGCTGGGCGTCGGGATACGCTTCACCAGGCCCCTCCCCTTACAGTAGCACCCCTCCTCCCTCTCGGGGCGCTACCTTGGAAAATCGGCCGCGGGGGCGCTAACTTTTTCGGGGCGCTACCCAATTTTTACCCCTAAATGTTGCAAATGGGGATGGAAGAATAATCAACAGCTGCCACCTGCAAATATAGGGGCGGGGTTATAGTCTGAAATTGTTGAACTCGATGTTGAGTCCAGAAGGCTGTAAAGTGTCTAATCGAAAGATGAGGTGCTGTTCCTCGAGCTTACGTTGGAACAGTGTAAGAGGCCGAGGACAGAGAGATCAGAGTGGGAATGGAGCAGTGAATTAAAGTGACAGGAGACTGGAAGCTCGGGGTCGCCCTTACAGACTGAACGGAGGTGTTCCTCAAAGCGGTCACCCAATCTGCATTTGGTCTCCCCAATGTAGAGGAGACCGCATCGTGAGCAGCGAATACAGTATACTAGATTGCAAGAAGTACAAGTAAATCGCTGTTTCACCTGGAAGGAGTGTTTGGGGCCCTGGACAGTGGGAAGGGGGGAGGTAAAAGGGCAGGTGTTGCATCTCCTGCGCTTGCATGGGAAGGTGCCGTGGGAAGGGGAGGGGCTGTTGGGGATGATAGAGGAATGGACCAGGGTGTTGTGGAGGGAGCGGTCCCTTCGGAATGCTGAAAGGGGAGGTGAGGGGAAGATGTGTTTGGTGTGGGATCACGCTGGAGGTGACGGAAATGGTGGAGGATGATCCGTTGAATGTGGAAGCTGGTGGGGTGAAAGGTGAGGACAAGGGGAACCCTAGCATGGTTCTGGGAGGGAGGGGAAGGGGTGAGAGCAGAAGTGCGGGAAATGGAACTGACACGGTTGAGCGCCATGACAACCACAGTAGAGGGGAATCTTCAGTTGAGGAAAAAGGAAGACATATCGAAAGCACAAATATGGAAGGTGGCATCGTCAGAACAGATGTGGCGGAGATGGAGAAACTGGGAGAATGGAATAGAATCCTTACAGGAAGTGGGGTGGGAGGAAGTGTAGCCCAGGTAGCTGTGGGAGTCAGTGGGCTTGTAGTGAATGTTTGTCAATAACCTATCCCCAGAGATGGAGACGGAGAAGTCGAGGAAGGGAAGGGAAGAGTCGGAGATGGACCATGTGAAGGTGAGGGAAGGGTGGAAATTGGAAGCAAAGTGAATGAAATTATCTAGTTCAGGGCGAGAGCAGGAAACGGCACTGATACAGTCATCAATGTACCGGAAAAAGAGGTGAGGGAGGGGACCCGAGTAGGACTGGAACAAAGAGTGTTCCACATATCCCACAAAAAGGCAGGCATAGCTAGGACCCATGCGCGTTCCCATAGCAACACCTTTAATTTGGAGGAAGTGAGTGGAGTCAAAGGAAAAGTTGTTCAATGTGAGAACAAGTTCAGCCAGGCGGAGGAGGGTGGTGGTGGATGGGGACTGGTTGGGCCTCTGTTCAAGGAAGAAGCAGAGCGCCCTCAAGCCGTCCTGGTGGGGGATGGAGGTGTAGAGGGATTGGACGTCCATAGTGAAAAGGTGACGGTTGGAAACTGGAAACTGTTAAAGTGGCGGAGGGCGTCGAAAGAGTCGCGAATATAGGTGGGAAGTGACTGGAGAAGGGGAGAAAAGATAGAGTTGAGATAGGAAGAGATAAGTTCCGTGGGGCAAGAACAGGCTGAAACGATGGGTCTACCAGGGCAGTCCTGTTTCTGCCATCCCCATTTGCAACATTTAACTACTCCTGCCTTTCACCCTATCACAGACCGTCCCTTTTGTTCTTTCCCCCTCTCCCCCCTTTCCCTACCTCTGCACCTGCTTAAAACCTGTTACATCTCTAACTTTTTCCAGTTCTGACAAAGGGTCATAGACCTGAAACGTTAACTCTGCTTCTCTCTCAAGTGCTTTCTGGAAGTCCATATAAACAACATCCATCGACATTCCCCTGTCCACTACTTTAGTCACCTCTTCAAAAATTTCAGTCAGGTTTGTCAGGCATGACCTGCCTTTCACAAATCCATGCTGGCTCTCTCTGATCAACAGAAAATGTTTGCGGTGTTCAGTCACCCTATCCTTAATTATAGACTCTAGAGGGGAAAAATTGAGTCACGCCCCCTCTGGGGTGCTAACTCCGCCCTGGAAAAATTAATGCCCCACGGCCGAAATTGAGTGGTAACGCCCCTAGCGGGAAATTGTAGCTCTACCGGAAGCGCCCTGCCTCCCTCTTGGGGTGCTGCGAGGGAATATCGCGGCGCTATGTGGCACGGCATCGCAGGCCTTGCTCCCCTTATTAAAGGGGAGGGGCCTTGCGCAGCGCAACCCGGGCCCCGGGCGGCCAGCAACAAAAATGGCCGCCTGGCCCCTCGCCTTTAAATAGCGCCGCCCCGGCCGCAGGTTGGCCCCCCTGACCCCGTTGGACATAGCACAAGTAAGGAGTATGATGGAATACTCTCCACTTGCCTGGATGAGTGCAGCTCCAACAACACTCAAGAAGCTCGACACCATCCAGGACAAAGCAGCCCGCTTGATTGGCACCCCATCCACCGCCTTAAACATTCACTCCCTCCACCACCAGCGTACCGTGGCTGCAGTGTGTACCATCTACAAGATGCACTGCAGCAACTCGCCAAGGCTTCTTCGACAGCACCTCCCAAACCTGCGACCTCTTCCACCTAGAAGGACAAGGGCAGCAGGCGAATGGGAACACTACCACCTCCAAGTTCCCTCCAAGTCACACACCATCCTGACTTGGAAGTATATTGCCGATCCATCATCGTCGCTGGGTCAAAATCCTGGAACTCCCTCCCTAACAGCACTGTGGGAGTACCTTCACCACACGGACTGCAGCGGTTCAAGAAGGTGGCTCACTAGCACCTTCTCAAGGGCAATTAGGGATGGGCAATAAATGCTGGCCTTGCCAGTGATGCCCACATCCCATAAACGAATAGAAAAAAAATTGGCTGCCGCGTTTCCTACATTACAACAGTGACTATATTTCAGAAGTACTTCATTGGCTATAAAGCGCTTTGGGATGTCCTGAGGTCATTAAAGGTGCTATAGAAATGCAGGTCTTTCTTTATATGATGAAAGTTTATACATTTATTCAAACTGGCAACAGTGAAATAACACAAACAAACAGTGGTCTAAACTCTCTCCTCACTCACTGTGCTTAACCTTGTTGTAACCCCACACATAGCTACCGCGCTCTTGCTATGCGCCTGTTGTCAACGATCCTATTGTCTTTCTTGACAATTGTAATTAGGAATAAAACGTTTACCATTAGTATTAGCATCTTGGGACATTTTACTAGATAAAAGCTGCAAACTGTTGTATAATAACTTCATATGTAGAAAGTGCTAATGTGAAATTTATATAAAAATACCTATCAAAACCATTATGACCTCTGACCTTGCACCCAAAACATATTGTAGTATCAATAATTGTGTAGTTCAAGAACATAAGAAATAGGAGCAGGAGTAGGCCACTCGGCCCCTCGAGCCTGCTCCGCCATTCAATAAGATCATGGCTGATCTTCAACCTCAACTCCACTTTCCCGTCTGATCTCCATATCCCTTGATTCCCCTACAGATCAAAAATCTATCGATCTCTGTCTTGAATATACTCAACGACTCAGCATCCACCGCCCTCTGGGGCAGAGAATTCCCACCCTCTGAGTGAAGAAATTCCTCCTCATCTCAGTCTTAAATGGCCGACCCCTTATCCTGAGACTGTGCCCCCTAGTTCTAGACTCTCCAGCCAGGGGAAACAGCCTCTCAGCATCTACCCTGTCAATCCCCCTCAGAATCTTGTATGGTTCAATGAGATCACCTCTCATTCTTCTAAACTCCAGAGAGTATCGGCCCATTCTACACAATCTCTCATCATAGGACAACCCTCTCATCCCAGGAATCAATCTAGTGAACCTTTGTTGCACCGCCTCCAAGGCAAGTATATCCTTCCTTAGATAAGGAGACCAAAACTGTGCACTGTACTCCAGGTGTGGTCTCACCAAGGCCCTGTACAATTGTAGCAAGACTTCCTTACTCTTATACTCCAACCCCCTTGCAATAAAGGCCAACATGCCATTTGCCTTCCTCATTGGTTGCATGTTAACGTTTGTACCTCCATATTAACTTATAAATGGACAGACTTTAACTGGGAGTTGATAGTACTCGCTTAGAATCCACAAACTAATGATCACAAAGTTTCTGGAAAGTTCTATCCTATGCAAATATAATTGGTTATTTACAGGAATTTATTTGAAGTAACAGAACAAAAACAGTGGAGATCAGTCAGTAAGACGCTGAAAGGTATCAGAGAGGAAAGGAAATTAAGTGTGTATACTTATTAAATACAGTCCTTCTGAGCTAAAGAAAGAAAGACTTGCATTTCTATAGCGCCTGTCATGGCCTCAGGGAATCCCAAAGTGCTTTACAGCCAATGAAGTACTTTTGAAGTGGAGTTGCTGTTGTAATGCAGGAAGGGGAGCAGCCAATTTATGCACAGCAAGCTCCCACAAACAGCAACGTGATAATGACCAGATAATCTGCTTTATTGATGTTGGTTGAGGGATAAATGTTGGCCCCAGGACACACTCCCCTGATCTTGTTCCAATACTGCTGTGGTTTTTTTACATCCACCTGACAGGGTAGACGGTGCCTCTGTTTAACATCTCATCTCAAAGACGGCACCTCCGATAGTGTAGCGCTCCCTCAGCACTGCACTGGTAGCATCAGCTTAGATTTTGTGCTCAAGTCTCGTGGAGTGGGGCTTGAACCCACAGCCTTCTGACTCAGAGGCGAGAAGGCTGACACCGTACTGAACCAAGTTGTGCTTGTCTAGCTGAGTAGGTCTTGGTCCATTGACATAACTGACGGCGGAGAATTTTGAAGGGATTCCTGGTGCTTCTATAGACTCATGTGCAAGGGACTGTTTTACAAAAATCAGGTGATTGTCTTGGTGCGATCAGCTGAAAGGCCACGTCCCACCGCGGCACCGCAGTCCTCAGACCGAGACAAGGAGAGTTAGCGGATTCTCGTAACGCAATAGTGAGTGAAAGTGGAGCAAAAGTGGGCCAAGGCTGAGCCCTGATGAAGGTGTTGCCATCAAGCGAATCCAGGCAGCTGACACGAGGAGTTATCTGTAACGACAGATCGCATGGTGATGAAAGGACGGTGTCAGGGTTAAGACCTTTCCATAGTTCAAATTCCAAGGGTCTGATTGGAGGTCAATGTAAGTTGCTATGAATAAAAAGGAAAATATTGGAAGCTTGGAATATAAACAGAAAATGCTGCAACTATCCGTCAGCATCTCTCACAAGAGAAGGCAAGTTTTCATGTTTTGGGTCCGTGTCCTTCGTCAGAATTGCAACAGTGACTGAGGTAATGTTCCTGTTCCTGGAATGAATCGGTATTTGGTTTGTTTTTACTAAAGCTCATATCTGACGCTCTCTTCCTGTGACCAAACCCTTTAGAGACTTTGATCTTCTTGTCAAAGCTTGCTTCACACGCCAGAGGAGTAAATGGGGTGGGGGGAACAAAAAGAATAGCACAGTTAGCCCGTGTTGAGTCGTACTAGTGGGTGGACTCAGGCTCACAACAGTAGAAGGCTTGGCTATCCCGCTCTCAAAGGCCAATACTCTCCAGTCGAGGGTCGAATACTTACAGTCATCGGTACTGTCACTGCCTAGTCTGGAATGTCTGAAGAGATAATTACTAGTCCTAGCCCTTTTCGGGCTACCCCGGAACAGGCGTATTCCCCAGATGTTCACCTTCAACTAAAGTTAAAGATAGCCAAATTCTATAAGACACTTAATTGAGTCTAAAGATTCAGACTATCTCTCCCTAAAGGAAAGGAACGATGTGAAGATGTTACTGTCCTCCGGATAGCACGTTTAATAAGTTTAACTAGAGTGCAGTTTTGGTCGCCTTATCTGAGGAAAGATGTTCTTGCCATGGAGGGAGTGCAGCGAACATTCACCAGACTGATACCTGGGATGGCAGGAATGACGTATGAGGAGAGATTGGGTCGATTGGGCTTATACTCGCTGGAGTTTAGAAGAATGAGAGGGGATCTCATTGAAACTTATAAAATTCTAACAGGCCTGGACAGACTGGATGCAGGAAGGATGTTCCCGATGGCCGGGGAGTCCAGAACCAGGGGTCACAGTCTAAGGATAAGGGGTAAGCCATTTAGGACAGAGATGAGGAGGAATTTCTTCACCCAGAGAGTGGTGAACCTGTGGAATTCTTTGCCACAGAAGGCAGCGGAGGCCAATTCATTAAATATATTCAAGAAGGAGTTGGATATATTTCTTAAGGCTAAAGGGATCAAGGGATATGGGGAGAAGGCAGGGACAGGGTACTGAATTTGGATGACCAGCCATGATCTCATTGAATGGCGGAGCAGGCTCGAGGGGCCAAATAACCTACTCCTGCTCATATCTTCTATGTTTCTATGTAACCTTCCGGATATTATGAGGGTCCAGAATACCCCCCAGAATTCTGCAACTCCTCACAAAAGAGTGTACAGAAATTGAGTTTGCGAGTTTATACAGAAATACTACTTGAGACAATTCTAAAAATATATAAATTTATTTAAGAGCCGACATACAGTTAACAGCTGTTGATTCAATCGCAACTTTTGCAGTTCAAAATACAATTAGCTTACACAATCTTATTCTCAGAGATCCTTATTCTCAATTCTTAACTTCGTTACATTTCCACTCTTCTACTTATTCTTAATCCAGAATATCCACCAAAATTAAATACCTTGATTACCCGAGACTCAAAGTTAAAAACTTACAGAGCGTGCCTGTGAAGTTGAGAAATGTTTGCCCTTCCAGCGACTTCTGACTTTCCATCTGAAAAGGTCTATTGTTATATCCTTTTTGCAGTAGTAAATCCTTTGAAGTTTTCTGCTGATGTAAGCTAATTATCTCTAAGTCATCCTCTGTTGACTTTTTTATATTCTTACTGTCAATTTAGCCGTTATCTTTTAGAATCCTGTCTCTGTGTTTAGGTGTTTCAAAAACTTATCATAAAAATAATATGACAGTAGTATTTATTTTCTTAGCGAAGGTTTTCCATTCAATTCTTAATATTGGCTTAACTGTTTATAACCACAGACTCCTGTCTCTGTGGTGTTCCAAGTTCAATACAAACACAATGTAATTGCTTGGTTTACCTATTGAAGTCATATTTTCAAAGTGTTCTGTAGGCATCTATGTAAATTAAAACCACTTCAACCAGGGTGTTTCATGCATTTCTAGCTATCTCAATTGGTTGCATATATAATCTTATGTTTCCTGTCTTTCATTTGATGTTACTTTTATGAAGGCACATGGTTTTTTAATATTCTGTATTTCTGTTTCCCTGAGTGTTAGTTTTTAACCCTTTACTTGGGTCATTCCATTGTGTTTCTCCCAAACTCCAGATCTTCTGGAAGCACCGAACTGATATTTCAATAGGGCCATTGTTTTAGCATTAACAATCAATTCCCATTTCAAAAGCCTGTGTGGTTTTTACAGCTTGTGTTATCAAACCAACCCATCTCAGAAGCCTGTTTTGACACAGTTTGTGTCGCCGAGGCTTTAGATTTTTAAACCCAGTATATCATGTATTAATAATATCAGAAATCTGTTCATAGGATGGTGTATCTATTGGAATATGGCTTATTCCATCACATGGCCACTTCATCAACAACAACTTGTATTTATATAGCACCTTTAACTTAGTAAAACATCCCAAGGCGCTTCACTGGAGTGTTATCAAACTAAATTTGACACCGAGCCGAAGGCGGAGATATTATGACAAGAGGTAGGTTTTAAGGAGTGTCTTTAAAGGAGGAGAGAGAGGTAGAGGGCGGAGAGGTTTAGGGAGGGAATTCCAGAGTTTAGGGCCTCGGCAGCTGAAGGCACGGCCGCCAATGATGGAGTGAAGGGAGTCGGGGATGCACAAGAGGCCAGAATTGGAGGAACGCAGAAATCTCGGCGCGTTGTAGGGCTGGAGGAGGTTACGGAGGTAGGGAAGGGCGAGGCAATGGAGGGATTTGAATACAGGGATGAGAATTTTTGGGGTGTTGGCAGCAAGCCACTTGGGAGCAGAGGTGGATGGCTATGGTCTGTGGGACCTTATCCCAGTGCAGTTCAGAGCATTTATAAAACAGCAGAAACAGATGGGGGAAGGAAAGGCCAGGGAAAGCTTTAACCTCACAGGAACTGCCCAGTAAAAATCTCTAATCTAGCGTAAGAGCTTCCAGACCGAATTATTATCCAGTGTTTGTTATGAGGGGACGATTTTAACCCCTACCCATCCCAGGTTACTTAACCATCTGGAAGATGCCCGGATCCCACCGATAGCAATTATTACTCAGACTTCTGGATGGGCAGCTAAGTCACCGCCCAAAGCCAATGAGGTCCTTTTGAAATATGTGTATTGGGGTCCCATGAGGCTCCAATAGCGATTTTAACTCTTATGTGGCTCCGTGTCGATTCTTAGTTTATCGTAGTTCTTTTGTGTTTTTTCACTGATTCTCATTTCTACTCCTGTAGATAGATCGCACTGCTGTCAATCCAAAACCCATGCTTGCACAATAGAAAAAAATTCTTCAGTACATTCTCAACTACATAACACTTCAGGACTAATTCATTGTGTGAACTGCTTTGAGATGATTCTACGAGAAATGATCAGGAGCTTTATCAATAGAAACATAGAAGATAGGAGCAGGAGTAGGCCATTCGGCCCCTCGAGCCTGCTCCGCCATTCAATGAGATCATGGCTGATCATCCAAGTTCAGTACCCGGTCCCTGATTTCTCCCCATATCCCTTGATCCCTTTAGCCTTAAGAAATATATCCAACTCCTTCTTGAATATATTTAATGAATTGGCCTCCACCGCCTTCTTTGGCGGAGAATTCCACAGGTTCACCACTCTCTGGGTGAAGAAATTCCTCCTCATCTCTGTCCTAAATGGCTTACCTCTTATCCTTAGACTGTGACCCCTGGTTCTGGACTCCCCGACCATCGGGAACATCCTTCCAGCATCTAGTCTGTCTAGTCCTATTAGAATTTTACAAGTTTCGATGAGATCCCCTCTCATTCTTCTAAACTCCAGTGAGTACAAGCCCAATCGACTCAATCTCTCCTCATACGTCATTCCTGCCATCCCAGGTATCAGCCTGGTGAATCTTCGCTGCACTCCTTCCATGGCAAGAACATCCTTCCTCAGATAAGGTAACCAAAACTGCACACAATACTCAAGATGTGGTCTCACCAAGGCCCTGTACAACTGCAGCAAGACATCCTTATTCCTGTACTCAAACCCTCTCGCTACGAAGGCCAACATACCATTTGCCTGCTTAACCGCCTGCTGCACTTGCATGCTTACTTTCAGCGACTGATGCACAAGGACACCCAGGTCTCATTGCACTTCCCCTTCTCCCAATCTATAGCCATTCAGATAATAATCTGCCTTCCTGTTTTTGACACCAAAGTAGATAACCTCGCATTTATCCACGTTATATTGCATCTGCCATGCTTTTGCCCAATCACCCAACCTGTCTAAATCATACTGGAGTTTCTCGGCATCCTCCTCACAGCACACACGCCCACCCAGCTTTGTGTCGTCTGCAAACTTGGAGATATTACATCTAGTTCCCTCGTCCAGATCATTAATATATATTGTGAATAGCTGGGGTCCAAGGACCGATCCCTGCGGTGCCCCACTAGTCACTGCCTGCCACTCGGAAAAAGACCTGTTTATTCCAACTCTTTGCTTTCTGTCTGCCAACCAGTTCTCTATCCAAGTCAATACCTTGCCCCCAATCCCATGTGCCTTAACTTTACACGCTAATCTCTTATGCGGGACCTTATCAAAAGCCTTTTGAAAGCCCAAATACACCACATCCACTGGTTCTCCCTTATCTATTTTACCAGTTACTTCCTCAAAAAATTCCAGTAGATTAGACAAGCAAGATTTACCTTTTGTAAATCCATGTTGACTTTGTCCGATAGATTTCCCCTTCTCCTTTTCCTCCTTCTCTCCCCTTCCCCGCTCTCCATTTCATCCTCATCACCCTCCCCTCTCCCACTCCCATCATTACCTCCCCCTCTTCCCATTTCTCCCCTTCCCTCCCCTCCCCCTCTCTCCATTTCTCCCCTTCTCTCCCCTTCCCCCTCTCCATTTCTCCCTTCTCTCCCCTTCCCCTCTCTCCATTTCTCCCCTTCTCTCCCCTTCCCTCTCTCCATTTCTCCCCTTCTCTCCCCCTCCCCTCTCTCCATTTCTCCCCTTCTCTCCCCTTCCCCTCTCTCTCCATTTCTCCCCTTCTCTCCCCCTCCCCTCTTCCCATTTCTCCCCTCATCTCCCTTCCCTCTCCCCATTTCTCCCCTCATCACTCTCTCCTCTCCCCCCATCTCCCTTTTTAGCATTCAGTGGAGGACAGTCACAATGTTTATCTTCATTGAGCTGGACAAAGCCTTGTGTAAGAACTGAAATGTTTGGACCAGGTTGTTAGCGACTCCTCTTTGTTTCTTTGTAAACTCAAGGTTCCTTTACTGCGGCGTCCTCTTACAAAAATGCTGCAATCCCACCGGTCAGCTTGCTGCTCAAAGTGCTCTCCCTCAGAGCAGGAATTCTCTTGTGACCTCAGACTATCTTCGGGATCCGAGTATTATTTAAGCACAAATAAATACCTCAGCCACATGCCCATTGTTCCTGTGTGTATCTAGGCAGCAAATGCTGACAGAATGTTACAACATGCTGGGATCAAGTGAGTTTCATTCTGTCTTCACGCCCCCGTGCATACTGATCATAAGTTAGAGTTGGAAACCTTGACAGGATAGACACCGAGAAACTACCTCCTCTGGAGGGGAACATCAAAGGCAACAACAACTTGCATTTATAGAGCGCAGTTAACGTAGCAAAACGCCCCATGGCGCTTCACAAGAGCGATCTGAATAAAACCATTTTTTGACACCGAGACACAGAAGGAGATGTCAGGACAGGCGACCAAAAGCTGGGTCAAAGAGTTCGGTTTTAAGGAGCATCTTAAAGGAGGAGAGAGAGGCGGAGCGGTTTAGGGAGGGAATTCCAGAGCTTGGGGCCCAGGCAACTGAAGGCACGGCCGCCAATGGTCAAGCACAAGGGGACATAATCTTCAAATTAGAGTTAGGCCATTCAGGGCTGAAATTAGGAAGCACGTTTTTCACACAAAGGGTAATAGAAATCTGGAACTCACTCCCCCAAAAAGCCTTTGGATGTTGGGGCAATAGATAGGTTTTTATTAGGTAAATTTATCAAAGGATATGGAGCAAAGGCAGGTACATGGAGTTGAGGTGCAGATCAGCCATGTTCTCATAGAATGGTGGGCCAGGCTCGAGGGGCTGAATGGCCTCCTCCTGTTCCTATGTTGTCTAATTTCCCCACCCTGAGCCCAAGAGGCCTGAGACCAATTATTAGCATTCCTATAGCCATTCCTCTGGATCAGCTAACTCAGCATAGAGCAGGGATTGAACTTGGGACTCGCCTGGTCAATGGGATTTCATTCCCATGGGGGTCAATGCATTTACCAATAGAGACATAGGAGAGCTGAAATCACCATTGCTTTCATTAACTTATCATTTCACAATTGTAACATTTAAATACAATGGCCTAGAAATTCACTTTGGGGCGGCCAGCTCGCTTGCGCCCAAAAGTTAGCGCTGGGCGGGGAGCCATTAGCGATCGTCAGATATTCAGTGTTTGCGCCCCAATTCGGAACCGGGCGCTATACCAGGGTGTGCCCGCCTCCGCTTGGGGCGCTGACACTGAATTTCAGCGCTCTTGGCGCCGCTGCGCCAGCCGCTGCGGAGCGGCAGGCTGCGGTACTGCAGGCCTCCTCCTTCTCTTAAGGGGGAGCTGCCTGCAACGGGGAGATCGCCGCTGGAGAGTGCCAGCAAATGAGCCCGGCACCACGGAGAAGTGCCGGGTTCGCGGAAAGCAGCCAGCAATGCCGCGGGGGGGGGGGTGGAGGAGGCCGGGGAAGGAGGTGCGGGCAGGCGGCCGCCGAAAAAGCGGCCGGCCGCACCTTCCCCTTTAAAGCGCCCCACTAAGGCTACAGCACGGCCCCGTTTTCTGGTCGCTGTTTGCGGCCGCTTCGGAGGAGGCGGCCGCTACTAAATATGGGGATCGGGCTGGTTTCGGGGCGGAACCGGGGCACTGCGCACACTGATGACATCATCGGTGCCGGCGCAGCGCTAACGGCTACCGCCGCCAATACCGCTGCGCTGAATATCAGCGCAAACTCATTTTTGGCACAGAAGCCCTCTTTAGGCAGTAACTGGCCGCAAAGCTGGCAGCGCCTTAATGAATTTCTAGGCCAATGATTTGGAAGTCAAAGTGAAGTTATTCAATTTATAATTCTAGTTGAAGAGGTCTTGAGAGAATTGCTAATACTTTGATACTAAACCCCTGTTACTCTTTTTAAGCCCCACTCCAGAGACTTGAGCACATAATCCAGGCTGTCACTCCAGTGCAGTGCTGAGGGAGTGCGGCACTGTCAGTGGTGCCGTCTTTTGGATGAGACGTTAAATCGAGGTCCCGTCTGCCCTCTCAAGTGGACGTAAAAGATTCCATGACATTATTTTGAAGAAGAGCAGGGGAGTTCTCCCTGGTGTCCTGGCCAATATTTATCCCACAACTCAAATTGCTAAAAACAGATGATCTAGTCATTATCACATTGCTGCTTGTGGGAGCTTGCTGTGCACAAATTGGCTGCCAAGTTTCCTACATTACAACAGTGACTCCACTTCAAAAAGTACTTCATTGGCTGTAAAACACTTTGGGGCGTGCTGAGGTTGTGAAAGGCGCTATAGAAATGCAAGTCTTTCTTTCTATCTTGCCAAGTGTATTTTGGGTAAAATATACATTGAAAGATGAGTTCTCCAGAATCCCTCACTCCTTGTACCAAAGCTGAAGGCCCTAAAGAGCATGAACGAGTAGAGATTGATTCAACCATATTATTAGTTACAAATGTATAGCTCTGATTAGTGGGGGGGAGGTTTCTAGAGAGCAAATAATAGAAATGACAACAGAGAAGGTCATAGACTTAGGTAGCAGTGGGGGAATTAAAAAGCAGAATGTGTCAGGAAGGGACAGAAGGTATGGAGCAAAAAGTAAAGTACTAAAAAGGGAAAAAACAGGAACTAAGTGTTACAAAACATATTTGAAAGTTCTTTATCTGAATGCACGTAGCATTCGTAACAAAATGATTGAGTTAATGGCACAAATAACGACATATGGGTATGATCTTGTGGCCATTACAGAAACATGGCTGCAGGGTGACCATGACTGGGAATTAAACATACCAGGTTATTTAACAATCAGGAAGGACAGGCAGGAAGGGAGAGGAGGTGGGGTGGCTATGTTAATAAAGGAAGGAATCACTATAATACAGAGAAATGATATTGGGTCAAAGGAGCAGGATAGTGAAACAGTTTGGGTGGAGATAAGGAATAATAAGGGGAAAAAAACACTAGTGGGTGTAGTCTATAGGCCTCCGAACAGTTGCAACTCTGTTGGACGGAGTATTAATCAGGAAATAGTTGAGGCTTGTAATAAGGGAACAGCTATAATTATGGGGGATTTTAATTATCATATTAACTGGACAAATCAAATTGGGCAGAGCAGCCTTGAGGATGAGTTTATTGAGTGTATTAGGGATGGGTTTCTTGAGCAGTATGTAACTGAACCGACCAGGGGGCAAGCAACCTTAGATTTGGTCCTGTGTAATGAGACAGGATTAATTAAAAATGTCCTAGTAAAGGATCCCCTTGGAATGAGTGACCATAACATGGTTGAGTTCCATATTCAATTAGAGGGTGAGAAGGTTGGATCTCAAACAAGCGTGCTGAGCTTGAATAAAGGAGACTATGAAGGTATGAGAGCGGAATTGATTAGAGTGGACTGGGAAAATAGATTAAAGGGTAAGACGGTACATGATCAGTGGTGTACATTTCAGGAGTTATTTTACAACTTCCAAAAAAAATATATTCCACTGAGGAAAAAAGAGTGTAAAAGAAAAGATAGCCATCTGTGGCTAAGTAAAGTAATTAAGGATAGTATCCGACTAAAAACAAGGGCATATAAGGTAGCCAAATCTAGTGGGAGGATGGAAGATTGGAAAGTCTTTAAAAGACAGCAAAAAATAACTAAAAGATTGATTAAGAAAGGGAAGATAGATTATGAAAGTAAATTAGCAAAAAATATAAAAACAGACAGTAAAAGTTTCTATAGTTATATAAAAAGAAAAAGGGTGGCTAAAGTAAATGTTGGTCCCTTAGAGGATGACACCGGGAAATTAATGGTGGGAAACATGGAGACGGCAAAAACACTGAACAATTATTTTGTATCAGCCTTTACAGTGGAGGACACTAAGAATATCCCAACACTGGACAAACAGGGGGCTCTAGGGGGGGAGGAACTAAATACGATTAAAATCACTAAGGAAGTGGTACTTGGTAAAATAATGGGACTCAAGGCGGATAAATCCCCTGGACCTGATGGCTTGCATCCTAGGGTCTTGTGGGAAGTAGCGGTAGGGATTGCGGATGCATTGGTAATAATTTTCCAAAACTCACTGGACTCAGCAATGGTCCCAGCAGATTGGAAAACTGCTAATGTAACACCCTTATTTAAAAAGGGTAGTAGGCAGAAGGCTGGAAACTATAGACCTGTTAGCCTAACATCTGTGGTTGGTAAAATGTTAGAGTCCATTATTAAGGAGACAGTAACGGGACATTTGGATAAACATAATTTAATAGGACAAACTCAGCATGGTTTCATGAAGGGGAAGTCATGTTTGACAAATTTGCTGGAGTTTTTTGAGGAAGTAACATACAGGGTGGATAAAGGGGAACCAGTGGACGTAGTGTATTTAGACTTCCAAAAGGCATTTGACAAGGTGCCACACAAAAGATTATTGCTCAAGATAAAAAATCACGGGATTGGGGGTAATATTCTGGCGTGGGTGGAGAATTGGCTCTCTAACAGAAAGCAGAGAGTTGGGATAAATGGTTCGTTCTCAGATTGGCAACCAGTAACTAGTGGTGTTCCGCAGGGGTCAGTGCTGGGTCCCCAACTCTTTACAATCTACATTAACGATTTGGAGGAGGGGACCGAGTGTAACATATCAAAGTTTGCAGATGATACAAAGATGGGACGGAAAGTAGTGAGTGAGGAGGACATAAAAAACCTGCAAAGGGACATAGACAGGCTAAGTAAGTGGGCAGAGATTTGGCAGATGGAATACAATACTGGAAAGTGTGAGGTTATGCACTTTGACAGGAAAAATCATAGAGCAAGTTATTATCTTAATGGCAAGAAACTGGAAAGTACTGTAGTACAAAGGGATCTGGGGGTCCTGGTGCACAAAACTCAAAAGGTTAGTATGCAGGTGCAGCAAGTGATCAAGAAGGCCAATGGAATGTTGGCTTTTATTGCTAGGGGGATGGAATATAAAAACAGGGAGGTATTGCTGCAGTTGTACAAGGTATTGGTGAGACCGCACCTGGAATACTGCATACAGTTTTGGTGTCCATACTTAAGAAAAGACGTACTTGCTCTCGAGTCAGTACAAAGAAGGTTCACTCGGTTAATCCCGGGGATGAGGGGGTGGTCATATGAGGAGAGGTTGAGTAGATTGGGACTCTACTCATTGGAGTTCAGAAGAATGAGAGGCGATCTTATTGAAACATATAAGATTGTGAAGGGGCTTGATTGGGTGGATGCGGTGAGGATGTTCCCAATGATGGGTGAAACTAGGACTAGGGGGCATAATCTTAAAATAAGGGGCTGCTCTTTCAAAACTGAGATGAGGAGAAACTTCTTCACTCAGAGGGTGGTAGTTTTGTGGAATTTGCTGCCCCAGAAAGCTGTGGAAGCTACATCATTAAATAAATTTAAAACAGAAATAGATAGTTTCCTAGAAGTAAAGGGAATTAAGGGTTACGGGGAGCGGGCAGGAAATTGGACATGAGTCTAGGTTCGGAATGGTCATGGCCCTGTGGGTAGTGGAGTGGGCCCAGGGGCCGTGTAGCCTGGTTCTGCTCCTACTGTGTTCTAATTCTGTGTTAGATTTCAGGAGATGGTTTTATTCCTGTTCCTGGCTGGGGTGGAGATCGCCTTTACAGAAGGTAAGTACTGTAGAAAATATAGGGACAGAGTGATCTCCTGGAAGAATTTCGATCGCCTAGATGGGTCGGAGAGGAATTTCCCAGATTTTTTTCTCCCAAATTGGCCATTGGGTCTTTATCTGGTTTTTCGCCTCTCCCGGGAGATCACATGGGTTCGGGTGGATGCAGAGTGATAGAAGATTTGAGGTTAGGATCAGATCAGCCATGATCTTATTGAATGGCGGAGCAGGCTCGAGGGGCCAATTGGCCTACTCTTGCTCCTATTTCTTATGTTCTTATGTTCTTATTAGGCATAGAGCAAGGTGGCAGTCAGGGCACAGAGCCCTGATAGACCCAGAAAGTATCTGGTTCAGGGCTGTCTGCTGTCGAATGTCGGATGAGAGTCACTTTGCGCTCAGCTGTGCTGCCCACGGTGGTTGAATAGCCAGCTAAGTTCTCGGCGGGAATTTCCTCGGGGGGTTGGTGGGGGTGGGGAGTTACCCCCGTTTGGGCGGTGTAAATTCAGCAGAAGATCGATGTTAACTCTGGGTAAACCACGTGCAGCAGAGGGGGCGAGGGGCTGGGGGGGGCAACCGTGACACCGGGAGTTTGCGAGGCTCGCGCATTGACGGCAGCTGCCGGGGTGAGGCTTGGGAGGTGGGTGAGGGGCAGGTGAGGAGTGGAGGGGCAGGAGGGCAGGTGAGGGGTGGGTGAGGGGGGTGAGGAGCTGGTGAGGGGCGGGAGGGTGAGGAGCTGGTGAGGGGCGGGTGAGGGGCCGGTGAGGAGTGGAAGGGCAGGAGGGCAGGTGAGGGGCGGGTGAGGGGCGGAGGGACGGGAGGATGAGGAGCGGGTGAGGGGCGAAGGGGCGGGAAGGTGAGGAGCGGGTGAGGGGCAAAGGGGGGAGTGTGAGGGGCGGGTGAGGAGCTGGAGAGGAGTAGGTGAGGAGTGGAGGGGCAGGAGGGCAGGTGAGGAGCGGGTGAGGGGCGAAGGGCGGGAAGGTGAGGAGCGGGTGAGGAGCTGGAGAGGAGTAGGTGAGGAGTGGAGGGGCAGGAGAGGAGCTGGTGAGGAGCAGGTGAAGAGCAAGTGAAGAGCAGGTGAAGAGTGGGAGGAACTAAACCCCCAGAAAGCAACAACCACAAACAGTGCAGAGAAAATGAGTGAAAATGCAGTAATGGTTTGAACGTGCACGCAGAGGAAGGTTCTGTTTCATCTTCGTGCCAACGATATTTCTCATTCCCGCTGACATTCCCCTCCTTTTCACAAATACAGAACATGTGTAAACATTTTATATGCCATAATAAATATGTAACGCGATGCTTGCTAATCATAAAACAATGGATTAGTTGACAGAGAATTTTGGCTTCATCTCTGGCCTTCTGACATTTCGAATCTCCTCACTGTCGACAGGAAGCGTCTGAGGCTTTGTCGAAATTAGTGAGGAAATACTTGAGTGAGGATTTAATTCGTAATGTGTTTCAGGAAAATGTAAAAAGCTTAGCTTGTGGATCGGGGAAAGTAAAGACCAAAAGAAGTTTCCTGTATTGAAAGGGAAAGCAGATGGGGCCGTATATCAATATAATATATCCCAGTCACACACACAGCTGGGTAATGAATAAAGAATTCCTGTTAATAAGAATAGCATTCTTCACACAACTGCTTCACCACAAGATGGGGCCACTAAATGAGACCTTAAATTGCAGCAACGCCCCCCCCCCAAACCCCACAAAAACAATTGGTCGCCTTGCAGATGGTCTCAACTCTACGCCCAGCCATACTGTTCTTATGGCAAGAGCAAAGAAGGCATTTCCTGCCCTCCAGAATCCTACTGAAAATCGTGTGGAAAGAGTAATGATCCTCACTTTCCTTCTGCCGACAGGAACTTCTCGGGCCTTTCATGGGCTCCCCATCTGAACCGCTCACATGGCAAATCGGGGACCCCCCCCAATCTGAAATGTCTACCACAGGGCAACAGATTTCCCAACTCCTGACTCGTACCCTCGAAACTAAGGCCCAGTAATCCTGCAGACTATGGAGTTCCATTCTCTATCTCCAGCCAGAACAACGCCTTGTGGAGGAGGTACTCGCCCGTTAGTTTTATTTCTCCGACATGTAGAACTCTGCCTTGACAGTGCTAACGCGCAGAAATAGATTCTTTACTGAATCAATTCATTCATTATTTGCAGGGAAACTCATTGATTGGTTTATCAGACCTGTTGGAGCATGCATTAGGCTGTGAGAGATCTGTTGTCTGTTGATCGCCTAAGTGTCAGCGGTAACATTCCCCGCTCTGAGTCAGTAGGTCATGGATTCAAGCCACACTCCCAAGACTGCAGGCAATTGCGGCAGCAATGAGTTTTAGTGATTTCGGTTGAGGGACAAACGATCAGGATACCGGGGCAACTTCCCTGCTCTTCTTCAGATCTTTTACATCCCCCCAAGATGGCAGACAGTTTAACTTCTCATGTCACCTCCGACAGTGCAACACTCCTTCAGTACTGCAGTGTCAGCTTGGATATTCCAGAACTTCGGGTCCCCACGGGTGAGTACGCGCTGGGTACTCACACGTAGGCCCAACGATAGTGCCGGTTTTGTGCATGCACTGCGCATGTGCGGGAAACCGGAACTTCCGTTCCCTTAAAGGAAGGGGTTCACAGGTCAAACGCGTGCGCCGGAGAGGCAGCGCGTACGCCTGGAACTTCCATTTCTTTTGCAGGTTTCTCCGGGAGGGTAAGTCTCCAAGAGCTATGCTTGTAAAAAGCAGTCGCAAGGCCTGCTTTTAACAAGGTGAGTGGAGAATTAAGTTAAATTAAAACATTTTTTCCACAGGTTTATTATTTTTACATACTTTAAAGAAAGGTAAGTTTATTTTTAGCCCTGTTAGAAACTGTAATTAATTTTTTCAAAAATTTAAATTATTTTTTAACATAGTTATTTTATGTAATTTATAGTTATTTTAAAAATGTGATTAAAAAATTTTTTATTTGAAGTTTTAGTGATGTTTTGGGGCTGATTGTATTCATAGATTTGACAGGCCTTCCTGTCAAATCTATGAATACAGATTCCCTGCTACCATTGGCTCTCCATGGCCCACGTGATCCCAGGGGGCGCTTCGAACTAACTGCGCCCCTGGGATATGCAAGCACTGCGCGCCGGCGTTGGAAGAGGCCCAGGATCGGAATCCAACGCGGGCCCACAGCACAACGGCCGGCGCGATAGGTAAGTGCAGGTCGGAGGCTTGCACTCGTGGGAAGCCTCCGACCCGAATTTCTGGGCTATTGTGCTTAAGTCTCTGGAGTGGGACTTGAACCCACAAGTGCTACCCACTGAGCCACGGTTGAGACTTGGGTGGTCGATGGACAGCATCGGCGAGATGGAGCATGCGTAAAGTCCAGGTCCTATTGCTTACCACTGGCGAGATGGGGGGCTTTTGTAGTTATTGAAAGAATGTCCTCTTGCAGACTCACACGGCAGGTGAGGACATCCGATACCAAGAGGACAAAGGGAAAAGACTTCTGCCCGAGTATTAAATAAAAGAGTTTAGTGAGCAAATGGGCTCCCATCTGTAAATAATATACTCCAGAAACAGGCAGAATAACCGGCCAAACCAGCAAAAAAATCCCTCCAAACGAAATAAGTAAAAACACATTGCAGTCCCTGTGACCAGTTGCTCGAAAACACAATCTGGGAAAACAGGGTGACGAGCAATGTGTTTGCAAGTATGTGCCTCCGATTTTGGAGCTAACAACCCAAAGTCTGTCAAGATACTGGGCAGAGGCAGAAGAAATACGGGGAGGAAAGAAGTGACTGCTGAGTTGCATGTTACAATGGACACTGCAACATTTGAAAGTAATGCAGGTAGTAAGGTCTGCTGCTATTTGGAGACGAGATATTGGAAGCTTTGACAGTCTTCCATCAGAATGTCCATCTCCTAGAGGAGGGAGCAGAGAGGAGACCTCAGCAAAGGTCTAGTGTGGGCTAATGTGACCACTTGACTGCTTTTTTATTCATTCATGAGATATGGGCGTTGCTGACAAGGCCAGCATTTATTGCCCATCCCTAATTGCCCTTAAGAAGGTGGTGGTGAGCCACCTTCTTGAACCCCTGCAATCCGTGAGGTGAAGGTACTCCCACAGTGCCGTTGGGGAGGCAGTTCCAGGATTTTGAACCAGTGACGCTGAAGGATCGGCGATATACTTCCAAGTCAGGATGGTGTGTGACTTGGAGGGGAACTTGGAGGTGGTGGTGTTCCCATGCGCCTGCTGCCCTTGTCCTTCTAGGTGGAAGAGGTCGCGGGTTTGGGAGGTGCTGCCGAAGAAGCCTTGTCGAGCTGCTGCAGTGCATCTTGTAGATGGTACACACTGCAGCCACGGTACACTGGTGGTGGAGGGAGTGAATGTTTAAGGTGGTGGATGGGGTGCTAATCAAGCGGGCTGCCTTGTCCTGGATGGTGTCAAGCTTCTTGAGTGTTGTTGGAGCTGCACTCATCCAGGCAAGTGGAGAGTATTCTATCACACTCCTGACTTGTGCCTTGTAGATGGTGGAAAGGCTTTGAGGAGTCAGGAGGTGAGTCACTCGCCACAGAATACCCAGCCTCTGACCTGCTCTTGTCGCCACAGTATTTATGTGGCTGGTCCAGTTAAGTTTCTGGTCAATGGTGACCCCCAGGATGTTGATGGTGGGAGATTCGGTGATGGTAATCCCATTGAATGTCAAGGGGAGGTGATTAGACTCTCTCTTGTTGGCGATAGTCATTGCCTGGCACTTCTGTGGCGCGAACGTTATTTGCCACTTATCAGCCCAAGCCTGAATGTCATCTAGGTCTTGTTGCATGTGGGCATGGACTGCTTCGTTATCTGAGGAGTTGAATCTGGCTTGGAGGATTTGAGGTTGTTAAGACAAGGAAGTCGAAGTTCCAGAAATGGATGGAGCCACGGTAAACATAATGGTCTCGAAATTTGGCTGTGCAGTGCCCATATTTCGGGCGCTAACTGACCTACTGAGCCTCCAAGGTGGCGGCAGGGTGCACACTCATTACCAACAGAAAGTGCGCTGCTACCATATTGGTAAACGGTACAAAATTGGAGTAGAGTGCCCACGCCTGAAACAGGCGTTAGGCCCTTGGCAAAGTGGGCATGTCTGAATTTCTAGCACAATATAAAATCATAGAACAGTAAAACACAGAAGGAGGCCATTCGGCCCATCGAATCCACGCCGGCTCTTTCGAAGAGCAATCCCATTAGTCCCACTCCCCCGCTCTTTCCCCATATCTCTGCAATTTTTCTCCTTCAAGTATTTATCCAATTCCCTTTTGAAGGCTGCTATTGAATCTGCCTATCAGGCAATGCATTCCAAATCCTAACCACACGTTGCTGCACAAGAGTTCGCAAGGGAAACTGAGTTGGCTACAGAAGTCGGTTGGGTAACAGAAGGTGAGTTCGAAGCTGGCGTGCAGCCAATAGCAGCTGAACATAAACTTGGTGATGGAGCTTCCCCCTGAAACTCTCAGCCGGCAGGAGAATGCAAGCTGAAGCTGGGGCTCTCTGTAAAAGCTAACTCCAGGCGGTGGAAGTTGAGCCAGAAATTGGCTGCAAACGAAAGCTACCAGCCCATTTCTGCCCGGGCGGCCGGACTCAGAATTCAGTCCATTGTCTCCAACGATGCAATCGCTCAACACTGCACTGAAGTGTCAGCCTAGGAACATTGGAGGGGGCCATTCAGAGGTGCCTTTAAGAAAAAGCAGCTGGTTTTGCAGGAGTTGGCGGGAGACTGAGTGCTGTTCTGTACTGCCTGGCACATTGTGCAGTGATGGATGCGTTCAACTATCTTTATTTTCACCAAAGAGTGGAGGGAAGGCAAGCTTTTGTGATCGTAGCAAAAGTTTCTGGTAGCCTTGTACAGACAGTTATTGCAAGGCCTGTCAGAGCAGCAAGCACCTGCTATCAAAATGTGGCTTACTCAGAAACCGTTGTGCCAGAGGAATGGAAATGAGTGAAACATACATTTGGAACAGATACCAGGGGAAGTTCTTTATTCAGAGATAGATGCAAGTCCTTTGCAAGATGCAAGGAAGTGACTTTGAGCCCAAGATCAGCCATGATCTTATTGAATGGCGGAGCAGGCTCGAGGGGCCAAGTGGCCTACTCCTGCTCCTAGTTCTTATGTTCTTATGTTCAGCAACTTGAGCCTGCTCTCCCCCCAGCCCCCCACACAAGCCTCCCCCCGCCAGTCACGTAGCTCTTCCTGCTGGGTTTGAGCGGGAGACTGCCTCCGATTATGAATGTAAGAAATCACACAACACCAGGTTATAGTCCAACAGCTTTATTTGAAATCACAAGCTTTCGGAGCGCTGCTCCTTCGTCAGGTGAAGTGGAGAGATGCATAAAAACACAGCTTATATAGTCAGAGAATAATGTCAGATGTTTACAGGTAATCTTTCTAACTGCCATTTATCACACCTCGGCAGAGAGATAATCACAGCAATCAAAGGTGTAAATGGTGTCCAAACAGGTCGGTCAGGAAAACATTACATCAAAGAACAATGAGGTGGGGTCACAAGGGGTCAAATGTTGCAGATGCTGGGGTCTGTATGAAAAACAAAAAAACAGACAAAAAACATTTTTTTTGCTGGAAATCACAGCAGGTCCGGCTGCATCTGTGTGGAGAGAACAAGCCAACGATGACTCGAGTCTGGATGACCCTACGTCAGGTGCGGTTACATGTAGCGTGACATGAACCCAAGATCCCGGTTCAGGCCGTACTCATGGGTGCGGAACTTGGCTATCAGTTTCTGCTCGATGATTTTGCTTTGTCGTGTGTCTCGAAGGCCGCCTTGGAGAATGCTTAAGACGAGGCCCAGGAGTTAAAGTCTCCCGAGCCCAGCGCTGCAGAGGGACAGAGAGTTTCCCATCAACCTCCGCCCCCCCCAGCCACATCGATCTTTAAAATCCCCACAGTCTCAATGTTCACACCACAGACAACACAACAGATGCAGCAAATCTGATTATAAAGATTAGCTTCGATATTAGTTCATGTTCTCCGTGTTTCTGAAGCTCACCGATTCTTGTACATAATTTAAAAGAGTCTGCCGTGACTGGGCTGGAATGATAAGGTGATAAATCTGGCCCATGGGACTTGTGTTGTCAACTCCCAACCTAGGACTTGGATAAAGCATTACAGCAATGCTTAAAATAGACCTAAGCTAGAAGCATTTCGCTGCAAAAATTAATCCGAGGTTCATAGATTAATAAATGAATGAGCTGGCTGAGCCCTGCTCTGGCTCCTGAACTTGCTGCATTCTTCAAAAATGTCCAGATGCGGCATCTCATCTGAGGACATCAGGCAAAGTCATCAGTCATCATCTGAGGAATGAGCAAGAGACAAGGAACGATTCACCAGAGATACAGCTTCACACTTGTGCCTTCAGGCTCCATTTCCCAAACACTCCAGCCGTTGCACATTAATACCTTCGCATTTCCATTTCCCGTAGGCTCCAACTCCAACTCCAACGCGGCAGACCACAGATTAGCTTTCTCCAGTAACAATCATGGTGGTCTGAGAGGCTTGCACATCACACCAACGGCAAATTGCATTTATATAGCGCTTTTAATGTGGTAATGTCCCAGGGCGTTTCAGACAAAATTTGACACCGAGCCACATAAGGAGATATTAGGGCAGGTGACCAAATGCTTGGTCAAAGAGGTAGGTTTTAAGGAGCGTCTTAAAGGAGGCGAAAGAGGCGGAGAGGTTCAGGGAGGGAATTCCAGAACTTGGGGCCCAGACAGCTGAAGGTACGGCCGCCAATGGTGGAGCGACGGAAATCAGGGATGTTCAAGAGGCCAAAATTGGAGGAGCGCGGAGATCTCGGAGGGTTGTAGGGCTGGAGGTGGTTGTAGAGGTAGGGAGGGGCGAGGGCCATGGAGAGATTTGAAAACAAGGATGAGGGTTGTAAAATCAAGGTGTTGCCGGACCGGGAGCCACTTGAGCATCAGCTTTGTTTTACGTGCTTCCTAATGTTATTTTTCTAATGACCGGATCATCTGGGCTAAAAATTCAGAGGCTTTACGCCACCCGTTACCGGCAAAACGTAGCGAAAAGAGGCCGGCCGCTGCTCTTTCCCCAGCTGGTGGCGGGTCCCGCAGCGTCGGCCATTTTCCGTGGTCCCGGCAGCGCTGCCGGTAAGATCGATGGCCCTGCAGATTTAAATGTGGGATCGGTGACGTTAGTCAGCGTGCAACGCCAACTTAACGTCACCAATGATATCAGCAAATAGTGATGATATTTGTCTGTGTTTGATTACTTATGCCTTACAGCATATTTGTCTGTGTTTTTGATTACTTGTGCCTGACCAGCAGAGGTCATGTGAGAGACAAGCAGTCCAGAGGAGTTTTACTTTCAGTTTCATTCTAGATGCATCACAGCATAGTGTGTTCTGTAAAAAGCTGTAGAAAGTCTTGAACAAGACTTTAGATTAAACAACATTCTCTTTCAGAAATGAGTCTTTATTGAACCCAAAAAGAAATCAAAACATGATGTCAGAAGTGGCTGAAAGAGAAAAAATCTGAAGTTAGCAACTTGATGGGACAGTGAAAGCAGTTGTGGCAAGTAAGCGAAATCAGCTCTCCACATATTAGCAAGCCAGAAGAGAACATCATTGCTTACCATTAGAGAATAGCTAACGAAGTGAAAAAATGGAAGGTTTACTCCCACCGGCGACGCTTCAATTGACAGGTAATGTGGCTGAACATGGGAGAAGGTTCAAACAACATTTTGAGTTGTTTTTAGCGGCAATCGGAGCTGACAAGAAAAGTAATAAACAGAAATCGTCACTGTTCTTACATGTCGTGGGTGATGCAGCGCTGGAGGTGTATAATAATTTCATATTTGCTGTTGATGGAGACAAAATGAAGCTAGATAAAATAATGGAACAGTTTGAGGCCTACTGCATACCTAAACGCAACGTGACCTTTGAGAGGCACAAATTTTTCACATGTGTACAGAAAATCGGCGAGACTATTGATCAGTATGTGACTGAACTGAGAAACCGGAGCAAATCGTGTGAATTTGGGGGACTCACAGACTCGCTGATAAAAGACAGACTGGTGTGTGGTATTCCAGATAATGGTCTAAGGGAAAGACTGCTAAGAGAGCAAGATCTAGACCTGGGAAAAGCCATAGCACTGTGTAGGGTTACAGAGACTGTGAAGTTGCAGGCAAAGGAGCTGTTCAGTGACAGAAGCTGCAGCGTGGATGCAGTGCGAAAGAACGGATACAAACTGTTTAACAAAGAGAGCGCCAATGTGAAAAAAGAGACGTGGCCAGCAAACGAAAATGAAAGAGACAATCGGAAGTCATGTAGTCGATGCGGTATACAGCATCCACCAAGAAAGTGTCCAGCATATGGTAAAACATGCAATAGATGCAACAAAAACAACCATTATGCCCGTTGCTGCAAGAACCAAGTGCAACAAAGCAAGGTCCATGCAGTAGATGAAAGCGACATAGAGGAATTCTATGTAGATGTTGTGTCTGAAAACAAAAGAGAAGAAAGAGACTGGATGTTGACACTAAAAGTGAACGACATACACATTCCATTTAAATTGGATACTGGAGCACAAGTTAATGTGATATCAGAGACCGATTTTAAGAGAATTAGACCCAGACCAAAGTTACATGGAATACAAGTGAAAGTGACCGGATACTCAGGTACTGATATACCAGTGAAAGGAAAATGCATTGTCAAAGTAACACACAAGGACAGAGAGCACACGCTAGCATTAATCGTGGTGCCAAAGGATGTGCAAGCCATACTAGGTTTAAAAGCCTGTGAGGGACTGAACCTGGTAAAGAGAGTCCTCGTTGTGGAAAGTGAAAGAGAGACAGTCTATGATGAACTGAATGTTGCGTACACATCGGGTAAGCTGATGTATACAGCAGACACGTTGTCCAGAGCTGTTGACCCAAGTGAGCCCGCAAACACCACAATGGATGAAAAAGTGAACGCCTACGTGGACATGATCACAAGTGCACTGCCCATAGCAGATGCAAAAATGGAGCTCATAAAGACTGAGACAAACAAAGATGAAACAATGAGACGACTGAGAAAAAGCATCTTGGATGGATGGCCCAACATGAAGCAAGACTGCTCACCTGATATAGCAGAGTACTGGAACTGCAGGGCGGAACTATCAGTGGTCGAAGACATCATCTACAAAGGAAGTAAAATAGTTATCCCAAAGAGTCTGAGAAGAGAGATGCTAAAAAAGATCCATGGAGGACATCTGGGAATCGAAAAGTGTAAGAAAAGAGCACGAGAGGTGATGTACTGGCCACGAATCAACCAAGATGTGACAAATGAGGTGTCAAACTGCACAATATGCCTGAAATATCGAGCAAGCAATCCGGTAGAACCACTAAAGCCACACCCAGCACCAGACAGACCTTACCAGAAGGTAGGCGCTGACCTATTCGTATGTCAAGCATAGTGTGTTCTGTAAAAAGCTGTAGAAAGTCTTGAACAAGACTTTAGATTAAACAACATTCTCTTTCAGAAATGAGTCTTTATTGAACCCAAAAAGAAATCAAAACAATCGGTGACGTTAGTCAGCGTGCAACGCCAACTTAACGTCACCTCGGCGAACTTGGGCCATAGCGCTGAGTTCAGTGCCGGGTCAGTCAGCACCTCTTAAAGCAACACACACACGTCTTTCAGGTAAATTTGCATTTAAGCTTAGGTTTGCATAAGTTCTGTTGGCCGCAATGCTGAAATAAAAGTCACCACAAAGCAAACTTTCCAATCCAACTTTATTAACCTATGACATCAGGAAATCAACTCCTCACCCTTGTGCATTCCCTTAGTGACTGTCTTGTGTGTGCCTTTGCCTATCCTACTGATGTCATGCAGTGCTACCCCAGTGGCTGCAGCATGGCTGGTGGAAGGCTGCTGACTTTCAGTGGGGGACTCTGCAGATGGCCTTTGATGTAATAAAACTCACTACACACTTGGTTTGAGCATAAAGCAAGGCTTTAATCAACTTGTTTCAGAACATGGAGGTCTAGTTGTACTTCACTAGTTCCTTGTCTTACAAAATGTCCCTGAAAAGCTGGGGCCAATGCCTGAGTATTTATACTCCTTGGACGGCGCCACCAGCTGGCCGTCCAGCGTTATTTCACGAGTAGTTTCTTGATGAATGATGAGATTTATAACAGCCTTGCTGGTCGACCTTGAGGAGCTGGTGGCTGGGAGTGTGAAATCGAGTAACCACTGGCTGGGCAGGCCGCATTTCTTGGGTGTGTGAAATGAGGAAGACACAAGGATGGAGTTGTGGTGAGCCCGAGGGCAGGAAAGCAAGAGGTGTATGCGAGAAGGAGGATAACATATGAGGATACCAGCATCTTGTATCCTTTCAGCCCTGCTGCTGGCCAAGGGCTCAGCCATGCCCCTGCCAAGAATGGCCGGCACCGTCTCCTCCAAGGGGGTGAGGTGAAGCTGGGAATGGGAGATGTGCCTCGTGATTGGTACAGATTGTTGGTAGGTGAGTGATTGGGGGTTGTGCATTGAGCAGTGTGTGAGGCTAGTGATTCAGTTGGTAGGAGATGGCTTTTGAAGATGCATTCACTGACCTTGACCAGTGGTCTGAGGTCATGAAGCTTCTTTGGGCGCTGGAGCCAGGTGGTGGGGGCGACACTGCTGGCAGTGACGGCCTCGGTGATCTGGTCCCACATCCTTCTTTCTGGAGGGCCTCCTGGCCTCCTGTGGGTAGAGGACCTCTCTTGCAGTGTTGACCCCCTGCATAAAGTTGGGAGTGCTGTGTGCCAGACCCTGGGTGCTCCTTCCCTGGCCTGCTGTGCCATTTGTGTTAGTGCTGAAGCACTTTTCCCATTTTTTTAGGTGAGAAAGGGAATTCAGCTTTTGGAGCTGAAGACTCCCGTTTGGGTTTTCTTTTTAATGTTAATCTTTTTAAAAAAGGCAGTAAGGGCTGAAAACTGCATTTTTTAACTTCATTTTTATTTTTATTAGTTCAGAAGGCATTTCCCTTTTAATGCATTGTCCTTTTAATGCCCCACAATGCCTGGTGAACTCATTGGCTTGTTTCCAAGGGCTGTTGGAAGATGGAACGCCGCTTCTGAATGTCAACTTTACCCCCGATGCCTTCCCTAATGCCACCAGGAGAGCATTACATGGTGAGTTAGCGCTGGGCTAAAAATCTTTAAATTCCCCAGCACAAATTTTTCTCTTCTACCATTTCCAGTGACTGTTAACCCGAGGCTATGGTGACACCGGCAACTCTTGTAGTGGCCATGAATTTCTAGGCCTTTGTTTTTTAGTGGTAAATATTGGACCCAAGACAGCAGGGAGAGCTCCCCTGCTCTTCTTTGAACTAGTGCCAGTGGGATCTTTTACATCCAGCTGAGAGGACAGGCGGGGCCTCGGCACTCCCTCAGTACTACACTGGGAGTGTCAACCTGGATTTTGTGCTCAAGTCTCTTTGCGAGTGGGGGTTGAACCCTCAACCTTCTGATTGTAGAGGAGAGGAGTGCTACCCACTGAGCCATGGCTGACACTGGAGAAGCCACTTACTTCTCCAAGGTGACAGGGTTACCCGGGTTACCCGGGCACACTCATGCACTCACTTGTCATTAATAAAGCAGGACTGACTGAAATTTAGGAGAAGATTTCCAATAATGCGCAACACAAGCAGACCATTAGATATGCTTGAACGAACCCTAGCAAAGAGAAGGCTGAGGGGTGACCTGATCGAGGTCTTTAAGATTATGAAAGGGTTCGATAGGGTAGACGTAGAGAAGATGTTTCCACTTGTGGGGGAGACCAGAACTAGGGGCCATAAATATAAGATAGTCACTAATAAATCCAATAGGGAATTCCAGAGAAACCTTTTTATCCAGAGAGTGGTGAGAATGTGGAACTTGTTACCACAGGGAGTGGTTGAGGCGAATAGCAGAGATGCATTTAAGGGGAAACTAGATAAGCACATGAGGGAGAAAGGAACAGAAGATCATGGGGATAGGGCGAGATGAAAGAGGGTGGGAGGCGGCTCGTGTGGAGCATGACACCGGCATGGACCAGTTTGCCTGTTTCTGTGCTGTACATTCTATGTAATTTTATGAAACTAATGAATTCCTAACTTCTCAGCAAGAGGGATCCACAAACCTCAACTTCACCACTGAGATGGGTGTCCTTTTTAACTGTGTACCAAAGAAAATTGGTGTGACACTTTTATATACAATCTGGTCCATGATGAAGAAGCTTGTGGTGACTGTTTTGAATTAGAGCTTCCGCGGGTCAGTTAAAGGGATTCCGATCTCTGACAAGTCAATGTTTAACAAGTAAGTTGAGCTGCTCTCGTTGAGTAGGCAACGCACGGGGTTAAAGGTCAATGTGCTAGACAGTGAATGTCTCTTTTACCCCAAGCCTTGTGTATGATGTCTGACACTGTAACAAAATGTAGAAGCAGTATTATTTGGTTAACCTGCTTCTGCACCCTTAATGAACAGTCCACGGAAAGAACATTAAACGTTGAGTTAATGTCGCAGGAAAATTGTGTGGACTGTGGAAGGGGCCGGAATGTATGGCTGTACAGTTCCAGAAATTAAACTCAGTGAAGTTACAAGGCAAGTGGGACCTAGCCTGGACTTGAACCTTGCGCCCTCCCATCACAAGACGGCAAGTGATTGGCACCAAACCTGGTCCTTTATTGCGGCTGGGTTTTTTTGTCGTTAAAGTTCCAGAAAGTTAGGAGGAACTTTCTCACCATTTTAGTCGATGAACGAAAATGCTAAAACATATTTATGGTCGAAAGCATTGAACATGAGTTCAGAGCCCACCATAGCAGTTCAATAAAATAAACTGGACATAAAAATAAAATCTGGTGTCAGTAAAAGTGACCGTGAAGCTGTCGGATTGTTGTAAAAACCCTACTGGTTCACTCATGTCCTTTAGGGAAGGAAAGCTGCCGTCCTTACCCGGCCTGGGCCTATACATGACTCCAGTCCCACACCAATGTGGTTGGCTTTTAACTGCCCCCTGAAGTGTCCATTCCGTTGTATCAAACCCCTACCATCAGTTCAAGATGAAGGCCCACCACCACTTTCTCAGGGCAACTAGAGATGGACAATAAATGCCGGCCTTGTCAGCGATGCCAGGATTGAGCCTCCTCAAACCTTTCTGCTTTGGTCTTGCCTTCAGTCACCTCTCCGAAATTTTTCACCTACTTCTGCCCGGCGTCCATTTCAGCCTCTGCGGAGGGTTAAAGACGCTACATAAATGCTAGCTGTTGTCTCTCCTTTTAATGCTGCTAGGTAGAAGTACCTCATCCGTAATGACCCAGTACCTTGTGTCAAAGCACCTGGTACTTGCAGAACCACCCCTAGCAGGAGTAGAGACCGCCCGGGAAGGGGAGAGAGGAAGAAGAGAGTTGGAAGGACAATAGAAATATAGGTGTTAGTCATGGCTCAGTGGGTAGCACTCTCGTGTCTGAGTCAGACGGTCATGGGTTCCAGGGACTTGAGCACCTAATCGAGGCTGACACTCCCAGTGCAGTACTGAGGGAGTGCTGCACTGTCGGAGGTGCCGTCTTTCAGAGGAGACGTTAAACCTGCGTTCTCAGGTGGACATAAAAGATGCCGTGGACACTATTTCGAAGAAGAGCAGGGGAGTTCTCCCCGGTGTCCTGGGCCAATATTTATCCCTCAAACAACATCGCTAAAAAACAGCTGATCTGGTCATTATCACATTGCTGTTTGTGGGAGCTTGCTGTGCACAAATTGGCCGCTGCGGTTCCTACATTACAACAGTGACTCCACTTCAAAAATAATGAATTGGCTGTCAAGCGCTTTGGGACATCCTGAGATCTGAAAGGTTCTATATAAATGCAAGTCTTCCTTTTGCAAGTCTATTAAAGGACTTACATTTCTAAAGCGCCTGTCACAACCTCAGGACATCCCAGAGCGCTTTACAGCCAATGAGGTACTTTTGAAGTGTAGTCACTGTTGTAATGTAGGGAAACCAAATAATAAAAACAAATAAAAGTCTCTCGATTATCCTGTAGTTACGATCACTCTAATTCAGTTTTTTTGGCATTGAAATTGTAGCCATAGACCGTGCATTGACATGGACTAGCATTCTTCCACAGCATGTTGCTGGTTTGGGCCGTGTTAAATTAAACAATGCAGTTAATTATTGGTGAATAATTATAATAAGAGCGAAGCCAGTAAAACGAAGTATGTTTGAAACGTGATACATTGTGGTGGGTATTTGTTGCCCAACTTGTTCTCTGTTACAACTCAAACTACTTGCAGGTCAATGTAAACATTTGGGCAGGTCACGTTATCAGATCCTGGGAGGCCTTGTGAGCATCTGACTGGGCAAAATAAATTACAACACTGAACTCCTTTGATAGTTGGTATTTCCTTAATCAGCCAGGGATTTTGTATCTTTAACTGCTGTAAAAATAGTACAGTTATTCTTTCAGAAAGAACTTGTCAAAAGCAACACCCCATGCTGCACCGCGTTTACAATAGAACTCTTCAGCCCTCGAGATCCTGCGCACTGTTGCAGAATCGACACAAGTAGGTTCCAAATGTCAAAATATGTCAGCAGATGAGGGAAGACTGACGTGACCATGTTATTGTAAAACAGAATAGGACTGATTGCTTATTCGGTCACTCCCAGTGAGGAGCAGCTCCCTCATGAAGCACTGATCGGGAGATTACTATGTTGCACTGCCTGATGTTTGTGTCCCTTAGTAACTATTAAAGGACTATGGAGAAAGTGCGGGGGAGTGGGACTAATTGGATGGCTCTCTCACAGTTACAATGGGCCGAATGGCCTCCTTCTATGCTGCATGATTCTATGACTTAAAAGAAATACATAAAACGATTTTAAGAGCAAGGGGAAGCTGAACTAATGCACACAATTATTGACCCGATAAAGCTTGCTTAGCCAAGAATGCGTCGAGGTTCACACTCAGTAACAGCAACGATTTGCATTTATATTTTGAATATAAGAGAAACGTCCCGATGCCCTAGACAGAAGCAGACGACAAGACAGGACACCAAGACAAACGAGATATTAGATGGGGGTAACCAAAAGTTTCATCAAAGTGGTAGGTTTAAAGGTGACCATTAAAGGAGGAGAGGTAGAGAGGCGGAGAAGTTTAAGGAGGGAATTCCAGAGCTTAGGGCCTAGACAGCTGAAGGCGCGACCGCCAATGATGGGGCGACGGCAGGAGAGGTTGGGCACGAGGCCAGAATTGGAGGAGCGGAGAGTTTGGGGATTGGGGGCTGGAGGTTCTCTGGCTATGATAGAACTGGTAAGAGTGGAACTAAACGAGGGCATTGGCACTGAGCTGGACCACAGGGGAGGAGTTGGAGGAGGATAGCTGAGAATGTAGCACTGAAGGAATCTTTCAGGATATGCCATTCCTGAACCAGGCTTTAATATCCGGTGTGTTGTCCATGGGAGGGCTCTGTCATCTGGTGAGTGTCATAGAAACATAGAAAAATAGGAGCAGGAGTCGGCCATTCGGCCCTTCGAGCCTGCGCCGCCATTCAATATGATCATGGCTGATCCTCTATCTCAATACCATATTCCTGCTCTCTCCCCATACCCCTTGATGCCTTTTGTGTCTAGAAATCTATCTATCTCCTTCTTAAATGTATTCAGTGACTTGGCCTCCACAGCCTTCTGTGGTAGAGAATTCCACAGGTTCACCACCCTCTGAGTGAAGAAATTTCTCCTCATCTCAATCCTAAATGTCCTAACCCATATCCTGAGACTGTGACCCCTCGTTCTAAACCTCCTAGCCAGGGGAAACATCCTCCCTGCATCCAGTCTGTCTAGCCCTGTCAGAATTTTATACGTTTCAATGAGATCCCCTCTCATTCTTCTAAACTCTAGTGAATAGAGGCCTAGTCGACCCAATCTCTCCTCATACGATAGTCTTGCCATCCCAGGAATCAGTCTGGTGAACATTCGCTGCACTCCCTCTAAGGCAAGTATATCCTGTCTTAGGTAAGGAGACCAAAACTGCACACAGTACTCCAGGTGTGGTCTCACCAAGGCCCTTCATAACTGTACTAGCCAGTATTGGATTGGATCAAGCCTGGTGACAAGCTTGGGTTAGTGCCACCGGCGAGATCTGAAAGGAAAATAAAATCGCCTCAGGACTGACCAGAGTTTCTGACACTCTTCTCAGTGGCTGGGACTGGTGTTGGGATTCAATGCGTGCTGAGCTCAAAGAACGAGGAATTTTGGAGGACCTGACCCTAACTGTGCTAAACACCATGGAACACTTCTCACCCAAGTGCTTCACTCCAACAGCCGTGACTCAGTGGGCAGCACTCTCGCTCTCTGAGTGCGAAGGTCGTAGGTTCGACCCCCCACTCCAGTGAACTGAGCCCATAATCTAGGCTGACATTCCGGGGCAGTACTGAGGGAGTGCTGCACTGTCAGAGCTGCCGTCTTTCGTATGAGACATTAAACCGAGGGCCCGTCTGTCCTCTCAGGAAGTCTTAGGTGGACATAAAAAATCCCACAGCAGTATTTGAAGAGCGGGGGAGTTCTCCCAGGTGTCATGGGGCCAATATTTAGCCCTCAACTAACATCACTAAAAACAGAGTATCTGGTATTTATCACATTGCTGTTTGTGGGACTTGGCTGTGCACAAATTGACTGTGTGTCTGTGTGTGAGAGTGTGTTTCCTTCATTACAACAGTGACCACACTTCAAAAGCACTTCATTGGCTGTAAAGTGCTTTAGGATGTCCTGAGGTTATGAAAGGTGCTATAGAAATGCAAGTTCTTTCTTTCTATTCTCTATCTGCCCTGGACATGGAGGCATGTTATTCTACAGAACCGAAGTCTCTCTGTGCCTGAAAGAATCGAGCTTAAATGCTTTTGCAGCCAGAATAGCCCTTCAGCAAAGCAATCTATCACGCATGTGTGCATGCGTTTGTGTGTGTGTGTGTGTGTGTGTGCGAGTGTGTATATGTGAGAGGGAGAGAGTGTGTATGTGAAAGGGAGAGAAAGAGAGAGTGTGTGTGTGTGCGTGTGTGCATGTGCGAGAGTGTGTGCTGAGAGTGTGCGTGTGCGAAAGAGTGTGCGTGTGCGAGAGAGTGTGCATGTATGAGAGAGTGTGTGTGAGAGAGAGTGTGTGTGTGAGAGTGCATGTGCGAGAGTGTGTGTGCGTGAGAGACAGTGTGTGTGTGCGTGAGAGACAGTGTGTGTGTGCGTGAGAGACAGTGTGTGTGTGCGTGTATGAGGGAGAGAGTGTGTGTGCAAGAGACAATGTGTGTGTGCGTGTATGAGAGTGTTTGCGAGAGTCAGTGTGTGTGTGCGTGTATGAGAGTGTGTGCAAGAGAGTCTTTGTGTGCGTGTATGAGAGAGAGTGTGTGTGTGCGAGAGACAGTGTGTGTGTGCGTGTATGAGAGAGAGTGTGTGCGAGAGACTGTGTGTGTGCGTGTATGAGAGAGTGTGTGAGACAGTGTGTGTGTGTATGCGAGAGTGTGTGTACGAGAGTGTGCGCATGTGCAAGAGTGTGTGTGCTTGCGAGAGAGTGTGTGCATGTGCAAGAGTTTGTGTGCGAGAGAGAGTTTATGTTTGTGTGAGAGACAGAGAGTGTGTGTGTGTGTCTGTGTGTGAGAGTGTGTGTGCATGTGTGAGTGTGTGCGTGTGTCTGTGTGCATGTGTGAGAGTGTGTTTATGAGAGTGTGCGTGTGCGAGAGAGAGTGTGTGTGCATGTGAGAGACAGAGTGTGCGTGTGTATTGATATTGGAACAATTCTCACATTTCAGTAATGATGGAAAACAGTGCAACCAATGGCACCTGTGCTGCTCACTGGATAAGATCCATCACATCTGACGCAAACTTTAAGACCAGGAGCTGGCACCAACTAGAAGCCAAAAGTTCAGAAGCTCGAAAAAATTGAATAAAGAGAAGTCTTCAACAATGAACAATGGGGGAATTTGCGTCAACGAGTGTAAAGGTCTGAGGAGCACAGCTCAGAGCAACAGTGAAGGCAGAGACCCATGACCCCTCAATGGACCCCCAGGATTCCCTATGACCATTGCACGGGGAACCAGGTCACCCCCTATCACCTCCGTGTACTTGGGGAAATGAGCCCCCAAATATACAGGACAGGTCAGCTGATCAAAGTCGCTGAACACGAGTCAAGCTCTTAAAGGAGCACTACCCTTAGAAAACCCATCCTCTTGGAAGACTATTTGAATTTCGAGGTATAGTGAATGAGGAAGATACTAAAATAGTGGGTTTCTCTATTTAAATCGCAGTCAAACTCTGGGGCCTAGAAATTGGGTTGGGGCGCCAAAGTGGCGCAAAAGTCGCCTGAGCGCAGGATTTAGCGCAGCGTTCGAGGCTTCAGCGATCGTCAGATATTCAATTTCATTGCCCCTCGAGGGACACGGGGCGAGGCTCGAGGCGCTCCGCGTCCCTCTTGGGGCGCTGAAACTGAATATCGCAGCGCAACGTGCCACAGCGCCACATGCTGCGGCACGGCACGCTGCGGTACTGCAGGCCTTCCTCCCACTGTTAAGGGGGAGGGGCCTGCAACAGCGCGATCCCCGCTAGCGAGTGCCGGCACCAAGGAGAAGTGCTGGGCTCTCGGGAAACAGCCGGCAATGCCGCGGGGGGGGGTTGTTAGGAGGCCAGGGACGGAGGTGCTGGCAGGCGGCCGCCGAAAAAGGCGGCCGCCCCGCACCTCCACCTTAACTTGCGCCGCTGCCGGCACAGTAAGGCCCCGTGAACTGGGCGCAGGTAGCAAACGGCGCAACTGCGGCGTTCGCTACCAAATATCGTGAACGGGGCGCGAATGGGGCGCTGCGCACACCGATGACGTCATCGGTGGCGGCGCAGCGCAAAAGGCTAACGCCACCATTATCGCCCCAACTCAATATCGCGGGAGGCGCAGCCAGTGGCGCTACAGCCACTGACTGCCTCTTTAGGCACTAACAAGTGGCGCTACTCACCCAATTTCTCCCCCTGGATACTTAAATACAGAGTAATCAAGATAGCAGAATAGGTGTCTATCAGGGAAAAAAGTGGGGTAGGATTTTCATTGGGCCATGGAGGCGGGATTGGAGGTGTGTGGGGGTTAAAATCTCGAAATCGGGGGGGGGGGCACAAACCCATCCTGCCCCCAACCCGCCTCCATGCCAGTTTCAAAGGAGGCGGGTACCCTACCTGTGCTGGGAGCCGCCTCCCCGAGGCGGGAAGGGGATTAGTGCCAACTAACTGCCTGTTAACAGGTAGTTAACAGGCAGTTTTTAGCCTAATCCCTATTTTTATTCCTGAAGTGTGGGATTCCCGACAGCTCCAAACCACGCCAAGTTAACGAGGCGGGCCGTCGGGCTGAAGGGCTTGGAGGGTTCGAGCTGTCCGGTGCTCAGGTGAGTGATGTGTGCATGAGTGCAGAGATAGGTGTATTTGGTGTGTGTAAAGTGTTTAAAGAAGTTTTACTTACCTTTACTTACCTTTACAGCCTTCCTCCCTTCAGGTCTCGGGAGTCCCTCATCTCACCGGCACAGAAAGCAGAATGGCCGCGAGCTGTCAAAAGTTGCAGCATTCAGCTTTCTGTTCTGGAGAGATCTCTAAATCAGCCTGAGAGGAAGGAATTAACTTGGAGTACAGATTGTCAGTGTTTGACAGCTTCAAAGAGCTGTGAAATGCTGATATTTCATCTGTCAAAAGCTCTTGACAGATTAAATGTCAATCTGTGATGTCACCTGTTGCCGGGTGGCCCTTAATTGGCCTGCTGAGCCTGCTGGGCGGGCCCAACAAGGTCAATCAAGTCAAAATTGCGTGGGTTGGCCACAACTCGATGGAGGCGGGACTACAACCCCAAAAGTTGTAGTCCCGCCTCCTACATGCCTCCTCAATCAAAATCCAGCCCATGGTGTCTTCTTTGAACTAGATAAAAAGTACATTTCATTGACTATAATTATTGTGTAACGGACATTGCTGTATTAAAATCAACAACAAAATAACTCCCGATATCTCTCCTTTGTTAAGTTAGTGGTCCTTCTCTCCGCCCAGTACAGAGGTAAACCAGCCAATTTACAGCAGGCTTGTGCATGTCGTGATCTGACTGAAAGCAGCGGAACACAACACACAGCTTCCTAGAAAATGAGGGAAACCTCCAGACTTGTGCCAGGGTTAGATACTGTGTCCGGGCTAGATACTGTGCCAGGGTTAGATACTGTGCCAGGGTTAGATACTGTGCCAGGGTTAGATACTGTGCCAGGGTTAGATACTGTGTCAGGGTTAGATACGGTGCCAGGGTTAGATACTGTGTCAGGGTTAGATACGGTGCCAGGGTTAGATACTGTGTCAGGGTTAGATACTGTGTCAGGGTTAGATACTGTGTCAGGGTTAGATACGGTGCCAGGGTTAGATACTGTGTCAGGGTTAGATACGGTGCCAGGGTTAGATACTGTGTCAGGGTTACATACTGTGTCAGGGTTAGATACTGTGTCAGGGTTAGATACTGTGTCAGGGTTAGATACGGTGCCAGGGTTAGATACTGTGCCAGGGTTACATACTGTGTCAGGGTTAGATACTGTGTCAGGGTTAGATACTGTGTCAGGGTTAGATACGGTGCCAGGGTTAGATACTGTGTCAGGGTTAGATACTGTGTCAGGGTTAGATACTGTGTCAGGGTTAGATATTGTGCCAGGGTTAGATACTGGGCCAGGGTTAGATACTGTGTCAGGGTTAGATACTGTGTCAGGGTTAGATACTGTGCCAGGGTTAGATACGGTGCCAGGGTTAGATACTGTGTCAGGGTTAGATACTGTGTCAGGGTTAGATACTGTGCCAGGGTTAGATACTGTGTCAGGGTTAGATACTGTGCCAGGGTTAGATACTGTGTCAGGGTTAGATACTGTGTCAGGGTTAGATACTGTGCCAGGGTTAGATACTGTGCCAGGGTTAGATACTGTGTCAGGGTTAGATACTGTGTCAGGGTTAGATACTGTGCCAGGGTTAGATACTGTGCCAGGGTTAGATACTGTGTCAGGGTTAGATACTGGGCCAGGGTTAGATACTGTGTCAGAGTTAGATACTGTGTCAGGGTTAGATACTGTGCCAGGGTTAGATACTGGGCCAGGGTTAGATACTGTGCCAGGGTTAGATACTGTGTCAGGGTTAGATACTGTGCCAGGGTTAGATACTGTGTCAGGGTTAGATACTGTGTCAGGGTTAGATACTGTGTCAGGGTTAGATACTGTGCCAGGGTTAGATACTGTATCAGGGTTAGATACTGTGTCAGGGTTAGATACTGTGCCAGGGTTAGATACTGTGTCAGGGTTAGATACTGTGTCAGGGTTAGATACTGTGCCAGGGTTAGATACTGTGTCAGGGTTAGATACTGTGCCAGGGTTAGATACTGTGCCAGGGTTAGATACTGTGCCAGGGTTAGATACTGTGTCATGGTTAGATACTGTGCCAGGGTTAGATACTGTGTCAGGGTTAGATACTGTGTCAGGGTTAGATACTGTGCCAGGGTTAGATACTGTGTCAGGGTTAGATACTGTGCCAGGGTTAGATACTGTGTCAGGGTTAGATACTGTGTCAGGGTTAGATACGGTGCCAGGGTTAGATACTGTGTCAGGGTTAGATACTGTGTCAGGGTTAGATACTGTGTCAGGGTTAGATACTGTGCCAGGGTTAGATACGGTGCCAGGGTTAGATACTGTGTCAGGGTTACATACTGGGCCAGGGTTAGATACTGTGTCAGGGTTAGATACTGTGTCAGGGTTAGATACTGTGCCAGGGTTAGATACTGTGTCAGGGTTAGATACTGTGCCAGGGTTAGACACTGTGTCAGGGTTAGATACGGTGCCAGGGTTAGATACTGTGTCAGGGTTAGATACTGTGTCAGGGTTAGATACGGTGTCAGGGTTAGATACTGTGCCAGGGTTAGATACTGTGTCAGGGTTAGATACTGTGTCAGGGTTAGATACGGTGTCAGGGTTAGATACTGTGCCAGGGTTAGATACTGTGTCAGGGTTAGATACTGTGCCAGGATTAGATACTGTGCCAGGGTTAGATACTGTGTCAGGGTTAGATACTGTGCCAGGGTTAGATACTGGGCCAGGGTTAGATACTGTGTCAGAGTTAGATACTGTGTCAGGGTTAGATACTGTGCCAGGGTTAGATACTGTGTCAGGGTTAGATACGGTGTCAGGGTTAGATATTGTGCCAGGGTTAGATACTGGGCCAGGGTTAGATACTGGGCCAGGGTTAGATACTGTGTCAGGGTTAGATACTGTGCCAGGGTTAGATACTGTGCCAGGGTTAGATACGTTGCCAGGGTTAGATACTGTGTCAGGGTTAGATACTGTGTCAGAGTTAGATACTGTGTCAGGGTTAGATACTGTGCCAGGGTTAGATACTGTGTCAGGGTTAGATACTGTGTCAGGGTTAGATACTGTGCCAGGGTTAGATACTGTGTCAGGGTTAGATACTGTGCCAGGGTTAGATATTGTGCCAGGGTTAGTTACTGGGCCAGGGTTAGATACTGTGTCAGGGTTAGATACTGTGTCAGGGTTAGATACTGTGCCAGGGTTAGATACTGTATCAGGGTTAGATACTGTGCCAGGGTTAGATACTGTGCCAGGGTTAGATACTGTGTCAGGGTTAGATACTGTGCCAGGGTTGGATACTGTGTCAGGGTTAGATACTGTGTCAGGGTTAGATACTGTGTCAGGGTTAGATACTGTGCCAGGGTTAGATACTGTGTCAGGGTTAGATACTGTGTCAGGGTTAGATACGGTGCCAGGGTTAGATACTGTGTCAGGGTTAGATACTGTGTCAGGGTTAGATACTGTGTCAGAGTTAGATACTGTGTCAGGGTTAGATACTGTGTCAGGGTTAGATACGGTGCCAGGGTTAGATACTGTGCCAGGGTTAGATACTGTGCCAGGGTTAGATACTGTGCCAGGGTTAGATACTGTGCCAGGGTTAGATACTGTGCCAGGGTTAGATACTGTGTCAGGGTTAGATACGGTGCCAGGGTTAGATACTGTGTCAGGGTTAGATACGGTGCCAGGGTTAGATACTGTGTCAGGGTTAGATACTGTGTCAGGGTTAGATACTGTGTCAGGGTTAGATACGGTGCCAGGGTTAGATACTGTGTCAGGGTTAGATACGGTGCCAGGGTTAGATACTGTGTCAGGGTTACATACTGTGTCAGGGTTAGATACTGTGTCAGGGTTAGATACTGTGTCAGGGTTAGATACGGTGCCAGGGTTAGATACTGTGCCAGGGTTACATACTGTGTCAGGGTTAGATACTGTGTCAGGGTTAGATACTGTGTCAGGGTTAGATACGGTGCCAGGGTTAGATACTGTGTCAGGGTTAGATACTGTGTCAGGGTTAGATACTGTGTCAGGGTTAGATATTGTGCCAGGGTTAGATACTGGGCCAGGGTTAGATACTGTGTCAGGGTTAGATACTGTGTCAGGGTTAGATACTGTGCCAGGGTTAGATACGGTGCCAGGGTTAGATACTGTGTCAGGGTTAGATACTGTGTCAGGGTTAGATACTGTGCCAGGGTTAGATACTGTGTCAGGGTTAGATACTGTGCCAGGGTTAGATACTGTGTCAGGGTTAGATACTGTGCCAGGGTTAGATACTGGGCCAGGGTTAGATACTGTGCCAGGGTTAGATACTGTGTCAGGGTTAGATACTGTGCCAGGGTTAGATACTGTGTCAGGGTTAGATACTGTGTCAGGGTTAGATACTGTGTCAGGGTTAGATACTGTGCCAGGGTTAGATACTGTATCAGGGTTAGATACTGTGTCAGGGTTAGATACTGTGCCAGGGTTAGATACTGTGTCAGGGTTAGATACTGTGTCAGGGTTAGATACTGTGCCAGGGTTAGATACTGTGTCAGGGTTAGATACTGTGCCAGGGTTAGATACTGTGCCAGGGTTAGATACTGTGCCAGGGTTAGATACTGTGTCATGGTTAGATACTGTGCCAGGGTTAGATACTGTGTCAGGGTTAGATACTGTGTCAGGGTTAGATACTGTGTCAGGGTTAGATACTGTGCCAGGGTTAGATACTGTGTCAGGGTTAGATACTGTGCCAGGGTTAGATACTGTGTCAGGGTTAGATACTGTGTCAGGGTTAGATACGGTGCCAGGGTTAGATACTGTGTCAGGGTTAGATACTGTGTCAGGGTTAGATACTGTGTCAGGGTTAGATACTGTGCCAGGGTTAGATACGGTGCCAGGGTTAGATACTGTGTCAGGGTTACATACTGGGCCAGGGTTAGATACTGTGTCAGGGTTAGATACTGTGTCAGGGTTAGATACTGTGCCAGGGTTAGATACTGTGTCAGGGTTAGATACTGTGCCAGGGTTAGACACTGTGTCAGGGTTAGATACGGTGCCAGGGTTAGATACTGTGTCAGGGTTAGATACTGTGTCAGGGTTAGATACGGTGTCAGGGTTAGATACTGTGCCAGGGTTAGATACTGTGTCAGGGTTAGATACTGTGTCAGGGTTAGATACGGTGTCAGGGTTAGATACTGTGCCAGGGTTAGATACTGTGTCAGGGTTAGATACTGTGCCAGGATTAGATACTGTGCCAGGGTTAGATACTGTGTCAGGGTTAGATACTGTGCCAGGGTTAGATACTGGGCCAGGGTTAGATACTGTGTCAGAGTTAGATACTGTGTCAGGGTTAGATACTGTGCCAGGGTTAGATACTGTGTCAGGGTTAGATACGGTGTCAGGGTTAGATATTGTGCCAGGGTTAGATACTGGGCCAGGGTTAGATACTGGGCCAGGGTTAGATACTGTGTCAGGGTTAGATACTGTGCCAGGGTTAGATACTGTGCCAGGGTTAGATACGTTGCCAGGGTTAGATACTGTGTCAGGGTTAGATACTGTGTCAGAGTTAGATACTGTGTCAGGGTTAGATACTGTGCCAGGGTTAGATACTGTGTCAGGGTTAGATACTGTGTCAGGGTTAGATACTGTGCCAGGGTTAGATACTGTGTCAGGGTTAGATACTGTGCCAGGGTTAGATATTGTGCCAGGGTTAGTTACTGGGCCAGGGTTAGATACTGTGTCAGGGTTAGATACTGTGTCAGGGTTAGATACTGTGCCAGGGTTAGATACTGTATCAGGGTTAGATACTGTGCCAGGGTTAGATACTGTGCCAGGGTTAGATACTGTGTCAGGGTTAGATACTGTGCCAGGGTTGGATACTGTGTCAGGGTTAGATACTGTGTCAGGGTTAGATACTGTGTCAGGGTTAGATACTGTGCCAGGGTTAGATACTGTGTCAGGGTTAGATACTGTGTCAGGGTTAGATACGGTGCCAGGGTTAGATACTGTGTCAGGGTTAGATACTGTGTCAGGGTTAGATACTGTGTCAGGGTTAGATACTGTGTCAGGGTTAGATACTGTGTCAGGGTTAGATACTGTGTCAGAGTTAGATACTGTGTCAGGGTTAGATACTGTGTCAGGGTTAGATACTGTGCCAGGGTTAGATACTGGGCCAGGGTTAGATACTGTGTCAGGGTTAGATACTGTGTCTGGGTTAGATACTGTGTCAGGGTTAGATACTGTGCCAGGGTTAGATACTGTGTCAGGGTTAGATACTGTGCCAGGATTAGATACTGTGTCAGGGTTAGATACTGTGTCAGGGTTAGATACTGGGCCAGGGTTAGATACTGTGTCAGGGTTAGATACTGGGCCAGGGTTAGATACTGTGTCAGGGTTAGATACTGTGTCAGGGTTAGATACTGTGTCAGGGTTAGATACTGTGTCAGGGTTAGATACTGTGTCAGGGTTAGATACTGTGCCAGGGTTAGATACTGTGTCAGGGTTAGATACTGTGTCAGGGTTAGATACGGTGCCAGGGTTAGATACTGTGTCAGGGTTAGATACTGGGCCAGGGTTAGATACTGTGTCAGGGTTAGATACTGTGCCAGGGTTAGATACGGTGCCAGGGTTAGATACTGTGTCAGAGTTAGATACTGTGCCAGGGTTAGATACTGTGTCAGGGTTAGATACGGTGCCAGGGTTAGACACTGTGTCAGGGTTAGATACTGTGCCAGGGTTAGATACTGTGTCAGGGTTAGATACTGTGCCAGGGTTAGATACTGGGCCAGGGTTAGATACGGTGCCAGGGTTAGATACTGTGCCAGGGTTAGATACGGTGCCAGGGTTAGATACTGTGTCAGGGTTAGATACTGTGCCAGGGTTAGATACTGTGCCAGGACTAGATACTGTGCCAGGGTTAGATACTGTGCCAGGGTTAGATACTGGGCCAGGGTTAGATACTGTGCCAGGGTTAGATTCGGTGCCAGGGTTAGATACTGTGTCAGGGTTAGATACTGTGTCAGGGTTAGATAGGGCGTCAGAGTTAGATACTGTGCCAGGGTTAGATACGGTGCCAGGGTTAGATACTGTGCCAGGGTTAGGTACGGTGCCAGGGTTAGATACTGGGCCAGGGTTAGATACTGTGCCAGGATTAGATACTGTGCCAGGGTTAGATACGGTGCCAGGGTTAGATACGGTGCCAGGGTTAGATACTGTATCAGGGTTAGATACGGTGCCAGTGTTAGATACGGTGCCAGGGTTAGATACTGTATCAGGGTTAGATACGGTGCCAGGGTTAGATACGGTGCCAGGGTTAGATACTGTATCAGGGTTAGATACGGTGCCAGGGTTAGATACAGTGCCAGTGTTAGATACGGTGCCAGGGTTAGATACGGTGCCAGGGTTAGATACGGTGCCAGGGTTAGATACTGTGCCAGGGTTAGATACGGTGCCAGGGTTAGATACGGTGCCAGGATTAGATACGGTGCCAGTGTTAGATACGGTGCCAGTGTTAGATACTGTGCCAGGGTTAGATACGGTGCCAGTGTTAGATATGGTGCCAGGATTAGATACGGTGCCAGTGTTAGATACTGTGATTCTGTGAATGTAACACAGAGGTCCAAAAACCATATCCACAATCAGGGACTGGGGGGCTGCGATAGCCAGGGCAGATCCGAGACCCTGCTCGCTTTCACAGCTGAACTAACTCCAGTTTAGGAGCCTGGATAGGAGCTACTTTGTGCTGTCCCAGACTACACTAGTTATTCTGTTGCAGTGAATGGCAATACAAACACTGAGTTACAGTTAGAAGGTTCCTCAACTCTGTTTAGCGTGAAGGGTTCTTTCTTTCATTAATATATTGGCAGTTGACAATAGTTTTTTGTATGTTTGTGCGTCATAAGTGACGTAATCCCTTGATATGCCATCCCTACGTATGACGTCAGCCTTTAAGAGGTTAGGACCTGATATGCTGGCATGTGAAAAGAGCAGTGAAGGTTCTCTTGCTATATCGTAATCCAAAAACTGATTAAGTAAAGTCAGCAATCACTTCACAGATCTAGGAAACAACATGCACTGAGTGGTGCAGGGCCTTTTCATTTTGAAATTCTCATCCTTGTTTTCAAATCCCTCCATGGCCTCGCTCCATCCTTTCTCCGTAACCTCCTCCTGCCCTACCACCCTCCGAGATCTCCGCGCTCCTCCAATTCTGGCCTCTTGAGCATCCCCGATTTCCATCGCTCCGCCATTGGTGGCCGTGCCTTCAGCTGCCTGGGCCCTAAGCTCTGGAATTCCCTCCCTAAACCTCTCGGCCTCTCTACCTCTCTCTCCTTCTTTAAGACGCTCCTTAAAACCTACCTCTTTGACCAAGCTTTTGGTCACCTGTCCTAATATCTTCTTATATGGTTCAGTATCAAATATTGCCTGAAAAGCACTTCTGTGAAGCGCCTTGGGATGTTTTACCAGGCTAACGGCGCTATATAAATGCAAGTTGTTGATGAAATCTTGTAACTTATTTTCTGCCTTGGATTTTTGTGTTCATTCCACTTTGCTAAATATAATCTAAGAGACAATGCAATCCAATGACTGTCCGATATTGTAGCAGAGCCCCAGTTTGTGGGTATGGAAACCAAGGCGGATACCACGCATTAATGTGAGAGTTAAATTGTTGTTGTTGTTGTTTGCGGGCTAGGAGAAACAGGAGCCGTGCCGACAAAACCCTCTGACTCGCTGTTGGATGTCCGTCTGCCACGGGGGACAGAGCGAGAGGAACCGCTGAGCCTGAGCACCAACGTAAGCTGGCCCGCCCAGGCCCCTCCCACGTCGAACACGAGTTGCCAAGTTGATCGGTGTACTGAGTGCTCAATGCAGGGGAACTAAACTGCGTGCTTACCCATAGGCACTGCTCTATCTGCCAAACCAGCCTTGTAATGATGATGTCTTGAAAATCAAACTGTCCTTTAACCTGTGATATTCTGTACCTCACCAACAAAATACACTTTGGGGGAGAAATCCCCAACCTTATTGCCACCCGTTTGCACCGCTATCCTGGTGGAAAATGGCGGCCGCCACTCTAAAGCCCTTCTCTGGCGCGGGACTCGGTGGCCGCCATTTTGTTGAGGGCCTTAGCGCTGCCGATAGCAACGCTGGCCCAGGAGGTGCAAATGGGGAGAGTGTGACGTCAGTCGCCGTGCAACGCCAACTTAACGTCAGGCTCTGCGAACTTCGACCTTAGCGCTGAGTTTAGCACTGGGTCCTAACCTCACTCTGAAAACGAGCGTTCAGCAGACTGACAGAGACACTGAACATTTCTTAAAGGGACACACACATCTTTCAGGTAAGTTTGCATTTAAGCTTTTGGACTGGATTTTTTTTATTGTATTGAAGTAGTGGCTTGGTGCAATACATGTTAAAAGTTTTTTAAGTGTGCAGCAAGTGCAGGGAGTGCTGCTGGATGCTTGCAAGGCTTCAGATGGTAAATAGAAACATAGAAACATAGAAGATAGGAGCAGGAGTAGGCCATTCGGCCCCTCGAGCCTGCTCCGCCATTCAATGCGAACATGGCTGATCATCCAAATTCAGTACCCGGTCCCTGCTTTCTTCCCATATCCCTTGATCCCTTTAGCCTTAAGAAATAAATCCAACTCCTTCTTGAATATATTTAATGTATTGGCCTCTACTGCCTTCTGTGGTAGAGAATTCCACAGGTTCACCACTCTCTGGGTGAAGAAATTCCTCCTCATTTCTGTCCTAAATGGCTTACCCCTTATCCTTAGACTGTGACCCCTGGTGCTGGACTCCCCGACCATCGGGAACATCCTTCCTGCATCTAGTCTGTCCAGTCCTGTCAGAATTTTATAAGTTTCAATGAGATCACCTCTCATTCTTCTAAACTCCAGCAAGTACAAGCCCAATCGACCCAATCTCTCCTCATACGTCATTCCTGCCATCCCAGGTATCAGCCTGGTGAATCTTCGCTGAACTCCTTCCATGGCAAGAACATCCTTCCTCAGATAAGGTGACCAAAACTGCACACAATACTCAAGATGTGGTCTCACCAAGGCCCTGTACAACTGCAGCAAGACATCCTTGTTCCTGTACTCAAACCCTCTCGCTACGAAGGCCAACATACCATTTGCCTACTTAACCGCCTGCTGCACCTGCATGCTTACCTTCAGCGACTGGTGCACAAGGACACCCAGGTCTCATTGCACTTCCCCTTCTCCCAATCTATAGCCATTCAGATAATAATCTGCCTTCCTGTTTTTGCCACCAAAGTGGATAACCTCACATTTATCCACGTTATATTGCATCTGCCATGCTTCTGCCCAATCACCCAACCTGTCCAAATCATCCTGTAGTTTCTCGGCATCCTCCTCACAGCACACACGCCCACCCAGGTTGAGTGATTGGGGGGCAGGGAGTCATGCATTAAGTAGCATGTGAGGCTAGTGGTGCAGTTGGTAGGAGACAACTTTTGAAGATGCATTCACTGACCTTGACCAGTGGTCTGAGGTCAATAAGCTTCTTTGGGCACTGGAGCCAGGTCCTGGGGGCAACCTCGGTGATCTGATCCCACATCCTTCTTTCTGGAGGGCCTCCTGGCCCCTGTGGGTAGAGGCCCTCTCTTGCAGTGTGGGCCCCCTGCGCAAAGCTGGAGTGCGGGAACCTGGGTGCCCCTTCCCTGGCTTGCTGGGCCATTTGTGTTTGTGCTGAAGCACTTTTCCCATTATTTTTAGGTGCGGAAGGCAATTCAGTTTTAAGAGCTGAAGACTCCCATTCGGGAATTCTTTTTAATGTTAATTTTTTTTCAGAAGGCAGTTGAGCTGTAAGAGCTGAAAACTGCCTACATTTACGTGATTTTTATTTTTCTCATCTCTGAAACTGCTTTCTGAAATGACAGCCTTGCTTGAGGAGGAAGCTGTTCTTGGTGCAGTGACGCTACGGCCACGCTACATTGGGGCCTCCTGCCGGGCCTGTGTCACCAGAACGGCCTTGCACAGCGAGTTTAGCGCTGGGCTAATGTTAATTAGCCACCAGCGCCAATTTACCGGTCCTGCCAGCGCCACCATTTCTGGCGCCGGTTTTTACCTACATGGAATTTCTAGGCTTTGGTACTTCAATTGAACTTGAAAGTACAATTCCCGGTGACTAATCACTGATTTAACTACAAACAATTTTGAGGCACTGTGCTTCAATGTGAAAGTTCACCTTCCCAAAAAATTGGGTGAGTATGGCAATTGGAGGGTTGTGCCTGCTTCGGACATGGCACCTCCCCCAAACCAGCAGCGGGGAGAGCTGACCAACAAAGGTGATGGCAGCCCCTCCCAACAACAGCAACTTGCATTTTTGTAGCACCTTGAACGCAGTAATACATCCCAAGGCGCTTCACCGGAGCGATTATCAAACACAATTTTCCACACAATTAGGACAGGTGACCAAATGCTTGGTCAAAGAGGGAGGTTTTAAGGAGCGTCTTAAAGGAGGAGAGAGAGGCGGAGAGGTTTAGGGAGGGAATTCCAGAGCTCAGGGCCCAGGCAGCTGAAGGCACGGCCGCCAATGGGATGCGCAAGAGGCCAGAATTGGAGGAGCGCAGGGATCTCGGAGGGTGGCAGGGCTGGAGGACGTTATAGAAGCTAGGGAGGGGACGAGGCCATGGGAGGATTTATAATAGGCTCCCAGTGCCTGGATAATGAGTGCTGGCAGCTAAGGCACTGGCATGATTGGCTGGGTCTGTCTGGGTTTTCCAGCTGGAGATCGCTTGATCCCATTCCAGTTATAGTTCCGGTCTTCAGACAGATCATTATTACAGCTGTGTAAAGTGGAACTGTATCACACTTGGTAGCATGTAGCAAACTGCTTAAAATAAAGCACATTCAGATACTGGGTATGTCAAATAACCACATTAATAGCATTCATTGCGAAGGAAAACATTATGTTGGGAAACACAGTCATGACTTAGTTCCCTTTTTCCACTTGATGTCACAGGAGCTGTTTAGATCTCTGCTGGAAGGTTAGTCATAGCGCTTCTACATTCCTTTAAACAAACGTTACTTAAATCATCTGATAAAGCAGTGAGTTACGTCGGAAAATCTTCGTCAGAAAAGATTTGATTGGCTTGGAAATCATCAAGGGGTGAACTTATCGAGTGCTAGGACTGTGACCTGTTGATGCTTGTTCATACAAAGGCATTGAAATGTAAAGTTTCATCCAAAGTATTTTCTTATAATTATTGGTACAAATTAAAAAGGGGAAAATGCTGGAAATCTGAAATTCTGCAAATACACAGAAGGTCAGTCAGCATCGGTAAAAAGGCAAGTTGACGTTTTAAGTGTAAGAACCCAGAGTTAATGTCGTCTGTTCTCCTTACAGCTGCTGAAGGACCTGTTGGGTATGACCAGTAATTATCTGTGGGTTTTAAAAATTATTTCTTACATATAATTGTCACTCATTTTAATTTAGATGCTTCTGATTTTTACCTTTATGTTGTCTTTTGGCCAATGTTCAGCTTTTCAATCGTCTGTGACCCTAACCCAACAACTGCTTACGGTACCAGTAACTAGAGAGGGAACAGAGCAGATTTATGAGGATGTTGCCTGGGCTGGGGAATTTTAGCTGTGAGGAAAGATTGGATAGGCTGGGGTTGTTTTCTTTGGAACAGAGGAGGCTGAGGGGAGACTTAATTGAGGTGTATAAAATTATGAGGGGCCTAGATAGAGTGGATAGGAAGGACCTATTTCCCTTAGCAGAGGGGTCGATAACCAGGGGGCAGAGATTTAAAGTAATTGGTCGGAGGTTTAGAGGGGAGTTGAGGAGAACATTTTTCACCCAGAGGGTGGCGGGGGTCTGGAACTCACTGCCTGAAAGGGTGGTAGAGACAGAAACCCTCATCACATTTAAAAAGTACTTGGATATGCACCTGAAGTGCCGTAACCTGCAGGGCTACGGACCAAGAGCTGGAAAGTGGGATTAGGCTGGATAGCTCTTTGTCGGCTGGCACAGACACGATGGGCCGAATGACCTCCTTCTGTGCTGTAAATTTCTCTGATTTAAGTGCTGTGATTTCCATACACTGTTACTGTCCTGGGAAATAGCCTAGGAGGAAACAAACTGTGAAGAATGTAGCGGTTATCTGGCATTCTGGAATAGGAGCTGGTGGGAGAGTCAGTTGTTTGATGCTGAATTACTACTAGTACGAACTTGCATTTATATAGCACCGTCCATAGGAACATAGGAATCGCTGGGTGAAAAAAGACCACGGTCCATCTCGTTCACCTTCTACTATCCTGGTAGTCCCATGATACAACGATAATGGAGTTGTTGACCAATCACAGCGATCAATCTCTGTCAATGAGTCTACAACAGACCCAGACATGAGGTGAGGAAAACCCCCAGAGGTGGAGAGCTTTGGGAACCATCGGTCCAGAGTCATCTGTTCCTCCCGAGCACGCTGCACTCACCACACCTCATGTAGTTGAGTTACCTTCACAATCTCAGGATGTCCCAAAGTGCTTTACAGCCAACAAAGCACTTTTGAAGTGTAGTCACTGTTGTGATGTAGGAAATGCAGCAGCTAATTGCGCACAGCAAGCTCCCACAAGCAGCAATGTGATAATGACAAGATAATCTGTTTTAGTGATGTTGGTTGAGGGATAAATATTGGCCCCAGGACACGGGGGAGAGCTCCCCCTGCTCTTCTTCGAAATAGTGCCGAGGGATCTTTTACATCCATCTGAGAGAGCAGATGGTGCCTCGGTTTAACATCTTATTTGAATTAATATTGCCCCTCAACCCAGAGGCATCTTTATGTTGAATAACATTAACAAACCCTCAATACTTGGGCAATGAGGTGTAGAAGGCCCATTTCAGGATTTAAACTATTTTCGTAAACATTCAGATAAAAACAAACATGTGTAAAGTAGGCTTGGATATCTAGCCCCATAGATACTGAGTTATTTTAAGCCAGAAATTCTCAGTGGGCCTATGTTATTGATGATTCTCATTTTCCAAAGTGTGTTTAAAGTTTGCAACAGTTTACTGCCGGTGGATTGAAACCAACAGTAGAGTGAATAATAACTCTGGCCTCACTTCATGTTTCCACTTGTTGCAGTACATGCTCCCATGAAGGTATAAATCATGCAGCAATACGGGCTGTGGATTAAGCACTCAAGATAGTGTTCAGGAAAAACTTCCAGCATTCCCAGTTGGGAAATAAATGAAGACTTTTACTGCTCCGGAGGGTGATCCTGTTCCCCATCCCGTGGCGAATGTGTGTCTGCCAACTCTCCAAAGGACAATGCCTAACGTAAAAGAGTTATAAAGAGTCTTAATGCCCACAGCTTAGAACATATAGCCCTGGCGGCACTGTCGATGGTCATTGTGTCGCTCGCTGGGGTCGATTTAGACTTTTTCGCTGGCTGCCCATTCCGGTGGTGAAGAGGCCCCCAACCCCCCGCCCCACCCCGATATTGACCCTCCTGACTCCCCCCCCGATATTGAACCCCGATGTTGAACCCAGATGTTGAACCCAGATATTGAACCTCGATATTGAACCCCGATATTGAACCCAGATGTTGAACCCCGATATTGAACCCCGATATTGAACCCAGATGTTGAACCCCGATATTGAACCCAGAAGTTGAACGCAGATATTGAACCCGATGTGCTGTCGCACACTGCCCCGCCTGCCACTCGCCGCAACGTGCGCCGTGAGATGGAAAAAGTCATGAGCAGCATCGACCTTCCCATTCACGAAGACTTGAAAAAAAACCATCACGAAAGCGCTTAAAATCACGCCGGCCATTCTGGGAAACAGCAGCCAATATTCATGCAGCTGGTATGGACCCACTATCCAGATGGACGGAATCGTGGGATCATGCAGCATAAAGAACCAACAGCTCATCGCTGACCCAACAGCAGAGGTCCCTGGCTCCGACCTCCCTCAAACCGTGCACAGCGCTCAACCCAATCCACACAGGGCACGGACGGTGCGGCCTCCTGCTCCACAAGTGGACGATGAGGGATGACCCGAAGTGGGACTGTGGCCATGAGTCCCAGACCATGGAACACATCACACCAACCTGCCCACTGAGATCTGTGGCGGGAGGCACCTCATTTCTCCACTCGGCATCTCAGGAGACCATCGACTGGACAGCCAAACTAGACATCCCATCATAAGCTGTTTCTCGACATACGAAACAACAACTGATCAAACGTGGATTTGCTCAGGCTGAATCTGCTGCCCTTACATACAAACAAAACTTTGAAGAAATTTTTTAAATTGGAGAACATTTTTATTAAAGAAATACATCAGGGCAAAAGAGTCAGGATAAAAGTCAGTAACCACACCCTTTAAAGGACGAATGAAAGGAAGACATACATTTATATTGTGCCTTTCAACACGTCCCAAAGCACTTTACAGCCAATTTGCGAACAGCAAACTCCCACAAACAGCATTGTGATAATGAGCAGATAATCTGTTTTAGTGATGTTGGTTGAGGGATAAATATTGGCCCCAGGACACCGGGGAGAACTCCCCTGCTCTTCTTCAAAATCGTGCCGTGGGATCCTTTACGTTCACGTGCGAGAGCAGATGGGGCCTCGGTTTAACGTCTCATCTGAAAGACAGCACCTCCGACAGTGCAGCACTCCTTCAGCACTGCACTGGAGCGTCAGCCTGGATTTTGTGCTCAAGTCTCTGGACTTGGGCTTGGGCTTGAACCCATGACCGTCTAACTCAAAAGCAAGAATGCTACCCACTATGTTTTTAAACAGTGTAATATGTTAATTTAAAAGAATGCCATAGAGATCTGACCTTGAAATAAAAACCACCGATCTCACTTTCTGTGCAGACGATACATCGTTTCTCGATGAGTCACCAGTCAGGGTTTGTGAGAACGAAGAAGGACTTTTAGCAAATAGGCATTTTGAACAGATCGGAGAAAGTGTCCAGAGCAGTGCTGCTGTCAACAATCCACCCCATCAACTCATGCAGTGCACTTAACCTGCGTATCTAAACCAACTGAGCTGTGCAAACTGCTTCTTCCTAAGGTATGACCTGCATTTCATCTTACGATAAGCAACCCAACTCTAAAAGGTAAATAGCTCCTGTTCAAAAAGAAAAGCTTTTTCCTTCCTGCGCAGGCTTTTTCACAATATCTCCATACAATCTCTGGCTTCGTCTTTCAGACGAGACGTTAAACCGAGGCCCTGTCTGCCCTCTCAGGTGGACGTAAAAGATCTCAGCCACTATTTCGAAGAGGAACTGGGGAGTTCTCCCCGGTGTCCCGGCCAATATTTATCCCTGAACCAACATCACTAAAACAGATTATCTGTTAATTTATTACATTGCTGTTTGTGGGAGCTTGCTGTGTGCAAATTGGCTGCCACGTTTCTACATTACAACAGTGACTACACTTCAAATATACCTCATTGTCTTTGTGATGCCCTGAGGTCTATGAAAGGTGCTATAGAAATTAATTAATTCATTCATTCATTCTTTCATTCATTCTTTCTTTCTTTCTGTCTTTCTCTTTCTTTCTGACGTTCTCTCTTTCTGTCTTTCTTTCTGTCTCTCTTTCTCTCTTGATCATGTCTTGCCTTACGATTGTTTGAATGTTTGGAGTAAGTATTGTGCGGGATCACTAATGGTTTGACCAGTGTGAAGGTGAAGTGTTAGCATTGACCAATATCATGGTCACCATCTAGTGTATCTTCAAACCAGAACTCCTCATTCATCTTAAATCAAGACCCTCACCCTGTTTGGTCTGTCTATCGTCGCTGGTCCATTTCCCTCATGCACGCATCCTGGTACCAAACCCAAACATCCAGGCCTTGAGTAGAGAGGGTAGTGGGACAGATCAAAAGAGATATTTTGTTTGCCTCACACACTCAACAAAGCGAGCCATAACAGTGGCAAAGAAATGGAGCTCCACTAGAGAGCATCAAACTATCCCAGGTCAAGTGTAGCTTAGAATCATAGAAATTTACAGCACAGAAGGAGGCCATTCAGCCCATCATGCCTGTACTGGCCAAAAAACAGCTATCCAGCCTAATCCCACTTTCCAGCTCTTGGTCCGTAGCCCTGTAGGTTCCGGCACTTCAAGTGCATATCCAAGTACTTTTTAAATGCGATGAGGGTTCCTGCCTCTACCACCCTTTCAGGCAGTGAGTTCCAGACCCCCACCACCCTCTGGGTGAAAAAAGTTCTCCTCAACTCCCCTCTAATCCTTCTACCAGTTACTTTAAATCTATGTCCCCTGGTTATTGACCTCTCTGCTAAGGGAAATAGGTCCTTCCTATCCACTCTATCTAGGCCCCTCATAATTTTATACACCTCAATTAGGTCTCCCCTCAGCCTCCTCTGTTCCAAAGTAAACAACCCCAGCCTCTCCAATCTTCCCTCATAGTTAAAATTCTCCAGTCCTGGCAACATCCTCGTAAATCTCCTCTGCACCCTCTCCAGTGCAATCACATATTTTCTGTAATGTGGTGACCAGAACTGCACACAGTATTCTAGCTGTGGCCTAACTAGAGTTTTATACAGTTCAAGCATAACCTCCCTGCTCTTATATTCTATGCCTCGGCTAATAAAGGAAAGTATCCCGTATGCCTTCTTAACCACCTTATCTACCTGTCCTGCTACCTTCAGGGATCTGTGGACGTGCACTCCAAGGTCCCTCTGTTCCTCTACACTTCTCAGTATCCTACCATGGGCCACTCATAACACTCAATTCCCCCCCCATTCTTCTCAAGACACACCTTGACTCTCAACTTCAGGAAGGCAATTTGACTCTTCCACATCTGATACATTAAGCCAGTTCTCGAGATAAACTGTTAAATAAGAGCAGAGTCCATTTATGACTTGGAGAGTGTGATGTTTGGTGGATGTTTGAGTTAAGATTCTCTGAGCAGATTCCAGTTGTGTTCCTACATAGGTTACAAGAAAGCGAGATCTTCACTCCAACTCTCCAGACTGAACAGAAATCCAATAGATTTTACCTTAGGCATGTTTGCTGGCAGAGAATATTCTTTCCTGCTGGATTAATGTAAATTTGGTACTTATATAACCACACTTCATTTGCTTTAGGACCTAGGCCTAGAAATTGAGTAGCCTTAGCGCCGCATTTGAGGCGCTAGAGGGCCTAGCGCCGGAGTTATGGCCAGTTGGGAAATTGAGTGGGGCCCTTCCGTCGGCGTTAAGCCGGTAGCGCTGCGCCGGCACCGATGACGTCATCGGTGTGCGCAGCGTCCCGGTTGCCATGCCGACGGGCCCCAGCGCCGAAATTCAGTTGCGGCCGCCTCGCCCGTGGCAGCCGCAACTAAGACTCTGGCAACCGAGTCTTCCCCGAGTTAGCGCCGGCGCATTAAGGTCGCGCGGCGGCCAGCCGCTTTCCCGTCGGCTGCCTGCCCGCACCTCCCTCCCCGGACTCCTCCACCCCCCCCCCGCGGAACAGATGCGTCTGGCCTGCAAGTCCGGCACTTGTCCGAGGTGCCGGGCTCATTTTTTCAATATTTCAACGGACAGCGGGCGGGTGCAGGCAGCTCCTCCTTAACTGAAGGAGGAGGCCTGCACTTCCCCAGCCTGCCGCACCGCATCGGGTGCCGCAGCGCCAGATTAGCGCCGCAATTCGGCACTCAGCGCCCATTGGGAGGCGCTCACGCCCGCCAGTAGCGCCGGCAGCCGTCTGGGCGCGGCGCTACTGAATTTTTGGCGCGCGCAAGGGAATTAGCGCCGGCGCTAAATTTCCGGCGCTAAAGCCCTGGCGCGGCGTCAACTCAATTTCTAGGCCCTAGAAATTTAAGCTGTTAAAAGTCTCCACAAGCTTTATGAGGGTTGGTGTGGGGTGGACAAATGTAAGAAGTCACCTGATGAAGGAGCAGCGCTCCGAAAGCTTGTGATTTCAAATAAAGCTGTTGGACTATAACCTGGTGTTGTGTGACTTCTTACATTTATGAGGGTTGCCAACTCTGGTTGGATGTATTCCTGGAGGTTTGATCACATGACCTCCTGCCTCCAAACGCCCCGCCTCCCGCACAGCTGCCATTGGTCGCCCGCCACGGAAAGTGAACAGAGTGTTTGTTACCTGATTGGATGATTCTTGACTGTCAGTCAAACAACCTTTTCTCCCCCCCCCCAATCTCCAATATTTTTATAACCAATAAACAGAAGTGTTCAAAGAAAACGAAAAAGACACAATTTGTTTTAACGCCCCGATTGTTCTCCCGGGTGTTGCTCACAGTGTCCTGGAGATTAATCTTCAATTCCTGGAGACTCCAGGTCAATCCTTGCTGTGTGCAAATTGGCTATTGCGTTTCCTGCATTACAACAGTGACTACATTTCAAAAAAGTACTTCATTGGTGTCAGCCGTGGCTCAGTGGGCAGCACCCTCGCCTGAGTCAGAAGGTTGTGGGTTCAAAGTCTCACTCTAGAGACTTGAGCACATAAAAGCTAGGCTGACACTCCAGTGCAGTGCTGAGGGCGTGCTGCACTGTCGGAGGTGCCGTCTTTTGGATAAGACGTTAAACTGAGGCCCCGTCTGCTCTCTCAGGTGGACATAAAAGGTCCCATGGCACTATTTTGAAGAAGAGCAGGGGGAGTTCTCCCCGGTGTCCTGGCCAATATTTATCCCTCAACCAACATAACAAAAACAAACAGATTATCTGGTCATTATCACGTTGCTGTTGGTGGGATCTTGCTGTGTGCAAATTGGTTGCTGAGTTTCCCACATTACGACAGTGACTCCACTTCAAAAGTACTTCATTGGCTGTAAAGTGCTTTGAGGCGTCCGGTGGTCGTGAAAGGTGCTATAGAAATGCAAGTCTTTCTTTTTCTTTTTAACTCTGGCCGGAACCCAACATATAAAACAATCCCTGGTTAACCTGGGCTTCCTGCTGGATTTAGGGAAGGAGACCAGGACATTCCCTGCGTTTATATCCTCAGACCCAAGCACCCTCCAACCACCCCCCCTCCCCCCCCCGTCCTTCTGAACCCCCTAAAAAAATATATTTGAAGGATCATTATTTGCTTAAGAGAATGCGAAAAGGGGGATTTGCATTTTAAATCGGTTAAAACTGAACTTCAAAGTTGTTTCTCGCTTTATTGTGGTGTTTTTTGCCCTCTGATCTCTCAGACCGATACATGAAACATACAGCACCCAGCTGCTGTGTAGTTAGGAGCGACAGAATTTTTAATGATTCTTTATTTAAATCATAATGACATCAACTGATGGGGCCAAGAGGAAGCATAAACAAACACTGAAATATAAACTGTGAGCGGGGTCAAAGGATTAGACACATTTTGTGTAAATTAAAAGCAAATAAAGAAATCTGTTAAAATCATAGCCAACACGAGTGATGCAGTGAGAGAGGAACTTTCTGTTCTTTCTCAGTGGCAAGTGATAATGACCCTGTTCGCCACGTTTCCCCATGTCCCCTCCATCAGCAAGACCGCCTACTTCCGCCTTCGTAACCTCGCCCCTGCCTCAACTCACCTGCTGACCAAACCCTCCGCCATGTCTTTGTTACCTCCAGACTTGACGATTCCAACGCTCGCCTGGCCAGCCTCCCACCTTCCACAAACATCAGCTCATCCGTGTCCGAACTCGCACCAAGTCCCGTTCACCCATCCCTGATTTTAATCACTCCACCATTGGCGGCCGTGCCTTCAGCTGCCTGGGCCCCGAGCTCTGGAATTCCCTCCCTGAACCTCTCCGCCTCTCCCTCCTCCTTTAAAACCCTCCTTAAAACTGACCTCTTTGACCCAGCTTTTGGTCACCTGTCCTAATATCTCCTTATGTGGCTCGGCGTCAAATGTTGTTTGATAATCGCTCCTGTGAAGCACCGTGGGACGTTTTGCTACGTTAAAGGCGCTATATAAATACAAGTTGTTGTTTAAATTGAGTTAATTAAATTGAGTTAATTAAAGTTGAAATTGAGTTCCCAGCATAAATCCAGCAGTCAGCTTCACTCCAGCCGACCTTTGGAAGGCAGGTTCTGTAGATATCAGCATTCTTCATGTCTTCGAAGATCAGCTTTTACCTCGCAGCTAGTAACTTTACAACTTTAGTACTCCATTTTAAAATTTGGATCAACTCTGGGCTACGATAAACAGAAAATCCTTTTCTTTCCACAGTACCCACACAACAGAGAGAGAGAGAGAGAGCGAGAGTGTTCAACCCTGCTCTCTCGCTCTCTTTCTTATCTCCATCAAACAGCTGACTCATGTTATTAGAGGTAGCTGCTTGTTCTACTTTGCTGATTACGCTACTGTCTGTAGACTGGCTAATCCTCCAGTGAAACAAGGCTACACCTAAATAACCGGGCAAATAGACAGAATTGCTCAGCAGCCAGACTGCTAATGACTTCATAGATCAGATAAGAAAAGCTTGCTATGATGTTGCCCACCCACCCACCTCTAGTCTAGGCTGAACCTCGTGCAAACCCTGCATTGAGGTAATACCAAGCTTTATAATGGTCCCCTGTGTTGGCCATGGTCATAAATGAATTCTGACCTTTGGCCCTTGTGTCAAGAAGCTTTAATCCCCCACAATGACAACATCTCCCGAGAACCCTGTGGCTGTGTCGGCCAGTTTTTATAAAATCCGGAAATCTCTATTAACTGGTAAAATTCAGGAGCAGGTTCAGGTAAGTTTTACAGTATAATAGTGGCCGTGTAACCGGGGTTCCTGGATCTATGGCCATGTAACCGGAGTTCCTGCACCTGTGGCCGTGCAACAGGGACTCCTGGATCTGTGGCCGTGTAACCGGGGTTCATGCACCTGTGGCCGTGTAACCAGGGTTCCTGGATCTGTGGCCGTGTAACCGGGGTTCATGCACCTGTGGCCGTGTAACCAGGGACTCCTGGATCTGTGGCCGTGTAACCGGGGTGCTGTGTAACGGAGCTCTCATACCTTGGTAGGTATACCTCTCCGTTATCCAGAATTTTGAATCAACCGGCACCATCCCGGTCCTGTAGGTGCCGGATACCAAAGAGTTTCCTGTACATCGCACTGAGGGCTGGAAATTGCGCAGCGCCCCGTTTGGGGGCGATAACTTTTGCCTCCCGCAAACGTATCGCCGGGGCGCTACACAATTGATTCTGACGGGAACTTCCGGTTTAGCGCTCCAAGAGGGAGGTGGAGTGTTGAATCAAGCGCTACCGCTTCGCTTAGAGCGCTAAAGGGAGCGCGAGGGGGCGGGAGCGGCTGAGCGCTGAGCAATGTCCCACGCAGCGCCACCGGATTCGCCGGCTCCTTCCCTCCCTGAAAGGGAAGGGCCAATGCTGCGATCATTGAGGGCGGAGGCTGGGGATGGGTCGTCGCACAGCAGCCCCGAGCACTCGGAGAGAGAGCGCAGGGCTGATCAATGGCCGGCTGGAAATAAATCATAATACAGCACACTGGGGACATTATTGAATGTTGGCCTACCTGACCACCGCTGCCTTTAATTAGCGCTCCCCAAGCGGCCAGCCGAGGCGACAACGCCTCCTGCAGCTGCTGTTGTTGACACCCGGTGATGCAGCAGGGGGGCGGGAGCCCATTTCACATCCGGGGTGCAGCAGATTGAGGCGGTAAGTTTTAGCGTAAGCGCCAACCCGCCAGGGAAGTTTGCGGGCAGCGGTAATTTCACCGCGCCCAGTCGGTAAGCCCTTAGCCCCCCCCCCTCCGGTTGTTGCTCCCGGAGGCACTAATGGGAGGTGCAAAGGAGACCAATTTCTCCCTCTGAGAGATTCAACAGCTACTTACTGACATAAGAAAACTACTAGGCACTTGGTCTAAGCATTAAACAAAACTTTAATCAACTGTTTTACAACATGGAGGTCTAGTTGTGTCCTTCACTAGTTCCTGTTAAGAATGACCTGCGCAAGCTGGGCCCGTGCCCGAGTATTTATACTCTCCTTGGACAGCGCCACCCGTAGGTCGCTCAGTATTATTTCACAAGTCTTTCTTTCATGAATGACTGATTCATGTCACTTACTATTACTGTAATAACATTGCTCAGATGTCAGGAATTGTTTATTGTTGTGTTAGAGTGTCCGCTGTGGCTCAGTGGGCAGCACTCTCTCTCGCCTCGGAGTCAGAAGGTTGTGGGTTCAAGTCCCACTCCAGGAACTTGAGCACAAAATCCAGACACTCTCAGTGCAGTGCTGAGGGAGTGCTGCACTGTCGGAGGTGCCGTCTTTTGGATGAGACGTTAAACCGAGGCCCCGTCTGCTCTTTCAGGTGGATGTAAAAGATCCCACGGCACTATTTGGAAGATCTCCAAAGGGAGTTCTCCCTGGTGTCCTGGGGCCAATATTTATCCTTCACCCAACATCACCAAAAACAGATTATCTGGTCATTATCACATTGCTGTTTGTGGGAGCTTGCTGTGCTCAATTTGGCTGCCGTGTTTCCTACATTACAACAGTGACTACACTTCAAAAACTGTAACCTCCTCCAGTACTACGCCGTTCCTTAGCCAATTACTTCATCCCTCTCCTTCGACACTGTCTGAAGCTGAACCAGACTGTTCGCAACCCTGAGCTGAGCTTCCGACCCCACATCCGCTCCATGGCCAAGTCGGTATTCGTCCACCTCCATAACATTGCCCATCTCCGCCCCTATCTCAGCCCAAACTCTAAGTTTGTTAAGTCCCGTTCACCCATCACCCCCTGCGCTCGCTGACCTACTCTGGCTCCCGGTCCGGCAAGGCCTCGGTTTTAAAATTCTCATCCTTGTTTTCAAATCCCTCCGCGGCCTCGCCCCTCCCTATCTCTGTAACCTCCTCCAGCCCTACAACCTTCCGAGATCTCTGCGCTCCTCCTATTCTGGCCCCTTTCGCATCCCCGATTTTAATCGCTCCACCATTGGTGGCCGTGCCTTCAGCTGCCACGGCTCTAAACTCTGGAATTCCCTCCCTAAACCTCTCCGCCTCCCCGCCTCTCTCTCCTCCTTTAAGACGCTCCTTTTGGTCACCTGCCCTAATAGTTCCTTATGTGGCTCGGTGTCAAATTTTGTTTGATAACGCTCCTGTGAAGCACCTTGGGGCGTTTTACTACGTTAAAGGCGCTGTATAAATACACGTTTTTTTTGTTGGGATTTAGAAGTGCTCATCCAGGAAAGGTGAATGGTCAGCAGATATAAAGTTAGACTTATATAAAGTGTTGAGAAGTATTGCTTTGTCATCAGCGAAAACGGTTTCAGGACGTGTGGTTAAATATGTTGATTCGAGTTTCTGATGGAGTAGGTTGTGGGTGGGCTGCGGAAGGAGGAATTTGAGCGACAGTATGCCCTTTTCTCATCCCGTGCTTTAAGGTTTTTATGCATTGTTGTCGATTCCGCAAATCCTGCATTTGAGGTGAAATTTTACAGGCATCAGGCGTCTTGAGAGGGATTGGAATCGGTGCACGAAAAGCCAAGTTTTGTGTGAGCTGGACTGTGTGTTTTGAGTTGGTGGGGAGAGTCCGCACCTTGCAGACAGAGTAAAACATTGATGAAAAATATTTCTCCTGTGGGTCAGCTGTGAAGCATCAAATTCGCCTGTAAGGACCGAGCTGTTCTTTGGCTCGTGTACAAGCCATGCTTGTGAGATTGAAGGGAAGAAAATAGACGGTAATCTTAGCCGTTAAAGAGGCCAATTAATTAATTTTTTACATTTTATTGCAAACAAGCAATAACCATCTTTTATAAACACTTATAGTTGCCAAGAGCTGCCTTGGACTAGGGATAACTCCTCTGCTCTTTGTCAAATAGTATGATTGATTCTTATACCTGATGGGGCAGACTGGGCCTCAGCTTAGCGTCTCATCCGAAAGACGGCACCTCCGACAGTGCAGCACTCCCTCAGTACTGGCCCTGGGAGTGTCAGCCTGGATTATGTGCTCAAGTCTCTGGAGTGGGGCTTTGAACACACAATTTTCAGACTCAGAGGCGAGAGTGCTGTCCACTGAGGCGTGGCTGGCAGGCCCAAATACTTGAAAAGGATTAATTTGTAGGTCTGTGGGGAAAGAGTCGGGGTGTAATTGGATAGCTCTTTCAAAGAGCTAGCATAGGCACGATGGGTCAAATGGTCTCCTTTCTGTGCTGTATGATTCTACGATAAGTTAATATTTGGGCAAAAAGCCTTCTTCAGAACTGAAAATTGAAATTGCAATGCACTAATAGAATCAAGCGAAATGTCACTGCTCAAGCTTCAATCAGTCATGAAACATGCAACGAGTGCAGTTTACCCAGTAGTTCTCATGGAGGCCGTGTCCCTGATTGCCACAGTGGGCGCGTTTCCTGCAGACAGCCCAGATTATCTGGTGCACACCGCCATCTGGTGCATGTGCGAGTGAAGCACGCCAGAACTCTTCAAAGAGCGGAGTGAAATCCCGAGGAATGACTTTCAGCAGCGCAAGAAGCTGAAGGTTCGAGTTACCGGCTGTCTGGGTGAGTCGAGCCACCAGCAGCTTCTGCTGCTGGGGTTGCCGGCTGTTCAGCTTTGAGATTTCTTTTTGACACTTGACGCTTGTTGAAAAGTTGTGACCTCAGGTAAAACAGGATGGGGTTTGAAGGAAGGTGTCATCGGAGACTTTAAAAAATGTATTCTCGGGATGTGGGCGTCGCTGGCAAGGCCGGTATTTATTGCCCATCCCTAGTTGCCCTGAGAAGCTGGTGGTGGGCCGCCTTCTTGAACTGCTGATAGCAGGTTTGATACAACTGAGTGTCTCGCTCGGCCACTACGGAGGGCAGTTAAGAGTCAACCACATTGCTGTGGGACTGGAATCACATATAGGCCTAGACCGGGTAAGGACGGCAGGTTTCCTTCCCTCAAGGACATTCGTGAACCAGATGGGTTTTTAAGACAATCCGACAGTTTCATGGTCACTTTTATTGATACCAGCTTTTTATTTCCAGATTTTTAAATTGAATTCAAATTGGGATTTGGACTCGGGTTCTACTGGATTATTAGTCCAGTAACATCACCGTTACACTGCCACACCCTGGTATCCTGACTACAGGCAAGTCTGATTGGAATGAAAATTTTCTCTCGTTACAGGACAATATTTTATGCACTAGCGTAAAGAGAGTATTCCTTCTTCAAATCTTAGCTGTCACACTTTTCAGTTTCTAAATCCTACTGGAACACTCAGGCAGTAATCATGAAGAGCGCTTCAAGCATTTAACAATGTGAGAGCTGGACCCCCATTCAGTCATAAACCTTTCTACCATTGTAGTCGGTGAATGGTACAGTGTTTGCAGGGAAGTGGGTTAATCCATTAATTCTCGGCATCCCAGATACTTAAAGATGAGAACCAGAGGTCTATCTCGGCTGATCTGGTAGGAGATGGATAAGCAGCTTAGAGTGCAGTTGTGATGTGAGATGCAGAGAGGTGAAAGGCCATAAATTGGCGGTGTCCCTTTTGATCTGAGGAGAACAATCAGACTACAAGGCTGTGTAGATTTACTCTGAAACTCGGCAGCTAATCACCTGGATTGATATCTCTATATTGTTCCCTCATTCTCCTTCCCTGACGCTTTGAGAGCAGGGGTCGTTGTCTCGGCGCTAAAAGCACAATTTCTCTCTAAGGTTAACGTAGGTGACTTGATAAAAGGCAACAGCATTTTCACACAACGAAACGGATCAAGGGGTCATTCACCTGACAGCTAAGGAGGGATTGAATGAACGTTGTTGACATCAGGTTTCAGTAAAGCAACCTGTAGTCACAGCTGCCTCTTCCAGCCCTCCGTCAACGAGCCTACAGTTAGGAACATAGGAATCACTAGACAACAAAAGACCCAGGTCCAGCTAACAGGTCAGGCAGCCTCTGTGGAGAGAGAAACTGAGTTAACGTTTCAGCTCGGTGACCCTTCATCAGAACTGGAAAAGGTTCGAGATATAACGGGTTTTAAGCAAGGGGTACAGAGGCAGGGAAAGGGGTGAGGGGAGGAAAGAACAAAAGGGAAGGCCTGTGATAGGGTGGAAGGCAGGAGAGATTAAATGATAAAAGGGATGATGGTGCGAGGCAAAAGGGGGAGGTATTGGGACAAGTAAAGAAACAAAAAGGTGGAGCGGAGGTGTAAATGGCAACAACAGAACCATTACCAGCTCCTGCTGTCGGAGAAAATGGGAGCGGTGGTTAAGGTCTGAAATTGTTGAACTCAATGTTGAGTGCAGAAGGTTGTAAAGTGCCTAATCTGTTCCTTGAGCTTCATTATGAACGTTAACTCTGTTTCTCTCTCTACAGATGCTGCCTGACCTTCTGAGTGGTTCCAGCATTTTCTGTTTTTATTTCAGATTTCCAGCATCCGCAGGATTTTGCTTTTATACCAAGGTCCATCTCGTTCACCTTCTACCATCCTGGTAGTCGCAAGATACAACGATAATGGAGTTATCACGACAACCAATCTCTGTCAATGCGTCTACAACAGACCCAGGCACGAGGCGAGGAAAACCCCCAGTGGTGGAGAGCTTTGGGAACCATCGGTCCAGAGTCACCTGTTCCTCCCGAGCACGCTGCACTCACCACACCTCATGTCGCACATTTTGGGAAATTATCTACTTTTCCTTTATAAGTATCCTCCCCCATGATCATTTCTGTAGCTCTTTCTTGAGAATAATCCAGTATACCAGTCCCCAGATTGGGTTTAGTTATTTTCCTGCCCAACTTTGCATTTCTGAGAATCCCAACTTAACTCAGTTCTGCAGCGAGAAAATCAAATGCACACGAAGCATAATTTAGAGGACTCTCACTGAATCAGACCCAAACTTGGACCACACTGCTAGATGTGCAGTAGATTCTGGAGTTCTCCCTCTACCCTGGTGAATCCCTTTATCTTTAATTAGATCACCCCCCTCAATCTTCTAAACTCAAGGGAATACAAGCCAGGTTTATGCAACCAGTCCTCGTAATTTAACCCTTTAATCTCTGGTAGAAACCCTGGTATAATTCTGGTGAAGCCGCGTGGTAAGGCCAATATACCCTTCCTGGGGTGCAGTGCCCAGAACAGGACGCAGTATTCCAGATCTGGTTAATGGCCTGTTCAACATAAAGAAAATAACTTGCATTTCTAGAGCGTCTTTTGGGATCTCAGGAAGACCCAAAGCACTTTGCAGCCAATGAAGTACTTTTTAAATGTAGTCACTGTTGTAATGTAGGAAATGCAGCAGCCAATCTGCGCACAGCAAGCTCCCACAAAACAGCAATGAGATAATGCTGTTTTTTAGTGATGTTGGTTGAGGGATAAACATTGGCCCCGAACACTCGGGGAGAACTCCCCTGCTCTTCTTTGAATAGCACCATTTACATCTACCTGAGAGGGCAGATCTGTCTCAGTACAAAAGACAGCATGTGTGGCACTCCTCCAGCGCTGCGCTGTCAGCCTGGCTTTTTGTACTCAAGTCTCTGGAGTGGGATTTGAACCCAGAGCCTCCTGAAGCAGAGGTGAAGTGTGCTACCCACTGAGCCACTGCTCACACCTAACAGTACCTACTGGTTCCTTGTTAGAAGAAGAAACACTGATGTCTCTTGACCTTGGGACAGTTTACCACATCTATATAAATGCAAGTTGCTGTTGTTGTTGTCAATAAGCAACGCAACATGCTGAATGGCTTATATCAAATAATTCCCACTGTGGATTAACCTTACCTCACAACTAAATGCAGGCCAATAAATTGGGCAGCAAGAAATATTTATTAATGCTGATCAGTGATTACAATGTCATACCAAACATGTTATTTACTTGGCAAAAATTCACTGTGTCCTAAAAATGCAGAACCATGGATAATGGAAACCATATTTGTAACTATGCCTGTCCACACCTGATCCCCAAGCTTTCATTTCCTTGTGCAGGCTACAGAAATGGGAGTGTGACACCAAGGAATCCCAGATCATGTTTCTACTCTGCTTGAGCGAGGTGCCTTTTATCCTGGGGAAGCTTCAGCTACTGTGTGCGTACAATGTTGCTTCAGTATAAAGCATACGCTGACGCACTGAGAATTGGTGGATGCTCTCAGACCTGGATAATTGATTGCATCTGCTAGATCCTTCTCAAAACATCTAACTTCCTTTGCAGAGGCTGAGCTTTTCCTGTCAGCTGTGTATAAATCAGAAACGCTGGACTCCTGTCTGAAATCACCGTGGCTTAATCCCTCCTGGTTGAAATCGACTGTAGAAGTAAATACATTTATTAAGGTCATGTGGCTTCCGTAACTAAAACTGATCTCAAATTAAACCTTTCCCCATCGAATCCTTCAGTCGTGGATGCTCTATCAGCATTATATACAACACCACAGATTCCTTATCCATATCCCACGGACAATTCTACTGCAGTTTCCGACACTGGTGCACAAGCCGCGGTATAACTGTGCTCTTCCAAATGGCTAATTTGAGAGCAAATTGCTGAGAGAGAGAGAGAGTGTTCCTCAATTATCTCGTTTGACCGACAAGGTGTATTTTTGAACGACGTGGTCTTTCAGTTCTACATTATCATCTGGTACCTTGTCTTTCTAGACAGAGTGACCACTGGCTGATTGGTATTACTCCCACCCCAGAGTTAGAAGGTTGGGTTTGGGCTCTGGGTCTGAATACTGGGATGTCGTCCAGTGGGGGCGGGGGGTGGGGGCGGAGGGGACTCGCGTCTGATGGGTGTGGGTGGTCCCCGCATTGTAAACAAAGAAGAAAGAAGTTGAATTTATATAGCACCTTTCACAACCTCAGGACATCCCAAAGCGCTTTACAATCAATTAAATACTTTTGAAGTGTAGTCACTGTTGTAATGTGGGAAACACAGCAGCCAATTTTGCGCACAGCAAGCTCCCACAAACAGCAATGTGATAATGAGCAGATAATCTGTTTTTTAGTGATGTAGGTTGAAGGAACCCATGACCTTCTGGCTCAGAGGGGAGCATGCCACCCACTGAGTCGCAGCTGGCAATGGGGAAAATGCATTTGATTGCTGGGTCATCATTGTGGACAACACGGAAAGGACAACTTCTAAAATCAGTCTGAAGATACATCACCTTCCACCTCTGAAAAGCTAATCCCATGAGTCCATTCATCGTACACTTCTTGTCTTTTTATGGGTAGCATTGCATCTTCTGTTTCTTTATGGTCAAAGGGTCTCTTCACTCCTCCATTATCTGATAGTCCTCTCACAGGTCCATCAGGGCTTTGCTGAGACCTCACCTGGAGTACTGTGTAGAGTTTCGGTCTCCTTATCTAAGGAAGGATATACTGGCCGAAGAGGGGGTGCAATGAAGGTTCACTAGATTAATGAGAGGGTTGTCCTAATGAGGAGAGATTGAGTAGATTGGGCCTATACTCTCTGGAGTTTAGAAGAATGAGAGGTGATCTCATTGAAACGTACAAAATTCTTACAGGGCTTGACAGGGTAGATGCAGGGAGGATGTTTCCCCTGGCTGGGGAGTCTAGAACCAGGGGTCACAGTCTCAGAATAAAGGGTCGGCCATTTAGGACTAAGATGAGGAGAAATGTCTTCACTCAGAGGGTGGTGAACCTTTGGAATTCTCTGCCCCAGAGGGCTGTGGAGGCTCAGTCGTTGAGTATATTCAAGTCAGAGATCGATAGATTTTTGGATATTAAGGGAATCCAGGGATATGGGGATAGTGCAGGAAAGTGGAGATGAGGTAGAAGATCAGCCATGATCTTATTGAATGGCGGAGCAGGCTCGAAGGGCCAAATGGCTGACTCCTGCTCTTATTTCTTATATTCTTATGTTATCATTCCTCCTGAGCAGTTTCACTTCAAGTTCTGACTGCAGGCAGCCAAGAGCACTGAGCTGTGTTTAGCAGCTTTTCCAGAGTGTCTCCGATTGTGTGTAAGCACACTGCCACCTTCTGGCAAATTTGGGATTCTGTTTTAATGAAACAATTAATCTGAGAAATGCTCAATAAGTAAAACATTTAATGTGAACTTAGACACTTTTACCCAGTAGAAGAATCACAAACAACATGGACTTTGTGTAGAGTGATGCGCTCGATACTTCTTCTTAGGCAGTCCCTCGGAACCGAGGATGACTTGCTTCCACATTAAAAATGAGTTCTCCGGTGACTGATGAGTCCAATGCGGGACCTACAGTCTCTGTCACAGGTGGGGCAGACGGTGGTTGAAGGGGCGGGTGGGTGGAGTGCTTGGGTTGACGTGCGCTCCTTCCGCTGTTTGTGCTTGGCTTCCGCTTGCTCCCGGCGTTCAACGCCTTCCCGGATGCTTCCCCTCCACTTTGTGCGGTCTTGGGCCACGGATTCCCAGGTGTCGGTGGGGTTGTTACCCTTTTTCAAGGAGGCTTTGAGGGTGTCCTTGAAGCGTTTCCTCTGCCCACCTGGGGCTCTCTTGCCGTGCCGGAGTTCCGAGTAGAGTGCTTGTTTTGGGAGTCTCGTATTGGGCATGCGGACAATGTGACCCGTCCATCGGAGCTGATTGAGCATGGTCAAAGCTTTGATGCTGGGGATGTTGGCTTGAGCAAGAACACTGACGTTGGTGTGCCTATCCTGCCAATGGATTTGCAGGATCTTGCGGAGGCAGCATTGGTGGTACCTCTCCAGTGCTTTGAGGTGCCTGCTGTACATGGTCCATGTCTCTGAGGCATACAGCAGGGCGGGTATTACTGCTGCTCTGTAGACCATGAGCTTAGTGCCGGGTTTGAGGTCCTGGTCTTCAAACACTCTCTTCCTCAGGCGACCGAAGGCTGCACTGGCACACTGAAGGCAGTGTTGGACTTCGTCATCGATGTCTGCCCTTGTTGACAGTAGGCTCCCGAGGTATGGCAAGTGGTCCATGTTGTCGTTCACGTTAACCTCAGATTAATCGACAGAGCTGGAATTGTTATGGTCTGGAATGAAACGTTAAGCCAAGGGGCAATCTACTGTCCCCTCAGTGAATGTTGGTGTGATGATCTGGAATGCGCTGACTGAAAGGGCGGTGGAAGCAGATTCAATAGTAACCTTCAAAAGGGAAATGGATAAATACTTGAAAAAGGTAAAAAAAAATTGCAGGGCTGTGGGGAAAGAGCAGGGGGGGAGTGGGACTAATTGGAGAGCTCTCTCTAAGAGCCAGCACAGGCAGGATGGGCCGAATGGCCTCCTCCTGTGCTGTAAATTCTATCATTTACTCAGTAGGCGGTTAACTCAGGCAGCACGAATATCGCGATCATTTTAATCACCCGGGCGTACAAGCCAGCGCCAATCATTGGCTGTGCAACTCTCAGGGGGAGGGGCTTCATATCGGGCATCTCTGATGCTTCTTAAAGGGGAGGTGCACTCTGGCTACAAAAAACAGGGCAAGTGCACAGATTCAAGCAGATGGGGTCTTGGAGGTGTAGCAGCCTGTGCGATGCTGCTGTTGCTGATCAGCACTGCAGACTCTGAAGCCAGGCCTTGAGGCTCGCAGTGTTGCTGCTGATGATGCCCAGGGTCCTCACGCTCCATCAGCAGGAGCCTCTTCACGCCTGGAGCCGATGCCAGGCTTCGCTGCCCGCTTTCTGACCAGGCTCCGGAGAGAGAGCTTCATTCTCCACTTCCCCCTCCCCCGCTTCTCCTCCCCCTCCCCCCCTCCTCCCTCCCCATCACCCCCTCCCCCCCTCCCTGTCACCCCCTCCTCCCCCCTCCCCATCACCCCCTCCTCCTTGCCCTCAGACCTTCCCCCTCACACTCCTCCTCATCCCTCCCCCTCACCCCCCCTCGCCCTCTCCATCTCCCCCCTTTCCCCTCCCCCTCCCACCCCTTCGCCCTCTCCATCTCCCCCCTTCCCACTCCCCCTCATCCTCCCCCTCATCCCTCCTCCCCCCTCCCCCTCACCTCCTCCTCCTTGCCTTCAGACCTTCCCCCTCACACTCCTCCTCATCCCTCACCCTCTCCATCTCCCCCCTTTCCCCTCCCCCTCCCACCCCTTCGCCCTCTCCATCTCCCCCCTTCCCCTCCTCTTCATCCCTCCCCCTCACCCTCTCCATCTCCCCCTTCCCCACCGTCCTCCTCCTCATCTCTCCCCCTCATCCCCCTCGCCCTCTCCATCTCCCCCTTCCCCCTCACCGTCCTCCCCCTCATCTCTCCCCCTCATCCCCCTCGCCCTCTCCATCTCTCCCCTTCCCCCTCACCCTCCTCCTCACCCTTACCCCTCCCTCTCACCCTCTTCACCTTGCACTGTCCTCCTCATCCCCTCCTTCTTGCCCCCTCCCGCTCACACCCTCCCTCTTTGTCAGATATCAGTCTTGGCTCAGTGGGTCGCACTCTCCCCTCTGAGTCAGAAAGTTGTGGGTTCAAGTCCCACTCCAGGGACTTGAGCACAAAAATCCAGGCTGACACTCTCAGGTGGACGTAAAAGATCCCATGGCTCTATTTCGAAGAAGAGCAGGCGAGTTCTCCCTGGGTGTCCTGGGCCAATATTTATCCCTCAACCAACATCACTAAAACAGATGATCCGGTCATTATCACATTGCTGTTTGTGGGAGCTTGCTGTGTGCAAACTGGCTGCTGCGTTTCCCACATTACAACAGTGACTACACTCCAAAAGTACTTCATTGGCTGTAAAGCGATTTGAGATGTCCTGAGGTCATGAAAGGTGCTATAGAAATGCAAGTCTTTCTTTTTTAAATGGATTAAGTTTAAAAATCTGCAGGACAGGGTGCCATTGGCTGCTTACCTTGCGCTGCCCAATCTCGTACCTTCAGACCCCAATGGCTCTGTTCCAATGAAGTTTCAACCACGCTCAGACATTACGAGGATTCACGTCTATTTTTACGTCCGGGCGAATTCTAATTAGATTGCGAGGATACCTGGGCGCAATTTGATATCGGCAAAATGGGCGTAGCTATGCCACTGGTCCATGCCGGTGTTTATGCTCCAAGTACCTCATCGTGGTCAATGCCTACCTTGCTGGTGTGGTGCAGCACTAAAGTAGTTCCCCAACACGCCAACAGAGGGAGCCCCTGCATTGCTTCCGACACATCCCCTCCTATCCTGCTGAGCGGACTCACGTCCTGTGCAGTGCCGGATAATATTCAGAGCAGTTACGGTTATGGGACACTTCAGGCAATTGGACTTCTCATTCGAGGGAAATTTTTGCCTCCATCATTCCATTGAAGAACCAGCAAGTCCTGTCATTGTGAAGTAAAACACCCTTTTATTAATACAAAAAGCAAAATACTGCGGATGCTGGAAATCTGAAATAAAAACAGAAAATGCTGGCAATACTCAGCAGGTAGAGAGATAAACAGAGCTAACGTTTCAGAAATAACAACGGAAAATGCTGGAAAAACTCAGCAGGTCAGGCAACATCCGTGGAGAGAAATTTGAGTTGACGTTTCGGGTTGGACCCGTCTTCAAAACGTTTCAGGTCGATGACCCTTCGTCAGAACTGGAAAAAGTTGGAGATGGAACAGGTTTTTAAGCAAATGTAGGGGCCGGGAAAGGGGGGAGTGGAGGAAAGAACAAAAGGGAAGGTCTGTGATAGGATGGAAGGCAGGAGAGAGTAAAAGACAAAAGGGATGATGGTGCAAGGCAAAAGGAGATGGTAATGGGACAAGTTAAGAAACAAAAGATGACTCGAGATGAAGTGTAAATGGCAATGGCAGAATGATCGACAGCTGCCATGTGAGAGTAAGAAAAAAATATATATTGGGGCAGAGGTTATGGTCTGAAATTGTTGAACTCGATGAGTCCAGAAGGCTGTAAAGTGCCTAATCGAAAGATGAGGTGCTGTTCCTCGAGCTTACTTTGAGCTTTGTTGGAACAGTGCAAGAGGCCGAGGACGGAGAGGTCAGAGTGGGAGTGGAGCGGAGAATTAAAGTGACCGGTGACCGGAAGCTCGGGGTCACCCTTACAGACTGAACGGAGGTGTTCTGCAGTTAATCCTGTGTATCATTGTTATTCATTTTCTACAATGCAAAATTAAGATAAAAAGATGTTGTGATAAATAGCTGTTAGCTGTGGCTCAGTGGGTAGCACTCAGCCTCTGAGTCAGAAGGTTGTGAGTTCACTGTCCCACTCCAGAGACTTGAGGACAAAATCCAGGCTGACTCTCCCAGTGCAGTGCTGAGGGAGCGCTGCACTGTCCGAGGGGCCGTCTTTCAGATGAGATGTTAAACTGAGGCCCCATCTGCTCTCTCGGGTGGACATAAAAGATCCCATGGCACTATTTCAAAGAAGAACAGGGGGGTTATCCCCGGTGTCCTGGCCAATATTTATCCTTCAACCAACATCACTAAAAAACAGATTATCTGATCATTATCTCCTGCTGTTTGTGGGAGCTTGCTGTGCCAAATTGGCTGCCACGTTTCCTACATTACAAGTGACTACACTTCAAAAGTACTTTGTTGGCTGTAAAGTGCTTTGGGACGTCCAGTGGGCGTGAAAGGCGCTGTAGAAATGCAAGTCTTTCTTTCTTTGTTTAAAGGTTTGGCAGAATATACTTAAGACTGTGACGTTTACAAAGTTTATTTTAGTTAACGTGTAGCGATAATGACACATAACAAATTTGCTCCGATTTTATTGGTTAGGAGAACTTCTTTGAGGCATTTCGCCCAGTTGCAATATGTGAACAACAGGCAGCTGTTTATGTTTGGGTTATCGGTGTTTTAATCAGCAACTGTAATCTGCACTGTCAGGGCTGTTAAACATCAGCCTGCTGTGATCGCTTTACCCAATTCATGACACTTTTCACTAATCTGGCAATTTGCGTTTATGAGGCTGTAATTTAGGTGTAATTTCAGAAAATATTTCATGCAATCGTTGGATCTTTAGAGCGACATCAATCCTCTGAAATGTAAACCAATCCTGCAATGAATAGGGTTTACGGTATTTTTGTGTTAACATTAGACTTTAATCAATTTAATTCCTTCTGAACTTGGAGCTAATCTTCATCAGTCTCTATAAAAGCAAAGAGGTTATAACACAAGGTACCTTGATCGGGAACAATCAGAAAAGTGCACACATGTAACTCCTGATAAGTTTTAAATCTGAAAGCTGCATTTAATGCTTTCGCACAAATAGCTTCCAGCTATGGGAACTTGAAGAAATCTGCCTTATTGTTTATTAATTGACTTCTCAAAAGTTGTTCCTGCAACATTGTAATAATTTTTTTTTATATTTGGCTTTGCCAGTTGTTTAATTTTTCTAATCCTGCTTTATAGACTAGCACGACCAGAGAACATAAATTACTAAAACACAGGAAAGACTGCAAAAGGAATTCAGTTATCACTACAGTTTCGAGTTAAGGTGTTAAGTAAAGGATTATTTAGAGTTACACAGAACTCAGCAAAATGGGCGCAGTTTTGGGTGCTGTTTCAGAACGGGTCTAAGCCAATGTTTATGCTCCACGCGAGCCTCCTCCCACTCTAATTGCCTCTTCCCCCACCCCCCCTGCATCCCTCTTTTCCCTTCTCCCTCGTCTATGCATCAAACCTCCCCTTAAACACACCAGTGCTCTCTGCTTCAAGCACTCCATGTGGCAGTGAGATCCACATCCTCACCACTCTCTGGGTAAAGAAATTCCTCCAAAATTCTTTATTTGATCTGTTAAAGGTTATCTTATATTTATGCCCCCTTGTTCTGAACTCACGCACAAGTGGAAGCAGTTTCTCCACATCCACCCTCTTGAACCCCTTCATCATTTTAAAGACCTCTATCAGGTCTCATCTCATCCAGAGAAAAGAGCCCCAGCCTGCTCAATTTTGCATCCTCTCCTGATAACCTGTGTAACATGCTACACACTGAAGCACTGCACAGGTTTCATTCCATAGACAAGGCGAAGCTCATAACACAGTGACTGATCGGCCAATTATGCGACTTATGATGCTGGAAGTTACTGTTGGAGACTGTTAGAATAAAATTTTGCTGGACAAGATTGCTGGACAAGATTTTGCTGGAAAAGACACAAACAACAAATTCGCTGACTGGGACTAATTGAATCACTGCACAGTGAGACATGCCACGCTTATGCATGGCTGGAACAAAGTTCATCTCGTGTCCTGACTGGGACCAATTGAATCACTGAGGACTAACAAGGTTCACTGGTATCCTATTATCGAACTAATCACTTGTATCCTATTATCGAACTAATCACATTCCGCCGGTGACGCGGACGGAACAAGACGGAATGAAGACCTGAAGAGGCAGAATTGGCAACACAAGTGTGTAAATTCCTGACTGGAGGAAAATAACGATATGCGCTAATAAACGAATTGATTGGATGAATGTAAATGATCTAAAACCAACTTCTTGGAATTGTATATAAGCTCGGCACGTACTACAATCGGGGAGAAGGTGCTCTTGCAGACCGCGTGGTTGCAGACGCTTCTCCCAGAGTTCTGTCATTTAATAAAGTTGTCTCTCTTACTCAAAGTCTAGTTTCCGAGGAATCATTTTTCCTACAACAGAGACCTTCACGCTTGTATCCTTAATGCACTGACATCAAGTTCCTCTCTCCACTATTTTAATCAAGGCATCAACCGATAAGAAAGTTAATGCAGAGGAGATTTACTAGAATGGTACCAGGGATGAGGGACTTCAGTTCTGCGGAGAGACTGGAGAAGCTGAGGTTGGTCTCCATAGAGCAGAGAAGAGGAGATTTAATCGAGGTATTCAAAATGATGAAGGGTTATGATAAAGTAGATAGGGAGCAACTGTTTCCACTGCTAGGAGGGCAGGTAACCACAGTGCACAGATTTAAGATCATTGGCAAAAGAACCAGAGGGGAGGTGAGGAGAATTTTTTTACGCAGCGAGTTGTTATGATCTGGAATTCAGTGTCTGAAAGGGCGATTATAGTGATCTGGGTTGTTATGGTTGGGGTTGTCCACCGGGTGGTGCTGTAGCCAATGCTGCTGCTAAGGTCAGGGGTTTCGCTTCCTGTATAGGTCAGCACAAGGTGGAATGCCAGGATGCTGATGCAGGCTGTCTGTAAATGTGTTTCCCAGTTGTTAATAAAGTACTCGTGTTAATTCTAACATCTAGCCTCTTTGAGTTCCTTGTTCCACTTTCTGGATTTATCACATTTGGCGATGAGGCAACTAAAGGACCCTGCATAAATAAGAAAAGTCTGCCGGGATGTTTAAACAACAAAATCACAAGCTAATGTTAGCTACAAGCTGGAAGAGAGCATGGCTGCCATGGTAGGAATGGTTTCCGCTTTTGATATTCAAGCACAAACCTGGGAAGAATACTGTGAAGTGTTGGGTTATTTTTTCGAAGCAAATGAAATAAATGATGCCGGAAAAAGGAAAGCCATTCTGCTTAGTTCAGTGGGAAGCCAAACCTACAGTTTGATGAAAAATCTGCTCAGTCCTGAAAAGCCTGGAGACAAATCATTTGTTGAATTAGTGGCCTTGCTAAAAGAACATTTCAACCCTAAGCCTAGTGAGATTGTACAGCGGTTCAAGTTTAATTCAAGGAACAGAAAAGAGGAAGAGAGCGTAATGGACTATGTAGCAGTGTTGCGTAAATTAGCACAAGATTGCAATTATGGGAACAACCTGAAGGAAATGCTGCAAGATAGGCTAGTTTGCGGAATTATGGACAACCGAATGCAGCGTAGATTATTATCCGAGACTGGGCTTACTTATGAAAAAGCATTGGAACTTGCTCAAGCCATAGAGACAGCGAACTGAGATGTAAAAGAAATACAGGGTTCAGACAGGGCTAATGCTACGCAAGTTGCAGGTCAGGTTGTTGTGCACAAGTTGAACATGCGTCAGAAACCACAACATGAGCATGTGAAGGCATGTTATAGATGCAAGGGCGATCACCTGGTGAGTGAATGCCGGTTTCTGGAGGAAAAGTGCTACAAGTGTGGGAAACAAGAACACATAAAACGAGCTTGCAGGGCAAAATCACCTGTGGAGGAATCCAAACCAAAATGGGGAGGACAGCAAAACCAAGGGAGAGAAGTGAAAAAACATGGAGCACACCACATCAGCGGGGAAGCTGAGGAAGAAGAGGACATGTTCATAATGTATAGCATGTTAGAGAACATTCCAAAAGTGGCTCCTATCACATTGCAACTGACAGTAAATGACTCTAAGGTGAACTTTGAAGTGGATACAGGGTGCGGTGTGACCATAATGAACAAGGCAGAGTACTCAAAATTGTGGAACCGTGCAAAAGTTCCAGAGTTAAAGCCTTGCTCCCTGCATCTTAAAACATATACAGGTGAACGAGTAGCGACATTAGGTACAGCTAAGGTAACTGTGCAACACAGGGACACAGTGGAACAGCTACCTGTAGTTATAGTATCGGGTACCGGACCAAACCTGCTAGGTCGGGGCTGGATAAAAGAACTTAAATTAGACTGGGGAGCAGTACATCAAATAGATGCGGGCAAACAGTTGACTTTGCAAGAAGTGTTGAGTGAACATGAGAGTGTGTTCAAGGAGGAACTTGGCACATTTAATGGCCCCCCAGCTAAGATTTATGTAGACAAGGAGGCACCGCCAAGGTTTTTAAACAACGACCTGTGCCTTATGCCATGAAGCCAAAGGTAGAGGCTGAGCTTGACCGTCTATTGAGAGAGAACATACTGGAGCCGGTGAAATGTTTGGAATGGGCAGCTCCCATAGTACCTGTTTTAAAACCGGACAATTCAGTAAGACTCTGTGGAGACTATAAATTGACTGTCAATCGGGTGTCCAAACTAGAGCAGTATCCTATTCTCAAAACAGAGGATCTCTTTGCAAACCTGGCTGGAGGAAAGAAATTCACAAAGTTGGATATGAGTCATGCCTACTTGCAGATTACACTGGATGACGAATCAAAGAAGTATGTCACCATAAATACACACAAGGACTTGTTTACATATAACCACTTACCGTTTGGTGTCTCATCTAGACCAGCTATCTTCCAGAGGACAATCAAAGGTGTACTGCAAAGGATTCCACATGTTTCCATCTATCTGGATGACATTCTGGTGATGGGAAGAACCAACCAGGAGCATCTGAGCACTCTGAGAGAGGTACTACAGAGATTGAAGAGGGCAGGGTTCCGGCTCAAGAGGAGTAAGTGCACTTTCCTAGGGAATGAGGCAGTGTTCCTGGGACACAGAGTGGACGCCACCGGGCTCCATCCACTCAAGGAGAAGGTACAAGCACTGCAGGACGCCCCTGCTCCTACAAATGTGGCTGAGTTAAAAGCTTACCTGGGACTGCTGAACTATTATAACAGGTTTTTACCAAACTTGTCAACAGTGTTAGCACCTTTTCACAAACTACTGCGCAAGGAGACACAGTGGCAGTGGGAAGAGGAGCAGGGGGTTTCATTTGAACAGTCCAAGAAACTGATGGTGTCGTCGGATGTGCTGGTTCACTACAATGCTGAGAAAGACATCATTCTCTCTTGTGACGCTTCACCTTACGGGGTGGGAGCAGTTCTTTCACACTGCATGGAAGATGGAACTGAAAGACCAATAGGGTTTATGTCCCGAACTCTAACACCAGCGGAAAAAAACTATTCCCAGTTAGACAAAGAGGGGTTAGCAGTAATGTTTGGGTTACAGAGGTTCCACAAGTACATATATGGCAGGAAGTTCACCATATGCACCGATCATAAACCTCTTCTCTCTCTTTTCAATGAAATGAAAGCAGTTCCACAGATGGTGTCACCCCGGATCCAGAGGTGGGCTGTGACGTTGAGGGCATATGAGTATGTCATCGTCTACAAGGCAGGCAAGTACCATGGGAACGCAGATGCCTTGAGCCGTCTTCCACTGCCAGGCACACCTATCCGTGCAGCTCCAGAGGACAGAGTGTTGATGTTGGAGGACACTGACACTGCACTTGTGACTGCCGAGCAAGTAAGAACATGGACAGGTAAAGATCCAGTACTGTCTAGAGTTCGAGAATATGTGGTGAGGGGATGGCCACAGCATCTGGAAGGGGCTGACTTCACACCCTACGGTGTCAGGAAAACAGAGCTGAGTGTGCAGGATGGTTGCGTGTTGTGGGGAGCACGAGTGATTATTCCACAGCCAGCACGACAGTCTATCCTAGAGCAACTACATCAGTGTCATCCTGGGGTCTCGTGTATGAAAGCCTTGGCTAGGAGTTACTTGTGGTGGCCAAAGCTAGATGAGGAGATAGAAAATCTAGTCAAGACATGCAGCACTTGTCAGGAACACCGGAAGGCACCAGCAGCGGCTCCTCTCCACCCCTGGGAGTGGCCAGATAAACCATGGAGAAGATTGCACTTAGATTATGCAGGTCCATTCATGGGGAAGATGTTCCTCATAATCATTGATGCACATTCCAAATGGATGGATGTTTATCCTGTAAATTCTGCTTCCGCCACTACTACTATAGACTGCCTGCGTCGCTTCAGTAATCAAGGGTTACTGGAGATCGTGGTAAGTGACAGTGCCACTTGTTTTGTGAGTACAGAGACAAAAGAGTTCTTGAGGAAAAATGGCATAGTGCAGGTGACCTCGGCTCCATATCATCCGTCCTCAAATGGACTTGCGGAGAGAGCCGTACAAACATTTAAAGAGATGATGAAAAAAAGTGCAGAAGGGAGTTTAGCAGCTAAAGTGTCACGGGTTCTGTTCAGCTACAGAACAACACCTCAATCCACCACAGGACTCTCTCCTGCTGAGGTGTTATTAGGTCATAGACTACGCTCCACTCTTGACCTTGTCCACCCAGACCTAAAAAGGAAAATGGAAAACAGACAAAACAAACAAAAAGAGAACCATGACAAAAGAACAAATAGCCGAAGTTTTGGAGAAGGAGATGCGGTCCTTACCAGGAATTTCAGTTATGGACCTAAGTGGATTCCTGGTTTCATACAAGGTCATGTTGGGAGATGGTAGGGTAGTACGCAGACATGTAGATCAGATACTTACCAGACAAGGGGAAATTGAAATGAAGGTTCCAGATGCAATGGCTGAGGACAGGTTGGCCCCCAGTTATTCAAGTGCATCTGTGGTGACACCAACAGGGACAGAGACAATTCCACAGGAACCCATTCGTCAAGAGGGAACCATCATTGCAGAGTCAGATACTCCAAGCACTGCTCAGGAGCAGCTAGTGGCTTCACCACAAACAAGCAGGGACTTTACTGTTAGACGTTCACAAAGTTCTCGCATGCCACCAGAGAGATTGATACTGACCTGTTAGATTCGTCAAGTATGGAACATGGTGAATGGAGACTTCTTATGTGACCCTTAGGAATGGTTGTTTGTTAAGAAATTCATACTGAAATCTTAAGGGAGGAGGGATATAGTGATCTGGGTTGTTATGGTTGGGGTTGTCCACCGGGTGGTGCTGTAGCCAATGCTGCTGCTAAGGTCAGGGGTTTCGTTTCCTGTATAGGTCAGCACAAGGTGGAATGCCAGGATGCTGAGGCAGGCCTGTCTGTAAATGTGTTTCCCAGTTGTTAATAAAGTACTCGTGTTAATTCTAACATCTAGCCTCTTTGAGTTCCTTGTTCCACTCTCTGGATTTATCACAGCGATGGAAGCAGATTCAATAATAACTTTCAAAGTGGAATTGATAAATACTTGAAGGGGAAAAATTTGCAGGGCTATGGGGAAAGAGCAGGGGGGGAGTGGGACTAATTGGATCGCTCTTTCAAAGAGCTGGCACAGGCACGATGGACTGAGTGGCCTCCTTCTGTGCTGTATCATTCTATGATAACGCCTCCATTAAAATAGCAGAGGGAGGGATTAGATACAAGTGACTTACATGGTTGAATGGCAGAAAAAAGGCAAATGGAATGTTGGGCTTTATTTCAAGGGGGTTGGAGTATAAAAGCAGGGAAGTCCTGCTACAACTGTACAGGGCGTTGGTGAGACTACACCTTGAGTACAGCGTACAGTTTTGGTCTCCTTATTTGAGGAAGGATATACTTGCATTGGAGGCAGTTCAGAGACGATTCACACGGTTAATTCCTGAGATGAGGGGGTTGACTTATGAAGAAAGGTTGAGCAGGCTGGGCCTATACTCATTGGAATTTAGAAGAATGAGAGGTGATCTTATTGAAACATATAAGATACTGAGGGGGCTCAACAAGGTAGATGCAGAGAGGATGTTTCCCCTCGTGGGGAAATCTAGAACTCGGGGGCATAGTTTCAGAATAAATGGTCGCCCTTTTAGAACTGAGATGAGGAGGAATTTCTTCTCTCAGAGGGTCGTAAATCTGTGGAATTCTCTGCCCCAGAGAGCCGTGGAGGCTGGGTCATTAAATACATTTAAGGTGGAGATGGACAGATTTTTACAAGATAAGGGAATGAAGGGTTATGGGGTGCGGACAGGGAAGTGGCTTCGAGCCCAAGAACAGCCATGATCTTATTGAATGGCGGAGCGGGCTCGAGGGGCCAAGTGACCTATTCCTGCTCCTATTTCTTATGTTCTTATGAACCAACAGTAATCTCTAGCCTACTGTGTTGGTGTAAAGTGGTTTTGGAAACTTATAGTAAAATTTCTGTGTGACGTTTCCTACATAGAACTTAAGACAGTTAGGAATAAAGAACTTGCATTTATATAGCTCCTTTCATATTCCTTGGTGCGTCCCAAAGCGCTTCACAGCCAATGAAGTACTTTTGAAGTGCAGTCATTGTTGTAATGTAGGAAATGCGGCAGCCAAATTGCGCACAAACAGCAAGTGAGATGAATGATCAGTTAATCGTGTGTTTTGGTGATGTTTGTTGAGGGATAAATGCTGGTCAGGATACCGGAAAGATCTCCCCCTGCCCAGGAGGCCAGTGTTGGAGAAGCACAGAGATCTCGGAGGGTTGTAGGTCTGGAGGAGATTACAGAGGTAGGGAGGGGGCCAGGCCATGGAGGGATTTGAACACGAGGATGAGAATTTTAAATTTGAGGCGTTGGCCGGACCGGGTGCCAATGTAGGTCAGCGAGCACGGGGGGGTGATGGGTGAACGGGACTTGGTGCGAGTTAGGACACGGGCAGCAGAGTTCTGGGTGAGCTTAAGTATATGGAGGGTGGAAGATGAGGAGCATTGGAATAGTCAAGTCTGGAGGTAACAAAAGCATGGTCGAGGGTTTCAGCAGCAGATGGGCTGAGGCAGGGTAATCTCTATTTATTTTGATAGTTGGGCCTGCCTCGACACCATCACCAAGAGTGTCGGACTGCCTGCCCTATAGGGCAGACATGCAGCCACACTTGGGAGAATCCTTTCTTTCTATGATTTCTAGTGTATCTGCCCGTCTGCCCCAGTACGCATCCTAACTTTCTTGGCATGCTTCTCGCAATGAATGCACTTAAGTCCAATTGACTGGAGCTGAGGGACAATCCATTACCCTTTATCATAATATAAGCCCAAGCCTTCGGGAACACCAACTTCAAATCATCTCTTTCTTTCCAATTTAGCAGCACCATTTGCGATCCCTCTGTTTCAGGTTTCACTGTAAAGTGATTCTGTTATTGAAACACTCACTTCGCTTCCCGCCAGCACTGATGTGATAAATCCTCTCAGGCGCCAACTGCAGTGTGGGGTGGAGAAGGAAGTAAAAATGATTTAATGGAGATACGTTATTATGCTGCAGGCTTCAGGGAAGGTACCCTGGTGGCTGGGAGCCCAAAGAAAGTATTGAGATTTTAAATTTATAGCCACTTTCTTTTTTCATGGAAACTGGACTCGAGGGGGTTATCATATCACATAAATGTTCCTTCAGGAACAATGCAATGAAGTAACACATTACTAGTCGTGTGTTCAGTTATTACCTCACTACAGACCCGGCTTCTGAACATTTCGGGCTCGAATTTCCAAGCCCCGTGGAGGTGGGTTTGGAGGCGGGAGTGGTGTGAAAATTGCAGAATCGGGGGGCACGAACCCATCCCGCCCCCAACCCGCCTCCGTACCAATGTCCCAGGAGGCGGGTACCCGACCTGTGCTGGGAGCCGCCTCCCCGAGGCGGGAAGGGTATTAGTACCAATTAACTGCCTGTTAACAGAGCTGTCAAATGCTGATTTTTAAGCTGTCAAAAGCTCTTGACAGATGAAATGTCAATCACTGATGTCACCAGTAACCAGGTGTCCCTTAATTGGCCTGCAGAGCCTGCTGGGCAGGCTTAACAAGGTCAATCAAGGGAAAATAGCGTGGGTTGGCCACAAGTCGATGGAGGCGGGACTACAACCCAAAAAGTGGGAGTCCCGCCCCCATCACGTCCCCATTGACAAAATCCAGCCCTTCACCTCCAAATATCAAATATAAGTGGCCACTGGCCCTAGCTAACCTGAGAGAAAGAAAGACTTGTATTTATACAGCACCTTTCACAACGTCAGGACGTCCCAAAGTGCTTTACAGAAAAATGAAGTACTTTTGAAGTATACTCACTGTTGTGATGTAGGAAATGCAGCCACCAATTTGCGCACAGCAAGCTCCCACAAACAGCATTCTGAAGTTGACGATCTTGGTGATGGAGCAGATATGGGGTCGGAAGCTCAGCTCAATAGGATGCCAAGGTTGCGGACAGTCTGGTTCAGCCTCAGACGGTGGTGAGGGAGAGGAGTGAAGTAATTGGCTAAGGAACAGAGTAGTACAGGAGGAGGTTACAGAGAAAAAAGAAAGCATTGCATTTATATATCACCTTTCACAACCTCAGGACGCCCCAAAGCCAATTATGTACAGTTTTGAAGTGTAGTCACTGATGTAATGTGGGAAATGCAACAGCCAATTTGCGCACAGCAAGCTCCCACAAACAACAATGTGATAATGACCAGATAATCTGTTTCGGTGATGTTGGTTGAGGGATAAATATTGGCCAGGACGCCTGGGAGAACGCCCCTGTGCTTCTTTGAAATAGCGCCGTGGGATCATTTACATCCACCTGAGAGAGCAGATGAGGCCTCAGTTTAACGTCTGATCTGAAAGACGGCTCCTCTGACAGTGCAGCACTCCCTCAGCGCGGCACTAAGATTTGATCAAGAGTCACAGATTACCCAAAAGGGTCGAGGAGTCACAAGCGGTTTACTGAGGAGCGATGGTTCAAATACAACACACAATCAGGACAGACACAGTAGACATACGACTGTGACAGGCGAGAATGGTTTACCGGGCCTGGGTCGGACGGGCAGATGGATGAGGCAGGACGACTTGATCTTTGCAGCCTGCGGTATCGATCTCTTCTTCTTCAGTCATCTCTCAAACTGGCTGAGGCGTTAAGCCAAAGTTAGCGTGGATCCACCTCGGGGTGCTCTCCCCCATCTGTCCTTTTTTCCCTTTTCGTCTGCCCGTTTATATACCTTATTTGAGGGGCCGGTGGATACCTCATTCACTTAATTACATTTACCCATTCCATTGTTCAATTACAGGGGAATAGATACCCAAGGCGGACCCCTCCCAACCTAGGCTCCAGTCCCATGAGATAATTCCTTCGCTTACCTCTTGTATGAACATCTTGTTACGTTATCCCAGACAGTTTGTTTTAGATACGTGGATCATAAGGCTCCTTCCCCAACCTCTTATCAGGCCCAGTCATGCCTACACAAAGGCCTGTTTCTACATTATATCCTTGGCCTCAGAACAAGCCCTTGTGAAAACCCTTATCTAACTTGATTAACATTGTTCTGTGCCAGCTCAGGCAGACTGCTGAAGAATTTCCCTTAACTAAAAAAGCCCATTTCTTATGATTCTACAGGACCACTATTTCTTACAATTGGGAGTGTCGGAGTGTCAGAGTGTCAGCCTGGATTATGTGCTCAAGTTTCTGGAGTAGGGGCTTGAACCCATGACCTTCTGACTCAGAGGCAAGAGTGCTACCCACTGAGCCAAGGTTGACTCATCAAGTGTAAATTTTGCAATAACCTGCTCCCAGCCGACTGATCACATCTATTGGAAAATGTTCTCTTTTTTTTCTCTCCCACATGGCAGATGTCTTTCATTCTGCTCGCGCATTTCACACTTCATCCAGAGCCATCTTCTGTTTCTTAATCTGTCCTATTGCCATCTCGTCTCTCCTTGAATATCTCTTAATGTCTCTTTACTTCTCACAAACCTTCCCTTTTGTTCTTTCATCCCCTCCCCCATTTTCCAGCCCCCCAACTTGCTTTTTCATCTGTTTTATTTCCTGCTTTTTTTCCCTCAGTTCTGAAGAAGGGTTTCGACCTGAAACGTTCGGGTCGATTTTCATTAAGCTGTCGGAAAGGAGGCAGGACTACAACTTTCGGGTTTTAGTCCCGCCTACATCGAAGTCCGGCCAATCTGCGCGATTTTCCCTTGATTGACCTTGTTGAGCCCGCCCAGCGGGCTCAGCAGGCCTATTAAGGGCCACCCGGCAACAGGTGACGTCACAGACTGCAATTTCATCTGTCAAGAGCTCTTGACAGAGGAAATATCAGTGTTTCACAGCTGTTTGAAGCTGTCAAACGCTGACAGTCTGACTTCTAACCTGAGTCCTTCTACACAGACTCAGTTAGAACTGTCACCGGCAATGAAAGCTGAAGGCTGTCACTTTTGACAGCTCGCAGCCATTTTGCTTTCAGTGCCGGCTGAGTGATGGACTCCCGAAACCTAGAGGAAGAAAGGCTGTGAAGGTAAGTACAGGTTGTTGTGTCCGTGTGTTAATAGAGACACTGAAGACAGGAGTTGGTTTCACAGGTGTTTACTGAACAAAGTCTGGAGGGGAACTAACTGATACAACACAATATACAGGCTTATATAGCCCGAGTGGCCATTACCAGCATTACAGTACACAGGGGGCTCTTAAAGGCACATACACTACACAGGTAATTTAAACTTCTTTACACACTTTAGACACACCAAACACACTTACCTTTGCACTCATGCACCCATCACTCACCTGAACACCGACATCACGACCCCTCCAAGTCCTTCAACCCGACGGCCCGCCTGCTCTAACCTGGTGTGGTTTGGAGCTGTCGGGAATCCCACACGACACCCCTCAAAATAGGGATTAGGCTAAAAACTGCCTGTTAACTACCTGTTAACGGGCAGTTAATTGGCACTAATCCCTTCCTGTCTCGGGTCGGCGGGTCCCAGTGCGGAGTGGGTGCCCACCTCCTTTGAAACTTACGTGGAGGCGGGTTTTGGGCGGGATGGTGTCGGGACCCCTGAATTCGGGATTTTCCCCCCCCACACGCCTGAAACCCCGCCTGACGGTTCCAGGAAAATCGACCCCATTGACTCTGTTTCTCTCTCCACGGATGTTGCCTGGCCTGCTGAGTTTTTCCAGCTTTTTCTGTTGTTATTTCAGATTTCCAGCATCCGCAGTATTTTGCTATCGGATTGGAAAATTAGGCAGGTTTGATTTTCCGACCATGAAAATGTTTGGTTGAAAATTGTGGGAATTGTGCCTGAGTTTCCAATTTGGATTCCGGGAGGGAGCACGGAATTGAAAAATGGCTCCTTACACGTGGAATGTAAGGTTAGATTGACGTTCTGAAGTTTCGCTTGATTTACCATCGGAAGGGAAGGGAACAGTTCACAGGGGATTAAACAGACCATAATAGAGCAGGTTGATGATGGTCTGTGGGGGTCCATGCATCTCAGGCTTCGACTGTTGAACCGCTGCAGTCCTTGCGGTCAAGAAGCAGGCGGCCCACCACCACCTTCTCAGGGGACAACTGGGGATGGACAACAAATGCCGGCCCTGTCAGCGACGCCCGCAACCAGATAACAAAAATCCCAGCCCTGAATTTCTGTGGGGATTTGCCAATTTTCTGCCGTTACTTCAGTGGGAGACTGTCTGAACCAGCAGTGTAACAACATTATCGCCCATTCGGAGCAGTTTTGGCGGCGGTTCTACCAAAATCCAAGAACCCCATTGAAATCCCACGCGCCAGATCCTATCGAATCCCTGACTTAAATTTGATGCATGTCAGAAAAACCACCCAATGAAAAAAGAAGTCTCACTTCAAAAATATGCACTGAGTGCATAAAATATTATAGAGCAATAAACCTGGGACCTAGATATTGGAAAAAAATTCAAGAAACAAGATGATGCAATACCATCCAGGACAAAGCAGCCCGCTTGATCGGCACCCCATCCACCACCTTAACCATTCACTCCCTCCACCACCGGTGCACCATGGCTACAGTGTGTACCATCTACAAGATGCACTGCAGCAACTCGCCAAGGCTTCTTCGGCAGCACCTCCCAAACCCGAGACCTCTTCCACCTAGAAGGACAAGGGCAGCAGGCGCATGGGAACACCACCACCTCCAAGTTCCCCTCCAAGTCACACACCATCCTGACTTGGAAGTACATTGGCCGTTCCTTCATCGTCGCTGGGTCAAAATCCTGGAACTCTCTCCCTAACAGCATTGTGGGAGTACCTTCACCACACGGACTGCAAGAAGGCGGCTCACCACCACCTTCTCAATGGCAATTAGGGATGGGCAATAAATGCTGGCCTTGCCAGCGACGCCCACATCCCTTGAATTAATTTTTTAAAATGTACATAAATGGAGCAAGGCTTTGCTCACTGTGTGTTATTTACTCTATCTTGAAAGCAGAACATCTTGTCTGCATAATGCTACAAATAGAATACTGATGGTAAGAATGGTAGGTAATGATTCCATATCATATTCCCCCTGTTGTATCAATCAGGTGCACTCAGTTACATTTGGGTCGATAACCAGATGGCACGGATTTAAAATGATTGGCAAAAGAACCAAAGGCGACATGAGGAAAAGCTTTTTTACGCAGCGAGTTGTTGTGATCTGGCACGCGCTGCCTGACAGGCTGGTGGGAGCAGATTCAATAACAACTTTCAAAAGGGAATTGGAGAAATAGAATCATAGAAAAATTACGGCACAGAAGGAGGCCATTCAGCCCATCGTGTCTGTGCCGGTCGGAAAAGAGCTACCCAGCCTAATCCCACCTTCCAGCACTAGGTCCGTAGCCCTGTAGGTTACGGCTCTTCAAGTGCACATCCAAGTACTTTTTAAATGTGATGAGGGTCTCTGCTTCTACTACCCTTTCCGGCAGTGAGTTCCAGGCCCCCGCCACCCTATGGGTGAAAACATTTTTCTTCGTCTCCCCTCTAATCCTTCGACCAACTGCTTTAAATCTATGCCCCCTGGTTCTTGACCCCTCTGCTAAGGGAAAGAGATCCTTCCTATCCACTCTATCTAGGCCCCTCATAATTTTATACATCTCAATTAAATCTCCCCGCAGCCTCCTCTGTTCCAAGGACAACAACCCCAGCCTATCCAATCTTTCCTCCTAGCTAAAGTTTTCCAGTCCTGGCAACATCCTTGTAAATCTCCTCTGCACCCTCTCCAGTCCAATCACATCCTTCCTGTAATGTGGTGACCAGAAATGCACGCAGTACTCAAGCTGTGGCCTAACCAGTGTTGTATACAGCTCTAGCATAACTTCCCTGCTCTTATATTCTACGCCTCGGCTAATAAAGGAAAGCATTCTGTATGCCTTTTTAACTACTTTATCGACCTGTCCTGCTACCTTTAAGGATCTGTGGACATACACTCCAAGATCCCTCTGTTCCTCCACACCCCTCAGTATCCTTCCATTAATTGCCTTGTTGCCCCTCCCCAAATGCATTACCTCACACTTTTCCGGATTGAATTCCATTTGCCACTTTTCTGCCCAACTGACCAGTTCATTGATATCTTCCTGCAGTCCAAAGCTTTCCACCTCATTGTCAACCACACGGCCAATTTTTGTATCATCTGCAAATGTCTTTATCATGCCCCCTACATATAAGTCTAAATCATTAATATATACTACAAAATACTTGAAAGAGAAAAAATTGCATGGATATGGGGAAACAGCATACAAGTGGGACTAACCGGATACTTCGTCTTCTTAGGCAGTCCCTCGGAACCGAGGATGGCTTACCGGATTGCTCTTTGAAAGAGCCGGCGCAGACTCGATGAGCCAAATGGCCTCCTTCTGTGCTGTACTATTCTATGATTCTATGATTTTCTAACCCTTCAATTCATACAGTCATGAATCTTACCATTCATGTAGAAATGACTCATGAGATAACACTGTGCGGCCAGCTGGTGGCGCCGTCCAAGGAAAGTATAAATACTCGGGCGTGGGCCCAGCTTGCTCAGGATGTTTCTGTAACCAGGAACTAGCGATGTAACTAGAATCTCATGGTTGTAAAACAGTTGATTAAAGCCTTGTTTTACACTCAAACCAAGTGCTCAGTAGTTTTCTTACGTCACAGTTCCAATGGTTTTTGACAGAATATTTGTTAATCACCATTTCGGAGTTTATGGAGTGCACATCTTGCAACCGATGCTGTTGCCGCACGACGATTTAGTGTCGCACTAAAGCCTTCTCTGCTTTTCTCTCGACAGCTTGAAGTAAATGGTTTGATTCCTATATTAAAAGACGCACAGGAGGGAATTCAGTTTGAGCAGGCCTGGGAACAGCGCGGTCTGACAATCTAACACCGCGGTATTCACTGAACACTAATTCCCGCCTTCGCTCATTTGTTGCAAAGGAACTGATGCCACGGGATTTGCGCAGATGGTTCTCAAAGATTATCGAGCGTTACCAATTGAAAAGTCTTCTCGGCTTTATTTTGCTTGTTGAGGGAAGAAAATTACAACAGCAACTCCCATTTATACAGCGTCTTTAACATCGTCAAACGCCCCAAGGCCAACATACCATTTGCCTTCGTAACCGCCTGCTGCACCTGCATGCTTACCTTCAGCGACTGGTGCACAAGGACACCCAGGTCTCGTTGCACTTCCCCTTCTCCCAATCTATTGCCATTCAAATAATAATCTGCCTTCCTGTTTTTGCCACCAAAGTGGATAACCTCACATTTATCCACATTATAGAGATGAGGAGAAATTTCTTCACTCAGAGGTTGGTGAATCTGTGGAAATCTCTACCCCAGAGGGCTGTGGAGGCTCCGTCGTTGAGTATATTCAAGGTCAATAGTTTTTCTGGGCACTAAGGGAATCAAGGGACATGGTGGGTTAGCGGAGTTGAGGTCGAAGATCAGCCATGATCTTATTGAATGGCGGAGCAGGCTCGAGGGGCTGAATGGCCTACTCCTGCTCCTACTTTTTATGTCTTATGTTTTTACATAGTGTGGAACTGGAGTCACGTGTAGGTCAGACTGGGTAAGGACGGCAGGCGTCCTTCCCTGAAGGACATTAGTGAGCCAGTTGGGTTTGACAACTTTGAGCTTTTTAATTCCAGAATTTTTAAAAGTGAATTCAAATTCACAAACTGCCCATGGTGGGATTTGAGCTCACGTTCTTTGGATTCTTCTTCTTAGGCAGTCCCTCGGAACCGAGGATGACTTGCTTCCACATTAAAAATGAGTTCTCAGGTGACTGATGAGTCCAATGCGGGACCTACAGTCTCTGTCACAGGTGGGGCAGACGGTGGTTGAAGGGGCGGGTGGGTGGGGTGCTTGGGTTGACGTGCGCTCCTTGCGCTGCTTGTGCTTGGCTTCTGCTCGCTCCCGGCGAAGAGACTTGAAGTGTTCGGCGCCTTCCTGGATGCTTCTCCTCCACTTTGTGCGGCCTTGGGCCAGGGATTCCCAGGTGTCAGTGGGGATGTTGCACTTTTTCAAGGAGGCTTTGAGGGTGTCCTTGAAGCGTTTCCTCTGCCCACCTGGGGCTCTCTTGCCGTGTCGGAGCTCCGAGTAGAGCGCTTGTTTTGGGAGCCTCATATCCGGCATGTGGACAATGTGACCCGTCCATCGGAGCTGATCGAGCATGGTCAAAGCTTCGATGTTGGGGATGTTGGCCTGAGCAAGAACACTGACGTTGGTGCGCCTATCCTGCCAATGGATTTGCAGAATCTTGTGGAGGCAGCGTTGGTGGTGCCTCTCCAGTGCTTTGAGGTGCCTGCTGTACATGGTCCATGTCTCTGAGGCATACAGCAGGGCGGGTATCACTGCTGCTCTGTAGACCATGAGCTTGGTGCTGGGTTTGAGGTCCTGGTCTTCAAACACTCTCTTCCTCAGGCGACCGAAGGCTGCACTGGCACACTGAAGGCGGTGTTGGACTTCGTTATCGATTACTAGTCCAGGAACAGAACCACTACATTACTGCAACCCTGGACTAGCAAACAAGCATGCAAAAAACACTGTGGCGACACAAGAAATGCTAGCACCTTTGAATGTGGGTGACTCTTCACTGCCTGCTGAAGTGGCCGAGCAAGCCATTCAGTTCCATCAAACTACTACCAAGAATAAGGTTAAGAAGGGGACCTGATATGCATGTGTTAAAAAGGATTGTGCCTTGCTTTGGACAGGTGTTCTTGTCCCCTGCTCGGGAGGGCAGGTTAAAATCGTGGCATGTCAGCTGGGTAAGTGACCTGGGCGATTTTAACTGCCCACCTACCCCCCCCCCCCCCCCACCAACCCGGTTTCCACCGAGCAGGTAGGGTTAAGATCACCCGCTTCATTTTAAAACACTTCCGAAAATGCACGCAGGCAATTGACCATCCATTGCCCAGGAACTCCCAGCAGCGATGGGCCAGTCAGCTCCAACTGCGAGACTGAGGGTTCTAAGCCCAGATGCAATTCTTAAAATAAACAAAATAAAATAGTCAAACACTTTGTTACACATGTCAGCTGTGGCTCAGTTGGCAGCATCCTCGCCTCTGGGTCAGAAGGTTGTGGGTTCAAGTCCCACTCCAGGGACTTGAGCACATAAATCTAGGCTGACACTCCCAGTGCAGTGCTGAGGGAGTGCTGCACTGTCGGAGCTCTTTCAGATGAGATGTTAAACAGGAACCCCCGTCTGCCCTCTCGGGTGGATGTAAAAGATCCCATGGCACTATTCGAAGAAGAGCAGGGGAGTTCTCCCCGGTTTCCTGGCCAATATTTATCCCTCAATCAACATCACTAAAACAGATTATCTGGTCATTATCACCTTGCTGTTTGTGGGAGCTTGCTGTGTGCAATTGGCTTCTGTGTTTCCTACATTACAACAGGGACAGTACTTCATTGGCTGTAAAGTGCTTTGGGATGCCCTGAGGTCGTGAAAGGTGCTATAGAAATGCAAGTCTTTTACATAAGGAAGGGAGACTGGGTGCTGGCATGTTGTAAAGGCAGCTATCTCCTACAAATAACCCATTATATGCTTGACCTGGAACAACTTGGGTGTAAGAAGTTGAGAATTGTCCCTTTTGCCCTGCACTGATATCATTCACCAAAGGGCCCAGTCACAAATTATTAGCTTGCTTACATAATATTTTAAGAGTTTCAAGAACAAGACAAGGCCTGTCCATTTTTGGTGGCTCTCAAACCACCAGTCCCCGTTCGCCATTCAATTAGATTATGGCCGATCTGTATCTTAACTCCCTCGACCTGTCTTGGTTCCATAACCCTTGCTACACTTATCCAACAAAAATCTATCAATCTCAATTTTGAAATTTTCAATTGACCCCCAACCTCAACAGCTTTTTGGGGGAGAGAGTTCCAGATTTCCACTACCCTTTGTGTGAAGAAGTGCTTCCTGATTTCACCCCTGAACAGCCTGGCTCTAATTTTAAGGTTATGCCTCCTTCATAGAATCATAGACATTTACAGCACAGAAGGAGGCCATTCGGCCCATCTTGTCCGTGCCGGATCCCACTTTCCAGCTCTTGGTCCGTAGCCCTGCAGGTTACAGCACTTCAAGGGCATATCCAAGTACTTTTAAATGTGACGAGGGTTTCTGCCTCTACCACCCTTTCAGGTAGTGAGTTCCAGACCCCCACCACCCTCTGGGTGAAAACATTTCTCCTCAAATCCCCTCTAAACTTCCAACCAATTACTTTAAATCTATGGCCCCTGGTTATCGACCATTCTGCTAAGGGAAATAGGTCCTTCCTATCCACTCTATCTCGGACCCTCATAATTTTATACACCTCAATTAGGTCTCCCCTCAGCCTCCTCTGTTCCAAAGAAAACAACCCCAGCCTACCCAATCTTTCCCCATAGCTAAAATTCCCCAGCCCAGGCAACATCCTCGTAAATCTCCTCTGCACCCTCTCTAGTGCAATAACATCCTTCCTGTAATGTGGTGACCAGAACTGCTCGCAGTATTCTAGCTGAGGCCTAGCTAGAGTTTTATACAAATGTAAGAAGTCACACAACAACAGGTTATAGTCCAACAGCTTTATTTGAAATCACAAGCTTTCGGAGCGCTGCTCCTTCGTCAGGTGAAGTGGAGAAATGCATAAAGACACAGCTTATATAGTCAGAGAATAATGTCAGATGTTTACAGGTAACCTTTCCAACTGCCATTTATCACACCTCGGCAGAGAGATAATCACAGCAGTCAAAGGTGTGAATGGTGTCCAAACAGGTCAGTCAGGGAAACATTACATCAAAGAACAATGAGGTGGGGTCACAAGGGGTCAAATATTGCAGATGCTGGGGTCTGTATGAAAAACAAAAAAACAGACAAAAAACATTTTTTTTTGGCTGGAAATCACAGCAGGTCCGGCCGCATCTGTGTAGAGAGAACAAGCCAATGTCGACTCGAGTCTGGATGACCCTGCATCAGGTGGGGTTACATGTAGCGTGACATGAACCCAAGATCTCGGTTGAGGCCGTCCTCATGGGTGCGGAACTTGGCTATCAGTTTCTGCTCGACGATTTTGCGTTGTCGTGTGTCTCGAAGGCCACCTTGGAGAATGCTTACCCGAAGATCGGAGGCTGAATGTCCTTGACTGCTGAAGTGTTCCCCGACTGGGAGGGAACACTCCTGCCTGGTGATTGTTGCGCGGTGTCCGTTCATCCGTTGTCACAGTGTCTGCATGGTCTCGCCGATGTATCATCCCACCATCAAACTCACCATGGACTACTCCTCAGAATCAGTCTCATTCCTGGACACACGAATCTCCATCAAAGACGGACACCTCAGCACTTCACTCTACCGCAAGCCCACGGACAACCTCACGATGCTTCACTTCTCCAGCTTCCACCCTAACCACGTTAAAGAAGCCATCCCCTATGGACAAGCCCTGCGAATACACAGGATCTGCTCAGACGAGGAGGAACGCGATGGACACCTACAGACACTGAAAGACGCCCTTGTAAGAACAGGATATGACGCTCGACTCGTCGATCGACAGTTCCGACGGGCCACAGCGAAAAATCGCATAGACCTCCTCAGAAGACAAACACGGGACACAACCAACAGAGTACCCTTCGTCGTCCAGTACTTCCCCGGAGCGGAGAAACTACGCCATGTTCTTCGCAGCCTTCAACATGTCATCGATGATGACGAACACCTCGCTAAGGCCATCCCCACGCCTCCACTACTTGCTTTCAAACAGCCGCCTAACCTCAAACAGACCATCGTTCGCAGCAAATTACCCAGCATTCAGGAGAACAGCGACCACGACACCACACAACCCTGCCACAGCAACCTCTGCAAGACATGCCAGATCATCAACACAGATACCATCATCACACGTGAGGACACCACCCACCAGGTACATGGTACATACTCATGTGACTCGGCCAACGTTGTCTACCTCATACGTTGCAGGAAAGGATGCCCCGGAGCATGGTACATCGGCGAGACCATGCAGACACTGCGACAACGGATGAACGGACACCGCGCAACAATCACCAGGCAGGAGTGTTCCCTCCCAGTCGGGGAACACTTCAGCAGTCAAGGACATTCAGCCTCCGATCTTCGGGTAAGCATTCTCCAAGGTGGCCTTCGAGACACACGACAACGCAAAATCGTCGAGCAGAAACTGATAGCCAAGTTCCGCACCCATGAGGACGGCCTCAACCGAGATCTTGGGTTCATGTCACGCTACATGTAACCCCACCTGATGCAGGGTCATCCAGACTCGAGTCGACATTGGCTTGTTCTCTCTACACAGATGCGGCCGGACCTGCTGTGATTTCCAGCCAAAAAAAAATGTTTTTTGTCTGTTTTTTTGTTTTTCATACAGACCCCAGCATCTGCAATATTTGACCCCTTGTGACCCCACCTCATTGTTCTTTGGTGTAATGTTTCCCTGACTGACCTGTTTGGACACCATTCACACCTTTGACTGCTGTGATTATCTCTCTGCTGAGGTGTGATAAATGGCAGTTGGAAACATTACCTGTAAACATCTGACATGATTCTCTGACTATATAAGCTGTGTCTTTATGCATTTCTCCACTTCACCTGAAGAAGGAGCAGCGCTCTGAAAGCTTGTGATTTCAAATAAAGCTGTTGGACTATAACCTGGTGTTGTGTGACTTCTTACATTTGTCCACCCCAGTCCAACTCCGGCATCTCCACACCATGAGTTTTATACAGTTCAAGCATAACCTCCCTGCTCTTATATTCTATGCCTCGGCTAATAAAGGCAAGTATCTCGTATGTCTTCTTAACCACCTTATCTACCTGTCCTGCTACCTTCAGGGATCTGTGGACATGCACTCCAAGGTCCCTCTGATCCTCTGCAATCAGTGTCCTACCATTTATAGTGTATTCCCTTGCCTTGTTAGCCTTCCCCAAATGCATTACCTCACACTTGTCCGGATTGAATTCCATTTGCCACTGTTCTGCCCACCTGACCAGTCCATTGATATCTTCCTGCAGCTTTCTTCTTCATTATCCAATGACCAATTTTTGCATCATCTGCAAACTTCTTAATCATACTTCCTATATTCAAGTCTAAATCATTGATATATACCACAAAAAGCAAGGGACCCAGTACTGAGCCCTGCGGAACCCCACTGGAAACAGCCTTCCAGTCACAAAAACACCCATCAACCATTACACTTTTACGATATTTTCTTTCCAGTTTTGAAGAAGGGTTTCGACCCGAAACGTCAACTCAAATTTCTCTCCACGGATGTTGCCTGACCTGCTGAGTTTTTCCAGCATTTCCTGTTGTTATTAACCATTACCCTTTGTTTCCAGCCTCTGAGCTAACTTTGGATCCAACTTGTCACTTTGCCTTGGATCCCATGGGCTTTTACTTTCATGACCAGTCTGCCATGTGGGACCTTATCAAAAGCCTTGTTCTGGACTCCCCCCACCAGAGGAAATAGTTTCTCTCTCTCTACCCTACCAACTCCTTTAATCATCTTAAACACCTCGATTAGATCACCCCTTAATCTTCTCTACTCAAGTTGGAGGGTTCATGTCTAAACCTTGACCGGGAGGAAGTGGTCAACAGGTGATTGGGCCTTGGATTAAAAGGTACGTTCATGGAGTGCATCCTCCCAGTGACGTGCGATGCTCGAAGGAAGCACAATTGAGAGGACAAGCGCCAGTGCCGTAACCCTCCGACTCATGTTCCCTTCCAGCGTGGCTCTGCTGGGAAATGCGAGATTGGGAAATTTGTGTTGTGAAGAGGGGCTCGGTTTGCAGTGTGCTTCAAAAAAAAGTGATCATCTTCATTTCTTCATTAGAAAATTCAAACCGGTAATCAATTCGTGGTGGAAATGACCAGCGCTGTTTATGATTGATTTTTGTATGAGTCTAATATTGCCTCACTCTGGTACTTCGGTGTTCTGAACTCCATTACTTTTGCCTATAAAAACTGCTGTGTTCCGAAATTCTGCCACGACGAGATTGAAAACCTAGTTAACGTCGACATGAATTCAAGTTGACATAAATTCCAGTGCACAGGTGATTTCAATTGGGGTAATTACAACCCCGAGTCATGCACCATCTGCAAGGGTAGTTGAAGCTTCTGGTTTGTAAAGGGGTAAGGTCCACGCATGGGAACTGCTGTAGAAACTATCGAGCGACAGGGAGGTACACTAACAAGACCAGAACTGCAATGTCATCCCTTCATAGAAGCCCAATCTGTCAACAGCTCCCAGGCTGGTCCTTTGCGATTTCTAAATTAGATTCTATTGAACACTTGGATACCATTTCAAAAAAATTGCCAAAATAAAGTTGACATAGAAACTTTATACTGTCAGTGTGACCAAAGTGGTTGTTTGTTCCTCACCACGTGGAGGCATCCCTCAAAAAACCATTCGAGGGATGAGCGCAACTGCACTGCTGAGATTCTCTTCGCAGTGTTCCTGAAACAAATTAAATGGGGGTGGGGGTGGGGTTGTGGGTGGGGGCGGGGTTGTGGGTGGGGGCGTAGGTGGGGGTGGGGGTAGGGGCGGGGAACGGGGGTGGGGTTGTGGGCGGGGTTGTGGAATGGGGTGGGGTTGGAGGTGGGGGTGGGGGTGGGGTTGGAGATGGGGGTGGGGGGAGGTAGTGTTTTCTCCTGATGCTCCAGCCACAATGGTGTGCGGCAGGCTTGATGGATCAGCTGGTCCTTTCCTGCCTGCCAATTTCGTATGCTTGTCTGATGAAATCCAATTGTCTATTGCCATTTTAATTCTCCGCCCCACGCCCACCTCTCCATCCTCAGCCTCTTGCACTGTTCCAATCAAGCTCAATGCAAGCTCGAGGAACAGCACCTCATCTTTCGATTAGGCACTTTACAGCCTTCCGGATACAACACTGAATTTAACAACTTTAGATCTTGATCACCGCTCCCACTTTCTCTTGGACAGCAGGTGCTGGTGATGGAGGACGGTTGCACCAGCGCCACTGGGGGTGGGGGGGGTGGAGCTGGGGGTGGGGGGGTGGAGTTGGGGGTGGGGTTGGGGGCTGGAGCTCGGGGGGGGGGGGTGCTGGAGCTGCTATTCTGCTGTTGCCATTTGCACCTTCTTTAGACCCATCTTTTGTTTCTTTACTTGTCCGATTACCATCTCCTTTTGCCTTGCACCATCATCCCGCTTGTCATTTAATCTCTCCTGCCTTCCAACCTATCACAGACCTTCCCTTTTGTTCTTTCCTCCCCTCCCCCTTTCCCTGCTTCTGTACTTGCTTAAAACCCGTTACATCTCGTTAAATAACAAATGCATTAGTTATTCATTTTACTGAAGTGCTGCCCAGATTATTAGGTCAGATTTGCTCCTTGGCCAACCCTTGACTGTAGACAAACAGATCTAATGTAATGTACGTCCAACTTACATTACTGTTATGTTTGGCCGTACCCCGGGCGCTGCTGCAGCCGGCTGGTAGTCGGGACGGGAATTGTTTACAGATGGTCGGCTCCTCTCCGAACAGGGGGCCCTGCAGTTTTCTGCCTCCGACTCCTGTTGCTGGCGGTGGCGTTGCGGCCGCTGTTGGCCCACAGTCTCTTTCCCTCCATCTTTCTCCTCTTCTTCATGCAGCGCACAGCCGCCGCCATGGTAACCACTCGCCGCCCCGTTCAGCAGCGCCCGGCCGCGCTGCACCGGCTCGCTCTCCATCACCGACTGGGGTTTTTTTTTCGCGGACCCCCTGGAAAGCGTCCGTGGACCCCAGTTTGAGAACCACTGACATAAAGCTCTGGTCAGCCCCTATCTGGAGTCACCGTGTTCAGTTCTGGGCCCCGCACCTCAGGAAGGATACACTGGCCTCGGAGGGGGAGCAGCGCAGGTTCACCAGAACGATAACGGGGGCTAAAAGGGTTAAATTATGAGGACAGGTTGCATAGACTGGGCTTGTATTCCTTCGAAGTTAGAAGATTACGGGGTGATCTAATTGAGGTGTTTAAGATAATTAAAGGCAATGATAGGGTAGATGGAGAAAAACTATTTCCTCTGGTAGGAGAATCCAGAACAAGGGGCATAACCTTAAAACGTCTTTCGGATGAGACATTAAACCGAGAGCCCGTCTGCTCTCTCAAGTGGATGTAAAAGATCCCACGGAACTATTTCAAAGAAGAGCAGGGGAGTTCTCCCTGGTGTCCTGGGCCAATATTTATCCCTCAATCAACATCACTAAACACAGATTTTCTGGTCATTATCAAATTGCTGTTTGTGGGAGCTTGCTGAGCACAATTTGGCTGCCGCGTTTCCTACATTACAACAGTGACTACACTTCAAAAGTACTTCAATGGCTGTAAAGCGCTTTGAGACATCCTGAGGTCATGAAAGGCGCTATATAAATGCAAGTCTTTCCTTCTTTAAAATTAGAGCCAGGCTGTTCAGGGGTGATGTCAGGAAGCACTTCTTCACACAAAGGGTAGTGGAAATCTGGAACTCTTCCCCCCCAAAAAAATGCCATTGAGACTGGAGGTCAATTGAAAAGTTCAAAACACTTTTCCTCCCCCCGCTCCTTTTTTCTCTCTCCCACATGGCAGCTGTCTCCCATTCTGCCAGCGCATTTCACACCTAATCTAGAGCCGTCTTTTGTCTCCACTAGCCCTATCACCATCTCGTCTCGTTGTAACATAGAAACATAGAAGATAGGAGCAGGAGTAGGCCATTCGGCCCCTCGAGCCTGCTCCTCCATTCAATGAGATCATGGCTGATCATCCAAATTCAGTACCCGGTCCCTGCCTTCTCCCCATATCCCTTGATCCCTTTAGGCTTAAGAAATATATCCAACTCCTTCTTGAATATATTTAATGAATTGGCCTCCACTGCCTTCTGTGGTAGAGAATTCCACAGGTTCACCACTCTCTGGGTGAAGAAATTCCTCCTCATCTCAGTCCTAAATGGCTTACCCCTTATCCTTAGACTGTGACCCCTGGTTCTGGACTCCCCCACCATCGGGAACATCCTTCCTGCATCTAGTCTGTCCAGGCCTGACAGAATTTTATAGGTTTCGATGAGATCCTCTCTCAATCTTCTAAACTCCAGTGAGTACAAGCCCAATCGACCCAATCTCTCCTCGTACGTCATTCCTGCCATCCCAGGTATTAGCCTGGTGAATCTTCGCTGCACTCCTTCCATGGCAAGAACATCCTTCCTCAGATAAGGCGACCAAAACTGCGCACAATACTCAAGGTGCAGTCTCACCAAGGCCCTGTACAACTGCAGCAAGACATCCTTGTTCCTGTACTCGAATCCTCTCGCTACGAAGGCCAACATACCATTTGCCTTCTTAACCGCCTGCTGCACCTGCATGCTTACCTTCAGCGACTGGTGCACAAGAACACCCAGGTCTCTTTGCACTTCCCCTTCTCCCAATCTATTGCCATTCAAATAATAATCTGCCTTCCTGTTTTTGCCACCAAAGTGGATAACCTCACATTTTGAATACCTCTTAATGTCTCTTCACTTCTCTTTAGTTCTCTCCCAGCCTGGCCTCTCAATCTATTTCATTTCCTGTGCCTTTCCAGTCTTGACAAAGAGTTTGACTCGAAACATTGACTCTATTTTCTCTCCACGGATGTTGCCTGGCCTGCTGAGTTATTCCAGCATTTTCTGTTGTTATTTCGGATTTCCAGCATCCGCAGTATTTTGCTATCGATAAATTTTTGTTGGGTAAGGGGTATCAAGGGTTACAGCACCAAGACGGGTAGATGGAGTTACGATACAGATCAGCCGTGATCTAATTGAATGGCGGAACAGGCTCGAGGGGCTGAGTGGCCTCCTATGAAATCTAAATCTAGCCCTATTTGTTTAAAAGGGTCTGTCAACATTTTGTTCATGAGATAATGATATCAATATGACGTTTCATTCATGCGAGATCAAAGCAATACAAAACAAAATGCATTGATACGGCTAAGAAGTCAGCAATATCACATTTCCATCAGTCAAAATTACCTTTAGGACAATTGGTCTCTGCGATGCCTGATTGCAATTAGCAAGGAATACAATAATTGGGCCTCTGGAAACTCTGTGATTCTCCACTCCGGAAATTGCAGATTTTGCAATCATTAGACAAACTTTACCTTTCAACAGATCCCAATGTCAGCATGTATTATCCAGGCCACCCTTCCGCAGACATGCTCAATGAAGCCATCAACTGCTGGACCCGTTCCCCATCTGCCAGTTGCAGGAACAAGGAAAGGTCCCTACACTTAACTATCTGTGACCACAAGCGGACATCACCCAAATCTGGCTTGCCGAGGAGTTGACAGGTCAGAAGTTAAGATGACTTACAAGATCCCACGGCCACTATTTCGATACTTTGAAGAAGAGTAGCGGAGTTCTCCCCCGGTGTCCTGGCCAATATTTATCCCTCAACCAAAATCACTAAAAAAGATTATCTGGTTATTATCTCATTGCTGTTTGCGGGAGCTTGCTGTGCACAAATTGGCTGCCGCATTTCCTACATTACAACAGTGACTCCACTTCAAAAGTACTTCATTGGCTGTAAAGCGCTTTGTGACATCCTGAGGTCAAGAAAGGCGCTATATAAATGCAAGTTCATTCTTTTTTTCTCTAAGAAGCCTTTCCTTCCGCCTCTGGACTTGCCTCTGACCATTTAGTTTCAGTCCTCAATGATACGGGACGGGTTCTCCTGAATGTTACACCAGCCCAGGCCCATGCAGCTCGATAGTCAATGATTCCATCCGTTGAATGCTGGTGGAAATTCTCTACACAATTGATGAAAATACTCCATTAAACCAAAATATTGAGACCCTTATGACAAACGATGCAGTGGTCAGGGGAATATCCACTAGAGGGAGCTCCAATATCAGATGTGCCGATGTCCAGACTCACTGGGCTGAATTTTGCCGGCGCTCAGAGGACGGGTCCGCTGTCAAAATCCAAAAGATTGACCGCGGGGCGGTATCCCGCTCTAAACCCGCCTCCCCGTGCACTTCCCTAGCGCCGGCTCTGCCTGCGCTTTGCAGACACGGCACTGAGCGGCGGGTCATGCAACTGTGCTCGTTAAGAGGGTGTTTAAAGCAATTTAATCACCATTTTCCCAGCTCCAAAACATTTTCCCAAGTTTTCCATGAGGTTCCCGTCGCTCGGGGATCACGCCAGGTAAGTATGTCGGGTTCTGAACAACTCTCCATTGCTGTGAATAGGTGACAGCTGCAAAAGTGGTTTAATAGCTACCATTTCACAGCTGGTCACTTTCCAATCTCAGAAGCTGGAGCATTAATGATTTAGAACCCACTTTTGAGCTTTATGCACTTTTGAAATGTTTGGAGTAATCTCTCTATCCACTGTCACCTCCTTCGAACAACCTCTCTCAACATTGACAGATCGCTTCTGTCATCTCAACCTCACCTGCCGTCTATTCCATCAGCAACGGTGCTATTGAAACAATCTCACCTTGGTCCTCAGAATCCCAAAACGATCAGCCCCAACACCAGCATCACCAGGTACACCAGCAGCACCGGGCACACCAACATCATCACCAGCCTTCTCCGCAATCACCTGATGCTGCACAGGACACAGGGCATCAGCACCCGACCACATTGCTGCCCGGAACACCAGCGATGGCCTCATCATGTCCAGATTTACTTCACTTGACGCTGTACACCCTGGCTGCCACATGATGCGCCAGGTTGGCACCACCCCACACCCGCAACATAAAGCATCCCTACAAAGTCCAAGCCATTCTTTCCACACTCATCACAATTGGGGGGAGGGGAAGTTATGTCTCAGCATTCACTGCAACTCACTAAGCCACTTCCAAAGGTGCACACAAAGTGTTCAAAATAAAGATTTCAATGTTTGACAGCACATTAACAGAAACTTCACCTGAATATTGGCTAAACCACCCAAGTGCTGACCCTTGTGTGTTGTTAGTTGGTATGACTGCATTAGGATGAGGTGAGTGTGAGGGGTGGCTAGTGAGATGGGGAAGTGATAATGTAGCTAGAGAGGGATGGGTGGAGGTGCAAGGTAAGTGGTTGTGAGTAAGGATGTGCAGGTGTAGGGTAGGGAAGGCAGAGTGATGGGGATGTGATGAGTGGCACAGCAGGATGAGGTTGAGTGTGGCTTTGCAGTAACGTTTCATGATCTACTGAGATAATTGAAAGGATTGTGCCACTGCAGCCTGGTCCTCCTGATGACATCCCTGCTTGTGTCCCCCTGTGCAATGTGCAACCAGGCTGTGTTGGTCTCCTGGGGAGGTCTCTTCCACCCTTTGGAAGGGAAGAGAGCCTCTCTACGTGCTCTGACTCCCTCCATATGCATATGGAGAGAATCATGGGAGAGCCTGGGTGCAGCTGTGCACCTCTGTGCAGTGCTTGATGGTGTTTGCAGCACCTCAATGCTGTAGAACACTGACAGCACAACTGTCAAAATGAATGTGGACATGGCCCCTTTAAGGAAACCGGCTGATGACGCATCATCAGATCCGCTTCCTTTTAATTGGCTGGGAACCTCGCAAGGTGGGCTTAACAAGCCCAATCAGGACAAACTCACTTGGAGGAGGCGGGATGAAGACGGGCACGGAGTTTGAGGCCGCTTTCTGCTTCGGCCGCACCGGACTTGCCACGGCTGGTGAAATCACGGCCACTGTATGGACTGGGTTCCATATATGGATTAGATATATTTCTTAAGGTTAAAGGAATCAAGGGATATGGGGAGAAGGCAGGGACAGGGTACTGAATTTGGATGATCAGCCATGATCCCATTAAATGGCAGAACAGGCTCGAGGGGCCGATTGGCCTACTCCTGCTCCTATCTTCTATGTATCTACATTCCAAAGCAAGGGGTTTAAGATTCCCAAACCCACAGTTGATTTGGCTGCGAGCATTTCCTATGCAGTGGCCTTTGGCATATGACAACATTCACTACCCTGGTCTTCAGCTTTAACTGGCTGCGAGCATGGGAGCTGTGGTTGTGTTCCTGAGAGCAGAGAAGGTCAAGAGGAAACTTTGACAGAGAGAAACTGATGGAGTAGATAGGGAGAAACTGTTTCCAGTAGCAGAGGGGTCGGTAACCAGAGGACACAAATTTAAGGTCTGACCAGAGGTGACATGAGGAAACTTTTTTTTATGCAGCGAATTGTGATCTGGAAGGGCGGAGGAAACAGATTCAATCGTAACTTTCAAAAGGGAATTAGATAAATACTTGAAGGGAAAAAAAATTGGGCAAGAGCAGGAGAGTGGGATTAATTGGATAGCTCTCCCTAAAAGCCAGCACAGGCACGATGGGCTGAATGGCCTCCTTCTGTGCTGTATCATTCTATGATTCTATTAACCATGGAGATCACCATTTTTCAATTGGGAGGTCCAAGCTGTACTATCTCATTGGATGGTCAACTGATCCCTCTATTTCCTACCTGAGAACAGATACAAATAATGGACTGTAGACCAGAACTTATACATGACGTCAAAGGGAATTAGGCCCAGCACCCATTCACTCTGCTGGTCAAAGTGTGTAAAGCCTGAAATAGCTTCGTTGGGGAAAAAAAAATACACAATTCTGAGAAAACAAATCACTAAAACTTGCCTGTTGAATTGGCCATTTGATGTGATAAATATCTACAAATAGTTTCCCCACATAGTCGTTCCCTTCTACCTGGATTTGGAAACTTCACCTAAATCTTGGGTGCTGAGAATTCCCAATTTCTATAGACTGACTCTACAAGAGAGCGATATGTCATGGGAGCTTCAATCCTCACTTATACTGTGACAATCTATGCCACAAAATAGACAGAGATTTTACAAGTTCCTCAGGTGCAAGCAACTGAAAAGATATCAATAAAAAAAAAAAAAATTTTTGTTTTCCAGTGTGTTACACAAATAAAGCCATCAAATGAAATGCTTGCTCTGCTCTACCAGCCGTGGCTCAGTGGGCAGCACACTTGCCTCCGAGTCAGAAGATCGTGGTTCATGTCCCACTCCAGAGACTTGAACACATAATCCAGGCTGACACTCCCAGTGTGGTACTGAGGGAGTGCTGCACTGTCGGAGGTGCCGTCTTTCGGATGCGACGTTAAACTGAGGTCCCGTCTGCCCTCTCGGGTGGATGTAAAGGATCCCATGGCCACTATTCGAAGAAGAGCAGGGGAGCTGGCCAATATTTAATCCCTCAACCAACATCGCTAAAACAGATTGTCTGGTCATTATCTCATTGCTGTTTGTGGGATCTTGCTGTGCGCAAATTGGCTGCCGCCTTTCCTGCATTAGGACAGTGACTCCACTTCAAAGGTACGTCATTGGTTGGAAAGTCCTGAAAGGCGCTATAGAAATGCAAGTTCCTTTTGTGTTGTTCGGTACCACACCACATGGTCCATTTACCCACTCAATCATCAGGTGGTTCCACTGTTCGAATTCTGCACTGTCGTTTTGATTTGCACTAGACTTGATTTGTTGCAGAAATTCGCAGCCTTGCTCTCATCCCTCACTGCTGTCCCATTAATCCCCACATGGCTTTGAGGCAACCCCCTGTCTTTTCACACAAATCACTACGAGTTTCTTACTTGGCACGGGAGCTTGTCAAAATGTTTTCTCTTTCACTCTTTCAGCTGGTACCCATTGTTCCAATGAACGATTTAATTGTATTTTGATTTGTCGTAAATACCAAGCTGTCTCCTGTTCTAAATAAAGCTGTATTATATCACATAGCTCAGTCGCACACACTTCCTTTCCTTCTCATAGCTACACCAGGTGTTATGGATTCCATGGAAGAAAATAAACTTTATTGCTTTTAAATTCTTTGCTGCGACTGATGTTTGAAATCTTTTCTTGTGCATCTCACTGTTTGGATGCCAATAGCAGCAGAAAGGGCCCACATCTAGTTCAACTCAGAATGTGCTGTGTGCCAGATAACCGGGAATGACCCGGGTTTACCAGAGGAACAAGACACCCCACAATTATGCTGGGAGCACAAAGATTTCTGACCACTTTTCTCATTCATTTTGGTCAGACCATTGCGCGGACAACCCTTCGAAGATTGTGTATTTAGCAGAGAGATGACAGCTCGCCATATTTTTATCCGCACAGACCAGGGCTTAGAAAACCAGAGAAGTGATTCCAAAACGGAGCAGCTGAATTCTGAAAACTAACAGCTCGATTGTTTATTAGCTGAACGTATGGCGATACAAGTAAACAAACAAGAAACCTTTTAGGGATCTGTCCGCGTGTCCCAGAAACTCAGATTTTACATCTTCCAAGTACATTGACCAAACTATTAAAGAGGTGTAGGTGGGAAAAGAGTGAAATACAACATCAGTTGTAAAACAAAGAGATAAACCACAACGTAAAGAGGTTGATTGAAAGACAGAGTGGCTTAGCCCACTATCCTCTCACCTCTAGGTCATAGGTTCGGATCCTGCCCAGACTAACGGGATGAAAAGTTCTCTGCTACTTATGCTTGTGCAGTCTCAGCCCAGTTTCAGCAAGACCCACAGCACAAAACCGCCTGGAATTCTACGCTAATTCGGCTGTTTCTCTCCTTCGCTTTACAACCAAGCCAAACCTCCACCCACCACCCGTCCCTGTACCCCTCCTCTTATAGCCCTGAACCCTCACATCTATCTCGTTCTCACCCAACTCCCCCCCCCCCCCCCCCAACCACTAGTACGATAGCAAAATACTGCAGATGCTGGAAATCCGAAATAACAACAGAAAACGCTGGAAAAACTCAGCAGGCCAGGCAACATCCGTGGAGAGAGAAACAGAGTCAACGTTTCGGGTCGAAACCCTTCGTCAGAACTGAGGGGAAAAAAGGCAGGAAATTAAAAGAATAAAAGGCAGTTTGGGGGCTGGGAAATGGGGGAGGGGATGAAAGAAGAGACATTAAGAGATATTCAGGGTGAGACGAGATGGTAATAGGACAGGTAAAGAAACAGACAATGGCATTTCCTGCCTTTTTTCTCAGTTCTGACGAAGGGTTTCGACCTGAAACGTTGACTCTATTTCTCTCTCCACGGATGTTGCCTGGCCTGCTGAGTTTTTCTAGCGTTTTCTGTTGTTATCCCCCCCAACCACCTTCTCCAATTTTATTTCATCCGTCAGACCCACTCGCTGCCCCTCAACCCCGATTTCACTAAACCCCTGACCACCCAACTTCCCCACATTATCTGACGTTGTAAATGGTTCCCTTTCCTCAGACACTGCCCCCACCCTTTTCAAAATTGGCATCATCACCTCCCTCTTCCAAAAAAAAACCACCCTTGACCCCTCTGATCCTCCCTCACTGACCCTAGATCACCTCCAACCTCCCTTTCCTCTCTAAGGTCCTTGAACATGTTGTTGGTCTCCCAACTCCATGCCCATCTCTCCCGCAACTCCGTTTGTATTTCTCCAATCAGGTTTCATCCTCTGCCACAGCAGCAAGATGGCTCTAAGCCGTCATGGACAACATCCTCTGCGACTCTGCATCCTCCTCAACCTCCCTGCGACTTCAGCAGAGTTGACCACACCATCCCCCTCCAACGCCTCTCCTCCGTCGTCCAGCTCGGTGGGACTGCCCTTGCCTGGTTCCACTCTTACCTGTTAAATTGTAGCCAGAGCATCTCCAGTAATGGCTTCTCTTCCCCATCCCCACACCGTTATCTTAGGACCCATCCGTGGATCTGTCTTTTGGCCCCCTCCCCCTCTTCCTCATCTATGCACTGTCGTGCGGTGACATCCGGCGGGGTGGTGTCTGGCTGGTGCATAGCCCCGTGCAAAGGTTGGGTTTGGGGACTGGATGCGTTTTAGTCCCCTGACTATGCAAGCGCATGGGTTTCACGGCCCTCACACCACCCTGGCCACATCATCCGCTGACATGGGGCCAGTTACCACACGTCTGCTGAGAACACCCAGCTCCAGCACTCCACCACATCCCTCGACCCCGCCACTGCCTCTGTGTTGTCAGATTGCTTAGAATCATAGAATAGAATCCTAGAACCTAATAGCACAGAAGGAGGCCATTCGGCCCATCATGCCTGCACTGGCTCTGATCCAATTTAATCCCACTCCTCAGATCTTTCCCCATAGCACTGCAAATTTTTCTTCTTCCAAGTATTTATCCAATTCCCTTTTGAAAGTTCCTATGGAATCTGATTCCACCACCTTTTAAGGTAGGGCATTCCAGATCTTAACAACCCTCTGTGTGAAAAAATGTCTCATTTCTCCTGTAGTTCTTTTGCCAATTATTTTAAATCAATGACCTCTGGGTACTGATCCACTTGCCAGAGGAAACAGTTTCCCCCTACTTGTTCTATTAAAACCCCTCGTAATTTTGAACATCTTTATTAGGTCTCCCCTTAACCTCTCTGCTCCAAGGAGAACAATCCCAGCTTCTCCAATCTCTCATCATAAATGGCTTGTCCGAGAGCCAGTATAGGATGAACTATAATTTTTGACCAGCTAAACATGGGAAGACTGAAGCCATCGTCTCCAATCCCTGCTACAAACTCCATACCCTCGCCATCAAATCCATGCCCCTTCCTCCCTGGCCACTCTCTCTCTCTCGAGTTGAGTCAGACTGTACGCAGCCTCAGTGTCCCGGGTAGATCCTCTCCAGCCTCCCAACACATCAGCTTATCCAAAACTCTGCCATCCCACACCAACTGCCACTCGTCCATCATCCGAGTTTAGAAGGTTGAGGGGTGATCTGATCGAAGTGTTTAAAATGTTAAAAGGATTTGATAGAGTAGATACATAGAAACATAGAAGATAGGAGCAGGAGTAGGCCATTCGGCCCCTCGAGCCTGCTCCACCATTCAATAAGATCACGGCTGATCATCCAAATTCAGTACCCTGTCCCTGCCTTCTCCCCATATCCCTTGATCCCTTTAGCCTTAAGAAATATATCGAACTCCTTCTTGAATATATTTAATGAATTGGCCTCCATTGCCTTCTGTGGTAGAGAATTCCACAGGTTCACCACTCTCTGGGTGAAGAAATTCCTCCTCACCTCAGTCCTAAATGGCTTACCCCTTATCCTTAGACTGTGACCCCTGGTTCTGGACTCCCCGACCATCAGGAACATCCTTCCTGCATCTAGTCTGCCCAGTCCTGTTAGAATTTTATAAGTTTCAATGAGATCCCCTCTCATTCTTCTAAACTCCAGTGAGTATAAGCCCAATCGACCCAATCTCTCCTCATACGGAGAAACTACTTCTTCTGGTGGGGGAGTCCGGAACAAAGGGGGCATAACCTTAAAATTAGAGCTTTCAAGACTGAGATGTATAGAATTTTTGGGGTAAGGGTATCAAGGCATGTTGAGCAAAGGCGGTTAAATGGAGCTAAGATACAGATCAGCCAGGATCTAATTGAATGGTGCAACAGGCTCGAGGGGCTGAATGGCCTCCTCCTGTTCTTAATGTTCCTGCCTCAGGGTCTCGATCTCACTGTGCTGCCAAGTCCCAGCATTTCATTCGCCTTTTATAAAACGGAACAGCAGAGGAACCCAAGGGAAGCTCTTTGTAAGCAAGGTTACCCTAGGGCTCAAAGCCCTCGATTAAAACAGGCCCTATAGTTTTAATAGAGGACTTTCATTCTGACGTGAATGGTTGGATAATCCCGCTGCCCAAAACACTCTCTGGTTCTCCAACAAGGCACTTGCAAATTGCACACCAGGGCAGGCTGTGGAGAGAGAGAGAAAACAGTAAGAGAAAAAGAGAAAAATGAAATGTGTAAAAAAGTAAGAGACTGTACATACAGCACCTGGACGTTGCCAACAGTCTAGATGCCAGGTGCAGTCCCCACTTTCAGCTAACATTACATCACTGCCAGGAGCTGCCAATATACAGCTTGCAAACCTTGTATTAGTCCAATGCTGGGAGGTCTGATTGCAGTGCAGTGCTTTTAATAATAGGCACCGTGCCTAATGGCAGGGATGACTTGTTGTAACAGTGCAATGCAATATTTAATTGCAGGATACTATGACAGGATAGATAGCCTTGTTTGCGAAAGCTGCAGTTTTGACATACCAATCCTGGAAGACTAGTTACAGCTGTCCCAGGTGTGTGTGTGCGGCACAAAGTATTTATTGCTGAGAATGAACAGTTACAAATAACTATTTACTCTTGCACATTACTGTGTGTTAATAGTCCATCAATAGGTTGCAGGCGCATTCCAAACACCACACCTGCCCTGTAAACTCATTGTAGGTGTAATCGCAGTGTCCTATTAGCCTCTTGTAGTCTACCCTAAGTTTCAGGAATACCAAAGAATCCCATTATGTAATGTGTAGTCCCCATTAACAGGTTACACTTCTGCATACTGTAGAATGGACATCTTATAACATGACATAAATTAAATTTTAGACTTAGACCCCCATAATGGCCAATCCTGACCACCTCTAAATTGCACTGTGTACAGAGTGTCTTGAGAGGTAATAAGGTGTTGGTTAAATGCACGTCTTCTTTTCTATAAGTGTTCTCTTAAAGGGGATCCACTGTAAACCATAAAAAGGCCCAGATTAATGAGACAATGGGGAATGTAAATGGTTCACCCCAAGTCCCATTCACCCATCACCCCCTGTGCTCGCTGACCTACATTGGCTCCCGGTCCGGCAAGACCTTGAATTTTTAAATTCTCACCCTTGTTTTCATATCCCCCCATGGCCCTCGCCCCTCCCAGGTATTGGTGAGACCACACCTGGAATACTGCATACAGTTTTGGTGTCCATACTTAAGAAAAGACATACTTGCTCTCGAGGCAGTACAAAGAAGGTTCACTCGGTTAATTCCGGGGATGAGGAGGTTGACATATGAGGAGAGGTTGAGTAGATTGGGCCTCTACTCATTGGAGTTCAGAAGAATGAGAGGCGATCTTATTGAAACATATAAGATTGTGAAGGGGCTTGATCGGGTGGATGCGGTGAGGATGTTCCCGATGATGGGTGAAACTAGAACTAGGGGGCATAATCTTAGAATAAGGGGCTGCTCTTTCAAAACTGAGATGAGGAGAAACTTCTTCACTCAGAGGGTGGTAGGTCTGTGGAATTTGCTGCCCCAGAGAGCTGTGGAAGTTTGTACATTCTCCCCGTGTTTGCGTGGGTTTCCTCCGGGTGCTCCGGTTTCCTCCCACAGTCCAAAGATGTGCGGGTTAGGTTGATTGGCCATGATAAAAAAATTGACCCTTAGTGTTAGGGGGGATTAAATACGTGGGGTTACGGGGTTATGGGGATAGGGCTTGGGTGGGATGGCTGTCGGTGTAGGGACCGGGTGCTAGGGTTTGGATGATCAGCCATGATCTCGTTGAATGGCGGAGCAGGCTCGAAGGGCCGAATGGCCTACTCCTGCTCCTATCTTCTATGTTTCTATGGAAGCTACATGATTAAATAAATTTAAAACAGAAATAGACAGTTTCCTAGAAGTAAGGGGAATTAGGGGTTACGGGGAGCAGGCAGGAAATCGGACATGAGGCTAGGTTCGGATCGGTCATGGCCCTGTGGGTGGCGGAGCGGGCCCAGGGGCCGTGTAGCCTGGTCCTGCTCCTACTTCTTGTGTTCTAATTCTGTGTTAGATTTCAGGAGATGGTTCTATTCACAGGGATTAGTGGAGACCTCGGGAACAGGCTGCCAGCTAGGAGTCCTTCAAGAGTAAATTGGGCCTGTTCCTGGCTGGGGTGGAGATCACCTCTTACAGAAGGTAAGTACTGTAGGAAATACAGGGACAGAGTGATCTCCTGGACGAGTTTCGATCGCCTAGATGGGTCGGAGAGGAATTTCCCAGATTTTTTCTCCCAAATTGGCACATTGGGTTTTTTATCTGGTTTTTCGCCTCTCCCGGGAGATCACATGGGTTCAGGTGGGATGGAGAGTGATAGTAGATTTGAGGTTAGGATCATATCAGCCATGATCTTATTGAATGGCGGAGCAGGCTCGAGGGGCCGATTGGCCTACTTCTGCTCCTATTTCTTATGTTCTTATGTTCCCTATCTCTGTAACCGCCTACAGCCCCACAACCTTCCGAGATCTCTGCGTTCCTCCAATTCTGACCTCTTGTGCATCCCCTGATTTTCACCACTCCACCATTGGCAGCCGTAGCTTTAGCTGCCTTGGCCCCAAGCTCGGGAATTCCCTCCCTAAAACTTTCCGCCTCTCTCTCCTTATGCAAGACCTCCTTAAAACCTACCTCTTTGACCAAGCTTTTGATCACCTGCCCTAATATCTCCTTATGTGGCTCGGTGTCAAATTTTGTTTGATAATCGCTCCTGTGAAGCACCTTGGGACATTTTACTACATTAAAGGCGCTATATAAATACAAGTTGTTGTGGCTGTCTCTGCACTATGCAAATATGATGTGAGTAACACTTTGGAGCAAACTATATCACTGCCTAGTCACTAAACCGTACTGCTTACCTATATATATATATATCATAATAACTCACAGGGCAGTAACACAGAGCGGGCTTCAAACAACATCATTAACACCAGCAATGTTTTTACAGTTTACCAGCATCACCAAACCCTGAGATATGCCACATAATTGGAACACAGTCAAGCTGATTGTCAGCAAGACAGCCAGAATCCAACAATCTACTCGGGATGCAGACTGAAGAGAGCTATGGAGGGTCAATGTTCAGCTAACACACCACATGCCCAATTAAAATGAAAAATTCAGTAAAAAATAAAATGCAATATGCTACAACTGTCAGAGTGATGCTTAGAACTAAAAAGATACAGACAGCAATTGGTAAGTTACTGATGCTGCACCTCCCAAACCCGCAACCTCCACCAACTATAGGGACAAGGGCAGCAGGTGCATGGGAACACCACCACCTCCAAGTTCCCCTCCAAGTCACACACCATCCTGACTTGGAAATATATCAACTGTTCCTTCATCGTCGCTGGGTCACAATCCCTACCTAACAGCACTGTGGGAGTATCTTCACACAAGAACATAGGAAATAGGAGCAGAGTGGGTCATACGGCCCCTTGAGCCTGCTCCGCCATTCAATAAGATCATGGCTGATCTTCTACATCAACTCCACCTTCCTGCCCTAGCCCCATATCCCTTGATTTCCTTAGTGCCCAAAAATCTATCGATCTCTGTCTTGAATATACTCAACGACTAACCCAGAGAGCTGTGGAGGCTCAGAGAATTCCAAAGATTCACAGCCCTCTGAGTGAAGAAATGTATCCTTTTCTCAGTCCTAAATGGCCGACCCCTTATCCTGAGAATATGACCCCTAGTTCTAGACCTTCCAGCCAGGGGAAACATCCTCCCTGCATCTACCTGGTCAAGCACTCTAAGAATTGTGTACGTTTCAATGAGATCACCTCTCATTCTTCTTAACTTCACCACATGGACTGCAGTGGCTTCTCAAGGCGCACCACCACCTTCTCAAGGGGCAACTAGGAATGGGCAACAAATGCCGGCCTTGCTTAAAACCTGAGAATGAATTTTTTTTTTTAATTAAAAGCTCTGTGATTACAAACCCATAAGTGGATGTTGAGCTTTAATTTGTCAGTGAGGTTTCTCATGATGAATCTATCAGCTTTTGGCTATATCACGACAGGAGACAAGGTACTCAGGAAGTTTTCCCACCCAAGGCCTCGAGACAATAATCTAGTTCACCTGTTTCTGCTTTCTGACAGATGTTGCTCACTTGCTGCCTGGTCATTTCGAAGTTTCTTGGCTTGAGATTTCAAGAGGTGAAGAGGCTAATAAAAGGATGGAATCTTTTTTTTTAAATAAAAAAGACAAACAACAATCAGAAAAAGCAAGAGTCAGTTGACTGATTATGCCTTGCACGCAAACCCATGGAATATTTAAATGCATTAGAACACTACTGTGTAGAAGAATTTCAAAATATTGTGCGGCATTCAGCTGCTTCTAATCCAACGCACAGCCACAGTGAGATAATGGCCATGTAGCTTACTGTAATCCTGCTACTGTGAAAAAGTGTGAGCTGATCCACTAAAGCCATTCATTGTGAAGAGGACCTGCGAGAGAATTTGTGCTCAATGGTATTGTCTAGGATTTAAACTGCTTGTTTACGTGTAGATATCCAGTGAGGTACATGATAGGCTTAATGTGGTCACTGATTAGTATCATCAGCTTAAGGCTCAAGCTCCTGGCCTCAGAAACCTTTCCCGGCCTTCGTCCGAGGGCATTTGCACACTGGTGCCTGAGTTAGCACTCACTGACTGAAAAGGAGAACACTTAAAGCCCCCTCATTTACACAGGCCATTCAGCCCAACTGGTCCACGCTCCACACGAGCCTCCTCCCGCCCCATTTCAGCTAACCCTATCAGCCTAATGTTCTATTCCTTTCTCTCTCACATACTTATCTAGCTTCCCCTTAAATGCTAGTTGCCTCAACCACTCCCTGTGGTAGCGAGTTCCACATTCTCACCACTCTCTGGGTAAAGAAGTTTCACTCGAATTCCCTATTGGATTTACTAGTGACTATCTTATATTTATGACCCCAAGTTTTGGATTCTCCCACAAGTGGAAATATTTTCTCTACGTCTATCCTATCAAACCCTATCATAATCTTAAAGACCTCTGTCAGGCCACCCCTCAGCCTTATCTTTTCTAGAGAAAAGAGCCCCCCCCCCCCCACCCCCGGTTTAATCTTTCCTAATAGATATAACCTTTCATTTCTGGTATTATCGTTGTAAAAAAATGTTTCAACTTCTCCAGTGCCTCCATATCCTTCTTGAAATATGGAGACCAGAATTGTGCACAATGCTCCAAGTGTGGTCTAACCAAGGTATATGGAGACCAGAACTGTGCACAATGCTCCAAGTGTGGTCTAACCAAGGTATATGGAGACCAGAACTGTGCACAATGCTCCAAGTGTGGTCTAACCAAGGTATATGGAGACCAGAACTGTGCACAGTGCTCCAAGTGTGGTCTAACCAAGGTATATGGAGACCAGAACTGTGCACAGTGCTCCAAGTGTGGTCTAACCAAGGTATATGGAGACCAGAACTGTGCACAGTGCTCCAAGTGTGGTCTAACCAAGGTATATGGAGACCAGAACTGTGCACAATGCTCCAAGTGTGGTCTAACCAAGGTATATGGAGACCAGAACTGTGCACAGTGCTCCAAGTGTGGTCTAACCAAGGTATATGGAGACCAGAACAGTGCACAGTACTCCAAGTGTGGTCTAACCAAGGTATATGGAGACCAGAACTGTGCACAGTGCTCCAAGTGTGGTCTAACCAAGGTATATGGAGACCAGAACTGTGCACAATGCTCCAAGTGTGGTCTAACCAAGGTATATGGAGACCAGAACTGTGTACAGTGCTCCAAGTGTGGTCTAACCAAGGTATATGGAGACCAGAACTGTGCACAGTACTCCAAGTGTGGTCTAACCAAGGTATATGGCGACCAGAACAGTGCACAGTACTCCAAGTGTGGTCTAACCAAGGTATATGGAGACCAGAACAGTGCACAGTACTCCAAGTGTGGTCTAACCAAGGTATATGGAGACCAGAACAGTGCACAGTACTCCAAGTGTGGTCTAACCAAGGTATATGGAGACCAGAACAGTGCACAGTACTCCAAGTGTGGTCTAACCAAGGTATATGGAGACCAGAACTGTGCATCATCAGTTATGAGCAGATAGAGCACCAACACAAGAGTTGCAACTACCTTAATCCAAAATAAACTTCACAGGCGGACACGCAGCTAGTTTCTCCAGCTTTGATATTAAGACATGAGCAGCGAACTTGCTGGAACTTACAAAATTCTAGACAATAAGATCAATGATTAGAGAATTATGGCTCGTAATTTTAATAAAAAACGATCTAGGAAAGTTGTCTGTAATTACAATGGTTGACTAGAATTTCTACAATTTCAGAAAAATCCTTTCTAGTTGGAGTTTAAACCGTCTGAAACTTATTAGAACAAAATGAAAAAATACACCACAAAATATCTAAGACAGACCATCAATTAACACAATGGGAGTATGGCACAGCTGCTTATTTGGGTTTAAATTAGTTCAATATTAACTTCTTAATCCAGGTCTGTCTTCCATGACACAATGGTTTGAAATATTGCCTTATAATAAGCCTTTACAAGTTAAGAATCTTCATTAAATTACTGTGTTTCAACTCTTCAATAACAATCCGTTCAAAATATGGAAAAGATTCCCCCATCAATCACTTGGATGTAGAAAACAAAATGTATCAGTTTCTTTGGTGGATTTGAGATTAACCTGTTACTCAGTTTCAACGTTTTGTGCTGTATTTCCTTTAACAAAATGTATGTTGTCTAAATGGCGTCTTATTAAGACAAGTTGTGATTCTACAACAACCTGCATTTATATAGCACCTTTAATGAAATAAAATGTCCCAAGGCGCTTCACTGGAGCGTAATCAGATAGAATGTTGACACGGAGCCAAAGAAGGAGATATTAGTACGGATGACCAAATGCTTGGTCAAAGAGGTAGGTTTTATAGAGCCTCTTACAGAAGGAGCGGTAGAGAGGCGGAGAGGCTTAGGGAGGGAATTCCAGAGCTCAGGGCCCAGGCAGCTGAAGGCACGGCTGCCAATAGTGGAGCGGGGGGGAGGGGGGCGAAGAAAATCGGGGATGCTCAAGAGGCCAGAATTGGAGCAGCGCAGAGATCTGGGAGGACTGGAAGAGGTTACAGAGATAGGGGAGAGGCCATGGAGGGATTTGAATCAATCACTCATGAAGTAAATAACAATACCAATCCATCACTGGGATGAAAATACCGGCGGGGATTCAGGGTGCTCAAGCTTTCTATCGCTCAGTTTCGTTTATGAAATATATGGAGTCTGACTGTGGAAACAAGAATGATGCACAAGGTTAATTCTGCTTTTCTGCAATCACTGATACTCCGACGATCTGTATAATCTGCCGGTCAGATTCCACACCTACGCTGACGACACCCAGCTCTAACTCACCACCCCCTCTCTCGACCCCTCCGCTGCCTATGATGTCACTTTGCTTGTCCGACATCCTGAGCAGAAATTTACTCCAATTAAATATTAGGAAGATCGAAGTCATTTCTTCGGCCCCTGCCACAAACTCGGTTCTGTCACCACCGATACCATCCCCCTCCCTGGCCAGTCTCGGGCTGAGCCACCAGACTGTTCACAGTCTCCGCACCCTTTTTGTCTTGGGCCGAGCTTCCAACCCCATATCCTCTCCATCACCAAGACTGCCTACTTCCACCTCCGCAATATCTATAATTCTATGACAATATCGCCCATCTCTGCCCTGCCTCAGCTCATCTGCTGCTGAAACCCTCATCCATGCCTTTGTTACCTCTAAACTTGACTATTCCGACGCTCTCCTGGCCGGCCTTCCATCTTCCACCTTCCGTAAACTTGAGGTCATCCAAAACTCACACCAAGTCCCGCTCACCCATCGCCCCTCGTGCTCGCAGTCCAGCAATGCCACAAATGTTTAAACTTCTCAAACTTGTCTTCAAATCCCTCCATAGCATTGCTGCTTCCTCTCTCTGTAACCTCCTCCGGCCCTACAACCCTCCGAGATCTCTGCGCTCCTCCAATTCTAGCCTATTGTACAACCCCAATTTTAATCGCTCCACCAGTGGCGGCTGTGCCTTCAGCTGCCTGGGCCCGAAGCTCTGGAATTCCCTCCCTAAACCTCTCCACGCTTTTGGTCACCTGTCCTAATACCTCCTTCTTTGGCTTGGTGATGCTCACGTGAAGCACCTTGGGATGCCTTATTACATTAAAGGTGCTGTATAAATACAAGTTGTCCTTGTTACTGTTTCATCCCTTACCTTCTTTCCAGTGTACTTATTTGTTATATTAGCGCTTGTAATCCGCCAGTTTTTCACATGCTTCTTCCCTGCGAATATTCTCCTTATTTTCTCGGCATCACCACAGATGTAGGGCGATGGCAGTAACTTGAATTTGTATATTAAACACCATGAAATATTAACGGTACATATACGATCATTTTTAAAATGTTACTTAACTGATTTCCAGTATACAATGTCATATATTTATTTAAGTGCCTTATGGCATTGTGTCCCCAATAGAAATTGCTGACTAGCATGGCTACAATGTTTCAGCCACATGCACTCACTTAAGTAGAAAACATTACTTTACATTTCCTACATTACAACAGTGACCACACTTCAAAAGTACTTCATTGGCTGTAAAGCGCTTTGGGACGTCCTGAGGTTGTGAAAGGCGCTATATAAATGCAAGTTCTTTCTTTACATGCAGTCGCACAACACAGGTAAATGTACTTCACGTGTGTATATTTACTGAACATCTGCCACCATTCAGTAACCAAGGGAGTAAAGCATTCACCATGATCATAAAACGCTTGCACACTGCTTTTTGTCGCGCCATTTTACCAACAAAAGCACATAACCTCCAGACCCCAACCGCCCCCCTCCCCAATCCCGTCATTGGTTGTCCGGCACGTCCATATACGTGGCGCCCCGCCGTCCCATGGCCAATCATTGACCGTCAGTCAAACAGCCTTTTCTCACATCTCCAATATTTTTTATAACGAATAAACAAAAGACCTCACAGTAAATGAAAGTAACCACAATTTGTTTTAATGCCCCCTGTGATTTTTCTCCCGGGTTTTTGCTCACAGGGAGATTAATCTTTAATTCCTGGACAATCCTGGAGGGTTGGCAGCCTTAACTTCCTCTCATTAGTGAAAATCTGTTTCCTACAATATGTAATTTATTAACTCATAGAACCGTTAAAGAGCTTCATGCTTCAGGTATGAAGTCAAATGGCCTGGCTGATCAACATGAACATTTCTCCCTTCAATATTAATTCAATAGCTTTGGCATGCAGGGGGTCATTTATTCCAGATGTGCCACAACCTTGATTTCCAGTGGAGATGTGATCCAATGATCCCCCTTGTGTGCCCATTCACCTCACATGGCCTACACACCTACACCACAGAAACAGATGTCTGCCTCGCTGATTCCTCGAGTTCGACAGATGGCAACGGTTAAAAGAATCTGCATATGTGCGAGTCAGCCCCACAAGTGTTACGTATTTAGACATAAAGACAAATAAGCTATTCAGTAAATGTGGTTTCCTCGGTGTTGCGCTATTTCTACCGCTGCTGAAAATCCATATATCATGGGGGAAAAAATCAACTTCAAATTTCCGCTGACTGGTAACTCCGGTGTATCGTGTGCAAGTCTAACTGTTAAGGAGCTTTTTTCACTTCTGACATATTAGCCATCGGATCCACTGCAGCAACAGCGTTTACTGTACGATAACAAAATACTGCAGATGCTGGAAATCCGAAATAACAACAGAAAATGCTGGAAAAACTCAGCAGGCCAGGCAACATCCGTGGAGAGAAAATAGAGTTACCATTTCGGGTGAAAACCCTTTGTCAAGACTCACTGTAAGTCGTCTTAAAGGAAAGTTGCTGCTGTGAGTTGGAAAGTAACAACACGCCATGACTGTAATGCCACGGACAGGTCCTGGGCATCTGAGGAACTGTGTAAAGGGAAAACTGACGGTGGCCTCAATAAATGATAGGATGGATAACATTAAACAACTCACAACCCCGAGTTTTTGAAGCAGAAACTACCATTTGTATCTTTGGTTCACAAGTGTTTTACGAGCGAGCATATGCTATACTTGAGAGTAACCTTTCATTTAACTGCCTACAATGTTTCTGGAGGTCCCGGGGTATTAAAGTCCGAAGCCATCTCACATCCACCTTCGCATTTGCCGGTGTGTGTGTGTGTCACAACAAGCTGGTTAAATTCAGCATGGCAACCCCTCAACATAACTGGTCATTTTCAGTATTTAGATTCCTTTTCCAGCCCAGTGAATTGTTAAATGAGTCTCCATAACTCCACCATACAGTGAAATCAGGAGCGACAACATCAGCTGGCATTTCCTCAGAGCAAGTTTTCATTGCCAGAAACCACTGCCGACAGTCCACAGAAACACACAGCACAGGAGGAGGCCATTCAGACCATCCGGCCTGTGCCGGCTCTTTGAAAGAGCTCTCCAGCCATTCTCACTTTCCCCATAGCCCCGCACTTATTTTTCCCTTTCAATTATTCCCTTTTGAAAGTTATTATTGAATCTGCTTCCACCGCCCTTTCAGGATCATAACAGCTGTGTAATAAGTATTCTCCTCAGCTCCCCTCTGGTTTGTTTGCCAATGATCTTAAATCTGTGTCCTCTGGTTACCGACCCTCCTGCCAATGGAAACAGTTTCTCCTTATCTACTCTATCAAAACCCCTCAATCATTTTGAGCACCTGTATTAAATCTCCCTTTAACCTTCTCTGCTCTAAGGAGAACAATCCCAGCTTCCCCTAATCTCTACACGGTGTGGAGATGCCGGTGTTGGACTGGGGTGGACAAATGTAAGAAGTTACACAACACCAGGTTATAGTCCAACAGTTTTATTTGAAATCACAAGCTTTCGAAGCGCTGCTCCTTCATCAGGTGACTCCGAAAGCTTGTGATTTCAAATAAAACTGTTGGACTATAACCTGGTGTTGTGTGACTTCTTACATTAGTCTCTACACATATACTGAAGTCCTTCACTCCTCAGTATAGATACCAAAAAAAAGTTTTTTTCCTAATGCTTATTTGAATCTTTGCCTCACTCGTAACACCCCTTGCTACAAAATGTTGGGTAAAAACAATGGGCTTGCATTCTTAAAATAAAATCCTAGATATGGAACATTCAGGAGTCTGGATATAAATTTGCTTTCAAATTAAAAACAAAATTGCTCCCATAGTGATCACACGGCAGTGTATGAGTGTGTGAAACAGAACTAGAAACAAGTGCTGGAGTGTGTTAGATTGTTAGAGACTGCCACCACATTTCACTTCTGTTTAGAACAGAGGTTCTTTCAAAAGATCAGGTCATTTACTGCTCTCATACACATACTGTTCTGTATGAGTCCAACTTGTATAACTTTAGAGATTACATCGAATGTACAGCACAGAAACAGGCCACTCGGCCCGACTGCTTCATGCTGATGTTCATGCTCCACACGAGCCTCCTCCCACCCTACTTCATCTCACCCTATCACCCTATCCTTCTATTCCTTTCTCCCTCATGTACTCATCTAGTTTCCCCTTAAATCCATCTATAATATTTGCCTCAACCACTCCCTGTGGTAGTGAGTTCCACATTCTCACCACTCTCTGGGTAAAGAAGTTTCTCCTGAATTCCCTATTGGATTTATTTATCTTAAATAAATGTATGGGCCCTAGTATTGGAGTACCCCCACTTCTCTCAACTTGTTTAATTTCTGTAAACAGAGTTAGTTAATTCCGAATCTGTGCAGTGCAGTGCTGCGTGTTGATAATACCAGGATGGCTTGTTGAGAAATGAAGTGTCAGGACAATACCAATCCAGGACTGAGTCCTAATGGGTGCGGGATCTCTGCAGGGGCACGGCCGGACACTGGAAAGCTCGTGTTTGGATTATAGGGAACACGGCGTTTGCTTCTGGGAAGAGTGGCGAGAGCATTGCAAGAGGAAACATCTCATTGAAACACCCTCACATCCTGCCACACTGGTAGCAGCAAGTTGAAAGAGGTACCCGTCTCACCACCTCTCCTCACTACGCTTTGTATCATCTGACCGCACAGCATACTCACCGCCTTGTCTGGGGTGCTCTTGGTGCCTAGAATGTATTGAAAATCATTCTATTTAGATGACTGTTTCCGTGAAGCACAACCATTGCTGTTTGCAATGCAATGTAAAGGCGCATGTAACATTCTGACACCCAGCTAGGAGACTCATTTCAATTGCAGCTATAGAGATTAGATTGCAGTGCAACGATGTCTAACTTCAATACATCAGTTTGCAAACTCACAGAATATATAAGAAAGTGTTATCGCTCCCAATCATGTTGAAACTTCAGACAGAGGTCAGCCATTTCTGAGGAAATCACAAACTCACCGAGGCTGAACCACAGACATTCTTCAAAATCCGATTTCCATTCCTGGATCACTGCAGTGGCTAGTCAACAGATTGACATCGCCAAGCCATCACAACATGGCTTGCACATCCTGCATCTGGAGCACACTCTACCCCACCCGAATAGGACAACCCTCACAGCTCGGGTGACACAAGTTGAAACCCAGTAGGCACCAACACAGTGGTTAATCGGCAGTATAAATAGCAGGCAACGGGCAGTATACACAGTGGGCAATGGGCAATATACACAGTGGGCAATGGGCAGTATACATAGCATGCAATGGGCAGCATACATTGCGTGTAATCAGCTGTATACACAGCGGGCAATGGGCAGTATTCACAGCGGGCAATGGGCAGTATTCACAGCGGGCAATGGGCAGTATACACAGCAGGCAATGGGCAGTATTCACAGTGGGCAATGGGCAGTATACACAGCAGGCAATGGGCAGTATACACAGCGGGCAATTGGCAATATACGCAGCGGCCAATGGGCAGTATACACAGCATGCAATAGGCAGCATACATTGCGGGTAATCAGCTGTATACACAGCGGGCAATGGGCAGTATTCACAGCGGGCAATGGGCAGTATACACAGCAGGCAATGGGCAGTATACACAGCGGGCAATTGGCAATATACGCAGCGGCCAATGGGCAGTATACACAGCATGCAATAGGCAGCATACATTGCGGGTAATCAGCTGTATACACAGCGGGCAATGGGCAGTTTACGCAGCGGGCAATCGCAGTATACACAGCGGGCAATGGGCAGTATACACAGTGGGCAATGGGCATTATGGGCAATGGGCAGTATACACAGGGCAATGGGCAGCATACATTGCAGGTAATCAGCTGTATACACAGCGGGTAATGGGCAGCATTCACAGCGGGCAATGGGCAGTATACACGGGGCAATGGGCAGCATACATTGCAGGTAATTAGCTGTATACACAGCGGATAATAGGCAGCATTCACAGCGGGTAATGAGCAGTATACACAGCGAGCAATGGGCAGTATACACAGCGGGTAATCAGCTGTATACACAGCAGGTAATGGGCAGTATACAGAGCGGGTAATGGGCAGTACACACAGCGGGTAATCAGCTGTATACACAGCAGGTAATGGGCAGTATACACAGCGGGTAATGGGCAGTATACACAGTGGGTAATCAGCTGTATACACAGCAGGTAATGGGCAGTATACACAGCGGGTAATCAGCTGTATACACAGCAGGTAATGGGCAGTATACACAGCAGGTAATCAGCTGTATACACAGCGGGTAATGGGCAGTATACACAGCAGGCAATGGACATTGTGGGCAATGGGCAGTATACACGAGGCAATGGGCAGCATACATTGCAGGTAATCAGCTGTATACACAGCGGGTAATGGGCAGTATACACAGCGGGTAATGGGCAGTATACACAGCAGGTAATCAGCAGTATACACAGCGGGTAATGGGCAGTATACACAGCGGGTAATGGGCAGTATACACAGCGGATAATCAGCTGTATACACAGCAGGTAATGGGCAGTATACACAGCGGGTAATGGGCAGTATACACAGCAGGTAATGGGCAGTATACACAGCGGGTAATGGGCAGTATACACAGCAGGTAATGGGCAGTATACACAGCAGGTAATGGGCAGTATACACAGCGGGTAATGGGCAGTATACACAGCAGGTAATGGGCAGTATACACAGCGGGTAATGGGCAGTATACACAGCGGGTAATGGGCAGTATACACAGCAGGTAATGGGCAGTATACACAGCAGGTAATGGGCAGTATACACAGCGGGTAATGGGCAGTATACACAGCAGGTAATGGGCAGTATACACAGCAGGTAATGGGCAGTATACACAGCAGGTAATGGGCAGTATACACAGCGGGTAATGGGCAGTATACACAGCGGGTAATGGGCAGTATACACAGCGGGTAATGGGCAGTATACACAGCGGGTAATGGGCAGTATACACAGCAGGTAATGGGCAGTATACACAGCGGGTAATGGGCAGTATACACAGCGGGTAATGGGCAGTATACACAGCAGGTAATGGGCAGTATACACAGCAGGTAATGGGCAGTATACACAGCAGGTAATGGGCAGTATACACAGCAGGTAATGGGCAGTATACACAGCGGGTAATGGGCAGTATACACAGCGGGTAATGGGCAGTATACACAGCAGGTAATGGGCAGTATACACAGCAGGTAATGGGCAGTATACACAGCGGGTAATGGGCAGTATACACAGCGGGTAATGGGCAGTATACACAGCAGGTAATGGGCAGTATACACAGCAGGTAATGGGCAGTATACACAGCAGGTAATGGGCAGTATACACAGCGGGTAATGGGCAGTATACACAGCGGGTAATGGGCAGTATACACAGCGGGTAATGGGCAGTATACACAGCAGGTAATGGGCAGTATACACAGCAGGTAATGGGCAGTATACACAGCGGGTAATGGGCAGTATACACAGCGGGTAATGGGCAGTATACACAGCGGGTAATGGGCAGTATACACAGCGGGTAATGGGCAGTATACACAGCGGGTAATGGGCAGTATACACAGCAGGTAATCAGTTGTATACACAGCGGGTAATGGGCAGTATACACAGCTTGCCACTCCTCATAGTGCCAGCCAAGTTCTCACGACTGAAATCTCCCACGTATGGTGCAACACACACACTGTACACTATGGGCGTGTAATATGTTGAAACCAAGGTTGACGATTGTGCCTATAAAGAGGTGTTCACACTGCCTTTAAACTTTAACTTTGGTCTCAGTAGCCCAATATTTCTGGTGCACAGGATGGGTTACAAGGAAAAAGAGCACCTCCAAGGGGTGGCGAGTTGTCTTCAGTGGTAATGTAATTGCTACAGATGTAAAGTTTGCTTCTTAATTTACCCATCAGTAATGGGGTTTTTTGTTAATACTCCAACGCTCTCCTGGCCGCCCTCCATAATCTCGAGCTCATCCAAAACTCTGCTACCTGGATCCTAACCTGCACCAAGTCCTGTTCACCCAGCACCTCAATTTTAAAATCGTCATTGTGTTCAAATCCCTCCATGACCCCGTCCCTCCCTATCTCTGTAACCTGCTCCAGCCCTCTGAGATCCGTGTGCCTCCAACTCTGGCCTCTGGTACATCCCGATTTTAATCGTTCCCCCACTGGCGGCCTTATCTTCAGCTGCATTGGCCCCAAGCTCTGGAATTCCCTCCCTAAACCCCTCTGCCTTTAAGATGCTCCTCAGAACCTACCTCTTTGGCCAACCTTTTGGTCACCTGTCCCAATATCTCACCTGGCTTGGTGTCAATTTTATTTTTCTGATTATGTTCCTGTGAAGCGCCTTGGGAAGTTTTACTGTTAAAAGTGTTATACAAATGCAAATGTTGTTAATTCTGGCAGTAGTGAGCCACCTTTCAATTTCTACTGACAGAAAGGTGCTGACTGCCCCATCATCTATTCTCAATGGGAAGGAGCTGATGATAGAGGCCTGGCAGCAACAATCCAAGCATGTACTGTACTTGACTTAGCTTGCACAAGCTGTGCTGGGAGACTGCGAGACCTCAATCGTTGCTACTATCCTACATGAGTAGGCACAGCTTAACCACTGCAGAAATAATCCCATGCCTTGTTGGCACTGCATTATAAAGTACCAGGATCACAGAGCCCTGAAGGGCGGGTCCATTAGTAGCAGATATTTAAACACTTAAGAAATATCAGTTTAATTCAAATGGACACAATCTCAGACTAATTTCCTGGATTTTGAGATCTTGGCGCTATTTAACGAGTTTAGGCACATCTCACGCTGATGAATAGTTGCACCATTGAAGTCAGATGTTAAAGGCAGATACGTTTCACTGCCTATTCTCGATGCATCTCCCCCGGACTAGCTGGAAGAGAACTGTGCATTGACTTGCACCAGCGAAAACACCGTTTTCCCGTCTTTTTTTCTCCGCTGGCGAATTAGTCAGTGAACCTTTTTTTTTAATTGAAGGGCAACATTGTCAACAATAAATGGAAACAGAGGCAGTTTATTAAACCCGCGGGCACTAGATGGTGCTGTTACCCAGCTCCGGTGCTGAGCAGCTTTCAGCTCAATTCCCGGCGCCACTCCAGCACTCTGGCTCACTTCCGCGGGGCTATGAAAGCACAGGGAGGCGACTAGTGTCAACTCTTCAAAACTGGACTGTAACCTGGTCAAATATAGTGTTTGCGTTTCTGACAGATTATTCAACTACTCCTTTAATGTTATGTGCTTACAATGAGGGCTGCGTCAAAAGGACTTTTTCAAACTTTCTCGCTGATGGGGAGAATTAAACATTATTTCAACACTGCTTTACTTATCGCAATGTTTCCCAAGCCTGCAAAACGCCGATCCAATAGCAGAAGATAATTGGACTGCGGCAGCAGGACTGAACGGCCACCAAAGTCCGGGAGAAGCCGAGTAGACATTTACTTCTGCGACCTGACTGAATGATTGGAAGTTTGCAATAGTACATGTCGCTATATCACAGGCGGTAAGAAATGACGCCTCGCACCGGCCAGGATTCAGCCCCCACGAACTGCTCCATGGGTGCAGACTTCACCAACTGCGAATATGCAGCTCAAATTAAACACAAGCAATCTTAGCTGTTCAAAATGCACAGCATTCTCCTTTGGTAGTCTGTAAGTGCTCTATTACAAAATCTCTGCTTGCAATAGGTCAAACCTACAATTGCTATCCATGGCAATTTAAAAAGCAAGTGTAAGCAAAGGCAACATATAGAAATGGTACAAACAGTAACTGTTCCACCAGTATTCTTGCCGGAGTGTATTAGGAATCCTGTTGGTACCAGTGTGAAAGTTACAATAGGGTCTTATTTTCAAGCAGTGATCAGAAAATGAAAGTGTGGCATTAACGGCCTTGTTACAGTTACAGGGCTGGTGTAAGTGAGTTACTGTTGGCCTCACCCCATCGGCTGGGTTACTCCGCCTCAGGTACACGCCACCTCTTGCACGTGTCCCTGCACTCGGAGATTTGGGCCGGAAACAGGACCGCCTGGTACGTGTGGCCCCAGTTCAGCTGCGCACCAGGCGGTCCTGTTTCCTGCCCAAATCCCACGCTAACTAGACAGGATACTATCCATGGTACATGCTGGTTTGGGGGTGGGGGGTCACTGCATCACCTGGGGCTGCCACTCAAGGGTATTCCAGCACAGAGGCAGTGAGCGGAAGTATTTCAGCAGTGACACAGCAGATGAATCAGGAGGTGATGCCAGTGCACTGGGCCCGCGATTGCTGCCTTGGATTCACGCCACTAGTCTGAGCAAATCCTAGTGCAACAGACATGAAAGACAGCTTGCTAAGTTCTGGTAGCTACATTCAGACTGGGGAGTAGCCGTCCTCTCACCTGCAACAGTGGGCTCAGGCCATTTCTTTCAATGAGGGAGGTCTCGGAGTGAGAGCTCACTAGATCACCATCACCTGGTGAAACGGTTACTTTATTTTGTGAATGTGCTTTTCCATTGAATCTTAAATATTTCTTTTAATGGCGTCTCAAACATTACAAGCTGCTGCTAGTCTCTAATGGTTGTTTCGCGTCTGAATATCATTTTAGTGTCACTGAGGTGAAGTATCAGCCCCACAGGCAGTCGGACTCCGAGTTACATTCACAGAATAAAGTTTGTCGGCCAAGTTTGCATCACTGACAGGGGGGTCGGTGGTGGTGGCGGTGAGGAAGAGCGAGAAGGGGTGCTGACAATAGAGGTTCCACAATATCACTGAAGTGGCAGGTTCGGCTGTGGTTGATCCAGACTAGTGCAATGGCTTCATGACTGCGTGATCTGCAAAGCTTCCAGCATATCTTCCACCACCTTTAGCGAGCACTTGGTCTCCTTCTTGCCACGACCTGCAAGCTAGAAGTCAACAGAGGAGGAATTAGCTATAGTCCCAGACTGGCACTGTTTTTGAGCTCGTGGCGGCAAGCCATTAACCCCTCACCTCTCCACCACCCCCAATCATTCAGATCTGACTGCTGAAATGACTTCCAACGCACCTTTCAAAAAGACAATTAAACTGGAGAGAGTTTACTTGAACTCAAAGAGACTTGACATCTTCTCAACACAACACTTTCCCACAGGCTTCAGTGTAAATGTGGCCTCGCTTCACACTCAAACTTTCAAGTAACTGGATTCTATTCACGTGAGAAAGGAGGTATTTAATGGGCGGGGGGGGGGGGGAGGGCAAGGTTAATGCTCATTCCTAAAATAGTACATCTATTCTGATAATAAGGTGAGAAGGAACACTTTGACACTTGTAATGGCAATCATCCAACAATTTGCACTCATTCCTGACTCGGTTCCACCGAGCCACTGAACAGAAGCAGAAACAGAGATAAAGGAAAGGCTATTGGTTCACTAAAACTCATCACTTTGTTTGAAGCATTTGCCATCCATCAACGTGTCATTAAATTTAATTCCAAATTGTACTCGAATGTTAAGCACCCGTGGACCACAGGAGTAGATTTTTAATTAAATTTCCAAAGTCTGGCTGCTCTTCGGACGGATGAAGTGACACTATCAACCGCCTCCATCACGTTCCGACTGCCTAGAGTGGTCATTGGGGTTTAAGCGCCGTTGAGATGGCTGTTCCCAAAAATTGCAGGCATTCAAATCTCCGAGCTCGCTCAAAGGTCTGAAGCTTGGGAAAAGCACTGGAGGGACAGTAACAGAAACAAGAAATAAAATTGCATCGGATTTAGCCAGCAGGCTTGCTCTGCCGTCAATTACAAAAAAAGCTTGGCTGCGTTCCTAAACTTAATCCTTCAGTATTAAATGTCTGTGTTGACACAGATATTTGACATTTTGTGTTGAGAGATTTCTTCTGGGTTTTTTTTTTTGCAAGAGAATGGTAGAATGGGCAGTTAAAAAAACTCAGTAATGCCATTTAATAATAAACACAAATCACATTATTAAAACAAAATGTACAGAAAAGTAAAAACTTCCAAAACACCTGGGTCTCTTCCTAACATTTACATCCAGTACATTTTCACAACTAGCCTTTCACAACCCGAGGTGCAGTAAGATGAACAAGTGTATTAAAAATGTTTTAACTGTTCACAGAAACCAGTGCTTTTTGCGCCTACCCCTTTTAAAAAGTTTATTCAAGATACACGGTTTAAAAAAAAAACATTTTCTATAGTCTACATTTTTCTTTTTCTACGCATTCTTTCAAAGATTCAATGATGTCCCTTTAGGGAAGGGAACCTGCCGTCCTTACCCGGTCTGGGCCTATCTGTGACTCCAGCCCTGCACCAACATGGTCGACTCTTAACTGCCCCCTGAAGTGACCACTACCATCAAACCCGCTACCATCAGCGGTTCAAGGCGGCCGGCAAGTAGGAACAGGCAATAAATGCCAGACTTATCAGCGGCATCAACATTGCAGCAATTAATTTTTTTAAAGTACATAACTAAACAGAAAATCGCTCTGGTGCAGCTGTTAAGCGGATTGAAAACTAGTGTGAACATCACTTCGAGCATTTGAGGGATCAATGGTTAATGACTTATAGTGTAATGAAGTCTAACTCGGTGCTAAAGGTGGAGATGCTGCCTTTTGTTGTAACTGAGAGGGGCGTAATCTTTTACGGGAGTACCTGGGAGCTCGAGCAGTTAAGGTTGCTACTCCAATTTTCTCTGCATTTTACGGGCTTCATCAGTTCTCACTGGGATTTTCACCTCAGGGGATCGAAATGTTGACAGCTGCCCATAAACCCCGCCACCCCACTAAATTCACAGTGGACCTCTTCGTCACACTGGCAACTGCTAGACACAAAATCACAACCCACAAAGGCTCGATACATTTCTCCTTATTTACCAAAAGAGAGGACGGAGACCAGTTCTGAAAAAAGTCACAGACCTGCAATGTTAACTCTGTTTCTCTCTCCACAGATGCTGCCTGACCTGAGTATCTCCAGCATTTTCTGTTTATATTTCAGATTTCCAGCATCCGCGGTATTTTGCCTTTTGTAAATAAGGAGAAACTGTTTCCACTGGTGGGAGGTAACCAGAAATCACAGATTTAAGCTACAGGAAACTTTCGATTAACCGGCACCTAAATAACCGGAAATGTCGGTTAACCGGCAAAATTCAGGAGTAGGTTCAGGTAACTTTTATTACTTGCCTTCCTCCATGTGTTGCTGTGCAAGGGTGTGGCTGCAGCTGTTGCTAAGCTACAGAGACGCTTGCAACTTGTGGCCATTGTTTTGAACCTGTTGCTAAGCAACAGGGTTTGTTGCATTATACGGAGCTCTCAGCTCCGTATCTTTTACTATAGCGTTCGGTTATCCGGAATTTTTGATGAACCGGCACCACGTCGGTCCCGTCCGTGCCGGATAAAAAAAAGTTTCCTGTAATTGGCAAAAGAATCAGAGGCGAGATGAGGAGAATTTTTTTATACGGGGCGAGTTGTTGTGATCTGGAATGCGCTGCCTGAAAGGATGGCGGAAGCAGATTCAATAGTAACTTTCAAAAGAGAATTGGATAAATACTGGCAACGGAAAGCTCTGTAGTCTATGGGGAAAGAGCAGGGGGAGTGGGACTAATTGGACAGCTCTTTCGAAGAGCCAGAACAGACATGATGGGCTGAATGGCCTCCTTCTGTGCTGTAAGATTCTCCAATTCCTCGGCTGGAGGAGGATGGATGGTAAACATTGGCTGCCTGGTTAAAATACGACTCCCTCTTCCAAAAAGACAATTGTTCAATAATTTCTTGGGAACTTAATAATTTAATACTGCAAGTAAACACCGAACTCAGCAGCGTATTTTCGAAGAATTCTCACTTTTAAAAAAAAGCTATTTTGGCAATTATTTTGCTTTCTTACAAGTACTGGAAGAATCCCAGACTTTAGATGCATTTTTGGTATCTTTATGTCATTGAATTAAAGATTGGGGCGACAGAGCCCTATCTGCAGGTAACAAGGCTAAGCTCTCCCACCGCAGAAATACATGACTTTTACACACACATCTTGAAGTTGGGAAAATTACACCGCACATCATAACATCACCCAGGACTAATGTAGAACAGAGTGTTTTATGGTTTACAAGCTTTCAGTTATACCACAGCTGTATGGTTGCCAAGTATTCAATTTGCAACCAGAAACAGTGAATTCTTCTGCCCTAAAATACATCTGAAATTTGACTCATTCAGAACGATGCATTATAATTTACGAGCTTAAAGAACATTATAACCACGTGAGCGAATGGAAACAATTGATAAATGTCACCTGAATCCCAACATCTGTATTTGCATATCATTAAAAGTCTCGCGTCCGGGCACAATTCCCATCAACCCCTTCTGTTATAACCATGGCTCAGTAGGTAACAGTCTCGCCTCTGAGTCAGAAGGTTGTGGGTTCAAGCACAAAAATCTAGGCTGACACTCCAGCGCAGTGTTGAGGGAGTGCTGCACTGTCGGAGGAGCCGTCTTTCGGATGAGATGTCAACCCAAGCCCCCGTCTGCCCTCTCTGGTAGACGTCAAAAGATCCCATGGCACTATTTCGAAGATGATCAGGGGAGTTCACAGAATCCCCACAGTGCAGATAGAGGCCATTTCGGCCCATCGAGCCTGCACCGACACATCACAGAATCACAGAATCTACAGTGCAGATAGAGGCCATTTCGGCCCATCGAGCCTGCACCGACACATATCCCACCCTATCCCCGTAACCCCACGTATTTAATCCCCTAACACTAAGGGTCAATTTATCATAGCCAAATCAACCTAACCCGCACATCTTTGGACTGTGGGAGGAAACCGGAGCACCCGGAGGAAACCCACGCAGACACAGGGAGAATGTGCAAACTCCACACAGACAGTCGCCCGAGGCCGAATTTGAACCCGGGTCCCTGGCGCTGTGAGGCAACAGTGCTAACCACTATGCCACCGTGCCAGTTCTCCCTGGTATCCTGGGCCAATATTGATCGCTCAACCAACACCTAAAAACAGATTATCTGGTCATTATCTCATTGCTGTTTGTGGGAGCTTGCGATGAGCAATTTGGCTGTCGTGTTTCCCATGTTACAACAGTGACTACACTTCAAAAGTACTTAATTGGCTGTGCAGCACTTGGGACGTCCTTGAGTTTGTTCCTTCTTGAGCCTAAACATATTTCCACCCAATATGTCCTTCCATAGGGACTAGGAACCTCCGTGACCTGCATGATTCAGTGCCACCCCAAATGATGCATTTACTCTCTCAGCTACTTCTTAAAACTTTTTTTTAAAGTAATTTCTTCCCCCTCTTTAAGCTTTCTCCTTGGGCCTCGCACCATTTTCTGATTGAAAAGGTGGGTCAGTGACCTACAGACAAACCCCCATCAATGTCAGTCTTTAAGCTGTAACCAGGAGGCGCACAAAACTCCACGTGGGCAAGTGGCCAGTCTCTGCTGGGCACTGAAGAGCGGGTTGAGCATGCATAATCACCCACGGGTATTTTACTCCTGGGTGCTGCCCCTTAAAGCTGACGTTCCCTTATTAATTTTCTGCATTTCCTAATAAAAATCGCAACTGGTACAGTGCGAGACACGTACGTGCTACTTTATTCCTTGATAGTGTGTTTAAGTACGAGTTGCTCACTTCTTGCAAATCCATACTCCAACTGTAGCCCTTTACCTTTGGCACAATTAAAGTTATATAACAGAAGGACCACTTTACTAGTAGCTACAATTACTTTTTTTGGAAACTGAATATGCAAAGTCTACTTCCTGTCTAACCAATGCCAATTTTTAATACTAGTTTCGAGAGGGAAGTCATGCCTCTCTTCAATCCTAATCAGATTAACAAAGACGTAATGAGTTCTCTTTCAAAAACACTCAAGTAAACATTCTAAGATTATTCAAATCACGGGCCCTTAACTACCACCTTATTATGCTTGCTATAATTGTTTCCTTCCCTGTGCAGAGAAAGAGCTCGTCATTGTTTTTTTATGTTCTATTCCAACTCATATTAGCTGTATACTGATACTTAGGGTAAACAAAAGCTTTTATAATTCCACATGATAGTGCTATCGTCATTTTTGGAAATCAATTTCTGAAGCCATGCTCAGCTGCGCTCATTTAAAAAAAATACTTTCCTGACGAGATCAATGTTACAGTGCCATGGAGGTGATGCTCCAGTAATGGTCCACCTGGGAACACAAGCACCAGCTGTTGTCCTGCAGCTGAACTCCGGGTTCCAGCTCTGACCCTTGATTCCCCCACCCACCCCACCCCACCCCACCGACACATGCCTGAATATCTTCTTAAGTGCGTCTACCCTGGAATGGTGGTGATAATCACCAGGTAGCACTGGTACTGAAGCTATAATGACCAAATCCTGCGGAGAAGTCAAACCTTTTGTCACCATCAATCAGCGCGCCCTGTCCAGCTGTGTCTTTAAGTCAAAGACGACGGTGGTTTCAAAGAAACTGAATCACATGGGTGGGCCCAAAGGGCAAAGAAACATGTCCTTTAATTTTCATTTGCCGGTAGGTACAGGCACCTTTCACACACTTGGTTCCCATAACTGGTCAGTGCGATAAAAGCTTTCAAGTGGGGCTAAAGGAGTAGAGGAGATTGCTTATTACTTCCTTTCCCCAGCTGATAAAGAAAGTTACATTTGTGCTGGAGAACAGAAGCTCTTTCTTTACTGGCCTCCCATTCCCATGCAAACCGAAACAGCCCTAATCAGATGCCAGGGGAGTTCCAGTCCCTCAAGGAACAGCTTTGATGCAGAGTGCATTTTAACTTGGCTGCAGATGTCAGTCCTTGGGAACCCAGAGATAAAAATCACACCAACTAGAACACGACTAGAAGTGCTGACCGACAAACCAGCGTCAGAAGTGAGAAGAGTTGCAATGGAAACAGAAACCGTTTGACGAGTAAAACACTGCCAGATTTCTAACATTATATAGGCAGCTAATTTCCAAAAGGATCATTACTTCACTGAACAGCAAACTGATTTGAACAGAATGTCGTATTGTCGGGAGATAAAACGGCATTCAATTGCACAGATTATCACCTCAGAACTCTGACTTGGAGAAGAATGACCTTGGAAGCCTTTTACTGGGCTGAATATTTATATCGGGAAACACAAATGTAGCAGGAATAGACAAATCAAGTCCAGCAGCAGATCCAAAGTGTGGGCAACACCGTGGAATGCTGCCTGAGCTAGTTATGGGACATCTATTTGGTCTGCGTAGACAGACAAGTTGTCACGATTACCATGTGGTGCCCCCTAATGTTAAACAGTTGGCCATTAAAATTTATCCCTTTACAACCAGGCATGCCTGTCCACAAACTGAGCTCAACTCTGCCAAAGCAGAAATGCTCTGAAATTATTTGTTTTGACCGTTGGTTAAGCTAGTTCCTTAAACCTAAAGATTGCAAGTTACCAATGACGGATACCATTGCAATTTTTTTCTAATGGGAGGGAAGCAGGACTCGAGCAACTTGCTCTTCGACAGAGCTGGCGCAGCAGACTCGATGAACCGACTCCTTCTGTGTTGTGCTGTTCTATGATTCTGTTTCTACGATTCTAAGCTCTGGTGTTTGGAATAATGAAGCCTAGGGTCCAATTCATGGATTGCATCTCAAACCTGTGGCATTGCAGCTTCCTTCCACACTGGGAGCAAGGCACACACTCACCAACCAACAGGCAGGGGATAGCAACATGTGCCCACCAGGAGGCAAGGATCAAACACCGACCACAGCCTCAAACCGCCAGGGATCAGAGAAATACCCACGTGCCAATCCGCCCATGATGGGACCCACCAAACCACTAAAGACTGAAAGGGGGCAATCACGACTGTCGGAGGGTTGCATGTCTGCCAGGCTGCAGACCCGACAGGCTTTTACACGACCAGCAATCAGATATTCCCATTTTGTTTCTTTTCTCCTTAAATCATCTTTGGCAATATGGCTCCTGCCACAGACTCCAGGGGGGCAGGAAACTAGTGGTGGGATATAGAGAAGTACTGAGGAGAAGGGCTTTTTATTGTAACCGTGTGCATTATTCTGCACACAACTTGTTTTCCTTTAATTTTTTTACAATGTACGTTTATAAAGTTCAACCAATACAAAATTTCACAGTGAGATGATCTAAATTTTAAACTAAGATAAGCAAGGTGCTGAGGGACTGCAGAATAGGAATTGAACAGATCGCATAAAAGCACACTGAACCAAATCGATTACTAACCAACCTCAACTAGTCCAGACTAGCACCCAAGTTAAAGGCAAGGGAACCTGGGCAATCATAAAAAGTAATTGTGTAAGGGGCAGAGGAGGCCCAGGCTGAACACCCACTAATAATGGTGGCAGAACAGCCCAGTAAATGAGAGAGAATAAGTCGTACAACTCCCTGGAAAAGGAGGCACATGAACAGCCTCTGGAAAAAAAAAACTCACATTTCTATAACGTCTTTCACATCCTGAGGACATCCATTTTACAGCCAATGAAGTACTTTTGAAGAGTAGTCACTGTTGTAGGAAACACGGCAGCCAATTTGCACACAGCAAGTTCCCACAAACAGCATTGTGATAATAAGAACATAACAAATAGGAATGACCAGATCATCTGTTTTTAGTTATGGTGGTTGAGGGATAAATATTGGCCTAGGACACCGGGGAGAACTCCCCTCTTCAAAATAGTGCCGTGGGATCTTTAACCTCAGAGGACATCTGGAGCCTCAGTTTATCGTCGCATCTGAAAAATGGCACCTCCAACAGTGCAACACTCTCTCAGCACTGGCACTGGCGTGTCAGCCTAGATTCTTGTGCTCAAGACTCTTGAACCCACAACCGTCTGACAGAATCATAGAATCATAGAATACAATCGTTACAGCACAGTAGGAGGCCATTCGGCCCGTCGAGCCCGTTCCGGCTCTCTGCAAGAACACTTCAGCTAGTCCCACTCCCCCGCTCTTTCTCCGTAGCCCTACAATTCTTTTCCTTCAGGTACTTATCTAATTCCCTTTTGAAAGCCACAATTGAATCTGCCTTCACCACCCTTTCAGGCAGTGCATTCCAGATCCTAACCACTCGCTGGGTAAGAACATTTTTCCTCATGTCACTTTTGGTTCTTCAGCCAATCACCTTAAATCTGTCTCCTCTGGTTCTCGACCCTTCCGCCAATGGGAACAGTTTCCCTCTATCTACTCTGTCTAGACCCCTCACGATTTTGAACACCTCTATCAAATCTCCTCTCAATCTTCTCTGCTCTGAGGAGAACAACCCCAGCTTCTCCAGTCTATCCATGTAACTGAAGTCCCTCATCCCTGGAACCATTCTTATAAGTCTTTTCTGCACCCTCTCTAAAGCCTTCACCATCCTTCCTAAAGTGCTGTGCCCAGAATTGGACAAAATACTCCAGTTGTGGCCGAACCAGTGTTTAATAGAGATTCATCATAACTTCCTTGCCTTTGTACGCCATGCCTCTATTTATAAAGCCCAGGATCCCGTACGCTTTTTTAACCGCTTTCTCAACCTGTCCTGCCGCCTTCAATGATTTGTGCACATATACCCCCAGGTGTCTCTGTTCATGCACCCCCTTTAGAATTGTACCCTTTAGTTTATATTGCCTCTCCTCGTTTGTCGAACCAAAATGTATCACTTTGCACTTTTCTGCATTAAACTTCACCTGCCACATGTCCGCCCATTCCACCACCCTGTCTGTGTCTCACTGTTCACTATACTTCCAAGTTTTGTGTGATCCGCAAATTTTGAAATAGTACCCTGTACACCTAAGTCCAAGCCCCATTTTTTCAAATGGTGGCTGTTGATGATTCAGATATTCCCATTTACACCTCCTCTCGACCCATCTTTTATTTCTTTACTTGTCCTATTACCATCTCCTGTCTTCCACCCTATCACAGACCTTCCCTTTTGTTCTTTCCTCCCCCCCCTTTCCCTGCACTTGCTTAAAACCTGTTATAGCTCTAACTTTTTCCAGTTCTGACGAAGGGGTCATCGATCTGAAACGTTAACTCTGTTTCTCTCTCGCCACAGATGCTGCCTGACCTGCTGAGTATTTCCAGCATTTTACTGTTTTTATTTCCGATTTCCAGCATCCGCAGTATTTTGCTTTTGGTTCGGATTTTCTTTTGCTGTTGAAGAAAGCACAACCGTCATTTCTGAGTTCTAGCTTATATTGTGGCATTTTTCTCCACTTTCTTGGCAAATGAAGCACATTTTCAGGCTGACCTTGCTGAACAGGATACAATTCTATTAAACTGCAGCAAGTGCAAGCTGACTTTCGGACTATGCAGTTCTATGCGTTCAGGTAGAACGCAAGCGTCATGCTGCAGTCAGTGACCCACCCCACTGAGCTGCAAATTAAAAACGAGGGGCTGGGCAAACCATGAGCTCTCTTGTTTTATTAATACTAGATTACAGTAAAAAAAAATTCCAAGATTGAAAATATTGTGCACATGCCATCTGCACTTTTTTTTTTAAAAAGTAAATGGTTGCATATAGTTCCCTAAAGTGCAAAATAATAAACTGGGAGTAACAATGTTGCTTTCTCACATCCAAGTTATCAATGCAGTGTTTCCTTGTCATAATATTTTTACCGTAGCTCACTGCTGGTTATAAATACATTTGTGATAATTTATTTATGGAAAGAGTGGCTGAAATAAATAACAGCATTCGCACCGGTATATCGGTGATAATGCAACGGCATAAAGCATTTTTAACTATGCTTTCTTATACTGCAGATTATTCATAATGCTCTCCACCTGAAGACATGGGAGTGTCATAGACAAGTCATGGCAACTGGTGGCTAAATCACACAAAAATAGAAGGCAGCGCTCGACGGCTGCAGTTTCAGTTAGATGTTAGAGTTATGTGGCGTGGCCCACGATCCTCTCGCTATACATTTATTAATAATCCTGAAGAAGGTATTAAAAAGTAGAATTCCTAACTGCGCAGAGGATTCCCCAAGTGTGTGGGAAAGCAGGATGTCCTACAGACTTGTAGCAACTCGACATAGCCCTAAGCTTTGGAATTCCCTCCCTAAACCTCTCCGCCTCGCTACCTCTCTCTCCTCCTTTAATATGCTCCTTAAAACCTACCTCTTTGGCCAAGCTTTTGGTCACCTGTCCTAATATCCCTTAAATGTGACTCGGTGTCAAATTTTGTTTGATAATCACGCCTGTGAAGCGGCTTGGGACGTTTTACTACGTTAAAAGGCGCTATGTAAATACAAGTTGTTGTTGAAAGCTTTCAATTAATGCCCAAGGTCAGCACATCTCATCACTACATTAGTGGAAAATTGTGAAGATTTCTGTTCTTCATTTTAGCAGCCATGTGAATTAACAACTGATATCTGAATTGGCTACATTTTATTCCTCAGATATTTTAATGAACTTTATATTCTTGGCTAATTATTCATCATAGGATCATCTCTCTCATAATCAGGACTAGATGACTCAAACACAAATAATTAAAACTAGAACTAAGGATCATTTACCTGAAAAATGACTGTCGGTGTAGTCGGACTCGCACTAAAAGTAAAATGCAACCATCAAAGCTGACTGCTCAAAATGTTCCATTAGCCTCGTGTGGCAAGTGTTACACTGGACTGGTGGACTGTGAGGGATGGGGAAACCTTCACTAGAATCCTGCTAAACGAGCGTATAGGACAAACTGCACGCTCACTGATACACTGAAAAGCGGAATAACTTGAATTCAGAGATTACCCAGAGCGTGCAAACTGCTGATTCGAGTGGTTATTACAACCGTTATGAATAAAACACAACTTTTTTTTTTTAATTGAAGAAAATACAAGGCCAGGGAATAAGTTTATCAATTAAAATACCCTGTACTTTTTGGAAAGACAAACGCACAGCATGGCTTTTAGTCATCAATTAAAGGCACGGTCCCTCTAACGGGATCGAAGGACTTAAAAAATCATAATAGTATTTTGCAAGCGAGCCACAAATAGATATAGCCTGCTCCGCCATTCAATGAGATCATGGCTGGTCATCCAAATTCAGTACCCTGTCCCTGCTTTCTCCCCATATCCCTTGATCCCTTTAGCCTTAAGAAATATATCCAACTCCTTCTTGAATATATTTAATGAATTGGCCTCTACTGCCTTCTGTGGTAGAGAATTCCACAGGTTCACCACTCTCTGGGTGAAGAAATTCCTCATTTCTGTCCTAAATGGTTTACCCCTTATCCTTAGACTGTGACCCCTGGTTCTGGACTCCCCGACCATCAGGAACATCCTTCCTGCATCTAGTCTGTCCAGTCCTGTCAGAATTTTATAGGTTTCAACGAGATCCCCTCTCATTCTTCTAAACTCCAGCGAGTATAAGCCCAATCAACCCAATCTTGCCTCATACGTCATCCCTGCCATCCCAGGTATCAGCCTGGTGAATCTTTGCTGAACTCTCTCCATGGCAAGAACATCCTTCCTCAGATAAGGCGACCAAAACTGCACACAATACTCAAGGTGCGGTCTCACCAAGGCCCTGTACAACTGCAGCAAGACATCCTTGTTCCTGTACTCAAACCCTCTCGCTACGAAGGCCAACATACCATTTGCCTTCTTAACCGCCTGCTGCACCTGCAATGCTTATGATCATTGCAATTATCAAATTTGATAACGCTCCTGTGAAGTGCCTTGGGACGTTTTACTACATTAAAGGTGCTATATAAATGCATGTTCTTGTTGCATTATTACAAGACATACTTGGCTCGTTTATCTTTTTCACCTTGTGCAGTACACCGCTCTGCGGCTGAGCAGGCAGCCGAGCGACCTGTACGTGCACTCTGCCGAGAGCGGCCTTAAGATGGCCACTGTCCGAATGACTTGCACTGCCAACACCATTGCTGCCCCTGGCAGGGAATCGACCCCCCTCCACTTTCACTTGTGGTCAGGCGCTGACGGGCCAAGCCAATATCCCGCTGCTCCAGGGCCGAGCTGATCAAACCTTACTGCAGGGTTTCATACCAACACACAACTTAATAGCGGATTAGGAGCTTGATAGCTGGCTAGACAACGGCTGAAGGAAGATCTATAATTCTGAGATTGTTCGAATTTCAAACAATGCAGGCATCCATTAATCCTGGAGTGCATCATGAAGTTCATATAAGGTTCACCAAACTGCCAGCGTTTTAATCTGTTAGAAATGCATGACTTTCTAGATGCACAGCAAGTTAGCTGGCATCTAAAAGAGAGAGAAGGGTTAAAGGATTTGACAACCTGAAATATTTTCTTTCTAATGCTGAACAAAAGCCACCCTGCATTTGGTTTCCATTTCTCATTTCCAGCTTTTACGTTTATTTTAAGCTTGATTTTAATCTATTAGTTTTAATGTACCCTCATTGCTCATCTCCATGTCACTATTACTTGAATCAACATACTGTTGTTTGTTATCTGGAAAAATCAGTCTGAGATCATCGTAACATTTGTTAGTTTGCGCGTATATATTGCAGGGAAACATTAGTGTCGGTGTAAGTATCAGAAGCACCCCAACATCAGGAACCGGCAATCTTTTTTTCAGAATTTCATTAACATTCGAGAGGGAATTGGATAAATACTTGAAGGGAAAAAAATGACAGGGCTTTGGGGAGAGAGCAGGGGGAGTGGGACTAATTGGATAGCTTTACCAAAGGGCCGGCACAGGCACGTTGGGCCGAATGGCCTCCTTCTGTGCTGCGTGATTCTATGATTTTAATAAAACAGAAACGCTTAAAGCACACGCACTCCATATAACTGGTGAACATTTTGAAGGAAATACAGTCTGTACACAGTCCACTCACTGTTCAAAGGCTGTCCCTCAACTACCCTCAAGTCCTTGCTGAGTATTTGCTATGTTTTAGCAAATACTTGGCAGATATTTTACCCCCATTTTGAATGCAGTCTTATATTTAAGTGAAACCTGAAGAAACAAATCCCGTCATCTTTTCTTAGAAAGAGGACTGCTGGCTGCCAGATGGTTCTTGGTGAGCTTTATTCCTGCGAGTAGCCGAACCCGAGGTTCAATCCCTGGTCAAGTTCGCTGATCTCAGCCAAGCAAGTGGTGGAGGCTCGATAATTGGCATCAGTACGCTAGGATCAGGGAGGTCAAACCAGAGTGGCAGCTGCTGACTGCTTCCCAGTAAACCTCTGCAGGAACTCTATGTGCAAGCACATCAGGCGAGGCTAGGACCAGAAAGAAGGATACGGCAATCTGAAATTAAAACCCCCCCTTCCCCCCAGAAAATGCTGGAAACTCTCAGCAGCTTGGGCAGCGTCTGTGGAGAGAGGGGAGGTTGGGTTAACGCTTCAGGTCGATGACCCCTTTGTCAGAACCGAATGGCCATCGACCAGAAATGTTAACACTACCTTCTTCTCTCCAAGAGAGGTGAGGATTAGGCCCGGCTGCGCAGCTCCCGTGGCCCATCAGTGCCATGGCACACAATAGGAGTTGCCACTAGGGCAAGGTACTGGGGCGTGCCTGGTGACAGCGTATCCCAGCAAGGAGGTAACAATCTTGAGGAGGGGAAGAATTTACAGCACAAAAAAGGCCATTCAGCCCAACTGATCTGTGCCGGTGTTTATGCTCCACACGAACCTCCTCCCAATCTATTTACTTCATCTCACCCTAGCAGCAGATCCTTCTATTCTTTTCTCTCTCAAGTGTTTATCTAGCTTCCCCTTAAATGTATCTATGCCATTCGCCTCAACTACTCCCTGTGGTAGCGAGTTCCACATTCTCGCCATTCTCTGGGTAAAGAAGTTTCTCCTGAATTCCTTGCTGATTTATTAGTGACTATCGTATTTATAGCCCCTAGTTTTGGTCTCCCCCACAAGTGGAAACATCTTCTGTACATTTACCCTATTAAATCCCTTCATAATTTTAAAGTCTTCCAGAGAAGAGCCCCAGCCTGTTCAATCTTTCCTGATAGTTCATTCAAAGAAAGAGGGTACAAATGTGTACGGGCACACTACTGTTGCAAAAGCCATCAAATGTTATATACGCAAGTCCTACACACGGTCACCGTTAAACGTAGCCACCATGTACAAGTATTATATAGTAACATGTCACTACGATGCCAAGTCAGGGTGACGAAAGCCCTCGAATTGAATAGCTGAGTTTAATTATGGACTTGTCAGCTGTGCTCTTGGAGTGGAGTTTGTACAACGAGCAGCCCGTGGGCCACTGAACTTTTGTTTTTAAGGCACCATCCGAACGCCCAGCTCTTGTGTTTCCTGTGCTTGACAGTTTCCCAGGAGTTGGGTGGTTACATGCTGTCAGTTAACAAGATATCGTAAAAATGTAGTTAACTTCCCATCCACTGGGCCGTGACATTTTGCTGAAAATTGTTTCCTTTGGATGTGCTAGATTGTCAAATCCCTTTAGATAATTCCACAGCCTCCCACAAAACTTAGATAGTTTGACATACAATGCAGCAAGTTCATTTTCCCATTAGAATTCACGCCAACATATTAAAGTACTGTCTTCATGGCAAAGTGTTGGCAAAGATTTGAAAATAAGGGCAGTGCAAGAACTTAGCAGTTATATCAGAACAACCTTGTGCAACAGGGTGACGTGATTGACAGACCCTCAGAGGTCTATCGTTGGACCCCTCCTATTTCTCATCTACATGCTGCCCCTCGGCAACATCATCTCAAAATATGACATCAGGTTCCAAATGTGACGACACCCAGCCCCATCTCACCACCTGTCTCAACCCCTCCACTGCCTCCGTGTTGTCATGCTGCCTGACCAACATCTAGTTTGGATGATCAACCATGATCTCATTGAATGGCGGAGCAGGCTCGAGGGGCTGAATGGCCTACTCCTGCTCCTATCTTCTATGTTTCTATGTTTCTAGTCCTGGACGAGCTGCAATTGCCTCCAGTTAAATAGTGGGAGGACTGAAGCCATTGTCTTCGGCCCCCGCCACCGATTCCGTCTCCCTCTCCAGCCAGTCTCAGGCTGAACCAGACTCTTCGCAACCTCACCATCCTATTTGACTCTGAGCTACAGTTCCGACCCCATATCCGCTCTGTCACCAAAACCACCTACTCCCACCTCCGTAACATTGCCCATCTCCGCCCGTGCCTCAGCTCATCTCCTGCTGAAAGCACAAGGGGGAGGGGGTGGGGTCTGTTCTACACTCACCCACTATGGAAAAACTCAACAATTCAAAAGAAAAACCTAAAAATGTGCCCATACCGTCCTCTAATCGCACCAGCAACTTCCTGCCCTTTCTATGCTCCCAGCAGCTGTGCTACTTCACCAACACAAACTCGGCAATTTGTTTTTAAATATATAAACTGATCTGCTCCTAGTTTTGGACATTTAAAACATAAAATTCCACCTGAGCTCCGGGAAGCCTGGTGAATATCCAGGATACAATTTCTAGGAGCTAAACAGAAAATCCAGGAGTGAAATCGCAGGGGGTCCATCAGCAGCGCATACATTTGATTTTGGATTGCCGTAAAACATTATCTACGCAACTTACGGAAAAGAATGGATTCTTGGTCTGGGCTGAAAATCAGGTGAATAAACAGCTAAGCTTTCAGTACTATATATTCCCTAATGTACTCCTTCAGAAAAAGCAATAGATAAATATATGACTACGTCAGCTAATTAGCTGCCCACCAGGTCACCCAGATGACAGAAATAGCAGTCAAGCAACCTCTCATCCACCCATATGCAAGTTCCATTTGAAAACTATTACAATTCTGAGCTCCTGCCACTCGTATATTCTCATATACTTTATGGTGTGCCACTAATCCCCGGATTTACAGTTATGAGCATGGGTTTAATTTAATATAATATCAGTAATAATGAAGTCCTTATGTTGATATAACTGATTGGCTTATGATGAGTTTAATCATTACGATTATACAATAGCGGACAAAGAATTTGTAGTGCTAAGCTCAGCGTGCATATTTTAAATGATGTAACGTGATTAGTGCAGCAGCCTGGCAAATACTAAACCTCTTCTACTCTTCAAACTGGAATGTGGAGAAAACAGATCCCCATTCTGGTCAAGCAGCTGCCCTGTGGTTAAATCACTGTTGCATCCTCACAAATCACTGTCGCTGTATTATCATTTATCTAGTTGACGTTGCATTAAGCTAAACATGATACCATTTCATCGTCTCTTAGTTCCCCGAAAAGGAGTGAAAAGGGATCAAATGTTAATGTAATGTCCTTCAAGTGGCATGGAAAACTGTGGCATCATATTCTGAAATAAATCACAATGTGGTAGAAAGCAAAGTTTTGTCAAGTGTAGATACTCGAAATACCACAAATCAAGCAAATCAATAACCCCTTGAAGTCGCTGAAATGACCAGGTTGAGTACTTACGCAATGGTCACCGTTAAAACCATCTTACACAGTGCCTTAAATGGGGGAAGTTAATCTGTAGCACTCAGTGGAAGTGTCTGCTTCAGTCAACATTTCAATGCAACTGGAAAGCAGGGAAATATTTGGAGGCAATTAAATTTTGAACTCCCTTGTGGACTCTGACATGAGAGAACCGTTGAAGAGACAAAAGGGTTGTTAATTTCATGAAGGATTTCAGTTTCCTTGGACCAGTCCAATTGCAATGAACATCTGTCACAGTAATTAGCCTGTACTGCTGCCAAAGCGAGTTCAACTTCAAAACTAAACAAACCAACAACCACTGAAGATAAATGCAACGTATGTGTGCGCGCTCCTAATGCTGATTAAACAGACTGACTTCATAAAGCCGAAAAAGTACCATCAAAAGATCCTGTTGCGAGTGCAACGGCAAATACGCTTTCATTCAACAGGTTTCACCAATTCTGGCCTCTCGCGCATCTACGATTTCTATCACCTCAGCCATGCCTTCAGCTGCCTAAGCCCGAAGCTCTGGAATTCCCTCCCTAAACCTTTCTACATCTTTCTCATCCTTTAAGTCGCTCCTTAAAATCACGCCTCTTTGACCAAGCTTTTAGTCACCTGTCTTAATATCTCACTGTGGCTCGGTTTCAAGGTTTGTTTGATAATTCTCTGGTGAAGCGCCGTGGGACGTTTTACCGCGTTAAAGGTGCTATATAAATGCAAGTTGTTGTATGTAGAATCTTACAGCACAGACGGAGGCCATCCTGCCTTTGCTGGCTCTTTGAAAGAGCGATCCAATTAGTGCCACGCTCCTGCTCGTTCCCCAAAGCCCTACAAATGTTTCGTTTTCAAGTGTATATCCAATTCCCTTTCGAAAGTGACGACTGAATCTACTTCCATACTAACTGCTATAATCCTAATAGATCAATGGCAAAGTGACAGAGACCACACAAGATTTCTGGGAGAGCTGCAGAAGGAAAATTGAGATTATGAACCCTTCTGCAATTTTAAAGCTGCAAACCAAGCCAATATACATAGATACATAGAAGATAGGAGCAGGAGTAGGCCATTCGGCCTCTCGAGCCTGCTCCACCATTCAATGCGATCATGGCTGATCATCCAAATTCAGTACCCTGTCCCTGCTTTCTCTCCATATCCCTTGATCCCTTTAGCCTTAAGAAATATATCTAACTCCTTCTTGAATATATTTAATGAATTGGCCTCAACTGCCTTGTGTGGTAGAGGGTTCCACAGGTTCACCACTCTCTGGGTGAAGAAATTCCTCCTCATCTCTGTCCTAAATGGCTTACCCCTTATCCTTAAACTGTGACCCCTGGTTCTGGACTCCACCGCCATCGGGAACATCCTTCCTGCATCTAGTCTGTCTAGATACTATTTGACTAACTCCAGATGTCCACCCATGGTACCTAATGTCAACACATCAGCACTAATTGAACATTCTCTTTCTAGTAAGCCTTCTTTCAAGCACATTTGGGTATGGTAGTGTAGTGGCCATCGTACTGGACTAACTAACTCCGAGGTTGTAAGTCTCACCATGGCAAGTTGTGAAATTGAATTCAATATCTCTGGTAAAAATGACCACAACAACAGGAACAGCCATCCTCTTGCAGACTTGAAGCAAATAGTGGTGAGCAGTTAATTATAAAAATAGAATGGCGTATTTAGTAGTTAAGTGCCGATTAGTCTAGCAAGCTTTCCAATAATTCAGTACACAACTGTTGGAAGATTCAATAAATGTGCTTTGAGGTTTGAGGACAAAAATCGAGAGATCCATGTGAATAAAACCAAAATGCAAAAACAGAAGTCACAAATACACCAAACCAGGCGAGTCATCCATTAGTGAGGCCATGAAGTGTCATGGTCCGCTCGCAGAATGTGCACCAGCCTCTGATGCACATTGAGTCATCTCAATATGTAAAAGCAGTTACGCTGTGCATTTCGAAAGGGTTTGCTAATGGACTGATTTGCCCATAAACCACACACAGCAGTGCCACACGGAACCCTAAGCCTCCTCAACAAAGTCGGAAAATTTATCAGGAATGAAAGTTTTCTACAATGCTGTAATCAATGCAGCCCCACACCCAATTGTAAACAATTAATGTACTGCCCAAACATTGGACCACTGCATACTCATTGCAGAGACCCCGACTATGTACACCCTGGGGAGCCAGATGTTGACAGACTGCTAGGGAAGACACAAGTGACTGAACTCCCCACCTCTGGATTTTACAGGGGTGGGAGCCCTCACACAACTCCCAACAAATTTCTCACATGCAATGCTACGAGCTGAAACCAAACTGTGCTCCAGCCCAACCCATCACCCAGAACAACCTCCTTTTGCCATCTCACTTGTGCACTGCCCACCATGTTTAACGTTTTTGATTTCTTTCTACCATTGTTTGGTCATCATCTCAACTAAGGTCAACCAAAACAGGACTGAGGCAAACCTGATGGAAGTAGCATTCTGCGTTATTTTCTTACTCACCTGATAAGCCTTGTTGATCTGTGCAGCTGCCCAAGTAGCGTACTTCATATTGTCCTTTTTGATTTTAGCATTAGCTTTAGGGTTAGACGCAATATGACTTGTAGACTGTGAAGGAGAGGGGAAAGAGAAAAAACATTTCAACTTCTTCCCGTATTGGGTGCTAACTGTGCAAAATAACATTTCCCATTTTTATTACACTAGAGTACACCCTTAGTACAAGATGAGAAATTCTGTGGTTTTTGCCTTTGAGCATCCAGAGCTTTCACTGGCAAAACAGACCACAGAAATGACACAAACTTGCACCACCAAGAATCTAGCGCACCGAAAAGTCCTGAGTGGAAACATATTTCAGAATGTTTTAACAGCATTGAGTTACAGTTTAGTGCAACGTAAAGAAAATGTGCATTATACCAGAGAAGTAAAGCAGACAAATTCTGACAGACTGCTTCTTCCAACTCTTCAAATCACGTGGAGAGACTGGACAAGCTGGAGTTGTTCTCCTTAGAACAGAGAAGGTTAAGGGGAGATTTAATTGTGGTGTTCAAATTTTTGAGGGGTTTTGATTACGTCGATAGGGAGAAACTGTTCCCACTGGCAGGAAAGTCAGTAACCAGAGGGCACAGATTTAAGATAATTGGCAAGAGGAGAAATTCTTTCACACAACGAGTTATGATCTGGAATGCACTGCCAGCAAGGGTGGTGGAAGCAGATTCAATAGCAACTTTCAAAAGGAAATTGGATAATTACTTGAAAAGGAAAATATTTGCAGGGCTATGGGGAAAGAGCAGGGGGGGGGGTGGGATTAATTGGATTGCTCTTTCAAAGAGCCGGCACAGGCACGATTGGCCGAATGGCCTCCCTCTGTGCTGCATCATTCTATGATTCTTGAAGTCATGGTTACAATGGTCATGAATGAAAAGCAATCTAACTTCTCCAGTGAGTTAATATATGACTTTAGCGGAGGAGATTCCTTCAATGTTCTCCAGCTTACCATGTAAAGACCAAACAAAGCCCGCATGTTTCTGTTGTTTAGTTTCAGTGCCTGGGAAAAATACTTGCGAGAGATTTCCAGGTTTTCAAGTCCACCTTGGGTGTATTTCACCTGCAGGACACAGGAGTTTAGAAGAATAAAAAAAGCGTAAAAGTGGGATTTCAAATGCAGTGTGAAGCCACGCACAGCGCACTTGGATTAAAAGCATAGTTTTTGCTGATCAGTTATTCACATTGTCTTGCAAAATGTGAACTGCGCACTTGTAAACCAGTCAGAGCAACCCTGGGATGGCTTTGGTGTTGTGGTTACATAGAGTTTACAGCACAGAAACAGGTCATTCGGCCCAACTGGTCTTTGCTAGTGTTTGTTTTACTTCAGTGGATTTGAAATAGATCATCAGCCATAATCTTGCTGAATGGCGGAGCAGGCTCGAAGGGCCGAACGGCCTACTCCTGCTCCTATTTCTTGTTATGTTTATGCTCCACAGAAGCCTCCTCCCACCTTACTTCATACTCACACTATCAACATAACCATCTATCCCTTTCCCCCCCTCATGTATTTATCTAGCTTCCCCTTAAATCTGCCGATACCAATAGTCTCAACCACTCCCTGTGCTGTGGTAGCGAGTTCCACATTCTAACCACTCTCTGAGTAAAGAAGTTTTGCCTGAATTCCCGACTGGATTTATTGATGACTTTTCCGATCAAAATTGGGGACGTCACTGTTGGGAGAAGAATGTTTTTCATCTTTCTGCTCCCAGCCTTAGCATCAAGCATTTCCACGTCTGGTATATTATAGGTTGGCCGCTATCTTCTGCCACAATAACGCGCCATAACTACAACCTCACTAAAGCACAACATGGTGCTGGATTGAGGATGCCCCAAGTTCACTGCAACCAGAGAAAAACTGCACCCACTCAATCTGCCCTGGATTTGAATCCGAGTCCCAGAGGTTCATTTTAACTCTGCCCTCTAGTCCCTAAGGGGGGGGATTACTAGAGTTAAGATACACATCAGCCATGGTCTAATTGAATGCTGGAACAGGCTCGAGGGGCTGAATGGCCTCCAGTTTTTTGCTATGCCTTTATCAGTTAGTCTCATTTATATGTCAATAAAGTGAAATTCAGCTTGTATTTCCTTACTGGCTAAACTCCAGAAGGTTTTCTTCATTCATTTTTATAGAGAAACGGGATTCTAACTAGAAGTTAAAACCTAAAATGTTTAAAAAAGTTTTCAACTGATAATAATGAGACATATACCACAGTGTGATACACCAGCAGTATATGCTGCTTCTGGGGTTAGTTTAATACTGTGAAAGACCCAGGATTACTTTACATTGCAGGTAGGAGTGCATTATGAGTCCTTCAATCTTGTGATGTAAACCCAATAATAGAACACCTCAGGTACAGCATTTTCTTTTACATACACAAAGACAGAAACACAGACTCACACACGCACACACACAGACTCTCGCGCACACAGAATCACACACAGACTCTCACACACACACAGACACAGACTCAAACACACATAGGGGTCAATTTTCTGGCCGCCGTCGGGTGGCTTTTCAGGCGGCCGGGGGCCGAAAATCGGCGAAAAAGCGGGTCGGGACCCCCCCACCTGACTTTCGGACCGCCGCTTCCCCGCGACCCGCTTCAGTCCCGGCCGCTGCTGGCGGGCCTGGTCGTCGGCACACTAATTACCAATAATCACCTTGTTGAAGTCGATTTTCCGGGGCCGTTGCGACTTTGGGGCTTTCCCCACCTGAAACACGCCTGCGGGGAACCCCGCTGCTGAGACCTGGCATGAAGCTTGCCTGCCTGCTTGCTGTCAGCTGCAGGTCAGGAGAAGCTGCGATTTAAAGGGCCAGCACTTGTATGTTGAAGGGCCTTGTTGTTGCAGGTTTGGGGCTACTTCTTCAAGGCTTAGGCACAGCTGTGGAAGGTTGGAGACTCACACACTTCTCCAATGCTATCTCCTGGGAAGCCCCTCTCGCCACCCTCACTCAGCGCTTCCTCAGCGGAGGCATCTACGAGAAGCATGGGACGACTTTTTTTCCTTCCCTTCTTGCCATTAGAGGATCTCCAGCAGCAGAGGCGGCAGCAGCAGAACCAGGAACAGCAGGATCAGCAACAGAAGTGCCAGGCTGCTGCTCACTCACCTGAAGCTGCACAGGCCAGAAGGGGCCAGCGCTTGGAAGTGGCTTGAGAGCACCTTGCTGCACTTTAGGTGGCAATGGGGACCCGTTTCTACACTGGCAGTCCTACTCAGAAGGACTTCCATGAAGGTCTGGTTTCTCTGTTCAATAGATGGCCAACGCTCCTCAAGAGATGTCATTCTCTTATGAGCACTCACCATGTTTTCCGTACCCTGGCGAGTTATCTCCTGCATGGAGGTTGCCAACCTTTCCATGGTGATGCGTTCATGCGCCAATGACTCCACAAAGGCTCTGCTCATGGTCACTATGGACTCCTCCATTCGCTCCACACTCGCAGCGACCCTGGAGACAAAACCTGCCAGAGACTCCTGCATCTGTGCATGGAGATCCATCACCTCTTCTCTTGCGGATGGACCCAGAGGCAGAGGGTCGACATGCAGCGCAGCTGAGCTGAGCTGGCAGAGTCCTGCGCCCTCCAACGAGGACTCTCCACTGCTGTCCCTGTCTCCAGAATCTGCTGAGGCTCACTTGTGAGCTGTGAAACACCAGGTGACAACACTACTCTATGACCCGAAGGTCCCCCCGAAGTGTGAGTGTCTGCGCTGGTGCTGGGTGTGCTTACTTCTGCTGACGCTGCGCCCTCAGAGGTTGGAGCTTCCTCTGAGGAGTCTGGCTGCACGGCCTCTTCCTCCTCCACAGTGAGAACGGGGGCTCTGGATGGTACTGTGGGGGAGTAAAGGAAGGAGTTAGAGATGTAATGCCAAGTTTCTTCTGCTGACACCTGCATCCATGCAGCATTGGTCTCAGTGGGAGGCCTCTTCCTCCCTGACCTAGGGAAGAGGACCTCCCTGTGGACCCTAACCCCATCCAATAATGCCTGCAGTGAAGCCTCGTCGAATTTGGAGGCAGCTCGGGGTCTGGCACTGCCCACAGCTGCTGCAGGCTCCTCTGCCATCCTGTATGGTTCGCTTGGAAGCCTTCAGAGGATGCAGTGCTTGCTATGGACCTTGAAAGCACCACGAATGATGACATCATCCTGTGGGGATTTCTGACTCGAATTGGACAATTAGCAAGGCTTCCCACATGCTGGGAATTAATTGGCCACTTGAGGGAAAATTGCGTGGAGCTGGCTGACACTTTTTTTTGTGTCAGAAACCCCACATTCGGGGAAACCCGACCATTTCCCACACAAGCCGAAAATCGGGGCCATAGACTCACAGACACAGAAACAGAATCACTCACACACACACCCAGACAGACACAAATACAGGCACACAGGCAGAGACACACACACACCCAGACAGACACAAATACAGACACACAGGCAGAGACACACACACACCCAGACAGACACAAATACAGACACACAGGCAGAGACACACACACACACCCAGACAGACACAAATACAGACACACAGGCAGAGACACACACACAAACTCAAACAAAATACTGAAAAAAGCAATCCTGCTGTATTTGTGAATTTGAACATACATGTAACAGAGTTAAACAGAACCCCAGACATGGTTATATAAAGCAATGGGTAATTACCAGATATGTTGAGCAATGTTCATATAGAATGATACAGCAGGCTGCTTGGCCCATCGTGTCTGTGCCGGCTCCTTGGTAGAGCTATCCAATTAATCCCACTCTCCTGCTCTTTTCCCACAGCCCTGTCATTTTTTCCCCTTCAAGCATTTATCCAATTCCCTTTTGAAAATTACTGTTGAATCTGCTTCCAGAGCCCTTTCAGGCAGTGCATTCCAGATCACAACAACTCGCTGGGTAATTTTTTTTTCTCATGTCGCCTCTGGTTCTTTTCCCAATCACCTTAAATCTGTGACTTCTGGTTACCGACCCTTCTGCCACTGGAAACAGTTTCTCCTTATTTACATAGAAACATAGAAGATAGGAGCAGGAGTAGGCCATTCGGCCCCTCGAGCCTGCTCTGCCATTCAATGAGATCATGGCTGATCATCCAAATTCAGTACCCGGTCCCTGCTTTCTCCCCATACCCCTTGATCCCTTTAGTCTTAAGAAATATATCCAATTCCTTCTTGAATATATTTAATGTATTGGCCTCTACTGCCTTCTGTTCCCGCATAAGAGATTAGCGTGCAAAATTAAGGCACATGGGATTGGGGGAAAGGTATTGACTTGGATAGAGAACTGGTTGGTGGACAGAAAGAAACGAGTTGGAATAAACAGGTCATTTTCCCGAGTGGCAGGCAGTGACCAGTGGGGTACCGCAAGGATCGGTCCTAGGACCCCAGCTGTTCACAATATACATTAATGATCTGACTCTTATCAAAACCATTCACATCAAATCTCCTCTTGACCCTCTCTGCTCTGAAGAGAACAACCTCAGCTTCTCCAGTCTCTCCACATAACTGAATTCCCTCATCCCTGCGACCATTCCAGTAAATCTCCTCTGCACCCTCTCCAAGGCCTTGACATCCTTCCTAAAGTGTGGTGCCCAGAATTGAACACAACACTCCATCTGAGGCCTAACCAGTGTATTATAAAGGTTTAGCATAACTACTTTGCTTTTGTACCATATGCTTCTATTAATAAAGCTAAGGATCCCATACGCCTTTTTAACAGCCGTCTCAATTTGTCTGCCACCTTCAAAGATTTGTGTACATACCCCCCAAGGTTCCTGTACCCCCTTTAAAATTGTACCATTTAGTTTATATTGCCTCTCCTCATTCTTCCTACCAAAATGCATCACCTCCCACTTCTCTGCGCGAAATTTCAGCTGCCATGTGTCTGCCCATTTCACCAGTCTGCCTATGTCCTCCTGAACTCTGTTACTATCCTCCTCATTGTTTACTACATTTCCGAGTTTCGTGCCGTCTGCAAACTGTGAAATTGAAACGCGGCAGCCAATTTGCGCACAGCAAGGTCCCATGTACTTGAGTGATCTTGCTGTGCGCAAAATGGCTGCCACGTTTCCTACATTACAACAGTGACTACAGTTCAAAAGTACCTAATTGGCTGTAAAATGCTTTGGGACGTCCTGAGGTCATGAAAGGCGCTACATAAATGCAAGTCTTTCTTTCTATAATGCCCTGCATACCCAAGTCCAGGTTGTTAATACATATCAAACAGAACATGTTCAGATTAATCCCACAACAGCGAGAATGCTACTCTCCCACCTACCTCTGCGTAGTGCTGACAGTACAGGTGATTGTGAGGATTAGTCATCATCAGTTCCTCTAAGCAAAATGCTGCTTTTCCATAACTGCGTAAAGGAGACAAAGAGAAAAATACAAGAGTTCATTGCATATTTTAAATCTAGTTCACATTACAACCAGTTTGCACTAAGCGTTTCTACGATCTGTATTTTCCCGCAGTTTGAACACTGTAATCAAGATTAGCATTTTAAATAATTCACTGTATCAAGCATATTATATTAGAAATTTAAAAATCTAGAAAAATATTGAAGGTTGCAGACGTCCTGAGGTCGCGAACGGTGCTAAATAAATGCAAGGCAGTAAACACAAGTTTTCTGGTGCAGACTAGATTGGCCAAATGGCCTCGTTCTGTGCTGTACTTGACATGAATCTTGTCATACATGGGAAATGACTTATGAAATAATACTGGGCGGCCTGCTGGTGGCGCTGTCCAGGGAGAGTATAAATACTCGAGCACGGGCCCAGCTTGCTCAGGACATTCTTTAACAGGAACTAGTGAAGGACACAACTAGATCTCCATGTTGGAAAACAGTTGATTAAAGCCTTGTTTAATACTTAGACCAAGTGCCTAGCAGTTTTCTTACATCAGTACTATTCTATGCCTTGTGTTCTACCACACTCAGTAATAAAACCTAGCGTTGCTACAACGCTTTGGAAAAACTTGCCATGCTGCAGGTCCCAAAGGAAATTCAGTGTTCTATTCAGTATTAACGAAGTGATTAAGAGCCTGGCTCTTCAAATTGTTCACCACACTCATTATTAATGAACTTAGTGCTTCCTTCGAACGGTATGCTGTGCTCCATTGAAGAGTCAAAGGAAGATGTTGGAGGTATTCTCTCTGAAGCATAAACCTTGCTGTGCACAGGCCAAGCAATTTAGGTCGAAAACTACTTTACGCCCTTTTCATTCCTCCTGAGCATGGGGCACCGTTCCATTCATACTCGGAAGGGAAAAATTCAAAACTGGTAAGATTTTTTGTTGAGTTAGGGAATCAAGGGATATGGAGCAAAGGCGGGTAAATGGAGTTGAGGTACAGATCAGCCATGATCTAACTGAATGGCAGAGTAGGCCCGAGGGGCTGAATGGCCTCCTCCTGTTCCTGTGTTACATTCTCTTGCTTGCCACTGCGACTTATTGTAAGCACTTTACAGACAGATCCCTTACATGGAGATATAAGCAGTGGTACTCTTGGTATTGGCATGGGGCCAACGGCAGCCCTTGAGCCTCTTGCTGCCTGCCCCAGATTTTAACACGACCAGCGCCCTTCACAGGTTCGCAGCCGGCAGCGTGAACCGATGAGCATCAGAAAAAGCCGGCCATCAAATGCTGGAAGCCAATTTACTAGCAAATCAACTCGCCACCCCATTCGTCAACCAAATCGCCGGTAACATTTTGTGCAACTCTGCTGCGTGAAGCGGCTGAAATAAACGGTGTGTTCACACTGCAAACACTGAGCTGAAACAATGCACAAAGCACAACGCAAGAGATGAAGAAAAAGTATTTTAATAATCGTCTAGTGAGTTGGCACAGACAGAAAATTAAACATAATTTCAAAATATTAAAGAGTTTACAATCTAGCCCTTAATTACTTGTATTGTTTGATCTCCATACAGCTTTTAAAAACTTTTTGAATATTTGGCTTGCAATCCTCAGTTTACTTTTGCATTCAATATAATTATCCCTCTTTTGATTCCTTCTATTACTCTGAATTGTTTAGTTGCTTCTAATTATATTCAGCTTTGTATTTAGCAACCTCACTGACCTGTTTGCAAATTCTGCACTTACCCCCTTAAAGGAATATATTGTGATTAAAACTGAGTTTATTAAAATAATCACTATGCACATTGTACTTTTTTCTAAAAGGGGGAGGGGTGAATGGAAAAGTCTCAAGTACACGTGTGGCCAGGAGAGAAGGACAACCAGCAACAAAATGCAGGCCTGGAGCGGGGCCCCGGGGCTGAGGAGGGGAGCGGGGCCCCGGGGCTGCGGAGGGGAGCGGGGCCCCGGGGCTGCGGAGGGGAGCGGGGCCCCGGGGCTGCGGAGGGGAGCGGGGCCCCGGAGGGGAGCGGGGCCCCGGGGCTGCGGAGGGGAGCGGGGCCCCGGAGGGGAGCGGGGCCCCGGGGCTGTAATGGGGAGCGGGGCCTCGGCGGGGATCAGGGCCCCGGGGCTGCGGTGGAGATCAAAATGCAGCTGCTGCCTCAAACACTCCGTGAAAAAGCATTGCTTGCGCCAACAACCTGCCGAGGAAAGAAGTTTCTCCTAACCTCCTTTCTCACTCACTCTTGATGACCCCATGTCACTGACTCCTTAACCAGAGAAAATAGGGTTTCCCTACGCAATCTACCTTCATAATTCCAAAAACTCCATTAAATCTCCTCTGCCCTCTCTGTCCCAGTGGAAATAGTTCCAGTCTCTCACGTTCTGGGCACAGCAACATACGTAAGATTACATAAACTGGGCTTGTATTCCCTGGAATATGGAAGGTTAGTAGTGATTTGATTGAGGTTTTTAGGATTTTGAAAGGAACTGATAGAGAAGAATGTTTTCCGCTGGTGGGGGGTAGTCTTGGATAAGGGGACTTAACCTTAAAATCAGAGGCAGACCCATTCAGGAAAGAAATTAGGAAACACTTCTTCACATAAAGGGTGGTAGAAATGTGGAACTCTCTCCCACGAAAAGCAGTAGATGCTAGCTCAATTAATTTTAAATCTGAGACTGATGAGCTTTTTGCTAGACAAAGGTATAAAAGGATATGGAGCCAAGGCAGGTGGCTGGAGTTAGGATACAGATCAGCCATGGTCTTATTGAATGGCAAAGCAGGCTCAAGGGTCTGAATGAACTACTCCTGTTCCTATGTCTCTCTACAAAACAGTTTCCTATCCCTGGCATTATCCTGGTGAATCTACGTGGAACACTATGGCATTAATATGCTTTCTATAATGGGGCATTCATAACTTTGCAGTTTGGCATGACAGAGACAGAGATATAAAAGTTTTGTGCATTTTCTCTGGAGGTGGGGGTTGGGGCATGGTGTGAGTATTTTCCATTATTGTGCCTTCCGCAGTCTCCCTGAGCTACAGAGGCTAATTCAAAAAAAAAAAAATTTTTTTTAATTAGTTTATGGGATGTGGGCGTCGCTGGCAAGGCCAGCATTTATTGCCCATCCCTAGTTGCCCTTGAGAAGGTGGTGGTGAGTCACCTTCTTGAACCGCTGCAGTCCATGTGGTGAAGGTACTCCCACAGTGCTGTTAGGGAGGGAGTTCCAGGATTTTGACCCAGCGACGATGAAGGATCGGCGATATACTTCCAAGTCAGAATGGTGTGTGACTGTGAGCAAGTCATTGCTTGCAATTATGTCGCTCAACAAAAGCTGGTGAGTAACCCTACACCAAGGACAGAGTTTTATGCCTTTAGGTACTTGTATAAGAGCGGAATACATTTGACCCGTACATGGCTAAACACTGTTCCTTCCATATTGATTTGCCTTTTTCCATGTATAAAATGTTAATATATATATAAATAAAATATCATCATCACGTGAGCAGTAGGCGTTCTTTTCAACTGTACAACGTCCACCAATTTGTCATTCAATGACAATTAAATGACACCATTTTCAACTCTACCCTTATTTGGGGGGGGGGGGGAATTTTTTTTAATGCAAAGCAAATGCTACAAGCTCTTATTCAAATTACAGCTTGACAAATTACTGGATTAATTTCACTTCCAAACCTTACATATTACAGTCTCTCCAAGGAGACCAACTCCAACAGAGCACTGACCTACAAGTAATCCCTTGTGAAAGTTCTGTTTGTGAGGCCAAAATAAGGTTAACACTAGCACTAATTGCAAACAGGGAAATTATCTGCAGTAACAAACAGTTTTTTCAGATAAAACTACTGCTGTTGAAACATTTCCACCGAGAATAATGGGTTCAATACCCAGCATTAAATTATATAAAGACTCCAGTTTCATTTTTCACATCCAAAAATATTAACAAGGTTAGTTTACTCCTTTATCCAAACATGATTAATAAATGGCTACATGCTCTTCACTTCAGTTTCATACTCCAATGAAACCGTTACCAAATATTCCCCAGAATGAGATTTTTCTCATGTCCCACAAGCTCCACTTCCGTCAGCAGAGGAGCTCAGGCCTGAAGAACGACTTTTACTGCTGCTTTCGGGTTTTGTAATGAGGAGGTTTGGCTGCATTTACACTTCTTGCAGCTATCGGAGGTTGATCAAAATGTTCGGATTGTTGGCACGGTCGCACAAAAAACCCGAGCAAGATTTGAACTGCGCTATGGTCTCGAAAATTAATTCACACTGAAATTCAGATCTGGTTTCAAATAATGGGAATCAAAATTGCCATCAGCTGCGCAAACACAAGATTTTGCACATACTTAAACCACAAAGTGTAAGCTTGTGATGTCCAAGAACATTGTTCCCATTCATCAGTTCATTTTGGCGAGAGGCCTTTTAACCGTGATGTAACAAAATCCTTCAAGGTGCTACGTGACATCAAAGAAGTCAATCACATAGCAGCCGACCCAAAGAGGTGCATTGCCAACTTCTGTTTTGCGTCGGGTGAAAATATTCACCCCTGACGATGACAGACCGCACGCCAGTCTGGAAACACGCCAGAGAAATTAACCCGCTGCGTCATTGAAGGATCGGTGATACTGGCGCAAAGAAAGTCATGTGGCGCAGCTGGTCGAGGAGCTACAAGCTGGACCGAGCATCTGCTCTCCATCTCCACGCCACCCAAGAGGGAAGAGATCCTGCAACATTCCGAATGCTGTCTTAAAATGTGACCTAACGCCAAAAGGAATAAGACATCTGAAAACATGATTCAGCTGGTCCGAGAGGTTTTAATGGTCGAGGTTTCCATCTCTGCCAAGTGTTAAAATTCACTTCCAGTAATGTAATGAGGTTGAGAGCATCCACTGCACTATATTACAGGGTGACGTAATATAACTCACTACGCACTTGGTTCGAGTATAAAGCAAGGCTTTAATCAACTTGTTTCAAAACATGGAGGTCTAGTTGTACTTCACTAGTTCCTTGTCTTACAAAATGTCCCTGAGCAAGCTGGGCCCACGCCCGAGTATTTATACTCCTTGGACAGCGCCACCAGCTGGCCGTCCAGCGTTATTTCATGAGTAGTTTCTTCATGATGATGAGATTTATAACATTGGTTACGAGTGATACCGAGCATTCAGCACGCATCACTGGTAAACATTCTATTATAGCAGGGGTAGAGTTTGCAGGATGCGCTATAGGGCATGAACCTTCTTGCTTCCAATTTCCTTCTCCTCCATCCAACTGCTTTGCTGAGCGACTTTTCAAAAAATTACACTCATGTTCTACAAGAAACTGTTTTCAAACGCATGGCACTTTTGATAAAGTAGGTCATACACAGTGATTTAAAAGGCCAGCATCAAAGGATATGATAAACACACAAAACACTATGACCAACTTCACTACTGCTGCGGTTTGGAAAGACCTTATTTCTTTTTTTTCCTTTTCCCCAAACAGATGCCGATGACACTTAGCCTAGTTGCTAACCCACCATCATCTGCTGGGAATACATGGTTGGCACAGTTTGGCTCTTGGCTGTATTACGGGAAGGGAGGGAACAATGTGATATAATCTAAGTCTGGATAGAAGAAAAAAAAATTGTGACAAAAGTGGCAAGAGCTTTATAGAAAGGGGTGGAAAATGCAGTGATATTAGAAGACTTATTAAGCTCGAAACTAATCCTCTCACATTGGGATTTCCTCTTACCACTACGACAACAAATGCAGCTAACAAAACCATAAATATCCAATAAACAGTTTTTGTGCTATGACCAGGATTCCTGAGCCAGCTGCTTTTTCACCCTGACAACAGACTGCACAGTCTGAACTCCTAATTCTTATCCCTTAACAATAATATGGCATAGATGTGACAGAAACCAAATGATTTTTCCAACACCCTCACGCCACAGCCTATTCTCCTAGCAACACAGCCACCAGCGAGGATATGGAAGTGCTTTCTTCTCCCGCAAGTGAGGGGGCTTACAGTTAAATCCTATTAAAGTCTGATTCCGCGAAACAAACAACAGCAATGTTCAATCTTGCCCCAGGAGACCTTGGCATTTTGTGGACTATTGTGATCCTCTTGGAACCTCAATGGATCATGCTGCCCACTCTTGTGTTAAAATTAAGCGCAGCAACTTGTAAAAAGCAACGTAACACATTTCGGACAGATAACATACTTACTCGTGCTCATTGATATAAAGCTCCGCTAGTTCATGCCAGGCCTCCTGGTCTCCAACGAACCTGCAGATAAGAGAACAGGTATTTTTTTAAACTAATACATGGGGGAAGGGGAGGGGGGTGTTAGAATTAGAATGCAAATTCCCTTTTAATTAAAAATGGTTTATCGCAGGGCATAGCTCAATCCCCTTGTAAAACACTCACTGTTCCAGATACTCATTCAGTTCCCTGACGGCTTCAGTGGTTTTCCCCAGGGCTTTGAGAATGGCAATCTTACGCTTCCGTGCTGCCTGTGGATTGACATTAATGGAGGATTATGGTCTCATAATTCCTCAAGTGTTTGTAAAGAAGGTAATTTGACTGTGCAAATTATTATCTCAATGCCAGAAAATTCCATTGCAGTGTGACTGCATGACTGGAGTTCATCAACATCCCCCTGTGAATTCGAAAACCTGCCTGTACAATCGCACTGCGCTGTGCTTCTGGTGCAAACAGTACACGCATCATTTCATCTAGATAAATGATTTTACTGCTTTCAATAAGAGCGGAACAGCAGGGTCCCCAAATCTGTACCCATCAGATGTTTACTGTCATTCATAGGATTTGTATCTTAGGGATAAATCGTAATGAAGGATTAAAGTACCCCACTGTGTTACCTCCTTGTCAGCTGAACAATCTTGCCGACAGCAGTTTGGATTGATTTTCTTTTACCGCGCACAGTGCTTTACTTGACATGAAAAACAACAGTAAATAGCATGCTATTTTACATGTGTACCAGCACATTTTCACTGAAGGCAGGGTCGGAAACCTAGCACAGTAACTCCAAATGAACACATTAATCATATACAAAATTTACAACAATGTTTAAAAATTATTAATTAGGGGCTCACTAATGACAAATAAGTGAAGGCATTTGCCCAATACAACGATAAGCTACGCAGACCGGAAGGTCTGAGATTCAATTCCTGGTCAGTAATGAGTTAGCCAATTTCAGATGGAGTGGCAGTACCAGCAGCACAAGTGGTCTTTGGGGGGGGGGGGGGGCGGGGGGAAGAATAGCTGGTGTTCCCTGTTGATCATTAACAGTGCACGTGTGTGGACATGACTGGGTCTGCAAAACCCTCCGTGGTCAAACTGGCTGCTGACACTCACCGCCTAGGCTCACACAAGAATGATGACCATTTGGCCGAAGTATCAGAAAGCTGACAGAACTCATGGGATTAGATCCCAAGGTGAGTCAGCACCCATGGAACTAGACTCCAGGGTGAGTCAACAACCATGGAACTAGACCCTAGGGTGAGTCAGCACCCATGGAACTAGACCCCAGGGTGAGTCAGCACCCATGGAACTAGACCCTAGGGTGAGTCAGCACCCATGGAACTAGACCCTAGGGTGAGTCAGCACCCATGGAACTAGACCCCAGGGTGAGTCAGCACCCATGGAACTAGACCCCAGGGTGAGTCAGCACCCATGGAACTAGACCCCAGGGTGAGTCAGCACCCAAGGAACTAGACTCCAGGGTGAGTGACCACCCATGGAACTAGACTCCAGGGTGAGTCAGCACCCATGGAACTAGACCCCAGGGTGAGTCAGCGCCCATGGAACTAGACCCTAGGGTGAATGACCACCCATGGAACTAGACCCTAGGGTGAGTCAGCGCCCATGGAACCAGACCCCAGGGTGAGTCAGCACCCATGGAACTAGACCCTAGGGTGAGTCAGCGCCCATGAAACTAGACCCCAGGGTGAGTGACCACCCATGGAACTAGACCCTAGGGTGAGTCAGCGCCCATGGAACTAGACCCCAGGGTGAGTGACCACCCATGGAACTAGACCCTAGGGTGAGTCAGCACCCATGGAACTAGACTCCAGGGTGAGTGACCACCCATGGAACTAGACCCTAGGGTGAGTGACCACCCATGGAACTAGACCCCAGGGTGAGTGACCACCCATGGAACTAGACCCCAGGGTGAGTGACCACCCATGGAACTAGACCCCAGGGTGAGTGACCACCCATGGAACTAGACCCTAGGGTGAGTCAGCACCCATGGAACTAGACTCCAGGGTGAGTGACCACCCATGGAACTAGACCCCAGGGTGAGTGACCACCCATGGAACTAGACCCCAGGGTGAGTGACCACCCATGGAACTACACCCCAGGGTGAGTGACCACCCATGGAACTAGACCCCAGGGTGAGTCAGCACCCATGGAACTAGACCCCAGGGTGAGTGACCACCCATGGAACTAGACCCCAGGGTGAGTCAGTATCATGGAACTAGACCCCAGGGTGAGTGACCACCCATGGAACTAGACCCCAGTGTGAGTGACCACCCATGGAACTAGACCCCAGGGTGAGTGACCACCCATGGAACTACACCCCAGGGTGATTGACCACCCATGGAACTAGACCCCAGGGTGAGTGACCACCCATGGAACTAGACCCCAGGGTGAGTGACCACCCTTGGAACTAGACCCCAGGGTGAGTCGGTATCATGGAACTAGACCCCAGGGTGAGTGACCACCCATGGAACTAGACCCCAGGGTGAGTCAGTATCATGGAACTAGACCCCAGGGTGAGTGACCACCCATGGAACTAGACCCCAGGGTGAGTGACCACCCTTGGAACTAGACCCCAGGGTGAGTCAGTATCATGGAACTAGACCCCAGGGTGAGTGACCACCCATGGAACTAGACCCCAGGGTGAGTGACCACCCATGGAACTAGACCCCAGGGTGAGTGACCACCCATGGAACTAGACCCCAGGGTGAGTCAGCACCCATGGAACTAGACCCCAGGGTGAGTGACCACCCATGGAACTAGACCCCAGGGTGAGTCAGCACCCATGGAACTAGACCCCAGGGTGAGTGACCACCCATGGAACTAGACCCCAGGGTGAGTGACCACCCTTGGAACTAGACTCCAGGGTGAGTCAGTATCATGGAACTAGACCCCAGGGTGAGTGACCACCCATGGAACTAGACTCCAGGGTGAGTGACCACCCATGGAACTAGACCCCAGGGTGAGTGACCACCCATGGAACTAGACTCCAGGGTGAGTGACCACCCATGGAACTAGACCCCAGTGTGAGTGACCACCCATGGAACTAGACCCCAGGGTGAGTCAGCACCCATGGAACTAGACCCCAGTGTGAGTGACCACCCATGGAACTAGACCCCAGGGTGAGTGACCACCCATGGAACTAGACTCCAGGGTGAGTGACCACCCATGGAACTAGACCCCAGAGTGACCACCCTTGGAACTAGACCCCAGGGTGAGTCAGTATCATGGAACTAGACCCCAGGGTGAGTGACCACCCATGGAACTAGACCCCAGGGTGAGTCAGTATCATGGAACTAGACCCTGGGGTGAGTCAGCACCCATGGAAGTAGACCCTAGGATGAATCAGCATTCACAGAACTAGACCCTAGGGTGAGTCAGCACCATATGGAGAAATAAAACCTGCACCTGATTAATTAGACTGAACAGCGCTTGAAGGGGATAGAGAATCGGTAGGAAATGTATACCGCATTATATACAATAACATTTCCAAGTAATCTGACATCTTTAAAAATGCCAATTTTATTACTTGTGTGAAATCCTATGATTCAGTGCCTCCTGCTGGGCCACTCCACTGATTGCACGCAAGTTCCCAACTAGTTGCCGAATTTCGGGGGGCCCCACGCCTCTGGAGTGTCTCTCAGACCGCATGAAAGTCTGAACCCCACAATTTATCACAGACCCGTTCCAGGGGACACTGCTTGTTTGAAATACTGTATTTCTGTATAAATATTTTGTATATAAAGTACTCCACTCCATCTAAACCCAAGGTTTTTCTTCCCCTTTTGTGTCTGAACTGAATCTACAGTACCATACTTCGCACTTTTAGCTTATATTTGGAAAAAAAGACTAATAAAACGTATTTAAATCGGTAATCCTTTCCCACACAGCTGACATTTATAAGGTCAACCACATGCTTGCTTTCTCCCCAACAATGGCCATCATGGCACCTTTCTGAGTTTAAAATTATCGCAGGATTCTTCAAAGTTCTATTGTAGAATATATAAGAGGAGGAACGAGTATTGTCCGTCATGGCATTTAAATGACTTATGTAATAAAGCTGTTGTATGAGAAAAAGATTTGTAGGTTTCATTAAGTATTCCTAATATGTTGCTACTGCCATATCTTCTCTTAGTAGGTCATGAGCTCAGAGCCTTGACAAATCAAGCTTACACTTTCTTTGTCCTCAGGAGTTCAGACTTACTTAGACAGATATAACCTGAATTGCCCCAATTGTGTCCCATCATTCCACCAAACGAGCATGATGCCAAGTTTATGCTCCAAGTGTGTTATGTCCACACAAACTGCTGTTTCCTTGGCCACAAGTTTTCTGAACTGCACTTAGAAATCTGTTCAGTACTTTTTTCAATGTAAAACCTACACAAATGTTTTCACCTCTGGGTAAGTGACAACTCTAAACCTACAGTGTGGGGAACTGCTGCCTTGTAAGTTAGATACAGGAAATGCAGGAACCACACTGAAATCTGATAGCTATGAAGAACATTCTTAGAAAGTTCAGAAGCAAGTTACTTAAAAGGGCTCCATATAACAAAAATAAATTGTGCAAAGTCCTTACTATTTAGCTCTTAGGATTTTTATGTTAAGACTCATTACAGTGTCGTGGTCAAAGGAATCTTTTCCATTTTCCCATGTGTCAGCTGTGGCTCAGTGGGCAGCACTCTCGCCTCGGAGTCAGAAGGTCGTGGGTTCAAGTCCCACTCCAGAGACTTGAGCACAAAATCTAGGCTGACACTCCAGTGCAGTGCTGAGGGAGCGCTGCATTGTCGGAGTTGCCGTCTTTCGGATGAGACGTCAAATCAAATCAACTTTTATTGTCATTGTTAGTGCACAAGTGCAGTACAACGAAATGTAGGCTTGCGGCTCCCGAGAGTGTACAATTTGGATTAGGACACTTAAACATTTCAACATACATTTGTACATACATATTAGCATAAATATGACCATAATAAAGTGTATCGGCAGATGTGCAGGCTTTAGTGTTTATTTGTGGAGTTCAGTAGGATGACAGCCCTGGGAAAGAAGCTGTTCCTAAATCTGGTCGTACGGGTGCGAATGCATCTGTAGCGTCTTCCAGATGGTAGGAGGGCGAACAGACTGTGGCTGGGGTGGGTAGGGTCTTTGATGATGGACCGTGCCCTCCGTAGGCAGCGTTTCTGATATATATGTTCTATGGTCGGTAGCCGGGTGCCAGTAATGCGTTGGGCAGTTTTGACTACCCGCTGCAGGGCTTTCCGGTCATGGGAGCTACAGCTGCCGTACCATACCGTGATACAGTTTGTCAGGATGCTCTCTATAGTGCAGCGGTAGAAGTTAGAGAGGATCAGGGGTGACAGATTACATCCCTTCAGCCTCCTCAAGAAATATAGGCGCTGCTGGGCCTTCTTCACCAGAGAGGAGGTGTTGAGGGACCAGGAGAGTCCCCGAGGCCCCGTCTGCGCTCTCAGGTGGATGCAAAAGATCCCATGGCACTATTTCAAAGACCAGGGGAGTTCTCCCCGGTGTCCTGGCCAATATTCAACATCACAAAAAACAGATAATCTGGTCATTATTGCCGTGAGTAAATTGGCTGCCGTTTCCTACATGACAACAGTGACTACACTTCAAAACTACTTCATTGGCTGTAAAGCGTTTGGGATGTACTGAGGTCGTGAAAGGCGCTGTATAATACAAGTCATTCTTTTAGATAAACTTGTTCCGACACATTGCAAGGAATGCATGCTTGTGCTTTAAACTAACTACCTCCATACAGACAGCTACATAGAGTCATAGAGTTATACAGCACAGAAAGAGACCCTTCGGCCCATCGTGTCCACGCCGGCCATCAAGCCCTGTAACAACATTTCTGAGCGCCACTAAAATCATTGAATAGTTTTTATATAAACAGAGACCATTATCCAATTGAAAAGTTCAGAAAAAAATACTTAAGCACTGGCAAAGGGCTAATAATTAAGGCAAGAAACGGTTGCAGACTACTACTGTAATTTTGTAATGTTCGCAAATTATTTTCGCAGCACACACAAAATGTTATAGAATACAGCAAATGTTACATTTTCAACTTCATAAGTGCCTTGGGACATTTTAGGACATTAAAGACGCTATATAATGCAAGTTATTGTTGTATTTTCCAGGCACATTAAAACCAAGACAAGCATCTCTTAAAAACGGAGCCTGCTCAAAAAAAGGAAATGGCAGGGAACAAAACTACTCACAAATGATAAACACGAAAACTGAACACAACGCACTCTGATGGTTAATACTGTAAACAAGCCTGTTCTCAGGCAGCGAGTAAAAGACCGACTACGTCCACATAGAATGCAGTATAGATCATATCTGATTTAACAGCCTACTTGCTGAGCTCTGAAGCACCTGCAATTACTGTCGTACTTAGCTGCTCCTCAACTTGTGCCTTAAGGACAAGTCCCCACCAAACCTTCACAGGTGCTAACATGAAGGGCAGCAATCTTTGAAATTCATCCTCAGTAATCATAAAGGTCTTAAAGAAAGAGGTGTGTGTGGGTTTTTTTAATGCATCATTTGTCCCACAAGCATTAATAAGTTTTTGGGTTTTCTAAGAATTTTTTTTTTTAATTCACTCGGGATGTGAGCGGCTCTGGCAAGGCAGGCATTTATTGCCCATCCCTAGCTGTCCTCGAGAAGGTGGTGGTGAGCCTTCTGCTTGCTGTGCAGAATCTTTTGCAGATTGATTAAAAAACAGTATCTGCAAGTTGCTTATAGAAGACGGAATATGAAACACACACATCACCGTGAACAACACGTCAGATCTGCTGGTCTACATACCAGTAAGTCACATCTAGTCTGGTCTACATACCAGTAAGTCACATCTAGTCTGGTCTACATACCAATAAGTCACATCTAGTCTGGTCTACATACCAATAAGTCACATCTAGTCTGGTCTACATACCAATAAGTCACATCTAGTCTGGTCTACGTACCAGTAAGTCACATCTAGTCTGGTCTACATACCAATAAGTCACATCTAGTCTGGTCTACATACCAATAAGTCACATCTAGTCTGGTCTACATACCAGTAAGTCACATCGAGTCTGGTCTACATACCAATAAGTCACATCGAGTCTGGTCTACGTACCAATAAGTCACATCGAGTCTGGTCTACATGCCAATAAGTCACATCTAGTCTGGTCTACATACCAATAAGTCACATCTAGTCTGGTCTACATACCAATAAGTCACATCTAGTCTGGTCTACATAGCAATAAGTCACATCTAGTCTGGTCTACATAGCAATAAGTTACATCGAGTCTGGTCTACATACCAATAATGTGGTTGACTCTTAACTGTCCTCTGAAATGGCCTAACAAGCCACTCAGTTGTAAAAAACCGCTAAGAAAAATAAAACCGGACGGACCACCCGGCATCGGCTACGGGCACGACAACGGCACACTCAACCCAGTCGACCCTGTAAAGTCCTCCTCACCAACATCTGGGGACTGGTGCCAAAATTGGGAGAGCTGTCCCACAGGCTACTCAAGCAATAGCCTGATATAGTCATACTCACAGAATCATATCTACAATTTCTAGGGCCACTTCCTTAAGTACCCTAGGATGTAGATTATCAGGCCCTGGGGATTTATCGGCCTTCAATCCCGTCAATTTCCCTAACACCATTTCCCTACAAATACTGATTTCATTCAATTCCTCCCTCTCATTAGGCCCTATGTTCCCCGACATCTGTGGAAGGTTATTTGTGTCCTCCTTTGTGAAGACAGAACCAAAGTATGTATTTAATTGGTCTGCCATTTCTTTGTTCCTCATTATAAATTCCCCTGATTCTGACTGCAAGGGACCTATGCTTGACTTCACCAATCTTTTTCTCTTCACATATCTATAGAAGCTTTTACAGTCAGTTTTTATGTTCCCTGCAAGCTTACTCTCATTCTATTTTCCCCCTCTTAATTAATCCCTTTGTCCTCCTTTGCTGAATCCTAAACTGCTCCCAATCCTCAGGTTTGCTGCTTTTTCTGGCCAATTTATATGTCCTCTCCTTGGATCTTATGCTATCCCTAATTTCCCTTGTTAGCCACGGTTGAGTAACCTTTCTTGTTTTATTTTTATGCCAAACAGGGACGAACAAATTCTGAAGTTCATCCATGTGATCTTTGAATGTTTGCCATTGCCTATCCACCGTCAACCCTTTAAGTAACGTTCCCCAATTCATCCTAGCCAACTCGTGCCTCATACCATCGTAGTTTCCTTTATTTAAATTCAGGACCCTAGTCTCTGAGTCAACTACTTCACTCTCCATCCTAAGGAAGAATTCTATCATATTATGATCGCTCCTCCCCAAGGGGCCTTGCACAACAAGATTGCTAATTAATCCTTTCTCTTTACATAATACCCAGTCTAAGATGGCCTGATCTCTAGTTGGTTCCTCGGCATATTGGGCCAGGAAACCATCCCGTATACACTCTAGGAATTCCTCCTCTACAGTATTGTTACTAATTTGGTTAGCCCAATCTATATGCAGATTAAAGTCACCCATGATAACTGCTGTGCCCTTATGGCACGCGTCTCTAATTTCCCGTTTAATGCCATCCCCAACCTCAGCATTACTGTTTGGGGTTCTGTATACAACTCCCACTAACGTTTTCTGCCCCTTGGTATTTCTCAGTTCTACCCATACAGATTCCACATCAGCAGAGCTAACATCCTTCCTTACTATTGTGTTAATCTCCTCTTTAACGAGCAATGCTACCCCACCTCCTTTTCGTTTTTGCCTGTCCTTTCTGAATATTGAATACCCCTGGATGTTTAATTCCGAGCCTTGGTCACCCTGGAGCCATGTCTCTGTAATTCCAATTACATCATATCCGTTTACATTTATTTGCGCAGCTAATTCATCCACCTTATTACGAATGCTCCTCGCATTAAGACACAAAGCCTTCAGGCTTGTTTTTTTTAACACTCTTAGTCCTTTTAGGATTATTATTTACTGTAGCCCTGTTTGATTTACACCCTTGATTTCTCTGCCTTCCACTTTTGCTTTTCTCCTTCCTGTCTTTTGTTTCTATCCTTGCTTCCCTTTCCTCTGTCTCCCTGCACAGGTTCCCAACCCCCTGCCATTTTAGTTTAAACCCTCCCCAACAGCACTAGCAAACACTCCCCCCTAGGACATCAGTCCCAGTCCCGCCCAGGTGCAAACCATCCAGTTTGTACTGGTCCCACCTCCCCCAGAACCGGTTCCAATGTCCCAGGAATTTGAATCCCTCCCCCTTGCACCATTCCTCTAGCCACGTATTCATCTGAAATATCCTTCTATTTCTATCTGACTAGCACGTGGCACTGGTAGCAATCCTGAGATTACTACCTTTGAGGTCCCATTTTTTAATTTACCTCCTAACTCCCTATATTCAGCTTTTAGGACCTCATCTCATTTTTTACCTATATCGTTGGTACCTATATGCACCATGACAACTGGTTGTTCACCATCCCCCTACAGAATGCCCTGCAGCCACCCCGAGACATCCTTGACCCTTGCACCAGGGAGGCAACATACCATCGTGTAGTCTCGTTTGCGGCCGCAGAAACGCCTATCTATTCCACTTACAATGGAATCCCCTATCACTATAGCGCTCCCACTCTTTTTCCTCCCGTCCTGTGCAGCAGAACCACCCGTGGTGCCAGGAAGTTGGCTGCTGCTGCCTTCCCCCGATAAGCCATCTCCCTCAGCAATATCCAATGCGGTATATCTGTTTGAGAGGGGGATGGCCACAGGGGACCCCTGCACTACCTGCCTGCGCCTACTACTCTGCCTGGTGGTCACCCATTCCCTTCCTGCCTGTGCAGCCTTTACCTGTGGTGTGACCAACTCCCTAAACGTGCTATCCACGATGTCCTCAGCATCGCGAATGCTCCAGTATGTATCCATTCGCAGCTCCAGCGCCGCAGTGCGGTCTGTCAGTACCTGCAGCTGGATACACTTCCCGCACACATGGTCGTCAGGGGCACAGGAAGTGTCCCTGATTTCCCACATAGCGCAGGAGGAGCATGCCACGGGGCCGAGCTGTCCTGCCATGACTTACCCTTTAATTAATTTAAATTAAATTAAATCAAATCAATACCACTAATTACGCTACAATTAAATGATATACTCAAGGGCCCTTGGTTACTAGCACTCCCCGATACACAACAGAGACCTTAGAAACTATAACCACAAAAATTAAGACAGTCTAAATTTTATAAACTATTAACTTTAACTGTCAAACTATATAGTATATAAATAATCACCTGGCCATACTCACCCAATCAGCTGCTTCCTCTTGCCCGTGTCACTTTTTGAATCGTGACGTGGTTCTGGAATGCTGCCGCCGGTCTGTGAGATTGGTAAGCCTCTGTAAAAAAGCCCGCGAAAGTGAGCTGAAGTACTCACTGTATCGCCGCTCTCTGCTCCTCCCAACACTGGCCTCTTTTTTTTTTACATCTATGTGTTACAAAATATTAGCACAATGGCATTCCCGACAAAATATTCATAATAATTTGATTGGTTTGCCTTTTTTATTTTAAACTGGTAGCTGTTGTCAACTGCTCATTTTTGATTCAGTTCTTTTTTAACATAGAAACATAGAAGATAGGAGCAGGAGTAGGCCATTCGGCCCTTCGAGCCTGCTCCGCCATTCAACGAGATCATGGCTGATCATCCAAACCCTAGCACCCGGTCCCTACACCGACAGCCATCCCACCCAAGCCCTATCCCCGTAACCCCGCGTATTTAATCCCCCCTAACACTAAGGGCCAATTTTTATCATGGCCAATCAACCTAACCCGCACATCTTTGGACTGTGGGAGGAAACCGGAGCATCCGGAGGAAACCCACGCAAACACGGGGAGAATGTGCAAACTCCACAGACAGTCACCCGAGGCTGGATTTGAACCCGGGTCCCTGGCGCTGTGAGGCAACAGTGCTAACCACTATGCCACCGTGCTGCCACTTCATAATTGGTGGTTTTCCATTCCTGCTTGCTACTTTTTGATTTGTTATGTTCCCTGTTATTTTATGAATTTTGAAATCTGACATTCATTAAAGTTCACAAAATGCTGCAAACGACCATTGAATGTAAAAGCTAATGTGTTCACCCGCCAACCCCCAAAAGAAGAAAATTAAGAATTCATGCTTGAATTTGAGGAGACTGACTGGAAAAGTGGGAGAACAGTAAACAAAAACATGGCTGCTTTAACAAACACAAATTGCATTAAAAAAAACCCTCGACTATATATATATATTCTGCTGTTAAGTTGAAGCTGAGACTCTTCTGTGCTGCAGTTTAATTGTAGTTAACAACTGCATCTTAGGTTAGAGTGTAATTATTTGGCGAGGTAACTGTGCCAAGTGAGGTCACTCGGTGTTTAGTTGTTCTTCACGCTGCAAGTCATAACCCAGAATAAGATGTTCAGCTTCATTTGTTTTTTTTTAAAAAGGGAGTATTTGTTAAGTCAAAGGCTACAAACATGCAGACTCCCGAGTTAAGGAGATTCTGTTGGTGGGAGAGTTTTTGTACAGTACAAATAACTTGTTTTCTTTCCTTTATTAAAAAAAAACCTTAAATTTGTGTAAAGCCACTCAGCTGGAAGAAATCTGAATTAGAATAAATTTTACAATAATGTGTCAAAAAGTCCAATGTGATTAGCAGGAAATGCAAGCCCATATACCACCTCAATTCTAGTACTGGCTGCTCTCCCGTGGCATTGCTCACAGAGTCAGAAGATAAATTGGGGTAGATTTTCCCGAACCTGTCGGGAAGGCGGCGGGACTTCCCCTTTCGGGTTTTTGACCCGCCTATTTCGACGTCCGGCCAATCCGCGCGATTTTCCCTTGATTGACCTTGTTGAGCCCGCCCAGCGGGCTCAGCAGGCCAATTAAGGGCCACCCGGCAACAGGTGACGTCACAGACTGCAATTTCATCTGTCAAGAGTTCTTGACAGATGAAATATCAGCGTTTGACAGCTGTTTGAAGCTGTGAAACACTGACAGTCTGAGTTCTACCATGAGTCATTCTGCACAGACTCAGTTAGAACTCTTACCGGCACTCAAAGCTGAAGGCTGTCACTTTTCACAGATCGCAGCCGTTCAGCTTTAAGTGCCGGCTGAGTGATGCGCTCCCGACGGCTACAGGAAGAAAGGCTGTGAAGGTAAGTACAGGTAAGTAAAAGTTCTTTACACACTTTAGACACACCAAACACACTTACCTTTACACTCATGCACACATCACTCACCTGAGCGCCAACATCGCGACCCCTCCAACTCCTTCAACCCGACGGCCCGCCTGCTCTCACCTGGCGTGGTTTGGAGCCGTCGGGAAACCCACACGAAACCCCTCAAAATAGGGATTAGGCTAAAAACTGCCTGTTAACTACCTGTTAACAGGCAGTTAATTGGCACTAATCCCTTCCCTCCTGGTTTCGGCAGGTCCCAGTGCGGGGCGGGTACCCGTCGCCCCTGAAACTTACGCAGGGCGGGGTTTTGGGCGGGATGGTGTCGGGACCCCCAGATTCGGGACTTCCCCCCCCCCCCCCACATGCCTGAAACCCCGCCTAACAGCTCCACGAAAATCTAGCCCATTGTTTTTCTAACAATGGAGCGTTACCAAATTGTGCGGGGGAACAAGCGTTACACTTACAGAAGTGCACACTATACACGAGCACTTGCTCCCATTTTAGATAGATGCATATTAATCCGGGAAAAGCAACAGCCGCAAATTGTTCAGGTTAAAAAGTAATCCTCAACATCCCGGATAGCTGTTCCAATGTGTTTCATGTTACTTCATAAATCGTGAAAATTTGCTCCAGAATTCAGTCATGGAGAGCCAAGTAATAACAAACTGTGGGGAGAGGGCAAAAGAAAACACACAGGAGTAAGGGCTGCCAAAACAGCATCAGACATTTCTGGAAAATGTACTGGATATGTGTCACAACAGCACAGTACTAGGAATGAGGAAAGAAGTTACTGCCAAGCATCAGAGTATTTTGTTAATTTCCTCTCACAGCCGAATCTTTTTATAAAGCCAAGCATTGTGACACAGTACTTGTGAAATACTTTTGACATGATACACACTTTTACCAAACAATTCTTTTGAAAGGCCGTAAAATGTATGTCTCCAGAATGAATCCTTTATTTGTCAAAACTCTGAAGTCACCTTTCTAAATTAAAGGGATCATGACCAGTGGGCAATGTTTTAAATTCCCTCTTTTTCAGTAATTCTATTAATGTTTTTAAAGCGCTCCCAATCTTGCCTTTCACAAATTCAGATGAGGATGACCATTTGGACATCTTAGCTCGTCCTGTCCAGAAAGACCCTGTGGTGCCTCCATCCCTGTCCCAACCGTTTCTTAAACGGCTCCAGGGTACTCACCTTCAACTTTTCCACTAACCAGTCCATTCCATGCGCCGATCACTTTGTGTGAAGGACTTTCCAACACCAGTCCTAAATGTGCCTTTTATTAATTTGAACCATGGAATGCACTGCTGGAGTTGGTGACTAAAGCAGAGACATTTGTTAGACAGGCCAGTCAGTTTAACCTCGGTAGTGGGGAAGCTTTCAGAAGCAATAATCTGGGACAAAATTAGCAGTCACTTGGACAAGTGTGGAATAATTAAGGAAAGCCAGCATGGATTTGTTAAAGGCAAATCGTGTCTAACTAACTTGATTTGAGTTTTTTGATGAGGTAACAGAGAGGGTTGATGAGGGCAATGTGGTTGATGTGGTGTACATGGAATTCCAAAAGGCGTTTGATAAAGTGCCACAAAATAGGCTTGCCAGCAAAGTTGAAGCCCATGGAATAAAAGGGACAGTGGCAGCATGGATACGAAATTGGCTAAGTGACAAGAAACAGTAATGGTGAACGATTGATTTTCGGACTGGAAGAAGGTATACAGTGATGTTCCCCAGGGGTCAGGACTAGGACCACTGCTTTTCCTGATATATATTAATGATGACTTGGACTTGGGTGTACAGGGCACAATTTCAAAATTTGCAGATGACACAAAACTTGGAAGTATAGTGAACAGTGAGGAGGATAGTGATGGACTTCAAGAGGACAGACAGGCTGGTGGAATGGGCGGACACGTGGAAGATGAAATTTAATGCAAAAAAGTGCGAAGTGATACATTTTGATAGGAAGAACGAGGAGAGGCAATATAAACTAAAGGGTTCAATTCTAAAGGGGGTGTATGAATCGTTGAAGGTGGCAGGGCAGGTTAAAAAAGCATACGGGATCCTGGGCTTCATAAATAGAGGCATAGAGTACAAAAGCAAGCAAGTTATGACGAACCTTTATAAAACACTGGTTTGGCCTCAACTGGAATATTGTGTCCAATTCTGGGCACCGCACTTTAGGAAGGATGTGAAGGCTTTAGAGAGGATGCAGGAAAGATTTACAAGAATGGTTCCAGGGATGAGGGACTTCAGTTACGTTGATAGACTGGAGAAGCTGGGGTTGTTCTCCTTGGAGCAGAGAAGATTGAGAGGAGATTTGTTCGAGGTGTTCAAAATCATGAGGGAGTCTAGACAGAGTAGATAGAGAGAAACTGTTCCCATTGGTGGATGGGTCGAGAGCCAGAGGACACAGATTTAAGGTGATTGGCAGAAGAACCAAAGGCGACATGAGGAAAAACTTTTTTACTCAGCGAGTGGTTAGGATCTGGAATGCACTGCCTGAAAGGGTGGTGGGGGTAGATCAATCGTGGCTTTCAAAAGTGAACTGAATAAGTACCCGAAGGAAAAAAATTTGCATGGCTATGGGGGAAGGGCGGGGGAGTGGGACTAGCTGAAGTGCTCTTGCAGAGAGCTGGCACGGGCTCGACGGGCCGAATGGACTCCTTCTGTGCTGTTATGATTCAAGGTGGTTGCAGGAAAGGGGGATTAAGGGATATGGAAACAGGACAGGCATATGGTATTATGACTATTAGTCATGTGGGTGATTGGGCAGAAACGTGGCAGATGCAATATAACGTGGATAAATGTGAGGTTATCCACTTTGGTGGCAAAAACAGGAAGGCAGATTATTATCTAAATGGCAATAGATTGGGAGAAGGGGAAGTGCAATGAGACCTGGGTGTCCTTGTGCACCAGTCGCTGAAGGTAAGCATGCAGGTGCAGCAGGCGGTTAAGGCGGCAAATGGTATGTTGGCCTTCGTAGTGAGAGGGTTTGAGTACAGGAACAAGGATGTCTTGCTGCAGTTGTACAGGGCCTTGGTGAGACCACACCTTGAGTATTGTGTGCAGTTTTGGTCGCCTTATCTGAGGAAGGATGTTCTTGCCATGGAAGGAGTTCAGCGAAGATTCACCAGGCTGATACCTGGGATGGCAGGAATGACGTATGAGGAGAGATTGGGTCGATTGGGCTAGTACTCGCTGGAGTTTAGAAGAATGAGAGGTGATCTCATTGAAACTTATAAAATTCTGACAGGACTGGGCAGACTAGATGCAGGAAGGATGTTCCCGATGGTCGGGGAGTCCAGAACCAGGGGACACAGTCTAAGGATAAAGGGTAGGCCATTTAGGACAGAAATGAGGAGGAATTTCTGCACCCAGAGAGTGGTGAACCTGTGGAACTCTCTACCACAGAAGGTGGTGGAGGCCAGTTCATTAAATATATTCAAGAAGGAGTTGGATTTATTTCTTAAGGCTAAAGGGATCAAGGGGTATGGGGAGAAAGCAGGGACCGGGTACTGAATTTGGATGATCAGCCATGATCGCATTGAATGGCAGAGCAGGCTCGAGGGGCCGAATGGCCTACTCCTGCTCCTATCTTCTATGTTTCTAAAGACCACCACGGCCAGTTTCCATGTTGCAATTTCGATGCAATTAAAATTCTGTTCCTGGTCCTACACGCGGGATTTAATTTGAAGAGATTTTCTGAATCTGTGCTCCCCATACTGTTTACTATCTTGCATATATATCTCTTTACCAGGCCAATTTCAGTTGCCTCCTTTTAATGTTCTTCCCACAGCCACATTTCCCACCTGAAAAATCATGCCAGCGCCTGGCAGCCTCAGCATTTGACAATCTTTGACGGCTGTGGTTGAATCAATAGATCCCCTTACCTGCTCTCTCTGCCAATGATTTCCATTAACTTTCAAAGCCATGCTGTTTCTCCCAACAACAGAGGCTTTCAGGCTGGACTTGCACCCAATTCTATAAATGCATTTTATTCCTTTGCACACTTCCCCTGGAGGGTTTTGAAACTAGGGTTTCCAAGTGCACTTGCCAGTACTCAGAGCTCCATTGCCACTTTGGCACTGCTGCATATCCAAAACGGATTAGCATCGGTGTAAAAACTGGCAGCGTAAATGCATCCTAAAGAGGCTTTTGAGAATTAACTTGTGGGGGGGGGGGGGTGGTGGAGACATTAGTCAGGCTGCTCCCCACCCTCACAGCAACACGCTTCCTCGCAAATTCACTGTACCTGAGCCGCTGTTTGGAGACAGGCCGTAAAAAGAACCTTTTTCATGATGCGCTACATCGCTAATGATATTAGTACGATAGCAAAATACTGCAGATGCTGGAAATCCGAAATAACAACAGAAAATGCTGGAAAAACTCAGCAGGCCAGTCAACAGCCGTGGAGAGAGAAATAGAGTCAACGTTTCAGGTGAAAACCCTTGACAAAGGGTTTTGGCCTGAAACGTTGACTCTATTTCTCGCTCCATGGATGTTGCCTGGCCTGTTGAGTTTTTCCAGCATTTTCTGTTGTTATCTCGCTAATGATTTTGTTCTCTTTCTCATCACAGTCAATCAGTCAGATTACTAAAACGTCAAAACAGTAACAGTGCAGGCAAAATGATATATGTTCCAATCCTCATTAGGTTGTGGATAAACTGGAATATATCTATTCGTAATTTTACTGTGATTCTCCTTTGATTACAACATATTGACATGCATTACATCCATGGTATAGAGTACAAGCAAGTACAAAACATAGTAGATTGTCGTAGTGAGTGAGGTTCACTGAGTGGCCCAGGTTGGGGAGAGCTGCGGAGACCAATTCCAGGTAGTGGCCGTGGCACTAGTGCACACTGTTGCGTCAGTACTTGTGCCATGCTTAGCTGTACCAGAAAACCGTCGACAGATATCCTGTTTGGTAGGACGAAACACACTCCAGGTGCTTGGTGTGCAACTTAGATGGAGGCTGCCTGTTGACATGCCAGACATGGCACTAACGAGGGGTCTGGGACGGGGGTTACTCTTGGTTTAGCCTCACCTCAGAAAGTACGCAAATTCTTGGACCGGACTAGCTTGCTTTGTGCTTCAATTCACACTGACTGTTTTTTGGTGTGTGAGGAGTCTCCATTGGCCACCTTCAAAGCAAAACAGTGCAAATGAAAGATGTTTAATTGAGCAAAAAGGAAGGGAAAGTGTCTCTTCCCCCTGAAAGGAGAACAGTCCTTTCAATAACATAATTACTGCATTTGAAACTGTTTATCCATCTATTGCAAACTTGTCTTGTTTGGATTGAAACAGAGCTAATTCGTGGCACTTTCAAAGGAGTATTTCTACACACAAGGGTGCTTTTCAGTCATGTGAAGCGGCACATAATTTGTGTTGAAACACTGTTAAATAGTGCAAGCTGTTTAGCAAAGAAAAGTCCTACTTCAGGTATGCAGAAACAAGTCAAAATGAGTCCAAAAACACTCGAGCATTCTGACTGACGACACAACAGATCAGACTGAATGTAGCACTCAGGTTAGCTAGACTGAAGCAAGAAAATATTCCAATCGCACTGCCTTTTGTCAGACACCAAGTTGTGTTTCCCCACTGCCGCCACCTATATTCATATATTTGAAACTGGCATCCTCTGCATTTACCAGCGAGCCAGAAATCACCGCAGTTTCCAAACGACCACTACCACAAACTTAAAACTGCACTCAACTCTTGACATTTTAAAACCTTTATTTCACACATTTGATTGCGTTTTGCCTATTTGGAGAAAAACAAAACGGCTGTTCTTTCTGTGGACACGTGCCCACTGCGTGTGTATTCCAAGTAGTCTAGACAAATATGAATTCATAATATACTGCAAATACCCTTTTAATATAACAAATGTTATCAGTTTTTACATCTCATTCCATCCCACAGTATAACAGAGATGAATATTTTTGCCAAGGCAAAACATGTGTCTTCTATTACTTTCTCCAATATTGTAAAACATATTTTATTATGCAAGTTATTATAAATATATGTTTCTAGTGGAGTAATGTAATGATAACTATCTTCCACATTATCTGGATCTGTCTACATTCACCATTCAAAGAAAAAGACTTGCATTTATGCAACGCCTTTCACGATCACCGGACATCCCAAAGCGCTTTACAGCCAATTAAGTACTTTTGAAGTGTAGTCACTGTTGTAATGTGGAAAGACACCTTCATCGCATGTAAAAGGCTGGGCCAATGCTTCAGCAACTTTATCCAGTTGAGTAGCTGACCCAGCAAGACCAGTAAAGATTTGAATCCTGCTGTGCGCTGGTATAGCTGAACCGCTTATAGGCTGGTGGTAGCACATTAAGAACATAGAGGACCAGAAAAGGCCACTGCAGCCCATCTGGTCGGTCCAGATGTTGGCAGGGGCACTACAGCTGGTGGACAACTGGGTTAGGAAAGAGAGAATCAGTCCAAGCTTCTGACCCTGCTGACTGCCCAGCAACCCCTGCCGGAAGGGCGCTCCCAGAAGACCAAGGACAGGATTGTGCTGTCCAATACCAGTCCCTGTGGAACCAGTACCCCAGTAAGGAGCCAATGGTTTCAGGTGAGGAGGCAGTGTGAAAAAATATAAAAATTTTCATCCAAGGCTTTGGTGCTCTTTTGCTTCAACTACTAGTCAATCTACCATGGCATCACATGTGGGGAGTCAGGACAACGTGAACTGGGGCTAGAGGGTGGGGGATAATTGGACCAGGGTGTACAGATATAATTCATTTTAAAGCTATACATTCTGTTCTTATTTATATATAATACTTGGATTTTAAATTAACAGTTAAATATCCCCCTCTGTGGCTGCCCCCATATTCCCCTCCCATCCCCGCTCTGGAGCTATTCCTTCTGCCCCTCCTATCCCTCTGGGTACCGGCCCTCTGTTCCCCTTCCACCAACCCACCCGACTATGGTTGCTCCCCAAGCCCTCGCTGTGACCGACCCTCTCCCACCTCTGTGGCTGACTCCGAGATTAAATCAAAATATTTCATTTAGATGGATTTAAAAACTATGGAGATTTATACAAAAACAAACCCTCATTATTTGTGAGAAATCAGTAACTAGGGGATAAAGCCACTGTTGCATTTGTCCGAGATAAAATAAGAGTTAGAAATTGTAAACATTCTAATCACTGATGTGACAGAGGGGAGGAGGAAGAGGAGTGTCTTTCCACAACTTAGTTAATTTTTTCGAAAACACGAGTTGAATTTTGAAAGCAGACCAAAAGCCTATGATTATCACCTGGGTTTTGTTGGTTACAAAATGTAATATTCCAATTAGTAACAGCTGTAGTACACACACACCCCACACACACACACAGACACACACACCCCACACACACACACACACAGACACACACAGAGACCCCCCCCACACACAAACACACACACACACACACACACAGAGACACACACACACACACAGGGAGACACACACACACAGGGAGACACACACACACCCCACACACAGAGAGACACACAGAGAGACACACAGAGAGACACACACACAGACACACACACACACCCCACACACACACCCCACACACAGACACACACACAGAGACACACACAGACACACACACACAGACACAGAGACACAGACACACAGAGAGATACACACACCCCACACAGAGACACACACACAGAGACACACACACACCCCACACACAGAGACACACACACAGAGACACACACACACAGGCACACACACACAGAGACACACACAGAGACACACACACACACACACAGACACACACAGAGACACACAGACAGAGACACACACACACCACACACACACAGAGACACAGAGACACACACACACACAGAGAGAGACACACACAGAGACACACACACAGACACACACACACAGACACACACACAGAGACACACACACACAGAGACACACACACACACACAGAGACACACACAGAGACACACACACAGAGACACACACACAGAGACACACACACACCCCACACACACACACAGACACACACACACACACACACACAGACACACACACACAGACGCACACACACACAGAGACACACAGACAGAGACACACACACACCACACACACACAGAGACACACACACACACAGAGACACACACAGAGACACACACACAGAGACACACACACAGAGACACAGACACACACACACCCCACACACACAGACACAGAGACACACACACACAGAGACACACACAGAGACACAGACACACACACACCCCACACACAGAGACACACACACAGAGACACACACAGAGACACACACACACCCCACACACACACAGACACACAGACAGAGACACACACACACAGACAGAGACACACACACCCCACACACACACGAGTAGTTCCTCATCTTAATACGAGTTCTTTTTTAAAGCAAGAGTCAAATTTTAAAAGCAAATTGTAAAGCTCAAATTATCACATTTTGTTGATAGTAATTAGAACGTTTCCATTTTCTTACAGCTACGGAGTGGGAATAGCAAGAGTGTGTGCAGAAACAAACTGAAAGACAAAGAGAGACAGAGTTACCGGTCCAGGAACCGATCACAAAGCCCCGAATTTGAAGTTTACAGAGGTTACGTAGAAAGTCACAAACCAGTACACAGGCTTCCTGCCACCGCTCCCCCACACCCCCCCCATACCCCTCCATGCCACCACCCCCCCCATCACCCCCTCACCCCTACCTCACCCTGTACTGTCAGATCTTCCCCCTCCCCTCATTGCTAACTGACACCAGGAATCAACCGCAGGGTGTGCCAAACCTCACCCCCTAGTCGTGCCACACCTCAGGTTCGCCTCACACAGGTCTGCCAAGCCACAGGTTACCCCGCCACAGTGATACCAGATCAAAAGGACCTCTGCACCCCGCATGCTGCTAAACCCCAGCAGCCCCCACCCTCGCAGTACTGAAATATCAGAACCCCAGTCTGTCAAACACCAGGGCCATTCCCCAGTGCTACCAAAGTACAGGACTGCGACCAAATGCAGCTAAACCTCACACCATCTCCCCAGCACTGCGACTTACCAGATATCTGCATCAAACTTGTACATTTTGTACATCATCTTGCTGTGGGAAGGGATAAATAGGTAAAGGTATACACATTAACAAAGGCTGCTCATTTACAGTTTTCACAGAACAATGGACAGCTGTGGACATCGCAAAGAACTAGTAAAAATTCCAAAATACCATTTAATAAAAATGGAATTTGACTCAGTCACTTTAAACCCTTGCCCTGATGTTATGCATTACGCACCATGAACACCATTACTGAATAATACTCTCCAACACGCTGTGACTAATGAAATGGGAGATTGACTCGTGACATTAAAAAAATTGAAGACATAACCAATTTCAGATTTACTTATTGTTTTTTTCATTTCTGTGGGTAGGAATAAGTGACAGCAGAAGCTCAGCATGTCAGAAAATTGATGAAGTGGAACTGCGGATAATGTACACTGACTTTTTAAACACTTGGTATTAATGCTGATTTTAGTTATGCATTTGTGCCGCATAAAGGGCCTGCTGCACACAGTGACACTTTCTGATCTACGGCCTAAATAAAGACTTAAAATTAAAATACTCATACATGCGCTTCTACAAGGCCTGTGGGGATCGCGGGGAACATGCACGGTGTGTGGAGGAAACACCATTTTGAAGGAGGAAGATGGCTCTAGAAGGCAAGTCTTGATCATTCTTTTCATTCAACATCTTCCACACACCACTGAAGGCCAACCCTTTAGTACCTAGGGGTAGGAGCAATGAACTCTTGAGGTAGCAGAGGCCACAGCATTCCGGACAGGTACACCAAAGGCATCATCACTCTTGGTTGCCTTGTCCAACCAACAGCATTAGGTAAATGTATGAGTTAATCCATATGGCAGTGTTACAAAATTTATAATGTAGATACCTGCTTCAAGGATGTCTAAGCAGCAGCCGTATTATACTGTCCAATGGATAGGATGTCAGGCTACCCAGCTTGTACCTTGAAATGCTATGGAATGCTCCACACAGCATAGGAATATAGTTTGAGGCCCTTGTTCCACACCAAGAGCCAGAAATGGAGCAAACATTTTTCTGCAAACGGAGCCATCCTCCACGCTGTATTGTCTGCAGTCTTTGAGCAAAAGCAAGGTACAGGAAACTCTCGATTTACCGGCACCTAAATAACTGGAAATCTCTGTTAACCGGCAAAATTCAGGAGTAGGTTCAGGTAAGTTTTACTTCATATTAGTGGCCGTTCCTGGATCTGTGGCTGTGTAACTGGGGCTCCTGCACCTGTTGCTAAGCAACAGGGACGCTTGGTCTGTGGCCGGAGTTCCTGCACCTGTTGCTAAGCAACAGGGAAGCCTGGATTTGTTGCTGTGTACGGAGCTCTCGTACCTTTTAACTATACCTCTCTGTAATCCGGACTTTTTGATAAACCGGCACCACGCCGGTCCCGTTGGTGCCGGATAATAAAGAGTTTCCTGTAGTTGGCAGGACATCCTCCACACTGTATTGTCTGCAGTCTTTGAGCAAAATCAAGGTAGTTGGCAACTGTCCTGCGTTGCAAAGAGGTCAAGCATAAGGCAGCCCCGGTTTGAAACATTTGTAGATGACACGTGAGCTGATCTTCCACTTGTAGATCTCAACATCGAGTTCAACAATTTCAGATAATAATCCCTGCCCCCATTTTTCATGCTGTATGATTTTTGCCATTCACATTTGCAACATTTTATCTTTCCTGCCTCTTACAAAAGTACAGTATGCTCTTGCAATTCCTTCCTCCCCTCCTAACACCTCCCCCCCGTCTCTGCACCTGCTTAATATCTGTTACATCTCCAGCTTTTTCCAGTTCTGATGAAGGGTCCCAGACCTGAAACGTTAACTCTGTTTCTCTCTCCACGGATGCTGCCTGGCCTGCTGAGTATTTCCAGCATTTTCTGTTGTTATTTCAGATTTCCAGCATCCGCAGTATTATGCTATTCCACTTGTAGGGATGGATTACCAGAAGGTTGGGAGTGTCTCTCGTGGTTCAGGTACCAATGGGAAAAGACAGGTCACTTATTGATAGAGGGACTCAATGGGCCCCTTCCTGATGTAGCAAAGAGCCATCATGTGGTTTTCAGAGGCATGCCAACTTGCCATGAAGAGTTTGAAAATGGTCCTAAGTTGTTGGAAACAAAGATGCCCGTGGTAAGGAAAAACAACTAGTTTTGACAGATGTGCAGTGCTTTCAACCAGTGCGCGAGTGTGAAGTGCGAGTGTGAAGCGCCATTTGGTTCAGTGCTGTCTGCCATTATCAGCCGGCGTCAAACAACCGCGAGGGGGCATTGTCCACCAAGATATCATGCAGCATAGCAGTGTGTGAAGGATGCTGAATGAGGAAAAGAATCGTCAGGAATTATCTCGTCAACGGAGATCAGGTGCGCTCAACAGATGGGAGATCGTGGGAGACACAAGTGCAAAGGAATGCACAGTCTCCTGGGCTTTCTGGGGCGAACCATCTAGAGAACTCCAGCAATTAAATCACCAGTGGCTTTAATTCTACTTCTGTCAGAGAGGGTGTTGCTACACCTTCAGGAAACAGGAACTCTGCAGTCCACTGCCAACTCCAAAACCATCAAACCAGAGAGGAAGGGGCAACATGGGTCCCATGATGTGCACGGAAAAACATTTGGAACTGTAGGGGGAAAAGAGGCAGCATGGAGAAGGGGACAACAAACTTCACATCAGCCTGAGAGACACTGCAACTGTCCCTATGACTTCTAACACTTTGTACCAAACAAATTACACGTATAGGAACATAGGAATCGCTGGGTGAAAAAAGACCACGGTCCATCTCTTTCACCTTCTACCATCCTGGTAGTCGCATGATACAACGATAATGGAGTTGTTGACTTATCACAGCAATCAATCTCTGTCGATTAGTCTACAACAGACCCAGACATGAGGTGAGCAAAACCTCAGTGGTGGAGAGCTTTGGCAACCGTCAGTTCAAAGTCACCCGTTTCTCTGAAACATGCTGCACTTACACATAATAACATAATATTCCGTGCCTGATACTGTATCCCAAAATATTATTCCTTGTGCTAATCGGAAGCTACAGAAACATTGCCATCAACAGAAACAGGTTTTGTCTTTTTATTTATACCACTAAACTGGCCAGGCATAGAAAAGGAGGACAATTTAATTTTTTTTTTAGTAAACTAGCTAAGGACTTGCTACTTAATAATAAAAATCATTGCTTCAAAGCTCCCACTGAAAAAAATGGTGGACTTCCCAACTCAAGTTACAGGTCTCGATATCAGCCTGTATAAAATGGCTCCGCCGCATCGTTTGCTGGGTTTAAAACCGCACTAAAAAAATTTTTTTCCACCAACTGAGAGTTTCGAACAGGCCCGCCGACCTCCAGCGAGATTAAAATACAGGAAACTTTTGTTTAACCGGAGATTAAATGTCCGGAAAGCTCTATCCACCGGCAAAATTCAGGAGTCGGTTCAGATAAGTTTTTTTACTTCTCGTTGCTTTTTTTCTCCAGTCGTGGCTCTGCAAGGTCTAGCTGAAGCTGTTGCTTAGCTACAGAGACGCTTGCAAGCTATGTCGACTGTTTTGAAGCTGTGCAACAGGGTTTGTTGCTTCACACGGAGCTCAGAAGCTCCGTATGTTTTAACATTACCGCTGGTTTCTCCGGCAGTTTTGATGGAACGGCAACAGCTCGGTCCAGTCAGTGCCGGATACCAGAAAGTTTCCTGTATGTTGAATCTTGAAAAGCAGATACTCAACCAGATGCATTTGACACAGAGTAAACTATTGGACCTTCTTTTAAAAAAAACACTTTTTTTTTTTGCAGATGACTTGCCAAAATATAATCAAGGGAAGTGCAGTCTGCTAACGGCATTTATTAGTGGCATTTTCCTCGCTTTCTGGCGCACAGGTTTTTTTTCTCAAATCTGTCTGTTTACCTTACTGCAACTGCCAACATGGAAACTTAATATTCCGAAGCAACACCATGTACGTACTGGCAAACTGAAACATCAGAAGAAACCAGTACAAATTTCTCACTGTGCCAAAACAAACAAGGCAAAAGGTCTCTGTTTAAAATCGTGCAGTGTGTTATTCTGCTACTGCAGCTTCATGTCCCTTATGGAAATGATTACCAGCAGGTACCTAACGTCTGAACCATTTCCAACACCCAATAATTTATTAAACAAAACTGAACTTAACTGCATACTAAGGAATCCACAAAAAACAAGAGACTGCGATTTCAGGATTAAAATGACAAGACAGAATGAATAGGAGGCGTTTTTGTCTGTTACACATCCACAAGGTAGTTGACACACTATTACAGCAGATGTTGCCTAACTGCAGATCTGAAAGAATACCAGGAGGTAATCCATCTTCATAGAAATCCTGGCCGCTAACACGCATTTCATGCAACTTCTGAAGTGCTGTGTTTTATTTGGCAGTTTGTTTTGATCCCTTCATCTCTTCGCATCTATTTAATCAGCCTACACTCCGCATACCCCGACAGGTAAGAAAGTTAATCCGAGAATGCAAAGTTCAATCTCTTCCTGCCCCTCACCAATCACTAGGTTCAAATAATGACTAAAAGGTGAACCGTTCACATGCAAGCAACATGATTCCCCTACTTTCTCTCACCCAAGTTAACCCCAGTGAGCAGAATTTTAATTGCTTGAATGAGGTAACTGAACAGCATCAAGCAAATGGTATTTCAATCAGCGACCCAGGATTACTGCAATCCTGTGGAGAGGGAAGTGAGAAACAAACCCTTATTCATGCTACACAGTCAGTAACTATATTTTTCCAGCACTTTTGGCCCGACCACATTGTGAATGCGTGACACCAGAAGTACAGACTCCTGACATGGCGTTGAGGTTAGAAATAGCTTTTGTGCCATTTTGTTAAGAACAAAGAGGAAGGAGACAATGTATTTTAAACTTCTGGAGTAGTTTGTTGCACTGTGAATCATTCAGCTTCCATTAACCCCCAACACCAATCACACAAATTAATCATGGCCCCGTGTCCTTGGCCCAGTGGGTGAGACACTTCAATGGTATCTCCGTTAATGTGTTGACTGCTCTTGTGGGTGAGTCAGGGTTTGGGCAGGAGCCTCAATAATAGCTCTCACCCCTGACACCAAGTGATCAAAAAAAACCCTGGCAAACTCTGTTGAGCTGAGATGATGAATGAAGGCTGAGAGTTGAACTTAGCTCTGCTCGTTAACAGTCTAACTATTCCAGCGCTGCAGTAACGAAACTAAGACAGCTATTCAGTTTAAATACAATAGGAATCAGTTAATATTGGAGGAGTTTTCTCCTCTCCATCAACCATCTATCCAGCAGCTGACATTGACTCATTCGCACAAAATATATTTAACCCATTTTTACTCACTGTGTTTGTTGCATCTTCCTGCAAAATTGCATCATACATCTTGTTGGCATCTTCATACCTTGAGAAAGAGCAAAGCATGCGACTAGTTGGTCTTGTTACCTGATCAAGTGCTTAGATGCAACAAATGTTCTTAGTTACCAAGTGGCAGGCTCAGATCACAATTTAATGCATCAACTCGCACTAGATGACAAATGTGCAAGACCTTTTCCATGATTTGCCAATTACCTGCTTCAAAGAGTTTAAAAGCAATTGTGGCCCCATTAAGTCCTAAAGCTTGACGGTGGGGAAAAAAATATTTTACACAAAAGACATATGAAAAAATTTGGAAAATGAACTGTGGGCCTTTCATGTGTTTAACCTTTTCATAATTCCTACTCTTACCCTTCTGTAGCAAAATGGTCAAGTTCTCAAGTACCTTTCCAGGGATTCGAATCGCATGCCAGTCAATCGCTTCACTCGGTGGCTGCCTGGAAATTGTTTGCGGAGTTCGTGCAGACACAGCTGTGGACGGAGTAACATGTAAAGCAGCAACGTAAGTTTTGCAGGTCCCTCGTACACATTTTTGCTCGTTACCATATACTGAAGGCCAACTAACATGGAGCTTTGAACATTTCTATGACCAGTAACAAATGATCCCATCTGTTCTCTGTAAACTAGGCATTTACTAACAGAGTCAATAATAACTTAATGGTGCAAGTTGAATATATTTTACTTCGGCCTATGATACAATTTAATGTTATTTTGAAATACTCTAATTTTCCCACTTGTCTTTGGTGTGAGAAAACTTTGTATCACATAGAATCCATACACATACCGTACGCTCCTTCTTACCCATTAGAACTGCTGTACTCAATAGGACTGATCTACTGCTGCAGTTTATTCTGTCCACCAATCAAATCTGTCAACTGTGCTTTATGATGAAAAAGCAAAATTCCAAAAGTATAGATTTTATAGGATACTGGAGGGCTTCTCTTTCACAAGTAAAGCCAACAATAAGTGTGCTTTGTGAACAGAATAAAAAATGTTTTGCGATTATTTAATTTTTTTAAAAAGCAGAGGGCGTAATTTCCGACTAGGTAGAGTAGGATGAGTAAGGTCAGGACACTTACACATATTGCATGAATGCTCATTTATTATATGTGAGGATGAAGGTGCATCATTTTACCGTGCTCTCACATTCATTGTTTATGGTATAGAGACTGATGCAGCATAACGCTGGCTTCTAAAAATTTGATGGCAAAATGTTGCACATCAAACCAGCACAGTGAAATCCAGCTGTGAGAATATCTCGTATAAAACAACCCAGCATCCACCCTAGCCCCAGTTTCCTTCCCATTAACCCTATACATAAAGCACGTCTGCGCACTGTAAGAACTTCCTGCTCATGAGAACTCTCTTGGGAGACTCGAACATGCTTGTAGCAGCATGTCAATGCTACATTAAGATACGAACATTAACCACTGCCAGGCAGCTTTGTTTTTGAGCAATGAATGAATAAGCATCAGTTCTGACCATCAGTGTGGTTCAACCAGCCCAACCCTGCTTAGCCTGCCGGCCATGTCAAGGCTATTAAGTTTGCTACTTAAATAAATTGCGCCAATTCAGTTCTGGCCGGGTCACAAGTTTGTTCCACCTGTTTGTGCATTTCAGCCTATCTGCACGGTTGAATTAAACACAGTACTCATAATTAACAAAATACGGAGTAGGACATTTAGGACTGAGATGAGGAGAAATTTCTTCACTCAGAGGGTGGTGAACCTGTGGAATTCTCTACCACAGAAGGCTGTGGAAGCCAAGTTACTGAATATATTTAAAAAGGAGATAGATAAATTTCTAGACACAAAAGGCATCAAGGGGTATGGAGAGCGAGTGGGAATATGGTATTGAGATAGAGGATCAGCCATGATCATATTGAATGGCGGAGCAGGCTCGAAGGGCCGAATGGCCTACTCCTGCTCCTATTTTTCTATAAAAGGGCACAAATCTGACTCACGGAAACTATCAATCGCATGTAAAGTAATGAAAACAATGACAAGGTATAGGCTAAAGAAATACCCAAGGGCAAGATCCTGCTGCAGAAACCTCCGTCTTTTTAGTTTGAGGATGCTACCTATAGGAACAGGAGACCCTCCACCCCGCGAGCCTGTTCCGCCATTCTATTAGACCATGGTTGATCTGTACCTCATGCACCTCAACTCCATTTACCCATCTTAGCTCTATATCCCTTGATATTCTTACCTAACAAAAATATACCCCTACCGAACAAACTAGTAGACCTCCATAGATTTTCAGAAAGCCTTTCACAAGCTCCCGCATGAAAGACTTGGAGGGGGTTCAGCAAACACTCACCAGAATGATACTGAGGCTTAGAGGGTTCGATTAGGAGGAAAGGTTGCAGAAACTTGACTTGTATTCCCGAGTATAGAAAATTGAGGGGTGATCTGATGAGGTGTTCAAAACATTAGAACGATTTGATGCGGTAAATACAGAGAAACTATTTCCTCTGGTGGGGGAATCAATAACAAGAGGACACAATCTTAAAATTAGAGCCCGGTCATTCAGGAGTGAAATCAGGAAGCACTTCTTCACACGAAGGGTTGTAGAAATCCGGAACACTCTCCCCGCCAAAAAGCTGCGGATGCTGGGTAACAATTGGAGATTTCAGGACGGAGATCGATAGATTTTGGTTGGGTAAGGGTATCGAGGGATATGAAGCAAAGGCGGGTAAATGGATTCGAGGTGCAGATCAGCCATGAATCAGGCAGGAAGGAAGGGGAGGTGGGGTGGCTATGTTAATAAAGGAAGGAATCACTGTAATACAGAGAAATGATATTGGGTCAAAAGATCAGGATAATGAAACAGTTTGGGTGGAGGTAAGGAATAATAAGGGGAAAAAAACACTAGTGGGCGTAGTCTATAGGCCTCCGAACAGTGGCAACTCTGTTGGACGGAGTATCAATCAGGAAATAGTTGAGGCTTGTAATAAGGGAACATCTATAATTATGGGGGATTTTAACTATCATATTAATTGGACAAATCAAATTGGGCAGGGCTGCCTTGAGGATGAGTTCATTGAGTGTATTAGGGATGGGTTTCTTGAGCAGTATGTAACTGAACCGACCAGGGGGCAAGCAACCTTAGATCTGGTCCTGTGTAACGAGATGGGATTAATTAAAAATGTCCTAGTAAAGGATCCCCTTGGAATGAGTGACCATAACATGGTTGAATTCCATATTCAATTAGAGGGTGAGAAGGTTGGATCTCAAACAAGTGTGCTAAGCTTGAATAAAGGAGACTATGAAGGTATGAGAGCGGAATTGAGTAGAGTGGATGGGAAAATAGATTAAAGGGTAAGACGATACATGATCAGTGGTGTACATTTAAGGAGTTATTTTACAACTTCCCAAAAAAATATATTCCACTGAGAAGAAAAGGGTGTAAAAGAAAAGACAGCCATCCGTGGCTAAGTAAAGAAATTAAGGATAGTATTCGACTAAAAACAAGGGCATATAAGGTAGCCAAATCTAGTGGGAGGATAGAGGATTGGGAAAACTTTAAAAGACAGCAAAAAATAACAAAAAGATTGATTAAGAAAGGGAAGATAGATTATGAAAGTAAATTAGCAAAAAATATAAAAACAGATAGTAAGAGTTTTTATAGTTATATAAAAAGAAAAAGGGTGGCTAAAGTAAATGTTGGTCCCTTAGAGGATGAGACCGGGAAATTAATGATGGGAAATATGGAGATGGCAAAAACACTGAATGAATATTTTACATCAGTCTTTACAGTAGAGGACACTAAGAATATCCCAACACTGGACAAACAGGGGGCTAAAGGGGGGGAGGAGCTAAACACGATCAAAATCACTAAGGAAGTGGTACTCGGTAAAATAATGGGACTCAAGGCGGATAAATCACCTGGACCTGATGGCTTACATCCTAGGGTCTTGAGGGAAGTGGCGGTAGGGATTGTGGATGCATTGGTAATAATTTTCCAAAACTCCCTGGACTTGGCAAAGGTCCCGGCAGACTGGAAAACTGCTAATGTAACACCCTTATTTAAAAAGGGCAGTAGACAGAAGGCTGGAAACTATAGACCGGTTAGCCTAACATCTGTGGTAGGTAAAATTTTGGAGTCCATTATTAAGGAGACAGTAACAGGACATTTGGATAATCATAATTTAATAGGACAAAGTCAGCATGGTTTTATGAAGGAGAAGTCATGTTTGACAAATTTGCTGGAGTTCTTTGAGGAAGTAACATATAGGGTGGGTAAAGGGGAACCAGTGGACGTAGTGTATTTAGACTTCCAAAAGGCATTTGACAAGGTGCCACACAAAAGATTATTGCTTAAGATAAAAAATCACGGGATGGGGGGTAATATTCTGGCATGGATAGAGGATTGGCTATCTAACAGAAGGCAGAGAGTTGGGATAAATGGTTCATTCTCAGACTGGCAATCAGTAACTAGTGGTGTTCCGCAGGGGTCAGTGCTGGGTCCCCAACTCTTTACAATCTATATTAACGATTTGGAGGAGGGGACCGAGTGTAACATATCAAAGTTTGCAGATGATACTAAGATGGGAGGGAAAGTAGTGAGTGAGGAGGACATAAAAAACCTGCAAGGGGACATCGACAGGCTAAGTAAGTGGGCAGAGATTTGGCAGATGGAATGCAATACTGGAAAGTGTGAGGTTATGCACTTTGGCAGGAAAAATCATAGAGCAAGTTATTATCTTAATGGCAAGAAACTGGAAAGTACTGAAGTACAAAGGGATCTGGGGGTCCTGGTGCACGAAACTCAAAAGGTTAGTATGCAGGTGCAGCAAGTGATTAAGAAGGCCAATGGAATGTTGGCTTTCATTGCTAGGGGGATAGAATATAAAAATAGGGAGGTATTGCTTCAGTTGTACAAGGTATTGGTGAGACCGCACCTGGAATACTGCGTACAGTTTTGGTGTCCATACTTAAGAAAGGACATACTTGCTCTCGAGTCAGTACAAAGAAGGTTCACTCGGTTAATCCCGGGAATGAGGGGATGGACATATGAGGAGAGGTTGAGTAGATTGGGACTCTACTCATTGGAGTTCAGAAGAATGAGAGGCGATCTTATTGAAACATATAAGATTGTGAAGGGGTTGGATCGGGTGGATGCGGGGAAGATGTTCCCGATGATGGGTGAAACTAGAACTAGGGGGCATAGTCTTAGAATAAGGGGCTGCTCTTTCAAAACTGAGATGAGGAGGAACTACTTCACTCAGAGGGTGGTAGGTCCATGGAATATGCTGCCCCAAAAAGCTGTAGAAGCTACATCATTACATAAATTTAAAACAGAAATAGACAGTTTCCTAGAAGTAAAGGGAATTAAGGGTTACGGGGAGCGGGCAGGAATTTGGACATGAGTCTAGGTTCGGATCGGTCATGGCCCTGTGGGTAGCGGAGCGGGCCCAGGGGCCGTGTAGCCTGATCCTGCTCCTATTTCGTGTGTCTAATTCTGTTAGATTCAGGAGATGGTTCTGTGATAGTGGATTGGCGGTTAGGATCAGATCAGCCATGATCTTATTGAATGGCGGAGCAGGCTCGAGGGGCCGATTGGCCTACTCCTGCTCCTATTTCTTATGTTCTTATGAATGGCGGAACAGGCTCGAGGAGCTGAACGGCCGCCTCTTGTTCCTATGATCATTTAGAATAACTTACCAGGTAAGGTGGAAGAGTGAAAGACATGAGAAACATTCAAAATGCGGTCAGACACCAGACAGGGTAAAATGATGCACCAATGGAATGAGCTTCAAAGGGTCAAATGACGTGTTCGCATCCTTAACTTGTCCTACATAATTGTACTTCCTTTCGTAGAGTCTCACCAAAATGCCCAAAGCTCGTCTTTGGACCAATTCAATACAACAAGCCAAATTGAAATGAATGTGGTGTTTGGGATTTAGATTTTTGTTTTGAAGTAGGGTGTGAAAGCTTCCTCACCGTAAGAACAGTCAGCGGCCCAGGCAAAAGGAATTTGTTCTTCTGGGCCTCCTTTGTCTTGACATTTCGTTTTAAATGTCACAGACGATGCCCAGGTGCTTCTGGTTAAACTTGAAGCAGTGTAGCAAGGTAGCATTTCTGGTTCATTCCAAAGTATGTAACTGGTAGACATTACGCACAGAAAGAATGTTGTAAATCTGAACCACTTGGTGAACATGCTTTCACTTCCAATTTAAAATTCCTCTCATTTGCCATCCAAGTCTAAACACTGACTAAAAGCGCATGAGCGTACTATTCCACTGCAAAGCTGTGGTTAGGCTTTTATCCTTGGCCTGGAGGCTGCAGGGCACAGAATGTCCATTGTGATACTTTATTTTAAATGATTAAAAAACCCCACCCTCAGATTTCCATTTTAAATGGGCCACTCAAACTGGGGTTGGAGCTCCAGCTCGGACCGGTCAGCCGGCTCTGGTTGCTCGCTCCGGTGAGCTAGCCTGGTCAGCTCGGACCAGTCAGCCGGCTCGGGTCTGCTCGCTCCGGTGAGCTAGCCTGGTCAGCTCGGACCGGTCAGCCGGCTCTGGTCTGCTCGCTCCGGTGAGCTAGCGCTGGTTCGCTCGGACCGGTCAGCTGGCTCTGGTCGCTCACTCCGGTGAGCTATCCTGGTCAGCTCGGACCGGTCAGCCGGCTCTGGTCTGCTCGCTCCGGTGAGCTAGCGCTGGTTCGCTCGGACCGGTCAGCCAGCTCTGGTCGCTCGCTCCGGTGAGCTAGCCTGGTCAGCTCGGACCGGTCAGCCGGCTCTGGTCGCTCGCTCTGGTGAGCTAGCCTGGTCAGCTCGGACTGGTCAGCCGGCTCTGGTCACTCGCTCCGGTGAGCTAGCCTGGTCAGCTCGGACCGGTCAGCCGGCTCTGGTCACTCGCTCCGGTGAGCTAGCCTGGTCAGCTCAGACCGGTCAGCCAGCTCTGGTCGCTCGCTCCGGTGAGCTAGCTGGTCAGCTTGGACCGGTCAGCCGGCTCTGGTCGCTCACTCCGGTGAGCTAGCCTGGTCAGCCGGCTCTGGTCGCTCGCTCCGGTGAGCTAGCCTGGTCAGCTCGGACCGGTCAGCCAGCTCTGGTCGCTCGCTCCGGTGAGCTAGCCTGGTCAGCCGGCTCTGGTCGCTCACTCCAGTTCGCTAGCCTGGTCAGCTCGCCGGCTCTGGTCGCTCGCTCTGGTGAGCTAGCCTGGTCAGCTCGGACCGGTCAGCCAGCTCTGGTCGCTCACTCCGGTGAGCTAGCGCTGGTTCGCTTGGACCGGTCAGCTGCCTCTGGTCGCTCGCTCCGGTGAGCTAGCCTGGTCAGCTCGGACCGGTCAGCCGGCTCTGGTCGCTCGCTCCGGTGAGCTAGCCTGGTCAGCTCAGACCGGTCAGCCGGCTCTGGTCACTCTCTCCAGTTCGCTAGCCTGGTCAGCTCGGACCGGTCAGCCGGCTCTGGTCTCTCGCTCTGGTGAGCTAGCCTGGTCAGCTCGGACCGGTCAGCCGGCTCTGGTCGCTCGCTCCGGTGAGCTAGCGCTGGTTCGCTCGGACCGGTCAGCTGCCTCTGGTCGCTCACTCCGGTGAGCTAGCCTGGTCAGCTCGGACCGGTCAGCCAGCTCGGGTCACTCGCTCCGGTGAGCTAGCCTGGTCAGCTCGGACCGGTCAGCTGCCTCTGGTCACTCGCTCCGGTGAGCTAGCGCTGGTTCGCTCGGACTGGTCAGCCGGCTCTGGTCGCTCGCTCCGGTGAGCTAGCGCTGGTCCGCCCGCACCGGTCAGCCGGCTCTGGTCGCTCGCTCCGGTGAGCTAGCGCTGGTTCGCTCAGACCGGTCAGCCGGCTCTGGTCTCTCACTCCGGTGAGCAAGCGCTGGTCTGCTCGCACCGGTCAGCTCGCACTGGTCCACTAGGACCGGTCAGCCAGCTCTGGTCGCTCGCTCCGGTGAGCTAGCCTGGTCAGCTCGGACCGGTCAGCCGGCTCTGGTCGCTCGCTCCGGTGAGCTAGCCTGGTCAGCTCGGACCGGTCAGCCGGCTCTGGTCGCTCGCTCCGGTGAGCTAGCACTGGTTCGCTCGGACCGGTCAGCCGGCTCTGGTCGCTCGCTCCGGTGAGCTAGCGCTGGTTCGCTCGGACCGGTCCGCTGCCTCTGGTCGCTTGCTCCAGTTCGCTAGCCTGGTCAGCTCAGACCGGTCAGCCGGCTCTGGTCACTCGCTCCGGTGAGCTAGCCTGGTCAGCTCGGACCGGTCAGCCGGCTCTGGTCAGCTCGGACCGGTCAGCTGCCTCTGGTCGCTCGCTCCGGTGAGCTAGCGCTGGTTCGCTCGGACCGGTCAGCCGGCTCTGGTCGCTCGCTCCGGTGAGCTAGCGCTGGTCCGCCCGCACCGGTCAGCCGGCTCTGGTCGCTCGCTCCGGTGAGCTAGCGCTGGTTCGCTCAGACCGGTCAGCCGGCTCTGGTCGCTCGCTCCGGTGAGCTAGCCTGGTCAGCTCAGACCGGTCAGCCGGCTCTGGTCGCTCACTCTGGTGAGCTAGCGCTGGTCCACCCGCACTGGTCAGCCGGCTCTGGTCGCTCACTCCGGTGAGCTAGCGCTGGTCCACCCGCACCGGTCAGCCGGCTCTGGTCGCTCGCTCCGGTGAGCTAGCACTGGTTCGCTCGGACCGGTCAGCCGGCTCTGGTCCACTAGGACCGGTCAGCCAGCTCTGGTCGCTCACTCCGGTGAGCAAGCGCTGGTCTGCTTGCACCGGTCAGCTCGCACTGGTCCACTAGGACCGGTCAGCTGGCTCTGGTCGCTCGCTCCAGTGAGCTAGCGCTGGTCCACTTGGACTGGTCAGCCGGCTCTGGTCGCTCGCTCTGGTGAGCTAGTGCTGGTCAGCTCACACTGGTCCACTAGGACCAGTCAGCCTGCACCGGTCAGCTTGCACAGGTCCACTAAGACCGGTCAGCCGGCTCTGGTCGCTCGCTCCGGTGAGCTAGCGCTGGTCAGCTCGCACTGGTCCACTAGGACCGGTCAGCCTGCACCGGTCAGCTCGCACTGGTCCACTAGGACCGGTCAGCCTGCACCGGTCAGCTCGCACTGGTCCACTAGGACTGGTCAGCCTGCACCGGTCAGCTCGCACTGGTCCATTAGGACCGGTCAGCCTGCACCGGTCAGCTCGCACTGGTCCACTAGGACCGGTCAGCCTGCACCGGTCAGCTCGCACTGGTCCACTAGGACCGGTCAGCCAGCTCTGGTCGCTCGCTCCGGTGAGCTAGTGCTGATCCGCTCGTACCAGTCAGCTCGCACTGGTCTGCCCGCACCGGTCAGCTCGCACTGGTCCACTAGGACCGGTCAGCTCGCACTGGTCCGCTCGCACCGGTCAGCTCACACTGGTCCACTAGGACCGGTCAGCTCGCACTGGTCAGCCGGCTCTGGTTGCTCTCTCTGGTGAGCTAGCGCTGGTTCGCCCGCACCAGTCAGCTTGCACTTGTCCGCCCGCACCGGTCAGCCTGCACCAGTCCGCTCGTACTGGTCCACTAGGACCGGTCAGCTCACACTGGTAATGCCCAGCTTCTGAACTTCCTTTGCATTTTAGATAAAATCCATGTACACACAAAATCAAGTGTTGAACGTAAAGGGGAAAAATCTATGCAAACCTAAATTTGACATCGAATGTACAACACAGCAACAGGCCATTCGGCCCAACTGGTCCATGCTGGTGTCCATGCTCCACACGAGCCTCCTCCCACCCTACTTCATCTCACCCTATCAGCACATCCTTCTGTTCCTATCATTTAATTTGCATGTGAAGTGGACAAAGCAATACAAACTGAAACTTTTTTTTAGTGAATTGAAAAGTTTTAAAATAAGTACATACAGCAGGTTTGTCAACAAAGTGAACATGACACCACCATTTCTGAAGGGGTTGTATGGCCTCTATCTGTAAACACTGACAATTTTAGATCACTTGGGTCTTTTTGGAATACAGGTATCTTCTAAATGTTGTCCTCTATTCCAGCACAGAGCCTTTACATTTATACAAAAGCAAAATACTGCGGATGCTGGAAATAAAAACAGAAATGCTGGAAATACCTGGCCTGTTGAGTATTTCCAGCATTTTATGTTTTTACTTTACATTTATATACCGGGTTATATCTCTAAGTGTGCATAATCTGGCTAGGCATGAAGTAGTGGGAAAACATTGCACACTGTAGAAATCAAAGCAACATTTGGTCTCTTAAACAATATGCATTTCAGTTAATTTAATGACTCGGTGTAGATGTCGAATCCAAAGCTTAAAATAGCAGTGAGACACAACTGGGAAAAGGTTTCGAAATGGTATCGGTACCTACCATTGCTAAGTCATCGCGACTGCAGTCGAGGGCAGCAACCATCACTTGTTCATAAATTACCCAAACTGAATGAAGGAGAAATTTAAACACAGGAGAGAAAAATCACATCATCACTTAAAAAACACGCACAACATGCTTTTAATAAGCTGTTATTGGTTGCATCTTCAAAATAAAATCACATTGTAAACAATCAGCAGAAGTCACTTACTGTCCCTATCAGATTAGAGAATGAGGAGAGAAAGAAAGAGAACGAAAGAAAAAGGAGGGAAAGAGAACGAGAGAAGAGAGAGAGAAGAGAAAGAAAGAGAGGTGGAGAGAAAGAGAGAGGGAGAAAGAGAAAGCGAGAGAGAAACCAAAAGAGAGAGATAAAGAGAAAGAGAAAACGGAAGAAAGAAGGAACAGGAAGATGCAGACAAAGAGATTCATTTAAAGGATGTCTGGAATTAATAGTGTGCCTCAAAATACTTTCCAGGTAATTTATGAATGCAGAAACATTAGAATCTCTTGTTCCATGTCAGGACAGCTACAATTATTCCATTTGCTTTGAAGCACTTCCCAGCTCTAATCTTTAGCAAATGCCTTGACACTGCAATATTTCCAAAATATGAAAAGATAATTTAACAGAGCCCACAGATCAAACAAAACTGCGACTGTGCAGATAACAATGACTGAATTAGATTAGAAAAACAAGGGTGCTCCACAGTAAGATTTTACCTTGACAGTGGGTATTCTGTTCAACCTTCACTTCGGAATAATTGCCGTTATTAAAAATGACAGCAATACGCTACCCTTGTTGGAGAGAGTGATGTGTAAAAATCACTCAATTTAATGTAAGCTATGGTTATTGCGGGTGTGTGTGTGTGTTTGTGCCTGTGTTTACCACCAGAGGCAGTGTGATCTGCTTTACACTGTGGGGCTGCTATTGACAGCAGTGCTGTAATGTAAAATGAGCAACAGTATTTCGACACAACTTCCTTATGTAGAGTCTAGTACTCTGACTTGTTCAATGCTTTAAAAAAAAAACAATTGTGGACAATTATATTTTCACACACAGCTGGGTTAGGGCGTGGAGTTGTGAAAAAAATAACTCATACGCTCAGGATCATTGTAACCAATTCACAAGTTGGCAATTATCCGTTTCTGTTGTATAAACTGTGGGCCCCATCGCCAAGTATAAAATGTCTCTCTCCCCCGCCCCGTTTTCAGCACATAGTTCCTACAGCAGATGGAAAAGAAACAACGAAAGACATGAAGGCTTACTCCGGAATATGTAAAGGCTATAATTAATAGTAATAATGACAGGGTATCAGGACCCCAAGACTTCTGGTCTTGTCCGTCAATTAACCTGCCTATTACCCAACTCACCAGCATTTAAACACATACCAATTACAATTGGCTAGATGCTGTATCCAAGTACAGTGCGGATATTCATGGCTGGGGCTGCATGTTTTCCATAGGAATTTGGGTCTAATTTTACAACCTTTACACATTCGGAGGTGGGTCGTACACCCTACTTAGAGAATAAACTTCATAAATTGTTAGAAAATACTGAAGGAAGCATCTTAAAGAGTACAGTTAAGGATTAGAATTCGAAACCAGACAAGCCTCTTATTAAACGCATAAGTTAAAACTTGAAACATTGTTCACATTAGTGTTATTCAAACGTGCCTTCTCACCAAAAGCACAGAAATGATTGATGCTTAAACAGCTGGTCTTAGTGACAAAGGAGGTATCATTTAAAATAGCTAAGTGAAAAGCACAGTCCTTTCCTCTGATCTCTGGAGTGCTTCACTCTGGGGGCCCGCATGACTTGTAATTCTTATTTACAATCCTGATCAGATTATTAATTCCAGTAATCTGCTCCCTGGTACGGACAGTTATTCATTATGTTTAAAGGCAGGATCTTTTAAATCCCTGGCAATTAAAAGTAATGGGACAAGAGAGAGAGACAGACATACAGGAAGATAGAGAGCGGAGGGAAGGACGGAGAGGGGGGGGGGGAAAGGACGGACGGGGAGGGAGGGACACGGAGGGAGGGAGGGACGGAGGGGGAGAGAGGGACGTACGGGGAGGGAGGGACGGAGGGAGGGAGAGGGGGGGCGACGGCGGAGAGGGGGGGCGACGGCGGAGAGGGGGGGGCGACGGCGGAGAGGGGGGGCGACGGCGGAGAGGGGGGGCGACGGCGGAGAGGGGGGGCGACGGCGGAGAGGGGGGGCGACGGCGGAGAGGGGGGGCGACGGCGGAGAGGGGGGGCGACGGCGGAGAGGGGGGCGACGGCGGAGAGGGGGGCGACGGCGGAGAGGGGGGCGACGGCGGAGAGGGGGGGCGACGGCGGAGAGGGGGGCGACGGCGGAGGGGGGGCGACGGCGGAGGGGGGGCGACGACGGAGAGGGGGGGCGACGACGGAGAGGGGGGCGACGGCGGAGAGGGGGGCGACGACGGAGGAGAGGGGGCGACGACGGAGAGGGGGGGCGACGACGGAGAGGGGGGGCGACGACGGAGAGGGGGGGCGACGACGGAGAGGGGGGGCGACGACGGAGGAGAGGGGGCGACGACGGAGGGGGGGGCGACGACGGAGAGGGCGGGAGACGGAGGGTGGGGAGACGGAGAGGGCGGGAGACGGGGAGAGGGCGGGAGACGGGGAGAGGGCGGGAGACGGGGAGAGGGCGGGAGACGGGGAGAGGGCGGGAGACGGGGAGAGGGCGGGAGACGGGGAGAGGGCGGGAGACGGGGAGAGGGCGGGAGACGGGGAGAGGGGGGAGACGGGGAGAGGGGGGAGACGGGGAGAGGGGGGGAGACGGGGAGAGGGGGAGACGGAGAGGGGGGGGGAGACAGAGAGGGGGGGGGAGACCGAGAGGGGGGGAGACCGAGAGGGGGGGAGACCGAGAGGGGGGGGGAGACGGAGAGGGGGGGGGAGACGGAGAAGGGGGGAGACGGAGAGGGGGGAGACGGAGAGGGGGGGAGACGGAGAGGGGGGGAGACGGAGAGGGGGGGAGACGGGGAGGGGGGGAGACGGAGAGGGGGGGAGAGGGAGGGAGAGGGGGGAGACGGAGGGGGGGGAGACGAAGAGGGAGGGAGATGGAGGGAGAGAGGGGGTGGGAGTGCTGGAGGATTTGAAGGAAAGTTTTAAAGGGCCTCTTGCTGATGCTGTGGATTCCACGCAGGCCTCACAACATGTGCCCGTGGCTGGTTGAAAATATCCTGCCGAGACATTTTAACAGACGCTGGGATGTCAACCGATTCAGTGCGTCAGCGGCAAGGCAGAGTTTCTGCTACTGTTCAAGACAGTCAATAATTTTTGAAGGCTGCTAAAAGACAAGGTCATGGCTCTAGGAGCCAGGGATCGGAGCGTGGAAGGTCGCAGCTGCCAGCTTCATCCTTCAGTCTGATCTGTTTATTATCAATTCTCCAGAAAGGGGCAGGCACGTGGTCATTATTGCTTAAATACACTGGGCACAGAATTATGGATGGTTAGAAGTGAGTGATAAGGCTCTGGTTTACCCTGGGGTTTCAGACGACTTTAAAAACCAAGAAAATCTCTAATGGTTATGGAAGTCATCTGAACACAAGAGATTCAATTACCACCTTACACTGACTATACAATCCATGATGCTTTACACAATATACAATATTTCTTTAACACAATGAAACTAATGTTACAGAGTGGTACTGAAAGGACAGTGACAGCAGACTGAGGTCATCACTGCAGAACACTGTCGTAAAATTTACATCAGAAAGTGGAAAGCTTCAAACTATGTACGGAACAAAGGAGGAGGACGAGTGGTTTACCAACAACTAACTTGAGTCACATTGGATGTTTCAATGCAAGAGAAAGAAAGAACTTGCATTTCTGTAGCACCTTTCAGGAACTCGGGTCGTCCCAAAGCGCTTTACAGCCATTGATATACTTGAAGTGTAGTTATTGTTGTAATGTAGGAAACGCGTCAGCCAATTTGCAGACAGCAAGCTCCCACAAACAGCAATGTGATAATGACCAGATAATCTGTCTACGGTGTCCTGACGAAAGGTCATCGACCTGAAACGTTAACTCTGTTTCTCTCTCCACAGATGCTGCCTGACCTGCTGAGTGTTTGCCAGCATTTTCTGTTTTTAGTTCTGTTTTTTTGGTGATGTTGGTTGAGGGATAAATATTGGCCGGGACACCGGGGAGAACACCCCTGCTTTTCTTTGAAATAGTGGCCGTGGGATCTTTTACATCCACCGGAGAGGGCAGACAGGGCCTCAGCTTAATGTCTCATCCGCAAGACAGCCCCTTCGAGAGTGCAGCACTCCCTCAGCACTGCATTGAAATATCAGCCGAAGAGTCCATAGGTTGCGTTGTTGTGATTATTTGCGTTGTTGAGACCTCAAAGCCTCCTTGAAAAAGTGCAACATCCCCACCTACACCTGGGAATCCCTGGCCCAAGACCGCACAAAGTGGAGGAGAAGCATCCGGGAGGGCGCCGAACACCTCGAGTCTCTTCGCCGGGAGCAAGCGGAAGGGAAGTGCAGGCAGCGCAAGGAGCGCACGTCAACCCAAGCACCCCACCCCACCCGCCCCTTCAACCACCGTCTGCCCCACCTGTGACAGAGACTGTAGGTCCCGCAGGCAACAGTGCTCAATGGAAGGTCGGCGGTCACAGTAAGGGGCCTGATGTGGTGTAAATTTAAAATGGGCACTCAACCCAAGGGGGCTTGGATACAACTGAAGCAGTTCTAATATACAAGATCACAAGCACAATCCTGGAAATTAAAGGCCTCCTCACTGAAATCCAGAGTGGGAGTAATACTGGAGTCTGTTACAAAATATGCAATTCAAGATCCACTAAGAAACACAGCACGAAATCTAAAGCTGAGTGTATGAAAGGCAAGTTGTTACTATTAAATTTATTGGGAGTCTTTGATGGAAACGAGTTGGTGGATAAGTATAGGTCTTGACTTGCAGAAAGCATGGCAGTTCTTCAAGATAATGAGAGGTGAAGTGAAAGCTCCTACGCTTTTAATAAACTGGATAATAAATTCTGTAGAAATTAGCAAAGAGCCGTCTCAGCAACACAGCTGTGGCTCGCAGTGTCTCCCTGGGTCAGTCCTCGTGTCCCTGTTACTGTACGCACAATGCCTATCTGTGCGTGACCCCACGATATGTGGAAAAGCAAGAAACTCCAAGGAGAACACAGAGGTGGCTCCTCCCTGGCGCCGTTGGTAAATGCACTGCATGGTGGGACGTCAAGTGGTTCAGATTAAGGGCAGACCGGGTTTGATCCCTGCTTTGTGCCGAGTAATCCCATCTCAACTCGCGCCGCAGGATACAGGTGGATTTCAATAAACTTGGGAATTGGGCAGACAGGTGGCAGATGAAATTCAATGTCGAGAAATGCAAAGTTCTTCACATGGGGACAAAGAAAATGCAGGAGAGGACTTTTACTTAAATGGAAAGAAAGTATTGTGCATGGAAAGGATTGCGGGGATGGAGGGATTGAATTATGAGGAGCGCCTATGTAAATTGGCTAAGTTCTCACTGGAAAAAGAAGGCTGAGCGGTGATATGATTCTTTTAGGAATCTAAAGGGACTAGATAATAATCTGATTCACCTTGCCCAGAACAGTAGAACCAGAGGACACAGCCAGTGCTTGAAGGGGGGGAAATTCAAAACTGATCTGCAGAAACAATATTTCAGTGAGCGAGTGGTGAATTTATGGAACAGGCTCCTTAGGGAGATGGTGGAAGCAGATTTTATTGATTCATTCATTTGCAAATTAGATAGATTTATTTCAGCAAATAACATTTTGTGCTCCAGTACATGAGTGTGTAAGTGCAGCGTGCTCGGGAGGAACAGGTAACTTTGGACCCATGATTTCCAAAGCTCTCCATTACTGGGGGTTTCCCTCACCTCATCTCTGGGTCTGTTGTAGACTAATTGAGAGAGACTGATTGCTGTGATTAGTCAACAACTCCATTATCGTTGTATCATACGACTACCAGGATGGTAGAAGACGAACTAGATGGACTGTGGTCCTCTTCGTCTCAGTTCCTATGTTTCCAACAGTGAAGTCAAGAAAATTAGCCCAAGTATCCCAAAGTTAGAAAGTGGGGGGAAAAATCAGCTAGGGGTTCCCACTCTTGGACCCCGATTTTCCCCCAGCCGTCGGGCGGGGTTTCAGGCAGGTGGGGGCTGAAAATCCCGAATTTGGGGGTCCCGCCACCATCCCGCCCCACGTAAGTTTCAGGGGCGGCGGGTACCTGCCCCGCACTGGGACCCGCCGAAACCAGGCGGGAAGGGATTAGTGCCAATTAACTGCCTGTTAACAGGTAGTTAAAGGCAGTTTTTAGCCTAATCCCTATTTTGAGGGGTTTCGTGTGGGTTTCCCGACGGCTCCAAACCACGCCAGGTTAGAGCAGGCGGGCCGTCGGGTTGAAGGGGTCGCAATGTCGGTGTTCAGGTGAGTGATGGGTGCATGAGTGTAAAGGTAAGTGTGTTTGGTGTGTCTAAAGTGTGTAAAGAACTTTTACTTACCTGTACTTACCTTCACAGCCTTTCTTCCTGTAGCCGCCGGGAGCGCATCACTCAGCTGGAACTGAAAGCTGAACGGCTGCGATCTGTCAAAAGTGACAGCCTTCAGCTTTGAGTGCCGGTAAGAGTTCTAACTGAGTCTGTGCAGAATGACTCATGTCAGAACTCAGACTGTCAGTGTTTGACAGCTTCAAACAGCTGTAAAACACTGATATTTCATGTGTCAAGGACTCTTGACAGATGAAATTTCAGTCTGTGACGTCACCTGTTGCCGGGTGGCCCTTAATTGGCGGGCTCAACAAGGTCAATCAAGGGAAAATCGCGCGGATTGGCCGGACGTCGAAGTAGGCGGGTCAAAAACCCGAAAGGGGAAGTCCCGCCTTCTTCCCAACAGGTTCGGTTTAATCTACCCCTTGATCTCTATCCGCTGAACTCTGCTGGAAAGCACATGGTTATCAGGTGAGGGCAGGATAAGTGCTTGCTGCGGTTCTCACTAATAGTTTTTCCTTCCCAAAGTCAGGGATACCTCCACCGCCGCTCCATCGATCATCTCGTAACTGTGCACATATCAGAAAAGTGATCTTCCTGGTCTAGATGACTCAGTGTTGGATTGGCTCAAAGGTAACACTCGGAACTCTGAGTCACAAGGTTGAGGGTTCAAGTCCCCGCTCGAGGCTGACATTGCAGTGCTGAGAAAGTGCTGCACTGTTGGAGATGCCGTGTTTCAGATGAGGCGTTAAACAAATGTCCCCGCCTGCCTGTTCACATAAAACCACACAAGTTTACAGTATTCAGCCAGGTCTTTAATAGAGGAACCCAAAACTAATCCCACTGCCCCACACTCTCCCCCCAGCCCTGTAACTTCCTCTATTTCAAATAATTATCCAATTCTCCCTTATAGTTGAGTGAAAAACCCGGTTTGGACACTACGTGCCAAATGGCCTCCTCTTGTGCTGTCAACTTCAATAGTTGAATGATTCATTAGGGGAGCGCCAAAATTAATATCCCTATAGTCGAAGTGTCTCAAAATCTGAGATTATTTTACATTAAAACTCTAGTACAGCTATTGCAAATACTTTGGCGTAGAGGGGAGAAGCAATAGAGTTTTAAATGAGATATGATGGAGAATTGCAGGGGCTTTCTAAAGAACAGCTTACTGGTAAAGATAGACTAGCTCATTCATGTCATCAATTCTTTGCGTAGCCTGACAAATTAATTTCTGAAACTGCCTGCATCAATCAATTTTCACTGAAGAAACACTGATACTGGGGCAGGGGAGAACTAACTGGTCTATCAGCTAGCAATCCAAAGAAGTATTTGAGAGTTACAATTATTGTCATTGCCCTTCAAGAGATCATCTCTTCTTGACAGAGTCAATGGGTCAGAGTTCAAAGCTACACTCTTGTTCGTCACCTTAGTTTACAACTGGTTAATCTCCGGGAGATTGCACACAGCAACTCCGAGAACATGGTCATTCTCTGATCAGTCTCTGATGTCTTTGCGTTGCTGTATCTCTCAGTCTCTCCTCTTCTGTTCCCTTTCTCTTCTCTTTGTCTTATCTCCCCTTAACACTTTTTCCTTCACGCTCTGTCTTTTTCTTGTCTTCTGGCTGGTGGATAGTATGGTATGTTGGCACATGGAATGGAAAGGAACACCAATGGCCGCAGGTTGCATTTGGATGAGGTTTTCAGGGACATTGTGACCCTTGGTGGCTTCCTCCCCATAAGGCGAGTGCTTCCCCCACGTCGTTACTCCCAATGCATCATCTGCCCCATGACTTTCTCATGACACATTCTCATTCCTGCTACCTCCTCACTCCCATCCCCACTTCCTCTTCCCACTGCCTGCTCAACACCTGTATCCTCCCCTCCCCCTTTCTCCACCATCATTCACTTCACCCTCGACTCTCCATCCGCTCCCACTCGCTCCCCCAAGTGGTGTCGTGAGGCCAGAGCCTCCCTTACTCTTAACTGCCTCCCCTCTCTTCCTCTGTTTCCCTCAAAGCGGCTTTGCTTGCTTTCAAAATTCAACTTAAAAAAAAATCAAATTAGAATGAGGAAAGAGAGCGACCCATGTCTCTCTCCACCGTCTCATAGCTTCTAATTTCCAAAACCGATGTCACAGGTGTGCGCAATTATTGTTGACCTGCGTTAATGAAAAACATCGAGACATTGGGCCAGATTCTGCTTCCAAAATCACGGTGAGTTTAATGGCGCTCACTGTTATTAATGTGTAAATCGTCCAGCAACTTGTGGGGAGGAAGAGATTCCCCATGAGTTGTGAATCACCTTAAGTTGCTGGACGATTTGCGCCGCTCCGCCGTCAGCCTCATGAAAATGGCAGTTCGCGCTCAACCTCCCTGTGAATTTCAAGAAATTGCTGCATTTGCGCATTAATTCCCCATTAAACTCGCCGTTGAAAGTTAGAGCTGGTACGTTAAGTATCCTTTCAATGAGGAGATTTATATTCCTGCAATGCCACTCAACCTCCCCAGCCCAGAAAGTGAACAACTGAAACTGTGGAGTCTCATTCCTTCAGGTAACAAATTTAAAAATTTTTAATTCTTTTCTTACTTTTCCTTTCTGTCTCTGTTTTCTCTATCTCTTAATCCAGTCTTTCTTTCCCTCTCTTTATTTCTCTTTCTGTACCTGATTTGACTCTAATTCACCTTATTTCCTTCTCCGTCGTTCCTGTTCCTTTCTCAATCCTTAAATCTCATTGTTTAAGGAGATAGACTGTTGGTCCCACCATTCACTGAGATCTCAGATGCCCCATTGCCCTCGCCTCGCTGTTATCAGCTCGCACTTCCAGCAAGTTACAGGGCAAAACAACTTCGAGCTGAAGGGTGAAGGAAAAAGTCTAACTACTGGGACATGCCGCGAGATCTGGGGTTCAAAATTTTGTGTGAAAATTGAAGTAACACTGCATGAAGAAAGCGTACACATTCTCTCTCACTCGTGTCTATCTCACACGCGCACCCCACCTTTTAGAAAAAAACACTCAATATAAATTTACTTCAGTCAAGCTTTTGAAATTTGCCCTCTGGTGTTTCAAAGTTACTTGAAGAAAAGTTACTGGACAGAAAGTGAAACAAGCTGAAGATAAAGATCCCATCGCTGGAGTGGACTGAAAAGTGCTAATGCTTTCTGGGAACTTAGGTACACTGCACATGCTCAGACTCCACAATCCAAATTCAGCTCAAAGTCACAGCTCTGGGCTAAAAGATCAAGTCTAAGACTAGGCTTTTGGGAGCCTACAAGCAATAACTTGAATGAAGGCATTAAAAGACACAAAAGACAATTCAGTGGATACATTCAATTATTTTGATCAAACCCTTATTTTGGACAACAGAAATTTCAATGACAGATGGAAAAAAAATGGGTGAGTGATGAAAATAAGTGGGATGGGGGGGGGGGACAATGACAAAAATAAGGTGCAAAACTGGTCAAAATGTGTAGAGTGATAAACAGCGACTATTATTGTACAAAATACCAATCACAGCAGCTACTGCAGGAATAACAAGTTCACAATGAAACCTGTGCCCAACATACCAAATATATAACAGAGATATACGCTGTGGACGGAATTGTCCAAGGGCTCAAGAAAGGAACGTTAAGGCAGACAGAGAGAGAGAGAGGGGGGGGGGGGGCGGAAGAGAGAGTGAATGAAAGAAAGAACTACAGGACTGTGACATGGCTCAGACTGGGGGTGGTGCAAGAGTGCAGCTGACAGTAGGGGCCAGAGCCTGGATTCCTCCCCCACTGACTTTGCAGATATTGTTTAATCTCTTTTTTGTTCTTGCTGATTTGCACTCTCTCTTCTGTTTTTTGTCTGATCTCCTCACCTTTACTGGTCTTGCTCTTGTTCTGTTGGGAGTTTATCTTAATTTCCTTTACGCTGCTTGTATTTTTTTTTTTCTTTGCGCGCTTTTTGGCAGGACGAGGGGGGCGACTGGGCCCCTGCGTGGGGGCAAAGAGCTCTGAAATTGTTAACAGGGTGGAAGGGAAAGGAAGCAGCAGATCAAGAGTCTGGGCAAGAAGCAAATTGCAGAAAAAGATAAAAATGAATTGTGAAACATTGTGCATGTGCGTTCCTGTGCCATGCATCATTGTCAAGGATAGAAATGAGTTTGAGAGCTGAGGTTAAGAACTGAAGCTAAAGGACAAGAGAAAGCAAGTCTCAGGTCCCCAAGATGCATGTGGGCATCTGCTAAGAGAGGGTAATGTATTGGTATGGAATATGAGAGTAGGAACTGTGTGGATACGTGGAATTTTTTTCAGCGGACTATGGGTTCTTTTTAGTGGTGTACATTCAGCCGAGTTAGAAATGAAAATGAGAGCTGGAACCATTTTGTAAGTGAATTCAGTGAAGTAATCAATTGAAATTCCAGGCTTTGGGATCCAGACTTCAGCCAGTCAGTACGGTTAAGTTGCTTACTTCAGCCAATTAGAACAGTGCAACACACGGCAATTGGATTAGATGCGGTGCCCACAGATTTAGAGCGCGACACACTCTACTCATAAGGACTCGGTTAGTTGTGAGCCGGTTGTCACATCCCCCTCCAATACTCTCACACCCTAGGTACTACTTTCCCACAGCTTTTCAGTTGGAGAGTGAGTGTCTGAGAATCGCAGTGGAGTAGTGAGGGAGTGTTGCAATGTCGCAAGTGTCGTCTTTCAGGTGAGACCTCTCAGGTGGATGTGAAAGATCCCATGGCACAATTCAAAGAGGAGCAAGGGAGTTCTGCCCAATATCCTAACCAATATTTATCCCTCAACCAACATCATTAAAAACCGATCATCTGGTCATTTATCTCATTATTGTTTGTGGGACCTTGCTGTGTACAAATTGGCTGCTGCGTTTCCTACATTACAACAGTGACTACACTTCAAAAGTACTTCATTGACTGTAAAGCGCTTTGGGATGTCCTGAGGTGGTGAAAGGCGCTATAGAAATGCAAGTCTCTTGTTTCTCATATAAAAATTGCTGAAGATTAACTTTCAAGATTTGTGATGTCTTTATACTCCAAGGTGAGCCGCTCACTTAGCCTGGATAGGCGAGAAGGGGCACAAATCTTAACAAGCACAGCTGGCATCCAGCTCCCGTGGTGAGCCTTCTGCAAGATCAATTTAAAATTTAAAGCCCTGTTAACAACTTTCAGATTGAAACCACATTTTGATAAATGTGGATGGAGGGGTGAAGTCACAGTTCATAGTACAGTACCAACCAGCCAGGAGCAATCGGCCAGACATTTTTCGATGTTAAGCAGGCTGGGTTCGAGCTTCAGGCCAACTTCAAGACCAACATTTAGGTTAATAATCTGGTTGGTACTCAACGATTAAAATCGTATCTGCTTTGGGGACCAACTGCAAAAATGTTATTAAAATAAAATAAAGGTTGCTGCTGCTTTAAGGTGACTTGATTGTGGGGTGACCTCTGGGCGGACAGTGACTGGTTGAAGTTTGCGCTTCCTGATGTATCAATAGGTCAGAATGGCCACCCCACTTACAACACGCATTGTTCACGTCACAAATGTAGGAATCGTTAAACGTGCTCTGCTGCCCGTATCTGAACTCTCACCTGTGCCTCAATTTTAAAATTCTCATCCTCTTATTCAAATCCTTCCATTACTTCGGCCCTCCCTACCTCTGTAACTTCCTCCCGCCCTACAACCAACGTTCCCTCTAAGCTGCATTGCCATGCAGCTCTCTACCAGTCCAGCACAACCCAGGACTGGCTTTGTCAATGTTAAATTTCACACATGCACGAAACTGCAAAAAAAATTAGTGGGAACATTGCCTACAAACCCCCCACCCTGCCCCAAGATCTCTGCGTTCCTCCAATTCTGGCCTCTTGAGCATCTCCGATTTTCATCACTCCGCCATTGGCGGGCGTGCCTTCAGCTGCCTGGGCCCTAAGCTCTGGGATTCCCTCCCTAAACCTTTCCACCTCTCTCGCCTCCTTTAAGACGCTCCTTAAAACCTACCTCTTTGACCAAGCTTTTGGTCACCTGTCCTAATATCTCCTTATGTGGCTCGGTGTCAAGTTTTGTCTGATAACGCTCCTGTGAAGCGCCGCAGGACATTTTACTATGTTAAAAGGCGTTGTATAAATGCAAGTTGTTGTTATTGCTAGCGGAGCAATTGTGCATCCTCCTTTCCGCTATCTCAGATATAAAATTTGCCATTATCCCTGAGCCGCTAGCCCGCCAATCCAGGAGGAATATAACATTTGTTACAGGCTCAGTGGTCAGGCAAACTACAAATGACAAAAGCCACTCATTTACACTGACCAAATAAGGCAAATTCTGGTTTTACTGCAGGTTCTCACTTTATTTTGTGAATCATAAAAACATGATTGCCCATATTTCTGTATAAACTGTAATCTAATGCCCTTACAGATGCTCAACGAAAAAATGAAAACTTGCAAGGAAGAAATCGGCAATGTAAGTGACAATCTCAAATAAAATTACATAAAATTCACTAATGTGTGCACGCGCGGGTCTGCGTCTGCGCGCGCGCGCGCCTGTCTGCGTCTGCACATGTGGCTGTGTGAGTTTGTCCGCGTGTGTACAACTGCGCGTGTGCGACTGTCCATGTGCGTGTCTGTGTGGAATTAAAAGCAGTATACAACATGTAACGTGGAATTCAAAATAACTTGTTAGGTGCACCAGTGTGTCATCAGGCAAGAAATACAAACAAGTTTTCAAAAGTCATTTCAGCCAACTAAATGATGGCCCAGTTAACCTGCTTCCATTTCTAGAACACCTTCCTGTAGCAACTCAGACCGCTTAACACAACAAATTGCTTTTGGAATGCAGTGATTTATGGAGGCGAACGCTGTAGCCATTTCACACAAAGCAATAGCCCACAAACAGCAATGGGATAAATAACCAGTTAATTTTTCTTATACTGTAGTGATATCAATCAAGTGGGGAATAATAGTCAAGAGGACAAATCCGTTCTTCTTCATATAGTGCCAAGAAACCTTGAATATTCACCTCAAGCACTGGAACTGGCAGACGGGGCCTTGTTTTAATGTCATCTCTGAAGGACAATTCTGACAATGCAGCACTCCCTCATTATAGCACTGGAGTCAGCCTTGATTCTCAGCTCAAACCCTCACCTGAGATTTAAACTCTCAGCCCTTCGACTTAGAAGAGACAATGCTACCAACTGAAGAAAGCCCTATTACTAATGAATCAGAAACACACAGGCCTTGCTGTATGCAAATTGGCTGCCGTGTTTCCTACATTACAACAGCTCATGCTTTTTAAAAAAAAAAAAAAATTCAAAAGAATATTCATGAGTAATCATTTTAAGGCTGCATATAGTGACTCCACTGTTCCTGGCCAGAATGGAGATGATTGGGTAATTCCCATCAATCACACCTGATGTCAGTGACTGGGATTGAGTTTAACGCACATCATTTGTATTATGTAACTATCCTCCACTTACGGCATTTTGCTGGAGAAATTACCATGTTTTTAATCGGGAGATGTTGCTGCTGTTTCGGTCATGAGTTCTATTGGTTGTAGTTTGTCGAGACTCTTTTTAAATAGACTCGGTTTGCTGTAAAATAGACAATCTGCTGTGAGTCCTGCCCCACCTCCAACTCACTGGCTGACACGGTGGTGTTAATAGGCACGATTATTTTACCAATTTGATTTAATCCTGGACACTAAAGTTGGGCTTTTGTTTTAGGGGTAACTGCTTTAGTGTTGGGCCACAAAAGGCTTTTAAAATTGTTATAATACTTGTGCTATGACACAGTACTTTAGAGGTGCTGTACAATGCCATGAAAGTTCAATATACTCATAGCACATTTTGAGTTAACTTCAAGAGCTGGCTGCAGAAAATAGCTAACACATCTCTCTATCATCGCATTGACTCGCATGACATCTCTCTTTACGATGACACAGCGCTTCAAAAAAGAAAATACCGATCATAATATTATAAGTGAGCGTGAAATAACTCATCATATTTAACCATCTGGTGGGAATTCACATCAGTGAAGGTGTTGTCACGAAACACAATAAAGCCACAGGGAAGAACCCCTCAGTTTTGCCAAAAAATCTCAAAGTTGTTTTATCAGAACCGAATTAGCTACAGTAACCATTGACATCATTTAATTTACACTGAGATCAAAACTGAGTTAACAGTTTTATACCCAGTATTTAAGTATTTCCTGCACACTATAAATTTGTACATAAACACACCATTTGTAACACTGATTAACTAGTGAACATGTGCAACTTATCAGCAAGTTATTGTATAAATGACTGCATTTTGAGCTCATTTAAACACAATACCCGCACGGTATGCAGTTTTCAAAAACCTGCCAACCCACCACACATTATAAATCAACTCTGGTCTTAAAATTCCTGTCTGCCAATTAAACTGAATAGATTTGACGGTCTTTCAGAACTCAAACCCACATTCAGGAGTCAGCCGTGGCTCAGTGGGTAGCACTGTTGCCTCTTGAGTCAGTAGGTTGTGGGTTCAAGTCCCACAAAGCCAGGCACTCCTGAGCAGTGCTGACAAGAGTTCTGTGCTGTCGGAAGTGCTGTCTTTCGGATGAGATGTTAAACAGAGGTCCTGTCCGCCCTCTCAGGAAGAAGAGCAGGGGAGTTCTCCCTGGTGTCCTGGCCAATATTTATCCCTCAACCAAAATTACTAAAACAGATTATCTGGTCATGTATCTCATTAATAACAACAGAAAATGCTGGAAAAACTCAGCAAGTCAGGCAACATCCGTGGAGAGAAATTTGAGTTGACGTTTCGGGTTTGACCCTTCTTCAAAACTGCTGTTTGTGGGAACTTGCTGTGCACAAATTGGTTACCTACATTACAACAGTAACAACACTTCAAAAGTAAGGAATTGGCTGTTAAACACTTTTGGGACACCCCGAGGTCGGAAAAGATGCTATATAAATCCAAGTTCTTGATTTCAAAAAAAATGTATGAAGTCTTTTGACCAATCTGAACTATATTAGAACATCTTTCTTGACAATGTCCATGGTAACATAAGAACATGGGGTACAGTAGCATAGTGGTTATGTTACTGGACTAGTATTCCAGAGGCCTGGTCTAGGGGAATAGATAGGGTAGAGAGAAACTATTTCCGCTGGTTGGGGAGTCTAGGACTAGGGGGCATGGTCCAAAAATTAGAGCCGGGCCTTTGAGGAGCGAAGTTAGGAAACGTAAAGGGTGATAGAAATTTGGAACTCTTCCGCAGACGGCAACTGATGCTAGGTCCATTGTTAATTTTAAATCTGGGATTGATAGTTTTTTGTTAAACCAAAGGTATTCAGAGATATGGGACAAAAGCGGGTATGTGGGGTTGGGTCACAGATCAGTCATGATCTCATTGAATGGCGGAACAGGCTCGAGGGGCTAAATGTTCCTATGTTCCAAAGATGTGATTGTCACACAAACTGGCTGCTTGTAAAATTTCTTAGCTGTACAATACCTAAAAGCTGAGTGATCGTAGGTGAGGATTTTAGCTACTGTGTTTTTATAACTTCTTCCATTTGATTACAGCCCTTGCGAGGTTGGGCTATGAAAAGAGCAGTGTACTGTTTAATATTGGAGCTCGAGCCAGCCAAATTGCAGCAGAGCAGAATCTGGAGAATGATGAAGGGTTGAAAGCAGCAGCTAAGTATTACCAGGTAAGCAGACTTCACTGTTGCTAAACTTTTCATTTTTAATGTTATTTTTGATTGTAGCCTCACTCTCTATTGCCACCAAGCCCCATCCCAAGTTTCTCCCAGATATTCTTCCTCCTTTTCCCTCTCAGCCTCTGCATTGAGCGGCCCCTCATCCTTTGTGATTTCAATCTGAACTACTCACCTCCACCCCCTGGTGCCCTTGTACCTTTCACTCTCACCCACTTTGGTCAATCCCCCTGGTGTGGTCCACATCTTCACTCCCTCAAGTCCCAGGGGGGGGCAAACTTAGAATCATAGAATCTTACAGCACAGGAGGAGGTGATTCGGGCCATCATGTCTATGCCTGCTCTTTGAAAGAGCGAACCAATTCGTCACGCTCTCCTGCTCTTTCCACTTAGCCCTGCAATTTTTTTTCCTGTTCAACTATTTATATACTTCCCTCTTGATAGTTACTATTGCATCTGCTTCCACCACCCTTTCAGGCAGAGGATCCAGATCATAACTCGCTGCATATAAAAAAAATCTCATCTCCCCTAATGATCGAGACATGAGTTCAAATCCCAGCACAGCAGCTGGGGAATAAGGTAATCTGCCGCCCTTACCCGGTCTGGCCGATATGTGACTCCAGACCCACAGCAATGTGGTTGATTCTTAACTGCCCTCTGAAACGGTGGCTCACCTTCTCAAGGGCAATTAGGGATGGGCAATAAATGCTGGCCATGCCAGTGACATCCACATCCCATGAATGATAAGAATTAGGAGCGGGAGTAGACCCCTCGAGCCTGCTCCGCCACTGAGTAAGATCATGGCTGATCTTCAACCTCAACTCCACTTTCCCGCCCGATCCCCATATCCCTTGATTCCCCCACAGTCCAAAAATCTATCGATCTCAGCCTTGAATATGTTCAACGACTCAGCATCCACAGCCCCGAGTGAATTCCAAAGATTCACAACCCTCTGAGTGATGAAATTCCTCAACTCAGTTTTAAATGGCCGGTCTCTTATCCTGAGACTTTGCCCCCTGGTTCTAGACTCTCCAGCCAGGGGAAACAACCTCTCAGCATCTACCCTGTCAATCCCCCTCAGAATCTTATATGTTGCAATGGGATCACCTCTCATTCTTCTAAACCCGAGAATATCGGCCCATTCTACACAATCTCTCCTCATAGGACAACCCTCTCATCCCATGAATCAATCGAGTGAACCTTCGTTGCACCGCATCCAAGGCAAGTATATCCTTCCTCAGATAAGGAGACCAAAACTGTGCACAGTACTCCAGGTGTGGACTCACCAAAGCCCTGTATAATTGTAGTAAGACTTCCTTACTCTTGTTCTGCAACCCTCTTGCAATAAAGGCCAACATGCCATTTGCCTTCCTAATTGCTTGCTGTACCTGCATGCTAACTCTCTGTGTTTCCTGTACGAGGACACCTAAATCTCTCTGAACACCAACATTTTATAGTTTCTCACCATTTAAAAATATTGTTTTTCTATTCTTCCTACCAAAGTGAATAACCTCACATTTCCCCACATTATACTCCGTCTGCCACCTTACTGCCCACTCACTTAACCGGTCTATATCCCTTTGCAGGCTTGTTGTGTACTCCTCACAGTACGTCAGAGTTTATTTTATTACTGAGGGAGAGGGTGCTAGGTTGAGCAAGTGGGGGAGTGGCATATCTCTGCTGAAAGAACTTGTGAATAAGTCTGTAAGAGATCTCCCTAGAGACAGTGAAGTAAGTGCTTGTTCACTGGCACCTGGAAAATAATATCCCTGCAGGTAGGTAAATACATTTGTTCCGTTACGTACCACACTTACATAGCACGCAAACAAACCTATGCATGGAATATGGGGAAGAAGTTATTTACTGTTTAGGGTGTGACTTTTTACAGCCAAGTCCAAGAAACATATTAAACTTCAGTTTTATTTTTCCTTAATTGCATCGTTCCTTCTTTACCAAATGTCTCTCCAATGGCACTGTGTGAATCTTTGCAAACTTAAACAATAGTATGGTGCTTCCAGAACTTCTTAAATGTTCATATCACCGATTGCTTTGGAATTTAAACGTAAATAACAGGAAATGTTGCAAGGATTTAAAATCCAAACAAAAATTCCGCTTTGAAATTCGGAAATGTTAAAATTTTGTCTCACATGTAACATGCTGTAAACAACACCTTAAATATTGCCAGCTACATTGGATTTTTGAGAAACTGCCTGAAAAATAATTGAAGAGTTTCTTCTTCACATTCTTTCTGATGTTTTATAAATTTACAAGTAAACTGGTAACTTTCACTGTCATAAAAGTAATTTCCCAACAACAATCAGAAGTAATTATTAAAATTTGCATCCTTGTTTTCAAATCCCTCCAGCCACTGCCCCCTGCCCGCCCCCCACCCCCCCCCCCCCACATCTCTGTAACCTCCTCCAGCCCTACAACCCTGAGATCTCAGCGCTCCTCAAATTCTGGCCTCTTGCACATCCCCGATTTCAATCGTTCCACCACTGGCAGCTGTGCTTTCAGCTACCTGGGCCCTAAACTCTGGAATTCCCTCCCTAAACCTCTCCGCCTCTCTCTCCTCCTTTAAGACGCTCCTTAAAACCTACCTCTTCGACCAAACTTTTGGTCACCAGTCCTATTGTCTCCTTTTGTGACTCGGTGTCAAATTTTGTTTGATTTTGTCCTGTGAAGCACCTTGGGACGTTTTACTACATTAAAGGCGCTATATAAATGCATAGTTGTTATAACTGCAGTACAGCAAGCATGATCCGCAAGTATATATACTTGTAGTGTGCTGTCAAAGCCCTGCCTGGTTATACCAGCCATCGCATGTAACAGGAAAATCGCTTCTGCACAAACACTCCCGCTATAAATGGTGGGGACTGTAGTAATTCCTATGCAGACAGTTAGAAACTGCCTCGGTAAACTTGGCACACTGTAATGACACCCTCCTGTCAGCGGTGGTGCTATAGTGCCTCAGTTCTGCATCTCCCAGGTCCTCAGCCTAAACTACAGAGAAAGTGACAATGATGTCTGCTCGCCCCGGCTGATATATCCCCTGCCATCTAATCCCACTTCATCGGAAGGCTATGTTTGGTCTCGAATGCCCAGTTGCAACGTTAGAGGAGATCGACCAGTGAACACAAAGTTTCAGTCATCCATGTTGAACTGTGGCACAGAAATCTGCACGAGTTACACAGCACCATGCCAAAGAGTGGCACAGGAAGTGCGACAGACAAAATCGTACTCCAGCCACAATGCAGTACCCCAGTAACGTACTCCATTATCAGCTTCTCTGCCTTGTACTGTCACCAAGAATGAATGAAGCGACAGCAAATGAGATTACGAGTTCCAGGACTCCAGAACTTCAATATTGCTTTCTTATTTCTGCAGAGATCTAGTTCAATATTGAGAATGACTGCTCTTCAGTTAACAAAATGCTGGCCATTTCCAGCCAATCTCCATTTCATCCAATTTTGATGGTTAAACTGACACTACCCATCTTCCCTAGCTAGTGGTGTGGCTTCTGACAGTTGATTAAAACAATCCGTGCACAAGTTGATGAGCAGGCTAGAGTGCGGACTGTCTAAGCTGAGACTGAACAAAGGAGTAAAGACGATAAATGTGAATCAAAACTGATTTCTGATAGTCTCATAATAAAACAATTCTGACATTTGACAACACTGGAGCTATATACTGTATGAAGAAGAGGCTCGCCTATAATTATCTTGCATAATTTTTTTTATAGAAAAGTGGGAAAAGTTGGAACTACACACGGTGAGGGAAATTTGTGACGGACAGGACCACATAAAGGTAGGATTAGAATGAAGACAGTTGCAAGTCTGTGGCTTGCACTCGCAGATTTAGTGATTGAAGCAGGGACCACCGCCATCATTTAAGAACAGGTCCGACAGGTGGTTACAGGAAAGGGGAATAAAGGGGTATGGGAACAAGGCGGGTACATGGGATTAGGACACTGCTCCTGTGGAGGATAAAGACCAGCATGGACTGGTTGGGCCGAACGGCCTGTTTCCCTGTTGTAATTTTAGTGTAACAGTAGTTTTAGGTTAACTGCATGAATTGATTAGACAGCAGTACGCTGTGCCTTCTTTTGCTATATATGGTTTGTAAAGGCGTTATAATGAACAATACAAAATAATGACATCCAACATGAGGCATGTTGGCAGGAGTATGGAATTCAGATAGATACTTAAATAGATAGATACTTAAAGAAAAAAATTAAGATCGGCCAACCAACCGTCACTTAATTACGAAATAGAAAAAGGGCTCCTGCCAACACGTGTGCTATTTTGTGCGTAATCATTTCTTGGCTGGAATTGGTAAAGTTTGTCTAGGAGCAACCACACAAACATAATCTTAGAAGCTTTAATAAATTTGGAACTACTGTATTAAGCCGAGTGCAGCTGCAATTTTTTGCAAAATACAGATCTGAAAAACATAATATTATTTCCCGCAGGGAGCATCTGTCCTTTCAAAGATGCATTTCCCTTTCTGCAGGCTAACAGACTTCTTTCTCAAATAATAACAGCACCAAAAATGACGCCATGATCCTCGGAAGCGTCCAGCAGCCTCGTTTAATTTGCTTGTGGTGCTATAATGTATCATCATACCATAGAGTCAAAAAGAAAATTGGTTTCCAGATGTTTAACTTGCTCATGTAGACACGAAAATCATTAGAAAACAATTATTTCATCAACAAAAGACTATGCATGAAATTAAGCGCCAGATGATGAGGTAATGTAATTGTGCAAAGGAATTTCCTCTTCCAGGGATTTCCTGTGGGTCATAGCTGAAAATAAATAAAAGATTTGGAAATTCCACATTCACTCTTTTATGTGAATTCACAGTTTCCGACCTCAGCTGAACCATGCTGTTTTATGTGCATTCATTTTATCCACATAAAATAACATTCAAGCAGAGTCACAGTCATGCGGCACAGAAGGAGGCCATTCGGCCCATCGAGTCAGTTCCGGCTCTCTGTAGAGCAATCCAGTCAGTCCCATTCCCCCGCTCTATCCCCGGAGCCCTGCAAGTTTATTTCCCTCAAGTGCCTATCCAGTCTCCCCTTGAAAACATTGAGTGTCTCCACCTCCACCACTTCCGTCGGCAGCGAATTCCGGGTCCTCACCGCTTACTGTGTAAAAAAGTTTTTCCTCACATCCCCCCCTGTATCTCTTGCCCCAAAACCTGAAATCTGTGTCCACTAATCCTTGTACCATCAGTTAGTGGGAACAGCCTTTCCCCGTCTAGCTTATCCAAACCTGTCTTAATCTTGTACACATCTATCAAATCACCCCGCAACCTCCTTTGCTCTAATATGTCAGCTGTGGCTCAGTTGGTAGCACACTCGCCTCTGAGTCAGAAGGTTGTGGGTTCAAGTCCCACTCTAGGGACATTAAAAAAAGCTAGGCTGACACTCCGGTGCAGTACTGAGGGAGCGCTGTACTGTCGGAGGTGCCGTCTTTCGGATGAGACGTTAAACCGAGGCCCCGTCTGCTCTCTCAGGTGGATGTAAAAGATCCCGTGGCACTATTTTGAAGAAGAGCAGGGGGAGTTCTCCCCGGTGTCCTGGCCAATATTTATCCCTCAATCAACATAACCAAAAAAATTATCTGGTCATTGTCACATTGCTGTTTGCTGGAGCTTGCTGTGCGCAAATTGGCTGCTGTGTTTCCTACATTACAACAGCAACAACACTCCAAAGGTACTTCATTGGCAGTAAAGCGCTTTGAGACGTCCGGTGGTTGCGAAAAGCGTTATATAAATGCAAGTCTTTCTTTCTTCTTTCTTTAATGAAAACAAATCCAGCTTCTCCAACCCGGTCCTTGCAGCCAAAATCCCCCATCCCCGGAACCATTCTGGTAATCTCCTCTGCACCCTCTCAAGGGCCTTCACATCCTTCCTTAAGTGTGGTGACCAGAACTGGACGCAATACTCCAGTTGTGGCCTAACCAGCGCTTTATAAAGGTTCAGCATAACTTCTCTACTTTTGTACTCAATACCTCTATTTATGAAGCCCAAGATCCCATATGCTTTGCTAACCACTCTCTCAATATGTCCCGCCACCTTCAGGGACCTATGCACATTAACTCCCAGGTCACTCTGTCCCTGCACACTCTTTATACTGTGCCATTAAGTGTATATTGTCTCTCCCTGTTCCTTCTGCCAAAATGCATCACCTCACACTTCTCTATATTAAATTCCATCTGCCACTTATACAATAGCAAAATACTGCGGATGCTGGAAATCTGAAATAACAACAGAAAATGCTGGGAGACAGAAACAGAGTTAACGTTTCAGGTCTGGGACCCTTCATCAGAACTGGAAAAAGCTGGAGATTTAACAGATATTAAGCAGGTGCAGAGACAGAGGGGGGGGGTGGGGGGGAGGTTTAGGAGGGGAGGAAGGAATTGAAAGAACATCCTGTACTTTTGTAAGAGGCAGGAAAGATAAAATGTTGCAAATGGGAATGGCAAAAATCATACAGTGTAGCGGTACCACCGGGTGTCCCTTACTTACCTGTACATAATTCCCTTTTAACTTACCTATGTTTGTACATATACTTTACCTGTTCGGGCCGTTGCCCCTTTAAGACGCGACCCAACGCAATGACGTCACGTCGCGCATCACGTTACTCACCTTAACGCGAGCCGGGCCAGCTCGGTCTCCCGCTCCCGCGGCAAGCGCCGGCCTAGCTCGGCCTCCCGCTCCCGACTTCGGCCGCAATGGCCAGCTGCAGTGCCGGGTGAACGCGCCGACGTCATCGCGCACATCACGTGACTGCCCTAAGCGCGGGCAAACGCGATGACGTCACGACGCACATCACGTGATGGCCCCAAGCGCGGGAAACACGATGACGTCATGACACAAACGCGATAACGTCATCGCACAAACCTCCGGACTGCCTAGTCAGTCCTCGTGGCGTCCCCACTGGGGTAAGACCTGTTCCAAGGCTCTCCTGCATTGATCTTTGTTGGTTTCTGTACTTCGTCAAATCCTTCATTAAAAACCTATTGGATTGTTTCTCCTGAGTCGACCTCAGTGATTTGGTTAGGAACACACCTATTCCTACAACAGCATGAAAAATGGGGGCAGGGATTATTATCTGAAATTGTTGAACTCGATGTTGAGTCCAGAAGGCTGTAAAATGCCTAATCGAAAGATGAGGTGCTGTTCCTCGAGCTTATATTGAGCTTCATTGGAACAATGTAATAGGCCGAGGACAGAGAGATCAGAGTGGGAGTGAAGCGGAGAATTAAAGTGACAAGCGACCGGAAGCTCAGGGTCGCCCTTACAGACTGAATGGAGGTGTTCCGCAAAGCGGTCGCCCAATCTGCGTTTGGTCTACACTTCCTCCCACCCCGCTTCCTGTAAGGACATCTGCCACGTGTCTGCCCATTCTGCTAGCCTTTCTATGCCCTGTTGCAGTCGATTAGTATCATCCTCATGGTATGCCACACTCCCAAGTTTGGTGTCATCGGTAAATTTAGAAATTCTACTCTGTATTCCAATATCCAGGTCATTTATATATATATCAAAAAAAGCAGTGGCCCCAACACTGACCCTTGGGGAACACCACTGTCTACCACCCTCCAGTCTGAAAAACAGCCATTTACCACAACTCACTGTTTTCTGTCCTTAAGCCAATTCCTTATCCAAGCTGCCACTGACGTACCTATTCCAAGAGCCTCAATTTTGTTAAGCAGCCTTCTATGTGGTACTTTGTCAAATGCCTTCCTAAAATCCATGTAGACAACATCCACTGCATTCCCTTCATCTGCCTTTTACAAATCCGTGTTGGCTCTCCTTAATTAACTTAAACCTCTCCAAGTGCCTGTTAATTTTTTCCTTGATTATTGTTTCTAAAACTTTACCCACCACTGATGTTAAACTGACCGGCCTGTAGTTACTATGATTGTCCTTGTACCCTTTCTTGTACAATGGTGTCACATTTGCCACTTTCCAATCCTCAGCCACCTCCCCCGCATCTCGGGAAGATTGGAAAATTATGGCAAGCCCTTCTGCTATCTCCTCCCCCAATTCCCTTAGCAACCTGGGATGCAAGCCATCTGGACCAGGCGACTTGTCCACTCTAAGCATACCCAGCCTTTCTAGTACATCCTGTCTATCAATTTTCACCCCTTCCATTACTTCTACCTTTTCCACTTCTACCGATATTTTGTCAGCATCCACCTCCTTAGTAAACACTGATACAAAGTACTCATTGAGTATTCTAGCCTTGCCCTCCGCTTCTAAGCATATATCACCTTCTTTGTCTCTAATAGGCCCCACCCTGCCTCTTACTACCCGCTTACTGTTCACATGCCGGCAGAAGATTTTTGGGTTCCCTTTTATGTTAACCACCATTCTACTCTCATGTTCTCTCTTTGCCAATCTTATTTTCATCTTCACTTGTCCTCTCAACTTACTGTATTTGGTCTGGTTCTCCCTTGAAGAATTCACCTGACATGCATCATACACCCTCTTTTTTTGTTTCATCATCTTCTCTATCTCCCTTGTTATCGAAGGAGCCCTTGCTTTGGTTCCCTTCCCCTTCCCCCTTGAGGAGATATGGTGTGGAGATGCCGGTGTTGGACTGGGGTGGACAAATGTAAGAAATCACATAACACCAGGTTATAGTCCAACAGCTTTATTTGAAATCACAAGCTTTCGGAGCGCTGCTCCTTCGTCAGGTGAAGTGGAGAGATGCATAAAAACACAGCTTATATAGTCAGAGAATAATGTCAGATGTTTACAGGTAATCTTTCTAACTGCCATTTATCACACCTCGGCAGAGAGATAATCACAGCAATCAAAGGTGTAAATGGTGGACCTACAGACGCGATGGACACCTACAGACGCTGAAAGACGCCCTCGTAAGAACGGGATATGACACTCGACTTGTCGATCGACAGTTCCAACGGGCCACAGCGAAAAATCGCATAGACCTCCTCAGAAGACAAACACGAGACACAACCAACAGAGTACCCTTCGTCGTCCAGTACTTCCCCGGAGCGGAGAAACTACGCCATGTTCTTCGCAGCCTTCAACGTCATTGATGACGACGAACACCTCGCTAAGGCCATCCCCACGCCTCCACTACTCGCCTTCAAACAGCCGCCTAACCTCAAACAGACCATCGTTCGCAGCAAATTACCCAGCTTTCAGGAGAACAGCGACCACGATACCACACAACCCTGCCACAGCAACCTCTGCAAGACATGCCAGATCATCAACACAGATACCATCATCACACGTGAGGACACCACCCACCAGGTACATGGTACATACTCATGTGACCCCGCCAACGTTGTCTACCTCATACGTTGCAGGACGGAGCATGGTACATCGGCGAGACCATGCAGACACTGCGACAACGGATGAACGGACACCACGCAACAATCGCCAGGCAGGAGTGTTCCCTCCCAGTCGGGGAACACTTCAGCAGTCAAGGACATTCAGCCTCTGATCTCCGGGTAAGCATTCTCCAAGGCGGCCTTCGAGACACACGACAACGCAAAATCGTCGAGCAGAAACTGATAGCCAAGTTCCGCACCCATGAGGACGGCCTCAACCGAGATCTTGGGTTCATGTCACGCTACATGTAACCCCACCTGATGTAGGGTCATCCAGACTCGAGTCGTTGTTGGCTTGTTCTCTCCACACCGATGCGGCCGGACCTGCTGTGATTTCCAGCAAAAAAAATGTTTTTTGTCTGTTTTTTTGTTTTTCATACAGATCCCAGCATCTGCAACATTTGACCTCTTGTGACCCCACCTCATTGTTCTTTGATGTAATGTTTTCCTGACTGACCTGTTTGGACACCATTTACACCTTTGATTGCTGTGATTATCTCTCTGCCGAGGTGTGATAAATGGCAGTTAGAAAGATTACCTGTAAACATCTGACATTATTCTCTGACTATATAAGCTGTGTTTTTATGCATCTTTCCACTTCACCTGACGAAGGAGCAGCGCTCCGAAAGCTTGTGATTTCAAATAAAGCTGTTGGACTATAACCTGGTGTTGTGTGATTTCTTACACTTGAGGAGATAGTGAGGGTTCAGAGCTAGTATGTTCCCTTAAAGAAAAAGAGTGGGACTAACATATCTAGAGCTCCCTTGATGTCAATGGGCATACAGGGTAGGATAAAGAAAATAAGTGAAGCTTATGACAGATACCGAGGGCTCAATACTGCAGAAACCCTAGAGGAGTATAGAAAGTGCAGGGGTGAAATTAAAAGAAAATTAGGAAAGTAAAGAGAGGGCATGAAAAAATATGGGCAAGTAAAATCCAAGGAAAACCCAAAGATTTTATAAATACATTAAGAGCAAGAGGACAACTAAAGTAAGAGTAGGGCCTATTAGGGACCATAAAGGTAACCTGTGTGTGGAGGCGGAAGACATGGGTATTAATGAATACTTCCCATCTGTTTTCACAAAAGAGAGGAATGATGCAGACATTGCAATCAGTGAGGAGGAGTGTGAAATATTAGATGAAATAAACATAGTGAAAGAGGAAGTATTACGGGGTTTAGCATCTTTGAAAGTGAATAAATCCCCAGGCCCGGATGAAATGTATCCCAGACTGGTAATCCTCTCTGGCTACAGGTGTGGTGCCGGAGGACTGCTAATGTGGTACCATTGTTTAAAAAGGGAGAAAGGGATAGACCAAGTAATTACAGGCCAGTCAGTCTAACCTTGGTGCTGGGAAAATTTATTGGAAAAAATTCTGAGGGACAGGATAAATCTTCATTTAGAAAGACACGGATTAATCAGGAACAGTCAGCATAGATTTGTTAAGAGAAGGTCGTGTCTGACTAACTTGATTGAATTTTTTGAGGAGGTAACAAGGAGGGTCGATGAGGGTAGTGCATTTGATGTAGTCTATATGGATTTTAGCAAGGCTTTTGATAAGGTCCCGCATGGCAGACTGGTCATGAAAGTAAAAGCCCATGGGATCCAAGGCAAAGTGGCAAGTTGGATCCAAAATTGGTTCAGAGGCAGGAAACAAAGGGTAATGGTCGAAGGGTGTTTTTGTGACTGGAAGGCTGTTTCCAGTGGGGTTCCGCAGGGCTCAGTACTGGGTCCTTTGCTTTTGGTCATATATATCAATGATTTGGACTTGAATGTGGGAAGTTTGCAGATGATACAAAAATTGGCCATGTGGTTGATAATGAAGAAGAAAGCTGCAGGAAGATATCAATGGACTGGTCAGGTGGGCAGAACAGTGGCAAATGGAATTCAATCCGGAGAAGTGTGAGGTAATGCATTTGGGGAGGGCTAACAAGGCAAGGGAATACACATTAAATGGTAGGACACTGAGAAGTGCAGAGGATCAGAGGGACCTTGGAGTGCATGTCCACAGATCCCTGAAGGTAGCAGGACAGGTAGATAAGGTGGTTAAGAAGACATACAGGATACTTGCCTTTATTAGCCGAGGCATAGAATACAAGAGCAGGGAGGTTATGCTTGAACTGTATAAAACACTAGTTAGGCCACAGCTAGAATACTGCGTGCAGTTCTGGTCACCACATTACAGGAAGGATGTGATTGCACTAGAGAGGGTGCAGAGGAGATTTACGAGGATGTCGCCTGGGCTGGGGAATTTTTGCTATGAAGAAAGATTGGATAGGCTGGGGTTTTCTTTGGAACAGAGGAGGCTGAGAGGAGACCTAATTGAGATGTATAAAATTATGAGGGGACTAGAGTGGACAGGAAGGGCCTCTTTTCCTTAGCAGAGGGATCGATAACCAGGGGGCATAGATTTAAAGTAATTGGTTGGAAGTTTAGAGGGGAGTTGAGGAGAACCTTTTTCACCCAGAGGGTGGCGGGGGTCTGGAACTCACTGCCTGAAAGGGTGGTAGAGGCAGAAACCCTCATCACATTTAAAAAGTACTTGGATATGCACTTGAAGTGCCGTAACCTACAAGGATACGGACCAAGTGCTGGAAAGTGGGATTAGGGTGGATAGCTCTTTGTCAGCTGGCACGGACTAACAAGGCAAGGGAATACACAATGAATGGTAGGACCCTAGGAAGGACAGAGGATCAGAGAGACCTTGGTGTGCATGGACATAGATCCCTGAAGGCAGCAGGACAGGTAGATAAGATGGTTAAAAAGGCATATGGGGTACTTGCCTTCATTAGCCGAGGCAGAGAATATAAGAGCAGGGAGGTTATGATGGAGCTGTACAAAACGCTAGTTAGGCCACAGCTGGAATACTGTGTGCAGTTCTGGTCGCCAATAATCCTATACTCACTGTCATCTCCAAGTTTTGATGCATGGTCACTTATAAGCTCTTCGCCGACTTCCACGATCTGCTCACTGTTGCGATAGTTCTCGTCCCGCCATTTCCTCAGCTTGTCACGCATGTCTGAAAAATCAGAAGAAAACTTTTGAGTAAGTAGCAAAGTAAGAAATTGGATTCATGCCGAAAAACTATTATAACCAGGGTCTTCGGAGATTTGAAGATGTGTAATAAAATGAGGATGACAATTTTCTCCACATTGTAATTTCTCATCAACAAAATGAATTAATACATCGTGCCCATCAATAAAAGGCATACGGAATATCAAATTACAAACTTGACTCAATTCCCTCTAGCAGATGATTCCTCTAGCATTTCGCAGGCTGAGACACTTCTGATCCTTGTCTTGTGAACGGCAGTGGACATTTTGCACACTGAGGCAACGGGCATCACAGAAACGCCAGTCATGACAGCAACGTGGTCAGGGACAATGCAACAGAAATGGAGACTATGGGGGGGGCAGCGCCGAAATATAGATCCTTAACCCTGCCACACCTCCTCCCACAGAGGTTCCCAATCTCAGCCACAGTGCTACGGGAGGATGCCCAATCAAAAGGGGAATGGTGATTCCTAGGTCACTGTTGCATAGCTCTAATGGCTGACTGAAGAGCAACAATGGTACAGACGCAGGAGCACATTTATTATTCATTTTCGGGATATGATTGTCGCTGCCAAGTCCGGCATTTATTGCCCATCCCCAGTTGCCCTTGAGAAGGTGATGATGGGCCACGTTCTTGAACCACTGCAGTCCATGTGTTAAAGGTACTCCCAACACTGTTAGGTAGGCAGTTCCAGGATTTTGACCCAGCGACGATGAAGGAACGGCGATATATTTCCAAGTCAGGATGGTGTGCGACTTGGAGGTGGTGGTGTTCCCATCCAACTGCAGCCCCTGTCCTTCTAGGTGGTAGAGGCCGCGGGTTTGGGAGGTGCTGTCGAAGAAGCCTTGGCGAGTTGCTGCAGTGCATCTTGTAGATGGTACACACTGCAGTCACGGTGCGCCGGTGGTGGAGGGAGTGAATGTTTAAGGTGGTGGATGGGCTGCCGATCATTCAACCCTTTCAGCTGTACAGGCCCAGTAGGTGAGACAATAACACATTTCATACTAAAACTAAATCAACTTTAGGTGTCAGCCATGGCTCAGTGGTAGCACTCTTGTCTCTGAGACAGAAGGTTTTGGTTTGAAGTCCCCACTGCAGAAACTTGATCACATAATAGAGGCTGACTCTTCAGTGCAGTACTGAGGGAGTGCTGCACTGTCGGAGGTGCCGTGTTCCAGATGACAGATTAAACCGAGGTTCGGTCTGCCCTCTCAGGTGGACGTTGAACATCCCACGGCAATATTTCGAAGAGCAGGGAAGTTCTTCCCGGTGTCCTGGCCAGTGCTTATCCCACAAACAACATCACTAAATCAGAATATCTGGTCATTTACCTCATTGCTGTTTGCAGGAGCTTGCTGTGTGCAATTGGCTGCCGCATTTCCTACATTACAACAGTGACTACACTTCAAAAGTACTTCATTGACTGTAAAGTGCTTTGAAGTTGTGAAAAGAGCTGTATAAATGCAAGTCTTTCTTTTAATGTGCTTCTTCTTGAGCAAAGGTATGAGAATAATAGCACCATTTGTGCCAGGCCTATAACAAACCATATGTCTGGCATCTAGTGCCTAAACTTCAATCCAACAGGTGCTTGGCTAACTGCAATTAGATACAACAATCCATAAGTCATGTTCTAGTCGAATCCATCGTCATCCTAATAAATCTATCAATTTTTACAGAATGTTCAAACTCACAAACAAAAGAATGGCTTGTGATGACAATGTGCTTTGCAATAATATAAAAGCTATGAGTAATGGAATCACGGTAGGAGATCTTCAGACAGAAATTGTTGGGAGTGGGCACTGAACTATAATTCAGGCCACTGACAAGAGTGGTGCAGAAACCTTTACAGCTTCCAGCACATGGAAAGCGTGAACGGAGCTGGACACTGCCAGGTTCGAGACTGCCAACGAGTACACTTCACCTTGCTTGACATGAAAATGCGCAAGACTGACCTAGTCTTAGCCGTGATCAATCTTTGCATTCGGAGCTTTCAAAATCTGGCCTGCGGGACTCGTTTCAGCCAGTCAAAATCCAGTTTTGCTCCCATCTCCAAAATGGATGGCAGCACCAATGGAAAGGGGAAAGAAAGCAGGTGATAGGTTTTAGAGTTCGTTTTCAGGGAAATACAGCACAGAAGGGAGAGATAAGCGACAAATCAACGTCAGTTTAACAAAATTCGCAACCTTGCTTTCAAATCCCTCCATGGCCTCACCCCTCTATCTCTGTAATCTCCTCCAGCCCTACAACCCTCCGAGATCTCTGTGCTCCTCCAACTCTGGCCTCTTAAACATCCCAGATTTTAATCGCTCCACCATTGGCGGCCGTGCCTTCAGCTGCCGAGGCCCTAAGCTCTGGAATTCCCTCCCTAAACCTCTCCGCCTCTCTTTCCTTCTTCAAGATGCTCCTTAAAACCTACACCTGTCCCAGTATCTCCTTATATGGCTCGGTGTCAAATGTTGTTTGATAATGTTCCTGTGAAGCGCCTTGGGACGTTTTGTGTCAAAGGCGCTATATAAATACAAGTTGTTGTGTTTCTTTTCTACCTCTCTAACTCTTTGTTTCTCTCCCTGTCCTTTTCTGCTCATTCTGAGTTCTGCTGGGAGGTGGCAGGTGGCATGGTGTGACCAAGAGAGGAGCCACCAGCTGTCGCAGGCTGCGGGGATATTGTGGCCCTCACCGACTTCCTTAACATCCCCTCCACCAATCACTCCTGCTTCACCCCCCCCGCCCCACTCACTCTCATCACATCCCTTATCCTCGCAACTTTCAAACACCCCTCCCTACCACCCTCTCCACACTCATTCCTTCAAACTACAGGAAACTCTTTATTATCCGGCACCGACGGGACCGGCGTGGTGCCGGTTTATCAAAAAGTCCGGATTACAGAGAGGTATAGTTAAAAGGTACGAGAGCTCCGTACACAGCAACAAATCCAGGCTTCCCTGTTGCTTAGCAACAGCTGCAGGAACTCCGGCCACAGACCAAGCGTCCCTGTTGCTTAGCAACAAGTGCAGACCCCCAGTTACACAGCCACAGATCCAGAAACGGCCACTAATATGAAGTAAAACTTACCTTAAACTACTCCTGAATTTTGACGGTTAACTGAGATTTCCGGTTGTTTAGATGCCGGGAAATCGAGAGTTTCCTGTACCTGCTCGAATCCCCGGGCCTTCCTTCCACTTCACCCCAACCTTCCATCCATTTGCACCCACTCCCTCACCCAAGGGCTAATGGTGGCACCCTTTTTCTTTTCCTCAGAAGCTTTGTATGCCAGAAACGTTCAACCTGCTTTTGTTCACTGCCGTCCTTCCCCAGTTTGAGCCTATATGTGACTCCAGTCCCACACCAACGTGGTCGATTCCTAACTGCCCTCTGAAGTGGCCTAGTGAGTCATTCAGCTGCATCAAACTGCTACCAGCAGGTCAAGAAGGCCTTCACCACCTTCTCAGGTCAACTAGGGATGGGCAATGACGCCAGCCTTGCCAGCAATGCCCACATCCGAGAATTAATTTTTTTTAAGTATTGTTTTGAAACTCAAAATTAAAAAGAACTAGACGGAAAAAAACGTTTTTTTGCCAGGTTTCCCCGATTGTTTACAGGTAAATGCAAGGCTGGGGAGGGCTCGGCGGGTCCATCACTCGGGAATGCCAAGTTAATTTGTTTCAGTTGGTGCAACAATCGGGACACTGCAATTACCCTCAGCATCCCTGGACCAGGAAAGGGAATCAGCCAGGATTCCTGCTCCTGATCACCAGCCAGTGAACCTCAGCTTCCGTTGACCCCACCCTGCCTCGCAGACTCTGACTCACCCACCAAGCTTTCCTCCCTCACTGGGGGGAAATTTCTAACTTCCACATTGTGGTTGTCTAGCGTGGGAGTTACCTGAGCAAAATGGCGGCATAATACAGGAAACTCTCGATTTACCGGCACCTAAATACAGGAAACTTTGTGCTATCCGGCACCCACGGGACCGAGCTGCTGCCGTTGCCTCAAAACTGCCGTACTCTCCAGAGTTAATGTTGAGAGATACGGAGATTCTTATCTCTGTATTTGACAACAAACACTGTTGCTTAGCAACAGCTTCTAAATACTCGGGTGTGGCCCTAAAGCTCTGTAGCTGAAGCTGTTGCTATAGCTACAGACCTTGCACAGCTTGACTGTTCAAACAAAGCAAAAAAAACAAACAAAAAGAATAAAAAACGGCTGCTGATTTTTGCCGGTGGCTCCAGATTGACGGATAGCTCACCTCCGGATAGCACAAAGTTTCCTGTAACCGGAAATCTCTGTTAACTGGCAAAATTCAGGAGTAGGTTCAGGTAAGTTTTACTTCATATTAGTGGCCGTTCCTGAATCTGTGGCTGTGTAATTGGGCTTCTTGCACCTGTTGCTAAGCAACAGGGAAGCCTGGATTTGTTGCTGTGTACGGAGCTCTCATACCTTTTAACTATACCTCGCTGTAATCCGGACTTTTTGATAAACCGGCACCACGCCAGTCTCGTCGGTGCCGGATAAAAAAAGTTTCCTGTACATTGAATTACCGGAGCCCGTTCCAGCTCCATGACTCAGCGTGCATTCCAGACAAACAGCTCTTTAATTATTCATCCCCACTGCTCGGATCTTGAAACACAGCAGCCTACGAATTGTGGTGTGGGGGGTGGGGTTATAGTCCCAGCCTTACTGTCAGCGAATTCAACAATGCAGCTAGCACATGAGGTTTGTACAGCAATGTATTTCTTTCTACAGATTGAATATGCTTCCATCAAGAATATGATGTGCGATCTATAGTACAAGTATTAGTAAGCACTCTGTCACTTAACCAACAGACAGTAGGCTATCAAATTAATACAGACTTGTCACTAGGCTTACAGGACATTCATACCAATACAAACGTTAAAAAGACACCCTTAAACCAACACAATACGACACTGTGCAACAGCCTTGTGATACTCTTAACTCATTACTCCCACTGCACCACTACCAGTCCAACCACCTACAGTATTGAAAGTGTCAAATAGCATAAAAAACTACTGCTGTGCTTATAGTTCAAATGGACAAAGTAAGGAAATTTCACACCAACCACAATACTGTGCTGGGATTATTTGCATAGTACCCTGTGAGCACATCCAAACTGCAGGAATGGAGGCCATGTAGATGGATCTTGAGTCCATATTGGTGACTCTGTCCAAGCACCCATTATCAGCTCGCTCCGTGCATGGGGCATCACAAGTGTGAGGACATATAGTTGCAATCTGCCTTTACTATTATTCTATAGAAAAAATAATTCCTTACGGCACAGTAAGGAGCAGCAGCAGCAATTCTGCCAGCTCAGCAACTTCCCAGTGATGAAAGAGGAAACTGTTTTGATACACTTAAAGGAACTTTTTAATAAAACAGGCATGTACATTTTTCCTTTTGACAAAGAAAGAACTTGTATTTCTAAAGCAACTTTCACCACCTCAGGACATCCCAAAGCACTTTAAGACCAAAGTACCTTCGAAGTGTTGTCACTATTATAATGTAAAGAAACACAGCAGCCAATTTGCACACAGCAAGCTCCCACAAACAGCAATGTGATAATGACCAGATAATCTGTTAGTGACGTTGATTGAGGGATAAATATTGGCCAGGATACCGGGGATAACTCCACTGCTGTTTTATGGAATAGTGTCACGGGATCTTTTACATCCGTCTGAGAGGGCAGATAGGGCCTTGATTTAACATCTCATCCAAAAAACAACACCTCCAACAATGCAGCACTCCCACAGCACTGCACTGGAGTGTCAACATAGATTTTGGTGCTCAAGTCTGTGTAGTGGGCCTTGAACCCACAACCTTCTGACTCAGACACAAGAGTGCGACCCACTGAGCCACAGCTGACATGTTAAGGGATAAATATGGGCCAGGTCACCAGGAGAACTCCCCTGCTCTTCTTCATAGAGAGACATGGGATCTTTTACATTCATCTGGTTTCAGTAAAAGTGACCATGAAGCTGTTGGTTTGTTGTAAAAACACAACTGGTTCACAAATGTCCTTTAGGGAAAGGAACCTGAATTCCTTGTGGTCAGTGCACAACTGCCAACACAGCCCGGACCAGGTGGCGCACAAGCTTGCTAAGTATATTCAGCCGAGTTCACCTTTCTACCCCATGGATGGATGCTCACTTTTCAGCACCATAGACTGTTATTTTGCAGTTCTAGGAACATTGCCCACTTGGCAATCTCTCTTCCTCTGCTTCCCAAACCCTAATCTCCACTTGTACCACCTCAAGGACTGAAGGTTTGAAAGCTTTCATCCACCTGCCCTGCGCCATCTTAAATAAACTTGTTGCACCAGAATTCCACAGCAGAAAACTCCTTCACACATCATCCTTGCACCCCACAACCCCAGGTCCTTGCCCTTATAAGGGCAAGGACCTGGGGTTGGGGGGTGCAAGGTCCATAGTCTCCTATCCAATTACACAAATCCACTGCCTGTTGCCCAGGCCTGTACCCTCCGCTCCTGCAACCAGATGGCCCAGATCTCCACCCCCTCCCCGAATCAAACGACCATCTTTCAGTTGATGCAGCCCTTGCCCACCTCACCTTGTCAACCTCACCTTGTCACATCCTCCAACCATGCACTCCCCTCACACCCACCTCCTGTGCCTCTTCCCACCCGGCCTGTATGCCAATTTCCCACCCACATGCCTCTTTCTCCCCTTACCTTGTGTACCCCCTACCTCTCCCCTATCCTTGTCTCCCCCCCCACCTCCCCCCCACTCCCCTATCCATGTGTCCCCCCCTCTCCCCATCCTTGTGTCCCCCCCACCTCTCCCCTATCCTTGTGTCCCCCGCCTCCCCTATCCTTGTGTCCCCCCGCCTCCCCTATCCTTGTGTCCCCCCCACTCCCCTATCCTTGTGTCCGCCACCTCCCCTATCCTTGTGTCCCTCCCCTCCCCTATCCTTGTGTCCCCCCCTCTCCCTGTGTCCCCCCCTCTCCTTGTGTCCCCCCCTATCCTTGTGTCCCCCCCTCCCCTATCCTTGTGTCCCCCCCTATCCTTGTGCCCCCCCTCCCCTATCCTTGTGTCCCCCCCTCTCCCCTATCCTTGTGTCCCCCCTCTCCCCTATCCTTGTGTCCCCCCTCTCCCCTATCCTTGTGTCCACCCTCCCCTATCCTTGCGTCCCCCCCTCCCCTATCCTTGTGCCCCCCCTCCCCTATCCTTGTGCCCCCCCTCCCCTATCCTTGTGCCCCCCCTCCCCTATCCTTGTGCCCCCCTCTCCCCTATCCTTGCGTCCCCCCCTCTCCCCTATCCTTGCGTCCCCCCCTCTCCCCTATCCTTGCGTCCCCCCCTCTCCCCTATCCTTGTGTCCCCCCCTCTCCCCTATCCTTGTGTCCCCCCCTCTCCCCTATCCTTGTCCCCCCTCTCCCCTATCCTTGTGTCCCCCCTCTCCCCTATCCTTGTGTCCCCCCTCTCCCCTATCCTTGTGTCCCCCCCCTCCCCTATCCTTGTGTCCCCCCCTCTCCCCTATCCTTGTGTCCCCCTCTCCCCTATCCTTGTCCCCCCTCTCCCCTATCCTTGTGTCCCCCCTCTCCCCTATCCTTGTGTCCCCCCTCTCCCCTATCCTTGTGTCCCCCCCCTCTCCCCTATCCTTGTGTCCCCCCCTCTCCCCTATCCTTGTGTCCCCCCCTCTCCCCTATCCTTGTGTCCCCCCTCTCCTTGTGTCCCCCCCTCTCCCCTATCCTTGTGTCCCCCCCTCTCCCCTATCCTTGTGTCCCCCCCTCTCCCCTATCCTTGTGTCCCCCCCTCTCCCCTATCCTTGTGTCCCCCCTCTCCCCTATCCTTGTGTCCCCCATCTCGTGTCCCCCCCTCTCCTTGTGTCCCCCCCTATCCTTGTGTCCCCCCTCTCCCCTATCCTTGTGTCCCCCCTCTCCCCTATCCTTGTGTCCCCCCTCTCCCCTATCCTTGTGTCCCCCCTCTCCCCTATCCTTGTGTCCCCCCTCTCCCCTATCCTTGTGTCCCCCCTCTCCCCTATCCTTGTGTCCCCCCCTCTCCCCTATCCTTGTGTCCCCCCTCTCCCCTATCCTTGTGTCCCCCATCTCGTGTCCCCCCCTCTCCTTGTGTCCCCCCCCTATCCTTGTGTCCCCCCTCTCCCCTATCCTTGTGTCCCCCCTCTCCCCTATCCTTGTGTCCCCCCCCTCTCCCCTATCCTTGTGTCCCCCCCTCTCCCCTATCCTTGTGTCCCCCCCTCTCCCCTATCCTTGTGTCCCCCCTCTCCCCTATCCTTGTGTCCCCCCTCTCCCCTATCCTTGTGTCCCCCCTCTCCCCTATCCTTGTGTCCCCCCCTCTCCCCTATCCTTGCGTCCCCCCCTCTCCCCTATCCTTGCGTCCCCCCCTCTCCCCTATCCTTGCGTCCCCCCCTCTCCCCTATCCTTGTGTCCCCCCTCTCCCCTATCCTTGTGTCCCCCCCTCCCCTATCCTTGTGTCCCCCCCTCTCCCCTATCCTTGTGTCCCCCCCTCTCCCCTATCCTTGTGTCCCCCCTCTCCCCTATCCTTGTGTCCCCCCTCTCCCCTATCCTTGTGTCCCCCCCTCTCCCCTATCCTTGCGTCCCCCCCTCTCCCCTATCCTTGCATCCCCCCCTCTCCCCTATCCTTGTGTCCCCCCTCTCCCCTATCCTTGTGTCCCCCCCTCTCCCCTATCCTTGTCCCCCCTCTCCCCTATCCTTGTGTCCCCCCCTCTCCCCTATCCTTGTCCCCCCTCTCCCCTATCCTTGTGTCCCCCCTCTCCTTGTGTCCCCCCTCTCCCCTATCCTTGTGTCCCCCCCTCTCCCCTATCCTTGTGTCCCCCCCTCTCCCCTATCCTTGTGTCCCCCCTCTCCCCTATCCTTGTGTCCCCCCCTCTCCCCTATCCTTGTGTCCCCCCTCTCCCCTATCCTTGTGTCCCCCCCTCTCCCCTATCCTTGTGTCCCCCCCTCTCCCCTATCCTTGTGTCCCCCCCTCTCCCCTATCCTTGTGTCCCCCCTCTCCCCTATCCTTGTGTCCCCCCTCTCCCCTATCCTTGTGTCCCCCCTCTCCCCTATCCTTGTGTCCCCCCCTCTCCCCGTGTCCCCCCCTCTCCCCTATCCTTGTGTCCCCCCTCTCCCCTATCCTTGTGTCCCCCCTCTCCCCTATCCTTGTGTCCCCCCTCTCCCCTATCCTTGTGTCCCCCATCTCGTGTCCCCCCTCTCTTGTGTCCCCCCCCTATCCTTGTGTCCCCCCCTCCCCTATCCTTGTGTCCCCCCTCTCCTTGTGTCCCCCCCTTCTCCTTGTGTCCCCCCCTCTCCTTGTGTCCCCCCCTCTCCCCTATCCTTGTGTCCCCCCCCTCTCCCCTATCCTTGTGTCCCCCCCCCTCTCCCCTATCCTTGTGTCCCCCCTCTCCCCTATCCTTGTGTCCCCCCTCTCCCCTATCCTTGTGTCCCCCCCTCTCCCCTATCCTTGTGTCCCCCCTCTCCCCTATCCTTGTGTCCCCCCCTCTCCCCTATCCTTGTGTCCCCCCTCTCCCCTATCCTTGTGTCCCCCCTCTCCCCTATCCTTGTGTCCCCCCTCTCCCCTATCCTTGTGTCCCCCATCTCGTGTCCCCCCCCTCTCTTGTGTCCCCCCCCTATCCTTGTGTCCCCCCCTCCCCTATCCTTGTGTCCCCCCTCTCCTTGTGTCCCCCCCTCTCCTTGTGTCCCCCCCTTCTCCTTGTGTCCCCCCCTCTCCTTGTGTCCCCCCCTCTCCCCTATCCTTGTGTCCCCCCCCTCTCCCCTATCCTTGTGTCCCCCCCCCTCTCCCCTATCCTTGTGTCCCCCCTCTCCCCTATCCTTGTGTCCCCCCTCTCCCCTATCCTTGTGTCCCCCCCTCTCCCCTATCCTTGTGTCCCCCCTCTCCCCCTATCCTTGTGTCCCCCCCTCTCCCCTATCCTTGTGTCCCCCTCTCCCTATCCTTGTGTCCCCCCTCTCCCCTATCCTTGTGTCCCCCCCTCTCCCCGTGTCCCCCCCCTCTCCCCGTGTCCCCCCCTCCCCTATCCTTGTGTCCCCCCCTCTCCCCTATCCTTGTGTCCCCCCTCTCCCCTATCCTTGTGTCCCCCCTCTCCCCTATCCTTGTGTCCCCCATCTCGTGTCCCCCCCTCTCGTGTCCCCCCCCTATCCTTGTGTCCCCCCTCTCCTTGTGTCCCCCCCTCCCCTATCCTTGTGTCCCCCCCCTCTCCTTGTGTCCCCCCCTTCTCCTTGTGTCCCCCCCCTCTCCTTGTGTCCCCCCCCTCTCCCCTATCCTTGTGTCCCCCCCCTCCCCTATCCTTGTGTCCCCCCCCCTCTCCCCTATCCTTGTGTCCCCCCTCTCCCCTATCCTTGTGTCCCCCCTCTCCCCTATCCTTGTGTCCCCCCCTCTCCCCTATCCTTGTGTCCCCCCTCTCCCCTATCCTTGTGTCCCCCCCTCTCCCCTATCCTTGTGTCCCCCCCTCTTCCCCCTATCCTTGTGTCCCCCCCTCTCCCCGTGTCCCCCCCTCCCCTATCCTTGTGTCCCCCCCTCTCCTTGTGTCCCCCCTCTCCCCTATCCTTGTGTCCCCCCTCTCCCCTATCCTTGTGTCCCCCATCTCGTGTCCCCCCCTCTCGTGTCCCCCCCCTATCCTTGTGTCCCCCCTCTCCTTGTGTCCCCCCCTCCCCTATCCTTGTGTCCCCCCCCTCTCCTTGTGTCCCCCCCCTCTCCTTGTGTCCCCCCCTTCTCCTTGTGTCCCCCCTCTCCTTGTGTCCCCCCCCTCTCCCCTATCCTTGTGTCCCCCCCCTCCCCTATCCTTGTGTCCCCCCCCTCTCCTTGTGTCCCCCCCCATCCTTGTGTCCCCCCCTCTCCCCTATCCTTGTGTCCCCCCCTCTCCCCCCTCTCCTTGTGTCCCCCCCCTCTCCCCTATCCTTGTGTTCCCCCCTCTCCCCTATCCTTGTGTTCCCCCCCTCTCCCCTATCCTTGTGTTCCCCCCCTCTCCCCTATCCTTGTGTTCCCCCCCTCTCCCTATCCTTGTGTTCCCCCCCTATCCTTGTGTCCCCCACCCTATTCCCTATCCTGGTGTCCCCTTCCTCTCCCCCAGTGACCCCCCCCGCCCCCGGGTGCCGGTGCAGACTCAGGTGGAATTCCCTCCCCGGGAGTGTGTCCAGTGAGCGGCAGGCCCAGCAGTTCAGTTCGGGGCGGCGCCACACTGCCAGGCCCGCTGGGACAGGCGGGGCCCTTACCCGAGCTGGCCTGGGGATTTTTCCCCTTCCTCCCTCGGCACAGCCCAGGAGCTGCCACTCACCCTCCCAGGTCACATCGTACATCTCCGCCACCGACGCCATCTTGTCTGCGCGATCACGTGACTCGGCATCTGACGTCACACGCCCCGTTCCTTCATCCCCCCTCTCCCATCCAATCGGAGCGGGCGATACCCGTGCGGGGCTGCGCACGCGCACCCACCCGGCCTGCCGCTAGGGGGCGGGGCTCCAGGTGTGAATGACAGGCGAGCCAAGGGGGCGGGGCCCATTGTGATGTAATCAGCCTGTGCGGCGTTACATTCCATATGCCACCTGTCTGTCCCACTCCCCTGTCTGTCCCAACACACCTGTCTGCCCAACTCTGTCCAACACACCTGTCTGTCCCACTCCCCTGTCTATCCCAACACACCTGTCTGCCCAACTCTGTCCATCACACCTGTCTGTCCCACTCCCCCTGTCTGTCCAACACACCTGTCTGCCCAACTCTGTCCATCACACCTGTCTGTCCCAACACACCTGTCTGCCCAACTCTGTCCATCACACCTGTCTGTCCCACTCTCCTGTCTGTCCCAACACACCTGTCTGCCCAACTCTGTCCAACACACCTGTCTGTCCCACTCCCCTGTCTGCCCAACACCAACTGTCTGTCCATCACACCTGTCTGTCCCACTCCCCTGTCTGTCCCCAACACACTCTGGTCTGCCCAACTCTGTCCCATCACACCTGTCTGTCCCAACACACCTGTCTGCCCAACTCTGTCCAACACACCTGTCTGTCCCACTCCCCTGTCTGCCCAACACCAACTGTCTGTCCATCACACCTGTCTGTCCCCACTCCCCTGTCTGTCCCAACACACCTGTCTGCCCAACTCTGTCCATCACACCTGTCTGTCCAACACACCTGTCTGCCCAACTCTGTCCAACACACCTGTCTGTCCCACTCCCCTGTCTGCCCAACACCAACTGTCTGTCCATCACACCTGTCTGTCCCACTCCCCTGTCTGTCCCAACACACCTGTCTGCCCAACTCTGTCCAACACACCTGTCTGCCCAACTCTGTCCAACTCGCCTGTCTGTCCCACTCCACTGTCTGCCCCACTCCCCTGTCTGCCCAACACACCTGTCTGCCCATCTCACATGTCTATCCAACATACCTGGAGTGCGCAACTCACCTGCCCAACCACACCTGGCATGCCCACATCACCCATCCATTGCATAGAATTACGGAGTACAGATAAAAAAGGCCATTCGACCCAACTAAGCTGGTGAGTCCAAATCATCCTCCCATTGCACAGAGTTACATTGAGTCTACAGCATAGAAACAGCCCATTTCATCCCAACTGGTCTAGGCAGGTATTTATGCTCCACACGAGCCTCCTCCCACCTTACCTCATCACACCCTATCACCATATCCTTCTATTCCTTTCTCCCATGTTTACTTACCTAGCTTCCCCTTAAATGCATCTGTGCTATTCGTCTCAACCACTCCTTGTGGTAGCGAGTTCCTCATTCTAACCTCTCCCTGGGTGAATCTATTAGCAACTAACTTATATTTATGGTCCTTAGTTCTGGTCTCTTCCACAAGTGGAAACATTTTCTCTATGTCTACCCTATCGAACCCTTTCATTAACATAAAAACCTCTATCAGGCCACCCCTCAGCCTTCTCTTTTCTAGAGAAAAGAGCCCCCAGCCTGTTCAGTCTTTCTGATAAAGTATATCCTCTCAGCTCTGCTTTTATTATCGTAAATCTTTTTTGCACCTTCTCCAGTGCCTCTGTAACCTTTTTATAACATGGAGACCATTGGTTAGCATCACTGGAAAACTGCATCCAAATTGGTGCCATCATGGGCACAAGAAGGAAAGAAAGAACTTGTATTTATACAGCGCCCTTCATGACCTCAGATGTCCCAGCGGGTTTTACAGCCAATGAAGTACTTTTGAAGTGTCATTTTTGTAATGTAGGAAATATGGCAGCCAATTTGCACACAGCAAGATCCCACAAACAGCAATAACCAGGACATCTGTTTTTTTTTCTTGTTTTATTGAAAATAGTGGTAGTTTGTACTGTAAATATTATTGATTTATTTGTAAAAATTTGTCATCTGTTTTTTAGGTGTTGGTTGAGTGACAAGTATTTGTAAGGACCTGGGGAGAACTCCCCTGCTCTTCTTTGAATGTTCCCATGGGATCTTTTACACCCACCTGAGAGGGCAGGTGGAGCCTTGGTTTACTGTCTCACACAAAGTATGGTAAGATGTGCAAAAAGTATTTCATTCTCTGAGGAGAAATTATAAGCAACAGTGGCCCCATCATGGGACCCAACTGACAACCGGTTTCCAAACTAATACCTCCCCACACACCATCACCTTTTGCTGTCTGCCTTGCAGTCTAAGAATTTGCCATCTACAATAACATTTGCATTAATATAGCACCTTGAACACAGTAAAACAGCTCAAGATGCTTCACAGGTTCATTATCAGACAAAAATCGACACCAAGCCAAAAAAGAGACATTAGGACAGCTAAACAAAAGCTTGGTCAAAGAGATCGGTTTTGAGCAGTTATTCTGAAAGGAGGAGCGAGGCAGAGAGATTTAAGGAGGGAATTCCAGAGCCTAGGGCCAAGGCAGCTGAAAGCACGGCCGCCAATGGTGGAGCGATTAAAGTCAGGGATGTGAAGAGGCCAGAATTGGAGGAGTGCAGAGATCTCGGAAGGTTTTAGGGCTGGAGGAGGTTACAGAGATAATGAGGGGGTGAGGCCATGGAGGGATTTGAACACAGGGATGACAATGTTAAATTTGAGGGTTTGCCGGGCCAGGAGCCAATGTAGGTCAGCGAGCACAGGGCTGATGGGTGAACGGGACTTGACACGAGTTAGGATAGCTTGTGCATCAATCTGTTGTGCGAGTGTCAACGGCCTTCCTGAAATTTGGTGTTGCACAGAATCTTCAAACAGTGACTGTTGGAATAAGCGGGTCTTTTTCCGACTGGCAGGCAGTGACTAGTGGGGTACCGCAGGGATCAGTGCTAGGACCCCAGCTATTCACAATATATATTAATGATCTAGACGAGGGAACTACATGTAATATCTCCAAGTTTGCAGACGACACAAAGCTGGGTGGGCGTGTGTGCTGTGAGGAGGATGCAGAAAAACTCCAGTACGATTTGGACAGGTTGGGTGATTGGGCAGATGCATGGCAAATGCAGTATAATGTGGATAAATGTGAGGATATCCACTTCGGTGGCAAAAACAGGAAGACAGATTATTATCTGAATGGCAATAGATTGGGAAAAGGGGAAGTGTAACGAGACCTGGGTGTCCTTGTGCACCAGTCGCTGAAGGTAAGCATGCAGGTGCAGCAGGCGGTTAAGAAGGCAAATGGTATGTTGGCCTTCATAGCGAGAGGATTTGAGTACAGGAGCAAGGAAGTCTTGCTGCAGTTGTACAGGGCCTTGGTGAGACCACACCTTGAGTATTGTGTGCAGTTTTGGTCGCCTTATCTGAGGAAGGATGTTCTTGCCATGGAGAGAGTGCAGCAAAGATTCACCAGACTGGTACCTGGGATGGCAGGAATGACATATGAGGAGAGATTAGGTCGATTAGGCTTATATTCACTAGAGTTTCGAAGAATGAGAGGGGATCTCATTGAAACTTATAAAATTCTAACAGGACTAGACAGACTAGATGCAGGAAGGATGTTCCCAATGGCGGAGGAGTCCAGAACCAGGGGTCACTGTCTAAGGATAAGGGGTAAGCCATTTAGGACTGAGATGGGGAGGAATTTCTTCACCCAGAGAGTGGTGAACCTGTGGAATTCTCTGCCACACAGGGCAGTTGAAGCCAATTCATTAAATACATTCAAGAAGGAGTTGGATATATTTCTTGAGGCTAAAGGGATCAAGAGATATGGGGAGAAGGCAGGGACAGGGTACTGAATTTGGATGATCAGCCATGATCTCATTGAATGGCGGAGCGGGCTCGAGGGGCCGAATGGCCTACTCCTGCTCCTATCTTCTATGTTTCTATGAGACGTAGGGGGCAATTTTGCCAGCCCTGGGGAGGCAGGTTTGGAGGCGGGACTGCCGGGAAAATGGCAGAATCTGGGGGCGGGCACCCATTCCAGGAGGCGGGTACCCGACCCACGCCAGGTCCCGTCTCCTGGAGGCGGAAAGGGGATTACAGCCACTTTAGCTGCCTGTTAACAGGTAGTTAACAGGCAGTTAAGAGGATTATCCCCATTTTTCCAGCAGGGGCGCGGGCTTCCCGACGTTGGGAAACCCTGCCAGGGTCACCGAGGCGAGCAGTAGGTCTGCGGGGGTCGGAGGGGTCCAAAAGTGCGCTGTGGAGGTGAGAGATGGGTGCAAGTGTGGAGAGGTAAGTATGTGAGGTGAGTGAAAAGTGTTCGAAAAAGTTTCCTTACCTTTGTTTCTTCCTGCAGGCTTCAATCGTTGGGGATCCGGAGGCTCCGGCATCTCCACGGCAGAGATGACAGAATGGCTGCTGCATTCTCCGATGCAACAACCATCTGCTTTCTGCTCAGGAAATAGGTTTGGTGAGCCTTGAGTACAAGAACTCACCAAACAACAGAGAATGTCCGTTTTGACAGCTTCTCAAAGCTGTCAAACGATGACAGTTCATCTGTCAAAAATTTTTGACAGATGAAACGTCATACGCTGACATTCTCTGTCACCGGCTTCCCCTTTAATTGGCCTGCTAAGCCCACTGGGCGGGGCTTAACAAGGTCAATCAAGGGAAAATAGCATGGGTTGGCCAGATGTCGATGTAATGAAAATTCACAACCACATATTATAAACAATAATGGGTACATCTCTGGATCCAGTATCAAGGTTTAGACGACAAGTACAAACTGTTTGAACTCTGGTGTCACAGTTTAGGATGTTATATGAACCTTACACTTGACAGATATCAGTTTTCTCCAATGAAGCCTGAAAGGACTCATTAGTAAACTGTCTATCTGTATTTGACAATATTATTTGAGGAATTAGCTTGTCAACTCTCAGTGTAAATGATACAAAATACAATATTGGTTTTGATATTGATGATTTAATCACAACTAAACAGCGATGTTAAACTTCATTGTGAAGTAATAGCAGTGATTTTACAGCAATATGTGACTAGAAAAAGGGAAAAGAAAATCTTGCATTTCTATAGCACCATTCATGACCTCAGGACGTCCCAAAGCGCTTTACAGCCAATGAAGTCCTTTTGAAGTGTAGTCGCCGTCGGAAACGCAGCAGCCAATTTGTGCACAGCAAGGTTCCACAAACAGCAATGTGATAATGACCAGGTAATCTTTTTTTTTTCAGTGAGGCATTGGAACCATTTCTGGGGAAGGTGGGGCCTGTACAAGCCGGATGGGTTACACCTCAACAGAGCCGGGACCAATATTCTCGCAGGGAGGTTTGTTAGTGCTGTTGGGGAGGGTTTAAACTAGCTTGGCAGGGGGATGGGCACCAGCATATAGGAGTAGAAAAGAGGAATAAGGTGCATAAAAGAGTGAGTGTGTTGGATAGTACTAGAGAAGAAAGTAGTACTAGAGGCAGAAGTAGTACCTTATTAGATCGGAGCAGACTGAGAAAGACTACGAAAAATTCAAAAATGGGTTTAGAATGCATGCACGTAAACGCACAAAGTGTGGTGAATAAGGTTGGTGAGCTACAAGCACAATTAGCCGTGTGATATGATGTTGTGGCAATAATGGAAACGTGGCTTAAAAATGGTGAGGACTGGGCACTTAATATTCAAGGGTACAAGGTGTTCAGAAAAGATAGGGAAGGAAAAAAGGGAGGTGGGGTGGCAGTGCTGATTAAGGAAGACATTGTAGTGTTGGAAAGGGAGGATGTTCTTGAGGGGACAAGAACAGAATCCATTTGGTTAGAATTGTGGAGCAAAAAGGGTATGATCACGCTATTGGGGGTATTCTACAGGTCTCCAAATAGTGAGAGCGAGGTAGAGGAGCAAATCTGCAGGGAAATCACAGAGATATGCAAGAGCTATAGAGTGGTGATATTGGGGGACTTTAATTGCTCAAATGTCAATTAGGATAATGCTAGGGTAAAGGGAAAGGAGGGGGAGGAATTTCTGAAATGTGTTCAGGAGAATTTTCTTGACCAGTATGTTCTTGGCCCAACTAGGAAGGAGGCATTGCTGGATCTGGTGCTGGGGAATGAGCTGGGCCGGGTTGACCAAGTGTCTGTGGGAGAACACTTGGGTACGAGTGATCATCGTATCATAAGATTTAGATTAGCAATGGAGAGGAGCAAGGAACAATCTAGAGTGGAACTTCTAAACTGGAATAGGGCTAACTTCAATGGGATGCGAAAGAATCTAGCCAGGGTAAAATGGAACCAAAGACTGATAGGAAAAACTGTGATGGAACAATGGGTGATCTTTAAGGAGGAGATGTTCCAGGTACAGGCTAGGTACATTCCAACAAGAGGGAAGGGCAAGGGAACCAAAGCAAGGGCTCCTTGGATGTCGAGGGAGATAGAGAAGATGGTGAAACAAAAAAAGAGGGTGTATGATGCATGTGAGATGAATTCTTCAAGGGAGAACCAGACCAAATACAATAAGTTGAGAGGGGAAGTGAAGATGAAAATAAGATTGGCAAAGAGAGAATATGAGAGTAGAATGGCGGTTAACATAAAAGGGAAACCAAAAATCTTCTACCGGCAGGTAAACAGTAAGCGGGTAGTAAGAGGCAGGGTGGGGCCTATTAGGGACAAAGAAGGTGATGTATGCTTAGAGGCGCAGGGCAAGGCTAGAATACTCAATGAGTACTTTGTATCGGTGTTTACTAAGGAGGTGGATGCTGACAAAATATCGGTAGAAGTGGAAAAGGTAGAAGCAATGAAAGGGGTGAAAATTGATAGACAGGATGTATTAGAAAGGCTGGGTATGCTTAGAGTGGATAAGTTGCCTGGTCCAGATGGCTTGCATCCCAGGTTGCTAAGGGAATTGGGGGAGGAGATAGCGGAACGGCTTGCCATAATTTTCCAATCTTCCCTAGATGCGGGGAAGGTGCCTGAGGATTGGAAAGTGGCAAATGTGACGCCATTGTTCAAGAAAGGGTGTAAGGACAATCCTGGTAACTACAGACCCGTCAGTTTAACATCAGTGGTGGGTAAAGTTTTAGAAACAATAATCAAGGAAAAAATTAACGGGCACTTGTAGAGGTTTAAGCTAATTAAGGAGAGCCAACACGGATTTGTAAAAGGCAGATCGTGTTCAACTAATCTAATTGAATTTTTTGATGAAGTAACAGAGAGGATTGATGAAGGGAATATAATGGATGTTGTCTACATAGATTTTAGGAAGGCGTTTGACAAAGTACCACATAGAGGGCTGGTTAACAAAATTGAGGCTCATTGAATAGGTGGATCAGCGGCAGCTTGGATAAGGAATTGGCTTAAGGACAGAAAACAGCGAGTTGTGGTAAATGGCTGTTTTTCCGACTGGAGGATGGTAGACAGTGGTGTTCCCCAAGGGTCAGTGCTGGGCCACTGCTTTTTTTGATATATATAAATGACCTGGATATTGGAGTACAGAGTAGAATTTCTAAATTTGCCGATGACACCAAACTTGGGGTTGTGGCAAACAGTGAGGATGATACCAATTGACTGCAACAGGACATAGAAAGGCTAGCAGAATGGGCAGTCAAGTGGCAGATGGAATTTAATACAGAGAAGTGTGAGGTGATGCATTTTGGCAGAAGGAACAGGGAGAGGCAATATACACTTAATGGCACAGTTTTAAAGAGTGTGCAGGGACAGAGGGACCTGGGAGTTAATGTTCATAGGTCCCTGAAGGTGGCAGGACATATTGAGAAAGTGGTTAACAAAACATATGGGCCTAGAAATTGGGTATAGCCCCGCTTGAGGCGTTAGAACTGGCGATGCGCAAAGTTTATAGCCAGACGAAACTTATCGCCGCCTGGCGCGATATTGGGTTGCATCGCCCCCAAAGGGGATTGAGGCACTAAATCAGCCGTTGCACGGTGCTCTTAAGGCGCAAAAGTTCAGGCGCTACTCAATATCGATGCGGACGGGCGCAGCGCAGGTGATCTCAATTACGGGAAAGCACGAGACCTCCAGGCGCCGGCCGGCTCTTAAAGGGGCGGGTCAGTCAGCCTGAGCTTCAACACCCAATGCCCTGTAGGCCTCAGATTCGGCACTCGCCCTTGTCTGGCGGTACAAACTTGTTCATCATGGAGAAGGTTAGACAGAGAGCAGAGCGCTTCAGCACTGAGGCTCTGGACCACTTGGTGGCTGCAGTTGAACACCGTCGAGAGGTCCTGTATCCGGATAATGGCAAGAGGCCGAATCAGAAGGCTTACCGACGATCTTGGAGGGAGGTTGCTGTGAGGGTCAACTCCAGCAGCATGGTGACCAGGACCCCTGTTCAGTGCAGGAAGAAATTCAACGACCTCACACGGATCGTTAGGGTGAATGATGGTTTACTAAACTTGTGCTTCCCTCTATCTGCAGCTGACTTCGGGCACCCTGCTGCAATGATGCGCCAATGGCCATCTGTCAGCATGCACCCATGGCCCTTTCTGGCCACACACATGGACAGATGTCTCAAGGCCTCATGTAAGGGCTCTTGCACCATGGGGGGCATGCAATGAGGTCTCAAGGCCTCATATAAGTGCTCTTGCACCATGGGGGGCATGCGATGAGGTCTCAAGGCATCATGTTACAGAACTTCCCCTTCTTTCCCCTGCAGTCCAAGCTGGCAATGATTCGAAAGGAGCAGCGTCGAACCGGTGGCGGACCTCCACAAGTGGTCACTCTCATGGATCTGGAGGAGAGAGTGCACCAGATACTTGGAGGACGTCTGTCTGGTCCTGTGACCACTGCATCTGCCGACCCCATTACCGACAGCGAGGGTAAGACTGTCACCTTTTTCACCTGTTGCCTTCCACTTGGTCCCCCCGCCAGCATGCATCCTCAGTGTGCAGCCATGTCAGAGCCTTGCCGCAATCTGGCATGCCTTTCAGCAAAGCTGTCCTTTTGCTAAAGCCACTCTTCCACCTCCCACTTTCAGATGAAGCAGCACCAACTCGGACTCCACGCGCTGAAGCTGCCAGTGCCAGTGCCACCGGAGGTGAGGACCAGGAGGAATCCGGACCAGCCGTTGCAGAATCCAGGGAGCTGACACATCTACAGACTGGGGATAGTAGTCCCCTGGAGGGGAGGCGGGGGGGCTCTGAGGATGAACCAGTTGCCGGACCAAGCGGCATGCAGCCACGCACGGGGGATAGGCAAGTGCGGCCACCGTCTCCCCGCAGGGCAAGGCAGGTTGTCATGACTGCTGCACAGAGTGCAGATGAGGTCCGTCGCCTGGCTGAGATGAGCAAACAGGCCCGGGTCAGACACACGGAGCTGATGGCTGCAGTGGAGAAGATGCCTGAGTCAATAGATTCATTGGCTAGGAGTATGTTGGACTTCGGGGCAACAATGGAGAGGACTCTGCAGGGCTTTGGGGCAACAATGGAGAGGACTCTCCAGGTGTTCGGCGAAACAATGGACAGGTCTATCCAGGGCTTCGGGGCAACAATGGACAGGACTATCCAGGGCTTCGGCCCAACAATGGAGAGGACTGTCCACGGCTTTGAGCCGGCTATGGAAAGGACTGTTCAGGGCTTCGGACAATCCCTGGCAAGGTCTGTGCAGGGCTTGTCCGAGGCAGTGGAGCGGTCGGCACCTGCCTTGTCTGAAGCAATGGGAAGAACTGTCCAGGCCTTCTCCGAAACACTGGCACCTGGCACACAGGTCCTCACTGTTGCCACGCAGTCACTTGCTGGGCTCCTCCACAGCCAGATTGACGCAACGCGATCTCTCACTGCAGCCACCTTCTCTGCATCAGATAGGATCACCCCGGGCCCTTCCACTCCCGTACAAGGCCAGGAATCCGTGGAGCCTGCGATTGTGGCGGATGAGCCGAGCCGCTCCCCTCAGATAGCCAGTGTGTCGTCCGACCATGGTGCAGGTGTCCTCTCTCGGCAGGAGACCATTGCACATGCCAGCACTGGGACGCCTGCATTGCAGCTGCCACCACCTGCAGGCCACACTGCTCCCAGCCATGGTCACAGCAAGCATCCTACGTCCGCACCCTCCAAGCCCAGAGGTCGGCCAGGCTGTCCCTCAGGGGCTTCTGCGCTTCCAGACAGTCAGCAGGCGTCCCCCAGCCTTGAGCCCGCGACTGGGGTCCAATTACGTAGGAGCAGCAGGGAGGGAAGGGGCCGGGCGTGAAAGAGAAGTCGTTCTCCCTCAAGGGGCCAGTTGTAGAGGGAGGTGCTGAGACGTTTGTTTGTCCAAATTCAAGGACACCCTCACCTGCTGTTATATTTGCAGAAGGTTTGTTGAGTTTTGCGGCTTTGCCGAACAGTTTACAGTTATTTTGAAAATTATAGTTTCTGCTGACATTACGTGGTTTAGCTGTAATGAAGGACTTTTGTGCCAATAAACAGAAGTTTCAATGTGGCATGGTGCATGTGACTACTTTCAGTGATGCTGGCATTCAGAGGCCCTCAAACATCCAAAGTGCGCATGAGTTAAGACTCTCATCATTCCGCCACAGGGGTGTCGACAGGAGTCCAGAGGAGCCTCTGACATATGGACCTTCCACTTTCAGCAGCCCTTCCATCTTCCTCCTCCTCCTCCTCCTCCGCCTGCTCTTCCTCCTCCTCCTCCTCCTCCTCCGCCTGCTTGTGCAGGGTCCGAGGGAAGGTAATGAATTGACGCCTTCGCCTATAAAGGGCATCTGTCACTTGCCGGATGCAACAGTGGACTGCAGCCTGAGCGACAGTCGCATTGTCCCCAATGGCTGACTGAAAGGATCCGTTGGCATAAAAATGGAGGCCATCAGTCAGTGTAGCCATCACGGACAGAGAGGTTCTGCAGCGTTCACGCGGCTGCAGATCCTGACCAAGCAGGTGGCACAGATCAGTAACAATGTCCCTCCAGATTCGGAGCCTTCCCAAACACTACTCCTCCGACATGTCAAGGCTTGTCACCTGCTGCCTAAAGACCCTCGCAGCATCCCGTTGGATTGGCCGACCTCCATTGCCCCTCCTCCTTCTGGCCAATCCCGGCCCTCTCTCCCGCCGTCTCTCTGCCCCTTCACAGTGTTGGGCGATGAGGCCGTCGCCCTCCAAACAAGCTCCCATTCCGATGCCAGTTGGTCAAAAGGCTTTTAGGTGTAGTGCTGCAAGTGCTTCGGACAGGGTTGAAGGTCCCAAGTACTGTATGTGGTGTATGTAACCTGTTCCACCTTAAGAGAACTACCTTAAGAGATGTACTACTTTCACTTGGCTGCTGTATACTGTAATACTGTAATACCGGTGGTGACCACACCGGTATATAAGTGTTGTGCAAGGATTTGCTGGGCAGTTCAGCCCCGACCTTCGAATAGTAAAGACCTGTTAAAAGTTATTCTTGTTGTCTGTGTCCAGTGATTGATCCTAAACATAACTGGAACACACAGACCCAAGTACTGTAAAGCTAAATTCCCAGAACTCCGCTCCACATTAGCTCGCCAACTCTCTCTAGCAACGATTGCAATGAGCAGGCCAAGTGGCAGAAGATTCTACACTAGAGCTGTCCCCTTTAAATAGCGCCCCCCTACTCCGAGAAGGGCTTGTTAGCCCTCCCTCGAACTGTCACTAATAGCGCTGGGCGCTAAGGCTCCGGGCGCCACCCAATATGCGCTCAGGCGCTCCTAAAAGGCGTTGCACACTGAAATGACGTCATGAGCTGCTTGCGCACGCGGGCGCGCGCAAACACTTAGCGCAGGCGCTAAATGTATAGTCAATATCTGAGTTGGCGCTATCTTCATAGCGTCCGCCCCAACATAGGGCTTTGCCCCAATTCTAGGTCTCTTTAGGCGCTCAGCGCCGGCGCTACCAACCCAATTTCTAGGCCATGGGATCTTGGGTTTCATAAATAGGTGTTGAGTACAAAAGTAGGGAAGTTATGCTGAACGTTTATAAAGTGCTGGTTAGGCCACAACTGGAGTATTGAGTCCAGTTCTGGTCACCACACTTTAGGAAGGATGTGAAGGCCCTTGAGAGGGTGCAGAGGAGATTTACCAGAATGGTTCCGGGATGGGGGATCTTAGCTACAACGACACTTGGAGAAACTGGATTTGTTTTCATTAGAGCAAAAGAGGTTGCGGGGTGATTTGATAGAGGTGTATAAGATTATGACGGGTTTGGATAGGCTAGACGGGGAAAGGCTGTTCCCACTAGTTGATGGTAAAAGGAGGCACAGATTTAAGGTTTTGGACAAGAGATACAGGGGGGACATAGAAACATAGAAACTAGGAGCAGGAGTAGGCCATTCGGCCCTTCGAGCCTGCTCCGCCATTCAACGAGATCATGGCTGATCATCCAAACCCTAGCACCCAGTCCCTACACCGACAGCCATCCCACCCAAGCCCTATCCCCGTAACCCCGTAACCCCACATATTTAATCCACCCTAACACTAAGGGCCAATTTTTAAATTTTTTTTTTATCATGGCCAATCAACCTAACCCGCAGATCTTTGGACTGTGGGAGGAAACCGGAGCACCCGGAGGAAACCCACGCAAACATGGGGAGAATGTGCAAACTCCACACAGACAGTCACCCGAGGCCGGATTTGAACCAGGGTCCCTGGCGCTGTGAGGCAGCAGTGCTAACCACTATGCCACCGTGCTGCCCTTACGTGAGGAGGAACTTTTTTAAGCAGCGAGTGGTGAGGTCCTGGAACTGGCTGCCAACGGAAGTGGTGGAAGCGGAGACACTCAGGCCTAGAAATTCATTGTAGCCACTTTTGGGGCGGTAAAGTCGGGCGGCCGCTAAAGTTTGCGCCCGCCGCCAAATCGAGGCCACTTCTCCGATATTCATTAGCTTCGCCCTAAGAGTTTGCTCGAGCGCTAAAACTGGCGCTGGACGCCTCTCTTTAGGCGCTAAGCTGGCGGGCCGGGGCGCTAAACCGGAAGTTGGGCGCAGGGCAGGTGCGGCGAGCTGCTGATTGACGGCAGACACTCTGGATCCGGTGAGCTCTTAAAGGGGGAGGGTGGATTTGTTTGTTTGAAAGGCCGACACTGGTGTATTTGTGGTTTTGGGGAGGGTTTCTCTCCATCGGTTTCCCGGCACACCAGTCCTCCTCCTCCTCCTCCTCCTCCTCCTCCACCTCCTCCTCCTCCTCCTCCTCCTCCTCCTCATCTCCCCCCCCCCCCCAGCCAGCCGTACCATTTCTAGTACAGGAGGGCCCTTTAATTTGCGCTCCCCGCGGCCCGCTTCGGCTGTGTACCGTTCCACTTCACAGCCGTTAGGGCCGCCCGGCGCGCAATGGGCCGGCGCGAGTGAAGTTCCGGTTCGGGGCGCAAAAAGGGCGTTGCACGACGAAATGACGTCATGATCTGCGCGCGCAGCAGGGCGCGCGCTAAGACTTTGCGCCGGCGCTAAATGTCTACTGAAGTTGGGGCAAGGCGCAGATCGCGCTGCGCCCGGGCGCTAAGCGCCTAGCGCTCGAGATCTACTCCTCCTAAGGCGCTAATGGCTGGCGCGCCCAACTGAATTTCTAGGCCTCAATGTTTTCAAGGGGAGGCTGGATAGGCACGTGAGGGAAATAAACTTGCAGGGCTCTGGGGATAGAGCGGGGGAATGGGACTGACTGGATTGCTCCACAGAGAGCTGGCACGGTCTCGATGGGCTGAATGGCCTCCTTCGGTGCCGTTATGACTCTTTGGGCTGGATTTTGATACTGGAGGTGTGTAGGAGGCGGGACTACAACTTTTGGGGTTGTAGTCCCGCCTCCATCGAGTTGTGGCCAACCCATGCGATTTTCACTTGATTGACCTTGTTGAGCTCGCCCAGTGGGTTCAGCAGGCCAATTAAGGGACACCCGGTTACAGGTGACATCACAGATTGATATTTCATCTGTCAAGAGCTTTTGACAGATGAAATATCAGTGTTTGACAGCTCTTTGAAGCTGTCAAACACTGACAATCTGTACTCCAAGTTAATTCCTTCCTCTCAGGCTGATTTAGAGATCTCTCCAGAACAGAAAGCTGAATGCTGCAACTTTTGACAGCTCGCGGCCATTCTGCTTTCTGTGCCGGTGAGATGAGGGACTCCCGAGACCTGAAGGAAGGAAGGCTGTAAAGGTAAGTAAAGGTAAGTAAAGACTTCTTTAAACACTTTACACACACCAAACACACTTACCTCTGCACTCATGCACCCATCACTCACCTGAGCACCGGACATCTCAAACCCTCCAAGCCCTTCAGCCCAACGGTCCGCCTCGCTAACTTGGCGTGGTTTGGAGCCGTCGGGCAGCCCACACTTCAGGAATAAAAATAGGGATTAGGCTAAATACTGCCTGTTAACTATCTGTTAACAGGCAGTTAATTGGCACTAATCCTCTTCCCGCCTCGGGGAGGCGGCTCCCAGCACAGGCCGGGTATCCGCCTCCTTTGAAACTGGCATGGAGGCGGGTTGGGGGTGGGATGGGTTCGTGCCCCCCACACGCCTCCAATCCCACCTCCACGGCCCAATGAAAATCCTGCCCTATGACTCTATGACGTTGATTGAGGGATAAATATTGGCCAGGATGTAATGTATGTACCTTTAAGGGGGAGAACTACTTTTTACAGCTCCTGTATCCTGTAGTACCGGCAGTGACCACACCTGTATATAAACCCTGAGTAGTGATCTGTACAGTCAGTTGCAGTTTGAACCCTCATTCAGTAAACACCTGTTGATCGTTCCCTGCAGTCTTTTGTCTGATTGTTGAAGGATACAACATTAAGATACACGGATATAACACAGGACACCAGGAGAACTCCCCTGCTCTTCTTTTAAGTAGTGCCATGGGATCTTTTACGTCCACCTGAGAGGGCAGACGGGGCCTCGGTTTAACGTCTCATCCGAACGACGACACCTCCGACAGTACAGCTCTCCCTCAGTACTGTAGTGGAAATATGAGCCTAGATTTTTGTGCTCAAGTCTCTGGAGTGGGACTTGATCACACAACCTTCTGACTGAGAGGTGAGAGTGCCTCTGAGCCACAGGTGACACATTTCCAGTTCATGCCAACACTGGACAGAGGGCTGCGCATGATGGCGAAGGGTTGCACAGGTCTGATGCTGACTATCTGTGTCATTGGACAGGAAAACATCAGTGCAGACAGAAAAGAACAGGTTGATTAGTTGCTGTGATCGGAGCTTCACCCTTGGGTTGTCTACCTGCTGACTTGGTGTTGCATGAGGTGCAAGTCAATGTGAGCTACCTTGTTAAGGATCACTGGTAGTTTAACTGTTCTCCCATTTTACAGGCCATTTTTTTAAGGAAATCATAATAAGTAAGTGTATGGTAGCGTAGTGGTTATGTTACTGGACTCGTAATCTAGAAGAACGTGAGTTCAGATCCCACCGTGCATTTGAATTCAGTTCTGGAATAACAAACTGGTATCAGCAAAAGTGACCAAAAGCTGTCAGATTGTAGTTAATAACCCAGCTGGTTCACTAATATCCTTTAGGAAAGGGAACCTGCCGTCCTTACCCGGTCTGGGCCTATATGTGACTCCAGTCCCACACCAACGTAGTTGACTCTTAAATGACCTCTGAAGTGGCCTAGAAAGCTTGATGGCAACTAGGGATGGGCAAAAAATGCCAGCCTTGCCAGCGGTGTCTACACCCTGAGAATGAATACAACCAAAATGATATATCTTAACAGTGAATTACTGAACCTGACTTTACAACGCCAAGCAAATACAAAATGTCTTGTTCATCTTTTATACTTTCCACATTTGTTTGACTAAACACTGTCCTGATGTAAGCTGTTGCATATAACAGCATACTGTGGCGTACCGATCACAGAAAGGACACAATCCGCTTTTCGGTCCGTAGACTATAAATCAGGCGTCATGCCTTTAAGAAGGATCACACCTTTAAGAAACTCGATCTGCAACATAGTTAAGCCCAGAGCGGGGGAGAAGCAGTCGAAGCTGTGGACTGATGAAAGGCAGTCGGACTTGGTGTAGGCTCTGACGCCATTTTGTGTTCAACATGCAGTCTCAACAATTAAACCTTTTCTGTTGAACCTCTCTGAGTTCAGTATTTTTTGCTAGGAGTACGTAGACTCCTACAATACAAAATTAAACCTGCTTAATATAAACAATTACAGTTAAGTTACAGTCCCATTCCAGAGACTTGAGCATATAATCCAGGCTGACGCTCCCAGTGCAGTGCTGAGGGAGTGCTGCACTGTTGGTGGTGCCGTCTTTTGGATGAGACGTTAAACCGAGGCCCCGTCTGCTCTCTCAGGTGCACGTAAGAGATCCCATGGCCACTATTTGGTAGAAGAGTAAGGGAGTTCTCCCTGGAGTCCTGGCCAACATTTTTCCCTCAACCAACATCACTAAAAAAACAAAGCAAAGTACTGCAGATGCTGGAAATCTGAAACAAAAACAGAAAATGCTGGAAATACTCAGCAGGTCAGGCAACATCTGTGGAGAGAAAAACAAATTGGTGTTTCAGGTTGATGACCTTCCACCAGAACAGGAAAAAAGTTAGAGACGTAACAGATTTTAAGGCTATTTTCTTAAGGCTAAAGGGATCAAGGGATATGGGGAGAAAGCAGGGACAGGGTACTGAATTTGGATGATCAGCCATGTTCTCATTAAATGGCGGAACAGGCTCGAGGGGCCGAATGGCCTACTCCTGCTCCTATCTTCTATGTTTCTATGTTTCTAAGCAAGTACAGAGGCAGGGAGGGGAGGAAAAAACCAAAAGGGAAAGTCTGTGATAGAGGGCAGGAGAGATTAAATGACAAAAGGGATGACGGTGAGAGGCAAAAGGAGATGGTAATGGGACAAGTAAAGAAACAAAGGATGGGTGTACATGAGGTGTAAATGGGAGTAGCAGAATCATTACCATCACTAAAAAACAGATTATCAGGTCATTTATCTCATTGCTGATATTTGGGATCTTGCTGTGCGCAAATTGGCTGCCACGTTTCCGAATTACAACAGTAACTACACTTTAAAAGTACTTCATTGCTGCAAAGCAATTTGGGATGTCCAATGCCACCCACTAGACTCGAAAAACAAGAGCAAAAAAAAAACTAGTGTGAAACTTGCCCAATGCATCCCTATCATTTGGAGTGTATTGAAATCTTTTCACAGAAGACTGGAATTAATGAGTCACAAAAAAGATGCTTTGAAATTAGCAACCACTCTAAAGAGTGTACAGTTGACATCAAAGACTACCTTCATGATTATGGAATGGAAATGCTTTGTAAAAAATTCATCTCTAACCACATGCACAATTATTGTCCCCAGGACATTAGGGACTCTGAAATTAAAGCAAAACCTCATGTTTAAAAAATAAAGAACTTGCATTTCTATTGCACCTTTCACAAACTCAGGACGTCCCCTAGTGCTTCACAGCCAATGACATACTTTAAAAAAAAAGTGTAGTCACTTTTGCAATGCAGAAAATGCGGCAGCTAATTTGCAGACAGTAAGTTCCCACAAACAGCAATGTGATAATGACCAGACAGTGATATTGGTTGAAGGATAAATATTGGCCAGGATGCCGGGGAGAACTCTTTTGCTCTTCTTCAAATAGTGCCGTGTGATCTTTCACTGAGACAAGATTATTTGTTCATTATCACATTGCCGTTTGTGGGATCTTGCTGTGTGTAAAAATGGCTGCCGCGTTTCCTACAACAGTGACGACACTTCAAAAGGGCTTAATTGGCTGTAAAACACTTTGGGAACATCCTGAGGTGGTGAAATGACCAGCAAAGTACAATAAAGCTTGGTTCAATGTAAGAATCGAAAAGGATAATAGAAAATGATAAGGGCGGTGGACTGGAAATGGACAAAGCTCAGAGCCAAATGAACAAATTACATTTATTCCTATAAGGCAAAAGGGGAATGGATCAAAGAATAGCGTCCCTTAGCTCCATAGAGAGATCAAAAGTAAAGGTGAGGTCTATGATAAAATGAGGGTTAACAATACTAAAGATAATCTTGAGTATAGAAGGTATAGTTGGGAAAGTGTAGGGTGACGTAAGAAAACTACTAGGCACCTGGTCTGAGTATTAAACAAGGCTTTAATCAACTGTTTCACAACATGGAGATCTAGTTGTGTCCTTCACTAGTTCCTGTTAAAGAATGTCCTGAGCAAGCTGGGCCCATGCCCGAGTATTTATACTCTCCCTGGACAGCACCAACAGCAGGCCGCCCAGTATTATTTCATAAGTCATTCCACATGAATGACAAAGTTCATGTCATAGGGGACCAAGGAGATTAGAAGGATTAAAAGGGGACATAAAAAAACTAACAGATAATACAAAAATAAATAGTAAGGGTATTTGTAAGAGCATAAAAAGTAATAGAATAATTAAGCTGAGGGTACCAATAATCAGGGATGAAGATCAGAGTCTTATTGTGGAGGATGAAGGTATGGTCGAGATAGTTAATGGCCCAGTAATTCCGGGCACAACGCGTGAGTACGGACGGGGTACTCACGCGTGTGCCCGGAGGAATTGCCGGTTTTCAGCATGCACAGCGCATGTGCTGAAAACCGGCATTTCCTGTCCTCTGACCCAAGGGGTTAAGAGGCAGAATGCGCGCAACTGCACAGGCAGCGCGTGCGCAGTGAAATTCCTTTTTTTTTTCCAGAGTTGTGCGTGTGTAAAGGCCTCCGGTCTTTACGCATTGAAAAACCACACGTAAGTACTTAGTTTTTCAGGTAAGTGGGCTTTTAGTACAATTGAGAATTTTTTTTTCCACAGGTTTGTTATTTTTAAGGAATTTACAGTAAGGTAAGTTTAGTTTTAGCCCCGATTAAAAAAAAAAAAAATTTTTTTTTTCAAATTTTAAAATTATTGTTTAAAATAGTTTTTCAGAGTTCTTTATTGTTCATTTAAGTAGTGCAATGTTTTTTTAAATTTTCTTTCAGGTTTAAGTAGTGTTTTGGGGCCAGGAGTTTTCATGAGTTTGACAGCTCTTTCTGTCAAACTCATGAATGAACCTTCCCCTCCCCTGGTTGGTTGTACAGTGCTCACCTGATCCCAGCCGGCACATCGCACTAACTACACCGCTGGATCAGGCAAGCACATCGCGCCGACATCTGAACCGGGCCAGGGACAGGAAATGCAAGCAGGCCCGGGCTTCAGATGTCGGCGCGCCGGGTGAGTGCAGATCGGGGGCTTGCACGCGCGGCAAGCCCCCGATCCTAATTTCAGGGCCAATAAATATTTTGCATCGATTTTTACTAATGATGGTGGAAGTGAGAATGTTGGTGCACTGGAGGAGGATTTGGAACAATTGGTAGAGATAACCGTGGAAAATGAATTGCTTCTAAAAAAAGATTCATCAGAAGTCAAGGTGGATATATCACTGGGCCCTGATAAAGGGAGGGGAGGATAAACCAGGTAACTATTGACCAATTAGTCTAAAGTCAGTTTTAACCAAATTCTGGGAATCCATAATTCAAGATAAAATTAGTGAACAGATAAAAAAAGTCAATGGGTTAATCAAGGACAGCCAACATGAATTTGTTAAAGGCAAGTCACGTTTAACCAATCTTATTGAGTTTTTTGAACAAGTGACTGATTGATTAGATAAAGGGAGTGCAGTAGGTGTAGTGCTTCTGGATGTTCAGAAGGTGATTGATAAGGAAGCTTGTTAGAAAAATTCAGGGATATGATATGAGGGGAAATGTAATAATATGGATAGAAAGTTGGCCAATAGACTGAAAACAAAGAGTTAGAGCAAATGAGTGTTGCTGGGACTGGAGAAGGTTGGACGTGGTGTTCCCCAGGGGTCTGTGCTGGCTCCACTTTTCCTCTCAGTATATATAGATGATTTGGACTTGAGTACAGGGAACACAATCTCACAATTTGCTGACAGCCCAAAATACGTGGTTTGGCCAACAGTGAGATGAGCAGAATGGGTAGACAGGTAACAGAATGGGCAGGCAGGTGAGCAGAGTGGGCAGACAGGTGGTAGAATTGGCAGACAGGTGGCAGAATGGGCAGGCAGGTGAGCATAGTAGGTAGACAGGGGGCAGAATGGGCAAGCAGGTGAGCAGAATGGGCAGACAGGTGGTAGAATTGGCAGCCAGGTGGCAGAATGGGCAGACAGGTAACAGAACGGGTACAGGTGAGCAGAGGCAATTAAATATGGATAAGTGTGAGGTAATATGTTTTGAGAGGAGGAATGAGAGATCAGAGTGTGCATCAATGGAAGGACACTGAAGCGCTTGGATAAAGAGACCGAGGGGTTCAGATACATAATTCCCTGAAAGTGCAAATGCAGTTAGATAAAGCCATTTAAAAGGCCACCACCACTTTGGGTTTCATAAATAGGGGCATAGAGTACAAGAGTAAAGCCGTAAAGATAAATTTGTACAACACATTGGTTAGGCCACAGTTAGAGTAAAGGTCAATTATAGAAGGGTCATAGAAGCCACAGAGAGCGCACAGTGTAGGTCCACCAGGATGATGCCAGGGATGTGAAACAATAGTTCTAGAGAGATACTGGGACTGTTTCCACTGAAGCAGAGAAGGCTAAGAGATGATTACACAAACTAGGTTTGTATTCCCTTGAATTTAGAAGTTTAAGGGGTGATTTGATTGAAGCTTTCAAGATATGAAGGGGAACTGATAGGGTAGACAGAGAGAAACTATTTCCGCTGGTTGGGGAGTCTCGGACTAGGGGACATAGCTTAAAAATTAGAGCCAGGCCGTTCAGGAGTGAAGTTAGGAAGCTCTTCCACACGCATAGGGTGGTAGAAGTTTGGAACTCACTTCCACAAATGACGGTTGATGCCGGGTCAATTTTAAATCTGAGATTGATAGATTTTTGTTAACCAAAGGTAATAAGGAATATGGGGCAAAGGCAGGTATATGGAGTTAGGTCACAACAACAACTTGTATTTATATAGCACCATTAACATAGTAAAACATCCCAAGGCGCTGCACAGGAGTATTTTAAAACAAAAAGTTTGACACCGATCCGCATAAGGATAAATTAGGGCAGGAGGAGGTAGGTTTTAAGAAGCGTCTTAAAGGAGGAAAGAGAGGTAGTGAGGCGGAGAGGTTTAGGCAGGGAATTCCAGAGCTGAGGGCCTAGATCAGCCATGATCTCATTGAATAGCGGAACAGGCTAGAGGAGCTAAATGGCTTACTCCTGTTCTTATCTTCCTATATTTAATAGAAGCTTTCAAAATTATGAAGGGTTTTGATAGGGTGAACAGGGAGAGACAATTTCCTGTTGGGGGGTCAGTGACATGGTGCCATCAATTTAAAATTGTCATTAAGAGAGTGAGGAGAAATTTCTTTACGCAGAGGGTTGTGAGAAAATGGAATACTTTACCACAGGGAGTGGTTGAGGCAGAGACCATTGCATCTTTTAAGGGGTAAGTGAATAAGTACTTGAAGCGGAGGGAGCGACAGGGCTACGGGGAGAGAATGAAGCAGTGGGATTCGCTTGTGGATTACTCCAGTAAAGAGCCAGCACAGACACGATGGGCTGAATGGGCTCTTTCTGTGCAGGGAACCTCTGTGATTCTATGGTTGCTACGGTTAACCATTGGATAAATATTGTAATGCCTGTTTACAGGTGTTTGCTGTATTAGAAGATCGCTTTTTAATGGGTGTCCCACATGGTTACGAATGAGTTATAAATGACATCACGGCACTCGCCGACTAAAATTCACCCTTTTAGTGAGAACATTTATCCTGATGAAATATTTATCAAGGTGCCCTTATGTCTTCCTGCATTTGCACACCATTCGGTTTAGCTGGAGTGGTCACGTAAAAAGAACATTATGACAGACACAAAGAATGGTCCCATTCCCAGATGCAGGCTATTTGATGTTAAATTAATGGAAGATCAGAAGTCTTTTTTTAGCAGATTGTCTATCTGTCTGGCCACATGTGTGCTGCTCAATGCCAGTGGCTGGTATAATGACAGTCATGGCACCACACAAGGATGAAAGATACTCCATATAGCACACATCCCATCAGCAGGCACGAAGCGAGTCATAATACAGGGACAAAACTCTTGCTTTATAAGTAGCAACACTGCTATTTACATTTCTCTCAACCGTTTCCAGCCCAGATTAATCCCAACTCAAAATAACAACAGAAAATGCTGGAAAAACTCAGCAGGCCAGGCAACATCCATGGAGAGAGAAATAGAGTCAACGTTGCGGGTCAAAACCCTTTGTCAAGACTAAAGAAGCACAGGAAATGAAATGGATTAAAAGGCCAGGCTGGGAGAGAACAAAAGAGAAGAGACATTAAGAGGTATTGAAAATGAGACGAGATGGTGATAGGACTAGTGGAGACAAAAGACGGCTCTAGATTAGGTGTGAAATGCGCTGGCAGAATGGGAGACAGCTGCCATGTGGGAGAGAGAAAAAAAAGAAAGAAACAGGGGGGGGGGGGGCGGCGGCGGTGGGGAAAGGCGTGGATAAAAAATGTAAGCAAAAATGTACAGGAAACTTTCTGGTATCTGGCACGGACGGGACCGACCTGGTGCCGGTCCATCAACAATGCCGGATAACCGAACGTTATAGTTAAAACATACGGAGCTCAGAGCTCCGTCTAAAGCAACAAACCCTGTTGCAGCTTCAAAACAATCGGCACAACTTGCAAGCATCTCTGTAGCTTAGCAACAGCTTCAGCTACACGCTTGCACAGCCACAAATGAGTAAAAAAAGTAACTAAAAGTAAAAAAGGTTATCTGAACCGACTCCTGAATTTTGCCGGTGGATAGAGCGTTCCGGTTATTTAGTGGCCGGTTAATCGAAAGTTTCCTGTGATAGGGGCCGAGGTTATGATCTGAAATTGTTGAACTCGATATTAATCCCAACTCCCCTCCCCATTCCCCTCACCCGTGATCCAGATTTACCATGCGACATACGGTATTCAGTAGTGAAGAGTTAAAATCAGGGACTGCAACCATTTCTGACTATGCAGCTTGAGAAGCAGATAGATTTACATTGAGCTCTGGGCTTTAGTACAATAGCGAGATACCGACCGGTGATCTGTTGCTGGGAAAGCGAGTGCTAATTCCTTCAAACTGTTCAATGCGCCCACTTTCTCGCTCAGTAACAGATCCCCGCACCATCATCCTCCTCGAGACATCTGGAAAATCGCCTTCCATTCCTCCCTCACCCACAAACAGGTGGAAACCCCCGGTCCCAGGCACGAAGGCCTTGGAACCCCAGTCAGATTGAGAGGCGACCGCCTCCAGGTTCAAAGGCGACAAGTCTGGGGAAACAATAGCTTGCATTTATAAAGCGCCTTCAACAGGGTGAAACACCCACCAAGCTGCTTCACAGGGGCGATTATCAGATAAAATCTGACACCGAGCCACATAAAAAGATATCAGGACAGGTGAGGTAGGTTTTAAGGAGAGGGAATATCGGGAGGGAATTCCAAAGTTTGGAGGCCTCGGCAGCTGAAGGCACGGCCGCCAGTGGTGGAGCGATGAAAATCGGGGATGCGCAAAAAGCCAGAATTGGAGGAGGGCAGCGATCTTGGAGGGTTGTAGAGCTGGAGAGATTACAGAGATAAGGAGGGACTAGGCCATGGAGGGATTTGAAAACAAGAGTGAGATTTTCAAAATCGAGGATGTTCCCGATGGCGGGGGAGTCCAGAACCAGGGGTCACAGTCTAAGGATAAGGGGTAAGCCATTTAGGACAGAGATGAGGAGGAATTTCTTCACCCAGAGAGTGTTGAACCTGTGGAATTCTCTACCACACAAGGCAGTTGAGGCCAATTCATTAAATATATTCAAGAAGGAGTTAGATATATTTCTTAAGGCTAAGGGGGTCAAGGGATATGGGGAGAAAGCAGGGACAGGGTACTGAATTTGGATGATCAGCCATGAACTCATTAAATGGCGGAGCAGGCTCGAGGGGCCGAATGGCCTACTCCTGCTCCTATCTTCTGTGTTTCTATGAGTATTAATGGCAGGATCCCTGAGCACCACACTTGCAACAAATGAAAATGCAGTAAACCAAACTTTTCACAAATGGAAGTATGGCGGGGGTGGGGGGGGGTTGCGCGGGGGGGAAATGGGATTTTAGAAATGCTGACATTAAAGCGGGAACCATAACGCCATATCGTGAGGGGGGAACCGAAGGATTGTGTGATGATTCAGCTCCAAAATCACGACTATCTTTATTAACTTCTCACTTTGTGCCCTCCATTTCTACCACACTCAATGCGCGTGCTGCACAGCTCGCAATAGAAACTTTTGAAAAACTGACCGTACGTTGTAAAGAATAACACATGTCTGACAATCTTTTCCAAGTCATCATTCAGCCTCTCGGGTCTTTGGAGGCTCATAAACCAATCGAGATTTGCTCTAAAGGTTTACGATGCCACTAAAAGCCTTCGATTGAATTACCTCCTTGAAACGCAGTGTCTATTATCTTATGCTGCAAGATTGATGCAGAGATATCAGTCCTTTTCCATTCAGGCCTCCCACAGGATTTAGTATGGGGTTAAATCGCCTGATAAAAACTTTACGTTTCACATTTTACTTGCACATTGTGGGAATGGTTTATGAAACCCACTGCTGGACTCAGTTCTTAGCAGATGCAGCTGGATTGTTCGTACAATACAGGACAGTGTGGATCTTCCATAGTACAAAGAAGAAAGAAATTAAAGAAAAACAGAAAATGCTGGAAACACTCAGCAAGGTCAGGCAGCATCTGTGGAGTGAGAAACAGGGTTCACGTTTCAGGTTCATGACCCTTGGTCAGAACTGGAAAAAGTTGGAGATGTTTTTAAGCAAGTGTAGGGGCAGGGAAAGGGTGCGGGGGGGGGGGTGAAGAAAGAAGAAAAGGGAAGGTCTGTGATCGGATGGAAGGCAGGAGAGATTAAATGACAAAAGGTATGATGGAACAAAACAAAAGGAGATGGTAATGGGACAAGTTAAGACACAAAAGATGGGTCGAGAAGAGGTATAAATGGGAATAGCAGAATCACCAACAGCTGCCATCTGAAAAAAATGGGGGCAGAGGTCATGATCTGAAAATGTTGAACTCAATGTTGAGGCCAGAAGGCTGTAAAGTGCCTAATCGAAAGATGAGGTGCTGCTTCTCGTACTTACGTTGAACTTCACTGGAACAGTGTAGGAGGCCGAGGATCGAGAGGTCAGCGTGGAAGTGGAGCGGAGAATTAAAGTGACAGGTGACCGGAAGCTCGGGGTCACGCTTGCAGATTCAACCATTCTCCCCAATGTAGAGGAGACCACATCGTGAGCAGCGAATACAGCATACTAAATTGAACGAAGTACAAGTAAATCGCTGTTTCAGCTGGAAGGGGTGTTTAGGGCCCTGGACGGTGGAAAGGGAGGTGGTAAAAGGGCAGGTGTTGCATCTCCTGCGCTTGCACGGGAAGGTGCCATGGGAAGGGGTGTTGGGGATGATAGAGGAATGGACCAAGGTGTTGCGGAGGCAACGGTCCTTTCGGAATGCTGAAAGGAGAGGGGAAGATGTGTTTGGTGGTGGGATCTTGCTGGAAGTGGCGGAAATGGCGCAGGATGATCCGTTGAATGTGGAGGCTGGTGGACTGGAAGGTGAGGGCAAGGGGAACCCTATCGTGGTGCTGAGAGGGAGTGGAAGGGATGAGAGCAGAAGTGCGGGAAATGGAACAGATTCGGTTGAGGGCCATGTCAACCACGGTAGAGGGGAATCTTCGGTTGAGGAAAAAGGAAGACATATCGGAAGCATTAGTATGGAAGGTGGCATCATCAGAACAGATGCAATGGAGACAGAGAAACTGGGAGAATGGAATAGAGTCCTTACAGGAAGCGGGGTGGGAAGAAGTGTAGTCCAGGTAGCTGTGGGAGTCAGTGGGCTTATAGTGGATGTTGGTCGATAGCCTATCCCCAGAAATGGAGATAAAGAAGTTGAGGAAGGGAAAGGAAGAGTCGGAGGTGGACCATGTGATGGTGAGGGAAGGGTGGAAATTGGAAGCAAAGTGAAATTTTCCAGTTCAGGGCGAGAGCAGGAAACGGCTCTGATACAATCATCAATGTTCCAGATAAAGAGATGAGGGAGGGGACCTGAGTAAGAACATAGGAAAAGGAGTAGGCTATTCAGCCCCTCGAGCCTGCTCCGCCATTCAATGAGATCATGGCTGATCTGCGACCTAACTCCATATACCCGCCTTTGGCCCATATCCCTTAATACCTTTGGTTAACAGAAAGCCATCAATCTCCGATTTAAAATTAACAATTGCCATTTGCGGAAGAGAGTTCCAAACTTCTACCACCCATTGTGTGTAGAATTGTTTCCTAATTTCACTCCTGAAAAGTCTGGCTCTAATTTTTAGACTCTGCCTCCTAGTCCTAGATTCCCCGATGTGCGGAAATAGTTTCTCTCTGTCTACCCTATCTGTTCCTCTTAATATCTTGAAAACTTCAGTCAGATCACCCCTTAACCTTCTAAATTCTAGGGAATACAACCCTAGTTTGTGTAATCTCTCCTCATAATTTAAACCTTGGAGTCCAGGTATCATTCCGGTAAGCCTATGCTGCACTCCCTCCAAGGCCAATATATCCTTCCTAAGGTGTGGTGCCCAGAACTGCTCACAGTACTCCAGGTGTGGTCTAACCAGGGCTTTGTACAGCTGCAGCATAACTTCTACCCCCTTGTATTCTAGTCCTCTAGATATAAAGGCCAGCATTCCATTAGCCTTTTTGATTATTTTCTGTACCTGTTCATGACCTTTTAATGATCTATGTACCTGGACCCCCCAAGTCTCTTTGGACCTCCATTGTTTTTAGCCTTTCACCATTTAGTGCCCTGTTCTATCCTTTTTGGGTCCAAAGTGGATGACCTCACATTTGCTTAATCCATTTTCCACAGTTTTGCCCATTCACTTAATCTGTCGATATCCCTTTGTGATTTTATGCTTTCACCTACACTGCCTACACTGCCGCCTATCTTTGTGTTGTCGGCAAATTTGGATATATGACTTTCTATGCCATCACCTAAGTCATTAATAAATACTGTGAATAGTTGAAGCCCCAAAACAGATCCCTGCGGGACACCACTAGTCACATCCTGCCAATTAGAGTACCTGCCCATTATCCCTGCTGCCTGTCTCCTGCCGCTCAGCCAATTTCCTAACCAGGTCAATAATTTGCCTTCAATTCCGTGGACTTCTACCTTCGTTAACAGTCTCTTATGTGGGACTTTATCAAATGCCTTCTGGAAGTCCATATAAATAACATCCATAGACATTCCCCTGTCCACTACTTTAATCACCTCTTCAAAAAATTCAGTCAGGTATGACCTACCTTTCACAAATCCATGCTGCCTCTCTCTGATCAGCTGATAATTTTTGAGGTGTTCAGTCACCCTATCCTTAATTATAGACTCCAGCAATTTCCTGACAAGAGATGTTAGGCTAACTGGTCTGTAGTTCCCTGGTTTTCCTCTCTCACCTTTCTTAAATAGCGGAGTGACATGCATAATTTTCCAATCTAAAGGAACAGTTCTTGAATCGAGAGAACTTTGGAAGATTATAGTTGGGGCATCCGCAATGTGCTCACCGACTTCCTTTAAAACCCTGGGATGGAAACCATCTGGTCCTGGGGGTTTGTCACTCTTTAGTCCCATTATTTTCTTCATTACTGTTATTTTACTTACATTAATTTTATTGAGTCCCTGGGGGATAAATTTGTTGGTGACCATTTTGGGTCGCTAACATAGTGCCAGCGAAAAATAGCGCCGGCGATCAGTAACTTCAGTTTTAGCGCCCCAAGAGGGAGGTGGAGCTAATCCAAACGCTCCACTTCCTTCTTAGAGCGCTAACCCCGAATATCGGGGTGGTGCGTTCTGCAGCGTCACACACTGGGCCACGTAGCGCTGCCACATGGAAGGGCTCTTCCCCTCATTAAAGGGGAGGGCCCAAGCCCACAACTCTGTGGGGCCCTACCTGGACCACCGGGGAGCGGGGTGCCGTGCCAGCAGCCCGGCACACAAGAGGAGCACTGGGCTGCCAGATCGCGGCACGGACCCCGCGTTCAAAGAGGCAACAGGCCGCGACAAGTAAGTCAAACGATTTTTTAATCCCCGCCCGCCACCTCCCCCCAAACCTCCTGCCGCTCCCTTCCCGCCCCCTGAATTGGTCGCTGTCATCGCCCGGTGCAGATTCGGGGGCGTGGGCTAATTTTGCAGGCGGGGCGGAAACGGGGCGCTGCGCTCAGTGATGACATTGTCATCGCCTGCGCAGTGGAGCGGGGTGCTACCGGTTACTGCCACCGCTAAACTCCCGGGGGCACTAACGAGAAGCGCAAATCCACCAAATTTCTAGCCCCCGTCCCTGATTTAGTTTCCTTGGAATTTCCAGCATCCTCTTCCTCTACTGTAAATACTGACGCAAAGTAATTATTCAACATGTCCGCCGTTTCCTTATTATCACTGATAATATCATCGATATTAGTTTTTAAGGGGCCAACATTACTCCTGACTACCCTCTTTTTCCGAATATAATTGTAAAAATATCCTTTGCACGTTTCCTTTCATACTCCCTTTTTGTGGCTCTTACTATATGTTTTGTGACCCTTTGCTGCTCTTTGTATCTTTCCCATTCACCAGGATCTGTGCTATTTTTTGCGTTTTTGTATGCTTTTTCTTTTAGTTTTTTGCTATCCCTTACCTCTTTAGTCGTCTATGGCTTTGTTTTTGGCAAGCAGAACTCTTGCCCCTCAGGGGTATATACGGGTTCTGTGTCACCTTAAATTATTTTTTGAACATCTCCTACTGATCTTCTGTCATTTTACCCATTAACAAATTTTCCCAGTTTACTGTGGACAGCCTCTGTCTCATCCCTTTGAAGTCAGCCTTACCCAAATCTAGAATCTTAGTAAAACAAAGAATGTTCCACATACCCCACGAAAAGGCAGGCATAGCTAGGACCAATGCGGGTTCCCATAGCAACCCCTTTTATTTGGAGGAAGTGAGTGGAGTCAAAGGAGAAGTTGTTCAATATGAGAACAAGCTCAGCCAGGCGGAGGAGGGTGGTGGTGGATGGGGACTGGTCGGGCCTCTGTTCAAGGAAGAGGCAGAGCACCTTCAGGTTGTCCTGGTGGGAAATAGAGGTGTTGAGAGATTGAATGTCCTTGGTGAAAAGGAGACGGTTAGGGCCAGGAAACTGGAAATTGTTAAAGTGGCAGAGGGCGTCGGAAGAGTTGCGGATGTATGTGGGAAGAAACTGGACAAGGGGAGAAAAAAATAAAGCTGAGATAGGAACAAATCAGTTCCGTGGGGCAAGAACAGCCTGAAAGAATGGGTCTACCAGAGCAGTCCTGTTTGTGGCTCTTGGGAAGGAGGTAGAAGTGGGCTATGCTGGGTTGGGGTACTATGAGGTTGGAGGGAAGATCTCCAGAGGAGATGAGGTCATTGACAGTCTTGGAAATGATGGCTAGATGTTCAGTAGTGGGGTCATGGTCCAGGGGAGGTAGAAGGAGGTGTCAGAGAGTTGACGTTCAGCTTCCTCAAGGTAGAGGTCGGTTCGCCAAACAACAACAGCACCACCTTTGTCAGCAGGTTTGATGACAATGTTAGGGTTGGATCTGAAAGAACGGAATGCTGCAAGTTCAGAGGGAGGTAGGTTGGAGTGAGTGAGAGGAACAGAGAAATTGAGACGGCCGATGTCACGCCGGCAGTTTGCAATGAAAAGATCTAGAGAGGGTAAGAGGCCAGAGGATGGGGTCTGTTAAGTATGTGTATTGTATTGAACAATTAACACAAAGACTTAAACGTATAACTCAAACAGGTCTTTACTGGTTGGAGGTAGGGACTATACATAGGTCTTTACTTCATGCCCACAGGCGGGAACTGAGGGGGATCAGTACCCACAGTACTATTTATACCCCTATGGCCAGGAGTGGTACTGCGTATCACTACGCCCAACAAGTAGTGCAGTCCTGTCCATAGGTTCAAAGTAGCACACATATTACATACACAACATTCCTCCCTTCCTAGCTTTACAGTCATCTCCCCATTTAACATAACGTAATAACATATATACATATATAACTTCAGGTTTACATAACAGAATAACATAGATACATAGATAACTTCATGTCAAAACAGATCACAGATTCAGTCTCTGCGGAAAACAGTTCACAGATTCAATCTCTGTGGTGTAGTCGGTTCACGTTGCTGGAGTGACTCATTCAATAGTCCTTCCATGGATTTAACAGTTTGAACTTCCGAACTGAATTGGCTCCGTTCGGAGGGACCACGTGTGTGATCTGGTAGAGGTGATAATGGTTCAGATGGGTCATCTTCTGTTTTTACTTTTCCTTTTCTGCTTCTTGGAGACTCTCTGGGCTCCATTGTCAGCTGCCACAGCTGCCAGCTGCATGCGCAGTTCCTCCTTCTCTTCCTCCTGTTTCCGTCGTAGAGCCAGCTTCTCCCGATGTTCCGTAGACTTTTGGTGCTCCTCCATGATTTCTGCACTTTGGGAGTCGAAGTTACAAGCTGGGCAGGACAGGACATCGTAATATTCGGTGTCGTCCTGAGCTAGACCAGTGAGAGGGTCGTCTATTTCCTCCATACCCAGCTGGACGTTAGCCAGCTCTTGTTCCAAATCCAGACATCTTTCCTGAAGAGACTTCTTCATGTGTACCTCTGCATCCAGCTTTTTCTGGGCTTTCAGCAAGTCGTTTACTAGTGACCTCATTTGTGATTTTAATACTTCAACTTCCTTTGGAGATTGATTGATCGGACTATGCAATCCCTCTACCGGAGCAGCTGTTTCAGCGGTCTGTTGTTCTACGTTGACGTGAGTCAGCGTACTTTTGGCATCCAAGGGCTGCTCTGTTGCAGTCATCTCAGTCTGTGTTGCCACCTCAGCTCTTCCAATAACCTTTGAGAGCTCCGAACCCCTTTCGTTTGAATATTGAAGTTCGTGTTCAAGTTTTTCCCATTTCAGAGTCCTGTCCTTCAGCATATGCAGGAGTTGGCTGACCGTTAACTCCTCTGACATCAGACGTTTTGTGTGCTCCTGCTCCATTTTCTCCATCAGCTGCTTCTGTTGTCTTTCCAGATTCTCCAACTCTATATCAAAGAACTCTTTCGTTGCATTCAACTCTTGCTCAAAACGGCGAAGCATTTGTTCTAATTGCTGTTGTAGTTTGAAATGGAGTTGAGTTCGAGCCCGGTGTCCCTCAGAAATGGGCACATCAGTAGACTTGCCAGACTCAGAATCCACAGTTAAACTATGTTGTTGTTGCTCAGTGGAATTCTGTGCTGAAACTTTGTCTTTTGCACCTGAGTTGGGCTTACCATCATCCGTTCCAGAGTCTGGGCCGACTATCTTCACCGAGTTCTCACTCGTTATTGTTTGTAGGAAATGCCAGTCCATATTCATTTTCCTAATCCACTCCCGTCCTAGTAGTGGAGGACCTCCTTCAGATATCACATATAAGTCCATTATTTGACTGTCTTCGCCCTTGTGGACCACTGCAACCTCTATTTTCCCGATGGGGTACACTCTTTGCCCCGTGTATGTTTTCAATATAATCCCCGTATCCTGTAGGGGAATATGTTGGAATAACTTTCCGTAATCTTTCTTATTTATGACCGTCAATGCCGATCCAGTGTCCAATTCCAGTTTTACTTGGACTCCTTCTATCTGAAGAGTGACCCAAATTGTCTGGAGGTCTGCACCCTTACCAGCGTTGAGTACTCTTAAGCTAGCCAGTTCATTACAGCTTAAGCTAGCCAGTTCATTACTGCTAGCGTCTGAATCGGACTCCTGTTCGGTCACCTTGTGTACCTTTGCGTATTTTCCTTGCGGTGACTTCTTGTTGCTGGTCTTCTTCCCTGACCTGCATACTCTAGCTATATGTCCAAGCCTACCACAAGTTCTACATTCTTGGTTTTTAAACCAACGCTGGTTCTGATCATGCGTTGTCTTTCCACAACGATAACATTTGCCAGAACTCACACCCAATTTGTGTGCACTGAGCTCCGGTGACCGTAGCTGCTTTACTGCCGTGCCTCTCGCTGCGGCTTCGTGTGCTGCTGCCATAGTGACCGCCTTCTCAAGCGTCAGCTCATTCTCCTCGAGCAGTCGCTTTTGTGTATCCTGTTTAAATAAACCACACACAAATTTGTCTCGAAGTGCCTCTGTCAGTCCCGTTCCAAACTTGCAATATTTCGCTAATTTACGCAATTCCAGCAAATAATCAGCATTGCTTTCATGCTGTAGCTGCCTTCTGTCGTAAAATTTAAATCGTTCCGCTAGCATCAGCGGCGTGGGGTTTAGATGATCTTTCAGGACAGTAACAATCTCATCGAACGTCTTATCCGCCAGTTCATCTGGTGATAACAGGTGTTTCAATTGCCCGTATGTCTTCGCACCCATTAAATTTAATAATGTTAGTGCTTTATCAGCCTCACGAATTTTATTGGCCTTACAATAATTTTTAACTCGTTCAACATATATGGCCCAATCTTCGATGTCACTATCAAAGTTGCTAATATTCCCGTGTTTAGGCATTGTAGTACTTTATCAGATTTGCAATTTCTCAGATTTTTTTTTTTACTGTTATCCAAGATGGCGGCTTCCCGCTCTTGCCGTTGTCCTCCGCCCACAAAATGGCGGTTTTCCCGCTTCTGCCTTCTTCCCCAGCGGTTTTCCCGCGAAAAATGGCGGCTTTCCCGCGCTTCTCGCTCTCCCCGCCCACTTCAATGGCGGTTTTCCCGCGCTTCTCGTCGCTGACTTTCAGCCCGACTGCGGCTCTTATCTCCTGTGCGATCGCTGGTGCGCCGCCCGCCCGAAACGGTTCTCAGCCCTTATCACCGGTGCGATCGCTGGCCCGCTAAGCGCCTCCCGCTTGAAGCGGCTCCCGGCCTCTGGCTCACCCGCTCGGCGGCTCTTGCTCGCTCCCTCCCGGGCTCTGGCTTACCCGCTCGCGCCCTCCCGGGCTCTGGCTTACCCACGAGGTTATGGAGGCTTCAGGGTCCTAATGCCTGTCGCTTCCAGTCGCTGGAAGCTGTCAGGATTTCTGCTGCCCTTCAGTTTTCAGTGGGGTGTTGAGGATTGGAACCTCTCTTCAACGTCCTGTCTTTGGACGAAGCCGCTGTGGAATAACTGCCGCAGGGTTCGAACTGACTCGTCGCCAGTGTTAAGTATGTGTATTGTATTGAACAATTAACACAAAGACTTAAACGTATAACTCAAACAGGTCTTTACTGGTTGGAGGTAGGGACTATACATAGGTCTTTACTTCATGCCCACAGGCGGGAACTGAGGGGGATCAGTACCCACAGTACTATTTATACCCCTATGGCCAGGAGTGGTACTGCGTATCACTATGCCCAACAAGTAGTGCAGTCCTGTCCATAGGTTCAAAGTAGCACACATATTACATACACAACAGGGTCCAGGTGGAACGAGAATTCTGAAAACAGGAGAAAGGGTCAGCTGTGCGGGGGGAAGACTCCTGGACAAAGAAGTGGGCACAGAGGTGAAGGCGATGGAAAAAGAGCTTGGCGCCGTGCCGAGCTCGAAATTCATTGAGGCGGGGGTGTAAGGGGATGAAGCTCAGGCCTTCGCTGAGTACAGATCGTACGGGGTCAGAGAGGAGAATGTCAGAGGAGATGGTGAAAACATGGCAGGGGCTGAGATTAGAAGAAGGGATGGGGTCAGAGGAAAGTGAAGGTGAAGAAGGTTCCAGAGGGGCATTGCAATCCTTTTCACCTGAAATTTTGCATTTATATAACACCATTCATGACTTCAGGACATCCCAATATGCTGTACAGCCAATGAAGTACTTTTAAAGTACTGTTGTAATGTCGTAATCGTGGCAGCAATTTGCACACATCAAGCTCCCACAAACAGCTCTTTCTCTTTCTTTCTCTTAGTCAGTCCCTCGGAACCGAGGATGACTTGCTTCCACACTAAAAATGAATTTGCAGGTGACTGATTAGTCCAATGCGGGACCTACAGTCTCTGTCACAAGTGGGGCAGACGGTGGTTGAAGGGGGTCGGGTGCTTGGGTTGACGTGCGCTTCCTGCGCTGCCTGCGCTTGGCTTCCGCTCGCTCCCGGCGAAGAGACTCGAGGTGTTTGGCGCCTTCCCGGATGCTTCTCCTCCACTTGTGCAGTCTTGGGCCAAGGATTCCCAGGTGTCGGTGGGGATGTTACACTTTTTCAAGGAGGCTTTGAGGGTGTCCTTGAAGCGTTTCCTCTGCCCACCTGGGGCTCTCTTGCCGTGCCGGAGCTCCGAGTAGAGCGCTTGTTTTGGGAGTCTTGTATCGGGCATGCGGATAATGTGACCCGTCCATCGGAGCTGATCGAGCGTGATCAAAGCTGCAATGCTGGGGATGCTGGCCTGAGCAAGAACACTGACATTGATGCACCTATCCTGCCAATGGATTTGCAGGATCTTGCGGAGGCTGCGCTGGTGGTACCTCTCCAGTGCTTTGAGGTGCCTGCTGTACATGGTCCATGTCTCTGAGGCATACAGCAGGGCGGGTATCATAGAAACATAGAAGATAGGAGCAGGAGTAGGCAATTCGGCCCCTCGAGCCTGCTCCGCCATTCAATGCGATCACGGCTGATCATCCAAATTCAGTACCCTGTCCCTGCCTTCTCCCCATATCCCTTGATCCCTTTAGCCTTAAGAAATATATCTAACTCCTTCTTGAATATATTTAATGAATTGGCCTCCACTGCCTTCTGTGGTAGAGAATTCCACAGGTTCACCACTCTCTGGGTGAAGAAATTCCTCCTCATCTCTGTCCTAAATGGCTTACCCCTTATCCTTAGACTGTGACCCCTGGTTCTGGACTCCCCGGCCATCAGGAACATCCTTCCTGCATCTAGTCTGTCTAGTCCTGTTAGAATTTTATAAGTTTCAATGAGATCCCCTCTCATTCTACTAAACTCTAGTGAATATAAGCCCAATCGACCCAATCTCTCCTCATACGTCATTCCTGCCATCTCAGGTATCAGTCTGGTGAATCTTCGCTGCACTCCCTCCATGGCAAGAACATCCTTCCTCAGATAAGGCGACCAAAACTGCACACAATACTCAAGGTGTGGTCTCACCAAGGCCCTGTACAACTGCAGCAAGACATCCTTGTTCCTGTACTCAAACCCTCTCACTACGAAGGCCAACATACCATTTGCCTTCTTAACCGCCTGCTGCACCTGCATGCTTACCTTCAGCGACTGGTGCACAAGGACACCCAGGTCTCGTTGCACTTCCCCTTCTCCCAATCTATTGCCGTTCAGATAATAATCTGCCTTCCTGTTTTTGCCACCAAAGTGGATAACCTCGAATTTATCCACATTATACTGCATCTACCATGCTTCTGCCCAATCACCCAACCTGTCCAAATCATCCTGGAGTTTCTTGGCATCCTCCTCACAGCACACACGCCCACCCAGCTTTGTGTCATCTGCAAACTTGGAGATATTACATCTAGTTCCCTTGTCTAGATCATTTATATATATTGTGAATAGCTGGGGTCCTAGGACCGATCCCTGCGGTACCCCACTAGTCACTGCCTGCCACTCGGAAAAAGAGCCGTTTATTCCAACTCTTTGCTTCCTGTCTGCCAACCAGTTCTTTATCCAAGTCAATACCTTGCCCCCAATCCCATGTGCCTTAACTTTACATGCTAATCTCTTATGCGGGACCTTATCGAAAGCCTTCTGAAAGTCCAAATACACCACATTCACTGGTTCTCCCTTATCTATTCTACCAGTTACATCCTCAAAAAATTCCAGTAGATTAGTCAAGCACGATTTACCTTTTGTAAATCCATGTTGACTTTGTCCGATCCTGTCACTGTTTTCCAAGTGCTCTGCTATTGCATCTTTTATAATGGACTCTAGCATTTTCCCCACTACCGATATCAGGCTTACCGGTCTATAATTCCCCGTTTTCTCTCCACCACCTTTTTTGAATAGTGGGGTAACATTAGCTACCCTCCAGTCCATGGGAACTGTTCCAGAGTCTATCGAATTTTGGAAGATGACCAGCAATGCATCTACTATTTCTAGGGCCACTTCCTTAAGTACCCTAGGATGTAGATTATCAGGCCCTGGGGATCTATCAGCCTTAAATCCCGTCAATTTCCCTAACACCATTTCCCTACAAATACTGATTTCTTTCAGTTCCTCCCTCTCATTAGACCTTATGTACCCCGACATCTTTGGGAGGTTATTTGTGTCCTCCTTTGTGAAGACAGAACCAAAGTATGTATTTAATTGGTCTGACATTTCTTTGTTTCCCATAATAAATTCCCCTGATTCTGACTGCAAGGGATCTATGCTTGACTTCACCAATCTTTTTCTCTTTACATATCTATAAAAGCTTTTACAGTCAGTTTTTATGTTCCCTGCAAGCTTACTCTCATACTCTATTTTCCCCCTCTTAATTAATCCCTTTGTCCTCCTTTGCTGAATCCTAAACTGCTCCCAATCCTCCGGTTTACTGCTTTTTCTGGCCAATTTATATGTCCTCTCCTTGGATCTTATGCTATCCCTAATTTTCCTTGTTAGCCACGGTTGAGTCACCTTTTTTGTTTTATTTTTATGCCAAACAGGGATGAACAAATTCTATAGTTCATCCATGTGATCTTTGAATGTTTGCCATTGCCTTTCCACCGTCAACCCTTTGAGTAACATTCCCCAATCAATCCTACCCAACTCGCGCCTCATACCATCATAGTTTCCTTTATTTAAATTCAGGACCCTAGTCCCTGAGTCAACTACTTCACTCTCCATCTTAATGAAGAATTCTATCATATTATGCTGCTCTGTAGACCATGAGCTTAGTGCCGGGTTGGAGGTCCTGGTCTTCAAACACTCTCTTCCTCAGGCGATCGAAGGCTGCACTGGCACACTGAAGGCGGTGTTGGACTTCGTCGTTGACGTCTGCCCTTGTTGACAGTAGGCTCCCGAGGTACAGAAAGTGGTTCACGTTGTCCAAGGCCTTGTCGTGGATTTTGATCATCGGGGGCAGTACTGTGTGGCGGGGGCAGGTTGGTAGAGGACCTTTGTCTTATGGATGTTTAATGTAAGGCCCATGCTCTCGTACGCTTTGGTAAAGGTGCTGACGATGGTTTGGAGTTCGACCTCCGAGTGAGCGCAGACGCAAGCGTCGTCTGCATACTGTAATTCGATGACAGAGGACGGGACGACCTTGGATCTGGACTGGAGGCGACGGAGGTTGAACAGTTTCCCGTTTGTTCTGTAAATTAGCTCCACTCCAGTGGAGAGCTTACTGAGGGTGAGGTGGAGCATTGCAGCAAGGAAGATCGAGAAGAGCGTTGGTGCGATGACACAGCCTTGCTTGACCCCGGTTCGTACGTGAATTGGGTCTGTGGTGGAACCGTTGTTCAGGATCACGGCTTGCATGTCGTCGTGAAGCATGTGGAGGATAGTGACAGACTTTTGAGGGCAGCTGAATTTGAGGAGGACACTCCATAATCCCTCACGGTTGACAGTTTCGAAGGCCTTTGTGAGATCAAAGAAGACCATGTACAACGGTTGGTGCTGTTCCCTGCATTTCTCTTGTAATTGACGTGCGGTGAAGATCATGTCCTTTGTGCCCCTTAGTGGGCAGAATCCGCATTGTGACTCTGGGAGGAGATGGTCATTGCCTGGCACTTGTGTGGCGTGAATGTTACCTGCCACTTATCAGTCCTGGCCAATATTTATACCTCAACCAACATCACAAAAGATCTTCGAAGTAATGTAGGAATCGTGGCAGCAATTTGCGCACATCAAGCTCCCACAAACAGCAATGTGATAATAAACAGATAATCTGTATTTGTAATGTTGGTTGAGGTATAAATATTGGCCAGGACTGATAAGTGGCAGGTAACATTCGCGCCACACAAGTGCCAGGCAATGACCATCTCCAACAAGCAAGAGTCTAACCACCGCCCCTTGACATTCAACGGCATTACCATCGCCGAATTCCCCACCATCAACATCCTGGGGGGGGGTCACCATTGATCAGAAACTTAACTGGACCAGCCACATAAATACTGTGGCTGCAAGAGCAGGTCAGAGTCTGGGTATTCTGTGGCGAGTGTCCTGACTCCCCAGAGCCTTTCCATCTACAAGGCACAAGTCAGGAGTGTGATGGAATACTTTCCACTTGCCTGGATGAGTGCAGCTCCAACAACACTCAAGAAGCTCAACACCATCCAGGACAAAGCAGCCCGCTTGATTGGCACCCCATCAACCACCTTAAACATTCACTCCCTCCACCACCGGGGTACCGTGGCTGCAGTGTGTACCATCTACAAGATGCACTGCAGCAACTCGCCAAGGCTTCTCCAACAGCACCTCCCAAACCCACAAACTCTTCCACCTAGAAGGACAAAGGCAGCAGGCGCATGGGAACACCACCGCCTCCAAGTTCCCCTCCAAGTCACACACCATCCTGATTTGGAAATATCGCTGTTCCTTCATCGTCGCTGGGTCAAAATCCTAGAACTCCCTCCCTAACAGCACTGTGGGAGTACCTTCACCACACGGACTGCAGCGGTTCAAGAAGGCAGCTCACCGCCACCTTCTCAAGGGCAATTAGGGATGGGCAATTAATGCTGGCCTTGCCCCCGATGCCCACATCCCATAAACGAATAAAAAAAACCTCTGGGGAGAAACCCCCCCCCCACCCCCACACTTCTTTGAACTAGTGCCATGGGATCTTTTATGTCCACCTGAGAGGGCAGACGGGGCCTCGGTTTAACATCTCATCCGAAAGACGACATCTCTGACAGTGCAGCACTCCCTCAGCACTGCACTGGGCGTGTCAGCCTGGATTATGTGCTCAAGTTTCTGGAGTGGGACTTGAACCCAGAACCTTCTGACTCTGAGGCGAGGCTGACATTGTATGGCCCAAAAATGAATCATTGAATTTTTTTTTAATTTCCTGGGAATTTTTCAATTTTTGTTTTGAATGTAATAATACAAAAACTTTAACAGCTATTCCCTGTGGCTTGCTTGCTGTTTTGTTTTGCCATGTTTCTATCAAGTGCACTGGAGAGTCAAGGAGAGACAATACTGCAGGCCTCACTTCATGCAGGTGAAAGAGATTCAGCGACCAAACCTTGTGAGACTTATAGGCCTAGAAATTCAGTGGGCCTTGCGCCCACTTAGCGCCTAAAGAGGTCTTTTGCGCCGGCGGGGTGGTAGCGCGGAAATTGAGTGCAGCGGTATTGGCGGCGGTAGCCGTTAGCGCTGCGGCGGGACCGATGACGTCATCGGTGTGCGCGGTGGCCCGTAACGCCCCGAAACTGCGCCGATCCCCATATTTATTTGCGCCCGCCTCCTCCGAAGCGGGCGCAAACAGCGAACAGAAAACGGGGCCGTCCTGCTGCCATAGTGGGGCGCTTTAAAGCTGAAGGTGCGGCCGGCCGCTTTTTCGGCGGCCGCCTGCCCGCACCTCCTTTCCCGGCCTCCTCCACCCCCCCCCCCGCGGCATTGCCGGCTGGTTTCCGTGGAGCCCGGCACTTCTCCGTTGTGCCGGGCTCTTTTGCCGGCACTCGCGATCGGGGCTCCGGCCGTTGCAGGCACCTCCCCCTTAAGAGAAGGAGGAGGCCTGCAGTACCGCAGCCTGCCGCACCGCATCGGGTGGCGCTGCGGCAACTAGCGCGCCGATATTCAGTTGCAGCGCCCCAAACGGAGGCGGGCACACCCTGGTATAGCGCCCGCTTCCAAATTGGGGCGCAGAAGACGAATATACGGCGTGCGCTAATGCCTCCCCGCCCAGCGCTAACTTTTGGGCGCGAGCGAGCTGCCCGCGCCCAAGTGAATTTCTAGGCCATAAAGAATAAATCCTTTGCTTTTTGGAATTCTGATGTGTTGGTAAATCTGGTGAAAACTGAGCATAAAAAACAGATTTTAAAAAGCCCGGAAGATAAATAGTGATGAAACTACTAGTTGCCACCCTGTAGTTGTAGTGAGCTGCCAGGCTCTGTAAATCGCCACTGTCCGGACCAATAAAGGTTTCTTGTAGAAAGGACATGTGCTGGAAACAGTAAATGAGGTCCTGGTGTCTAGACTGCAGCGAGTGTATGCATTTGGTGCTGGAAAAAGGGTCAGAGTTTCCACGGAAAAAAAACCTGAGGCAACCCCTGGCCAGATGTGCCTAGAGTGGGAACGACAGAATTTGAGATGTTTGCAATGTGACTAAGGTCCATTCGTAACTGTGGAAGCTGCAATCAATTGGAAAATACAGAGGAAACTAAATGAATATAAATGCTGGGATAGCCAGCCTGCAGTGACGGAGATACAAGATCCTTTTCTTCCATTCCCTTTTTGTTCTTTCCGCCATTCTAACTGTTCCTTTCTTTTAACGGCTCGTTGGATGCCGGCCGTGGCTCAGTGGTCGCACTCCCGCTTCGGAGTCAGAGGTCACGGGTTCAAATCCCACTTCCAGAGATTTGAGCACAAAATCTAGGCCAACATTCCCAGTGCAGTACTGAGGGAGTGCCGCACTGTCGGAGATGCCGTCGTTTACATATGATGTTAAACCGAGGTCCCCTGTCTGCCCTCTCGGGTGGATGTAAACAATCCCGTGGCACCATTTCGAAGAAGAGCAGGGGAAGTTCTCCCCAGTGTCCTGGGACCAATATTTATCCCTTAAGCAACATCTCTAAGACAGGTTATCTGGTCATTATCACATTGCTGTTTGTGGGACCTTGCTGTGTGCAAATTGGCTGCCGCGTTTCCTACATTACAGCAGTGACTACACTTCAAAAGTACTTCATTGGCTGTAAAGCGCTTTGGGATGTCCTGAGGTCATGAAAGGTGCAAAATAAATGCAAGTCTTTCTTTCCCCCACATTCTTCCATAATTGATAAGTCTCCATTAAGGATCCTGATGTAAGAAAACTACTAGGCACTTGGTCTAAGCGTTAAACAAAGCTTTAATCAACTGTTTTACAACATGGAGATCTAGTTGTGTCCTTCACTAGTTCCTGTTAAGAATGTCCTGTGCAAGCTGGGCCCATGCCCGAGTATTTATACTCTCCCTGGACAGTGCCACCCGTAGGCCACTCAGTATTATTTCATAAGTCTTTCTTTCATGAATGACTGATTCATGTCAGATCCTTTATTAGTTGGAAAGGTAGGTTAGCGAATTGGAAATTCTGCAATGTCCTCTCCTTATTTATGTCGCTGTGAACAATGCCATACTTGCTACATGATGAGATAAATTAAGTGTACTTTCCTCATGGTAAAGGACTTTTGACATCTTCTCAAGTGCCCTACCTATTCGTCAGACTGGAACATAGGAGCAGGTGGAGGCCATTCAGCCCCTCGAGCCTGCTCCGCCATTCAATTAGATCCTGGCTGATCTGGATCTCCACTCCATTTACCCACCTTTACGCCATATCTCTTGATACCCTTACCCAACAGAAATCTATCCGTCTCAGTCTTGAAAGTTCCAGTTGACCCTCAGCCATTTGGGGTGAGAGAGTTCCAGATTTCCACTACCCTTTGTGTGAAGAAGTGCTTCCTGACATCACCCCTGAACAGCCTGGCTCTAATTCTAGTTCTAATCCCATGGAATAGTAGCCAAGCATAAGGCTAGGATAGAAGGCGGCGGGGTGGCGTGGGGGGTTGGGGGGGGGGTGGCGGGGGGGGGGAGATATGGAATAAAACCATAGAAAAATGACATCACAGGGAATTGAAATTCAGCTGTAAAAGGAGTGTAAAACGGGCGGTAGCAGACTGGCTGCCCATTATACACCCGCCCGATCTTCCTGTCCACTGACTTCAATAGATAGGAACATCAGGTGAGGTTTATAAAGGACGACCGATGCGCTAACAGCCGTTTTCATAGAATCATAGGGGGAGAAATTGGGTGAGTAGCGCCACCTGTTAGCGCCTAAAGAGGCAGGCAGTGGCTGTAGCGCCACTGGCTGCGCCTCCCGCGATATTCAGCAGGGCGCTAATAGTGGCGTTAGCCATTTGCGCTGCGCCACCACCGATGACGTCATCGGTGTGCGCAGCGCCCCGTTCGCGATATTTGGTAGCGAACGGCGCAACGCTACCCGCGCCCGGTTCACGGGGCCTTACTGTGCCGGCAGCGGCGCAAGTTAAGGTGGAGGTGCGGGGCGGCCACCTTTTTCGGCGGCCGCCTGCCAGCACCTCCGTCCCCGGCCTCCTAACCGCCCCCCGCAGCATTGCCGGCTGTTTCCAGAGAGCCCGGCACTTCTCCTTGGTGCCGGGCTCGTTTGCCGGCACTCGCGATCGGGGCTCGCGCTGTTGCAGGCCCCTCCCCCTTAACAGGGGGAGGAAGGCCTGCAGTACCGCAGCGTGCCGTGCCGCAGCGTGTGGCGCTGCGGCACGTTGCGCTGCGATATTCAGTTTCAGCGCCCTAAGAGGGACGCGGAGCGCCTCGAGCCTCGCCCCGTCTCCCTCGAGGGGCAATGAAACTGAATATCTGACGATCGCTAAAGCCTCGAACGCTGCGCTAAATCCTGCGCTCAGGCGACTTTTGCGCCACTTTGGCGCCCCAACCCAATTTCTGGGCCATAGACTCTTACAGCACAGAAGGAGGCCATTCGGCCCATCGTGCAAAGAGCTATCCAACTAGTCCCGCTCTCCCTGCACATTCCCCGTAACCCTGGAAATTTCCTCCCCTTCAAGTATTTATCCAAGATGACTTTCACCCGCACAGTCGGCGGCTTTTGCTGGAATTAGTCAGGAAACGATGAAACGTGCTAACTGCCCTATACTCGTTCCATCTTTCAAACTGTGGGACTGCCAAACACACAGGCAGTGTATTTTAAATGTGACACATGTGTATCAGCAGTTCACAGCCCACTTAAGTTCGATCAATGAAGCTGGATTTGCAAAGTGGTCAGAGGTTTCTAATTAACTTACCGACTAATATTCACAGCTTAAAGCAAACCACCTTTGATCTCCTTTAAAAATGGTTTGTGGAAAAGTTTATACTTCGACATCTGGAAAATGGGGAAAATGTCTAGTAGAGAAGGTTCATTATTCCTCAAAGCCACAACGGAACATCTGGAAGTGTGGATCTCACTGCTTCATGTGTCATAGGTAGAGGATATAACAGCTTGAAAGAACTGTACTGGAGGGTCTCCTTGTCCCATAGTTATGGCCATATTTGGTGGTGAAAGAAAAAGAAAGCAAGAACTCGCATTTCTATAGCGCCTCTCACCACCTCAGGACGTCTCAAAGCGCTTTACAGCCAATGAAGTACCTTTGAAGTGTAGTCACTGTTGTAATGTAGGAAACGTGGCAGCCAATTTGCACACAGCAAGGTTCCATAGGCAGCAATGTGATAAAGACCGGATAATCTGTTTTAATGATGTTGGATGAGGGATAAATATTGGCCAGGACACTGGGGGAGAACGCCTCTGCTCTTCTTTGAAATAGTGCCATGAGGTCTTTAACACCCACCTGAGAGAGCAGATTGGACCTCGGTTTAACGTCTCACGCACCAGACGGCACCTTGGACAGTGTAGCTCTCCCTCAGTAATGCCCTTCGGACAGTGCAACGCTCCCTCAGTACTGCCCCTCTGAAAGTGCAGCGCTCCCTCAGTACTGCCCCTCCAACAGTGCAGCACTCCCTCAGTACTGGCCCTCCGACAGTGCAGCACTCCCTCACTACTGGCCCTCCGACAGTGCAGCACTCCCTCACTACTGGCCCTCCGACAGTGCAGCGCTACCTCAGTACTGCCCCTCCAACAGTGCGGCGCTCCCTCAGTACTGGCCCTCCGACAGTGCAGTTCTCCCTCAGTACTGGCCCTCCAACAGTGCAGCACACCCTCAGTACTGGCCCTCCGACAGTGCAGCGCTCCCTCAGTACTGACCCTCCGACAGTGCAGCACTCCCTCAGTACTGCACCTTCAACAGTGCAGCGCTCCCTCGGTACTGCCTCTCCGACAGAGCAGCGCTCCCTCAGTACTGCCCATCTGACAGTGCAGCACTCCCTCAGTACTGCACCTCCGACAGTGCAGCACCTACTCAGTACTGCCCCTCCAACAATGCAGCACCCCCTCAGTACTGACCCTCCGACAGTGCAGCACTCCCTCAGTACTGCCCAACTGACAAGTGCAGCACTCCCTCAGTACTGCCCCTCCGACAGTGCAGCACTCCCTCAATACTGCCCTTCGGACAGTGCCACACTCCCTCAGTACTGCCCTTCGGACAGTGCAACGCTCCCTCAGTACTGCCCCTCTGACAGTGCAGCACTCCCTCAGTACTGCACCTCCAACAGTGCAACGCTCCCTCAGTACTGCCCCTCCGACAGTGCAGCACTCCCTCACTACTGGCCCTCTGACAGTGCAGCACTCCCTCAGTACTGCCCCTCCGACAGTTCAGCGCTCCCTCAGTACTGGCCCTCCGACAGTGCAGTTCTCCTTCAGTACTGGCCCTCCGACAGTGCAGTGCTCCCTCAGTACTGACCCTCCGACAGTGCAGCACTCCCTCAGTACTGGCCATCCGACAGTGCAGCACTCCCTCAGTACTGCCCCTCCTACAGTGCAGCATTCCCTCAGTACTGGCCCTCCGACAGTGCAGCGCTCCCTCAGTACTGACCCTCCGACAGTACAGCACTCCCTCAGTACTGCACCTCCGACAGTGCAGAACTCCCTCAGTACTACCCCTCCGACAATGCAGCGCCCCCTCAGTACTGCCCCTCCGACAGTGCAGCACTCCCTCAGTACTACCCATCTGACAGTGCAGCACTCCCTCAGTACTGCCCCTCCGACAGTGCAGCGCTACCTCAGTACTGCCCCTCCAATAGTGCAGCGCTCCCTCAGTACTGCCCCTCCAACAGTGCAGCACTCACTCAGTACTGCCCCGTCGACAGTGCAGCGCTCCCTCAGTACTGCCCCTCCGACAGTGCAGCACTCCCTCAGTACTGCCTCTCCAACAATGCAGCACTCCCTCAGTACTGCCCCTCCGACAGTGCAGCGCTCCCTCAGTACCGCCCCTCCGACAGTGCAGCGCTCCCTCAGTACTGCCCCTCCGACAGTGCGGTGCTCCCTCAGTACTGCCCCTTCGACAGTGCAGCATTCCCTCAGTACTGCCCCTCCGACAGTGCAGCACTCCCTCAGTACTGCCCCTCCGACAGTGCAGCGCTCCCTCAGTACTGCCCCTCTGACAGTGCAGCACTCCCTCAGTACTGCCCCTCCGACAGTGCAGCGCTCCCTCAGTACTGCCCCTCCGACAGTGCAGCACTCCCTCAGTACTGCCCCTCCGACAGTGCAGCGCGCCCTCAGTACCGCCGCTCCGACAGTGCAGCACTCCCTCAGTACTGCCCCTCCGACAGTGCAGTGCTCCGTCAGTACTGGCCCTCCGACAGTGCAGTGCTCCCTCAGTACCGCCCCCGACAGTGCAGCACTTCCTCAGTACTGCCCCTCCGACAGTGCAGCACTCCCTCAGTACCGCCCCTCCGACAGTGCAGCACTCTCTCAGTACTGGCTCTCCAACAGTGCAGTGCTCCCTCAGTACCGCCCCCCGACAGTGCAGCACTCCCTTAGTACCGCCCCTCCGACAGTGCAGCACTCTCTCAGTACTGGCTCTCCGACAGTGCAGCGCTCCCTCAGTACCGCACTGGAGTGTCGGCCTGGATTATGGGCTCAAGTTACAAGACATGTGCTTAGAAATTCAGTTGGCTGCGCCAGCCGTTAGCACCTTAGGAGGAGTAGATCTCGAGCGCTAGGCGCTTAGCGCCCGGGCGCAGCGCGATCTGCGCCTCGCCCCAACTTCAGTAGACATTTAGCGCCGGTGCAAAGTCATTGCGTGCGCTCATCTGCGCGCGCAGATCATGACGTCATTTCCTCGTGCAACGCCCTTTGTGCGCCCGGAACCGGAACTTGACTCGCGCCGCCCCATTGTGCGCCTGGCGGCCCGAACGACTGTGAAGTGGAACGGTTCACAACCGATGCGGGCCGCAGGGAGCGCAAATTAAAGGGCACTTACCCTGCACTATAAAGGGCAGCCATTTTGCAGCACTCACTCTTGTGCAACGGATTTTTGGAGAGAGACCAAGGAAGAGAGCTTACTGCTTTGGCCCAACACTAGGACAGGTATTTTTGGCTTCAGGCCAGAGCTTTGCAATTCTCTTTGCCTTCATTGATATCTCAGTGTTTGCCAGCATATTATGGGGGCTGCATTGGGTGCCAACGCTGAGTTTCAGCATTATGTCCGAAGGGCTCACAGACGCCGTGAGAGAGTGGCAGCCCTGGCTAGACGCAGAGGGGGCAACAGGCGTCGGCAACGGAGGCCTTACCCACTCAGGGAATACCGCCAGCAGTTCTCCTATCTCAACATGTCTGCCGCGCAGTGTTAGGAGGCTGTGATTCAGAAGGGAGGTGGTTGCAGAGATCTGCCAGCTGCTTCACAGAGATCTGCGTCCACAGCTGAGGCGCAGGACGTCTCTGTCGGTGGCAGTGAAGGTGACGGTGGCTCTGAACTTCTATGCCACCGGCTCCTTCCAATCCACTGCTGGGGACATCGCTAACATCTCCCAGTTCGCCGTGCATTGCTGCATCCGCCAGGTGACCAATGCCCTTTTCAGAAGGAGACGTCAATTCATCTCCTTCCCCATGACCCTGGACAAGCAGCAGCAGCGTGCAGTGGGATTTGCAAGAATAGCGGGCTTCCCCATGGTGCAGGGCGCCATTGACTGCACGCATGTGGCTTTGCGGGCACCTCTGGAGAATGCCGAGGATTACCGCAACCGGAAGGGCTACCATTCCCTCAACGTACAGCTGGTGTGTGACCACAGGCAGTGCATCCTAGCTGTCAATGCCCGCTTTCCAGGCAGCAGCCACGATGCCTTTATCCTGCGACAGACAACTGTGACTGACATGTTCCAGGCACAGCCTCACCCAAGAGGATGGCTTATCGGGGACAAAGGCTATCCTTTGTGTACCTGGCTCATGACCCCGCTCCGCGCGCCCAGGACCCCTGCTGAAGAGGCATACAACGAGAGCCATCAAGCGACCAGGAACATCATCGAACAAACAATCGGCATCCTGAAGCAACGGTTCCGCTGTCTGGATCGCTCCGGGGGAGCCCTGCAGTATTCGCCGGAGCGAGTCTCCCAATTCGTCGTCGTTTGCTGCATGCTGCACAACCTGGCTATCCGCAGGACTCAGGCACTGCCACCTCACGTTGGAGCACCACCTCAGGAGGAGGAGCAGGAGGAGCATGAGGAGGAGGAGGAGGAGGAGGAGTACCAGCCCAGGAGGGAGGCAGAAGGTCCAAGGGCCGCCCGTCGGCGGCTTATTGAACGTCACTTCTAGGCCCCCTGTCAGGGAATGGCTTGTGCCAATGAAAGAACATGATTGCAGCCGCTCCGCAAGCCCTCAGCTGGTTAAGGCAACAAACACTTCAAAGATCAAACATGGACAATCTGAATAAAGAAAATGGTTTATTGTACAAACTCAGGGCCCTTCCCACATGAAAACCAAAAACAGACGACACCCCCAAAAAACAGTCACACACATGACTCACTCCCACAACCTGGGAAGGATTGACAAAAGATGTAAACAAAAATGGCCTTCATCCTCGGCCTTCACAAAACACCCATTCCAAAAAACAAAATATTTGGGCACACCCTCTACTTTGTGGCCCGCGAGGGCAATGCCTTGTGCAAACTTTTGCGGCCCCTGCACGCCCTGCTGCTCCTCCTCAAAGTGAGCCCAGTGGCTGCTGCAAGGCTGGGGGCAGGCTCCTGAGGGGCACATGTCGTGACGGCAGATGCCCTTGGGGGTCGGCCTAGATGAGGTCTGGCCCTCGAGGGGCCGGCTGGTGAATGCTGCAGCTGTGGCTGGGCAGCATCAGTCGGTGCAGCAGCTCGTGGCAGCTCCACTGGGGGAGTGGCAGTGGCGGCTGGAGGAATGGGGGCAAGCTGACGGATGGCAGGCGCTCGCTGGTCGGCTGAGACACTGGCACTCGCCCGGGCCAGCACTGCAGCATGCGCAGCAATCTGCCGAGGGACAGACCGCTGTGCTGCTGCAGCGCGGCGGGTGCCCTGGCGATGCCTGGCTGACGCAGCGAGTGTGGCAGCAGTGAGTGCCCGTGTTGCCCTGGTCTGTGACCGCATCAGAGCAGCCACTGACTGCACGGCACCACTGATCACCTGCCCACTCGCTGCCTGAGCTTCCCCGAATTCCGCCCGACTCGCTGCCTGAGCTGCCCCGAATTCCGCCCGACTCGCTGCCTGAGCTGCCCCGAATTCCGCCAAACTCGTGGCCTGTGAGGCCCCGAATTCGGTCACACTCCAAGCCAGGGACTCGATGGCCTCAGGCATCCGTGCCACTACCCCCATGAGCTCCGTGTGCCGGCGCTCCGAGTCCGCGGACATGTCCTCGAGGAGGCGCAGCTCCTCGGCGGTGACCGTCTCCGGACTGGAGGCCGGACTCTCCCTCTGGGGAGAAGGCCGCCGAGCTGCCCAACCCTTCCCGCGTTGCTGCACGCCGCTGGTCCCAGGAGCTACACTCCCCTCCGACACTTCCCCCAGGCTCCCCTCCAGGGAAGACGTGTCCCCTACATTGGCATGGCTTGCTGAGGGTTCCCCTGATGGGCCGCCTTCCTCTTCCTCCTCCTCCTCCTCCTCTTCTGAGGGGCTGTCACTGGCAGCTTCAGGGACCTCCTCCTCACCATCTGAAAGCAGGAAGGCACAAGAGTAGCTTTAGAGTGAGGAGAGGGCGTCGCCGAGGGAGGCATGAGTGGTGGCATTCAGCGCATTGGTCGGACAGTGGCAAAGGATGTAGATCTGATGCGCAAGTGGGACGAGAGAGGTCCAAAAGGTGATGTCCTTACCATTGGTGCCCAGAACAGGGTCAGCATCTCCAGATGCAACGGGGCCAATCACCCGGGCACCCATGATGCGCTCCACGCGCTGTTCCAGCTCGGTGAGCTGCTGGATCTGGGGTCCGCCTCCCCCGGTCTAAGTCCGGCTCCTCTTATTATTGGCCAGCTTGGCCTGCAGGAGAAAGGATGGCCTCTAAGTACAGTGTGTAGCCCTGATCTTGTGTGCACTGCCTCCCATGGTGGAATAGCCTGGCCAGTGTGTAGCCCTGATCTTGTGTGCACTGCCTCCCATGGTCGAATAGCCTGGCCAGTGTGTAGCCCTGATCTTGTGTGCACTGCCTCCCATGGTGGAATAGCTTGGCCAGTGTGTTAAGCGCAGAATGTGCAATTGATGTTCATGACTGTCCCATAGCTGCTGCATGAGGGCTGCCCATTAGGGCTTTCAGGTCCCTTTGCCCATAATGTGAGGTGCACATGCAAGGATGAGGAGGACACTGGAAAGGGTACTCACCCTGACAATCCTGGTGAGGTCATTCAGCTTTTTGCGGCATTGTACAGAGCTCCTGAGGACCTCACTGTTGGATGTCACCCTGTTGGCGACATCCCTCCAGGCTTTCCGGTAGACGCTGGCCGCCGGCTTCTTCCCATTGTCCGGAAACAAGATATGGTGTCTCTTCTCCACAGCGCCAACCAGCACCCTCAGATCATGCTCTGAGAAGCGCTGCGCTCGTTCACGGGCCTTCTCCATCCTTTCAGGCGCTATTTGGGTCCAGCAGCAGTGTTCAGGCCTAGCTGGAGGGCTGCAGTGTCCAGGGCGTGGCAGCAGACCAACTCGACCCTTCCCCCTTTAAGAGCTGGCCGGCGCCAGGGTGTCTGCTGTCAATCAAGAAATGACCGCACCTGCGCTGCGCCTGGCCTCGGCGGTATCGCTCAGCACCGCCGGCTTAGCGCCTAAAGATAGTCGTGCATCGCCAGTTTTAGCGCTCGAGCAAACTCTTAGGGCGAAGCTACTGAATATCGGCGAAGTGGCCTCGGCTTTGCGCCGGGCGCAAACTTTAGCGGCCGCCCGGCTTTACCGCCCCAAAAGTGGCTATACTGAATTTCTAGCCCATGGTGTCCTCAAGTTGTAATTAAATAGCTCAGTTAAATCACAAGGAAGGTGAACAGTAGATGCCACGGCGAACATTGAACAGGCTTCTAACATGCCCACACCAGCTTACGTTTCTGCTCTGACTTAACCAGAGGTATGTGGGAAAGAACTCGACTCACCAAATGATGAGTCACTCTCAGGATCCCTCTTACAGGGATTCCCTATGGTTGACAGAGATGCCTGTGTACAGCTGATCTCATTTGGAATTTACGTGGAATGTAGAACATTTAAAAATCTGTCTCTTACAGTCTTTGCTATGTGAGAGGAATTCTTTCCCAGCAGATTGTTCTGGATGTGCTACCAGTGCTACGAGGAAAAGGTATCCCCTCCTCACATCCATGTGTCACACCAAACAAGTCAGAGTGTCCCTCACATACGTACGACTCCCGACCCCATTGTTACGCCTTTACCGCCTTGTTGACAACAGGTGAAACAAGTTAAAATTGATATTTTTATATGTTCTTCTGAAGTGTATAATTGCCTGGTGCTATGACAAGGAACAGGAGGAGGCCATTCAGCCCTTCGAGCCTGTTCCGCTATTCAATTGGATCATGGCTGATCTGTATCTTAACTCCATCTACCCACCCTGGTTTAATAGCCCTTAATACCTGACATAAGAAAACTACGAGGCACTTGGGCTGAGTATTAAACAAAGCTTTAATCAACTGTTTTTCAACATGGGGATCTAGTTGTGTCCTTCACTAGTTCCTGTTAAAGAATGTCCTGAGCAAGCTGGGCCCATGCCCGAGTATTTATACTCTCCCTGGACAGCGCCACCAGCAGGCCGCCCAGTGTTATTTCATAAGTCATTTTCACATGAACGACAAGATTCATGTCAATACCCTTACCTAACAAAAATCTATCTATCTCAGTTTTGAACTTTTCAATTGATCCCCAAAGCCTAAACAGCATTTTGGGGAGAAAAAAGATTTGCATTTCTGTAGTGCCTTTCATGACCTCAGGACATCCCAAAGTGCTTTACAGCCGATGAAGTACTTTTGAAGTATAGTCACTGTTGTAATGTAGGAGGCGCAGCAGCCAATTTACGCACAGCAAGCTCCCACAAACAGCAATGTGTTAATGATCAGATAATCTGTTTTTGTTATGTTGGTTGAGGGATAAATATTGGCCCAGGACACCGGGGATAACTCCCCTGCTCTTCTTCGAAATAGTGCCGTGGGATCTTTTACATCCGCCTGAGAGAGCAGACTTGCGTTCAAGTCTCTGCAGCGGGACTTGAACCCACTGTCTCAGAGGTGAGAATGCCACCCACTAAGTCATGGCTGACACTCAAGAGAGAGCTCCAGATTTCCACTCCCCTTTGTGTGAAGAAGTGCTTCCTGACATCACCCCTGAACAGCCTGGCTCTAATTTTAAGGTTATGACGATGGAATTGATTAGCATCCAGCGTGTAGTAATCAATAACATACCACTTGCCTGCACTGGCAGCTGGATGGAGACAGGGTTACTGTGTGAGGGCAGATGTATGCATTCTCTGATCTGTTGGGCCAGCACATGTTTGAAAGTTTGTATTAGTAAAAGTAAAGCATGGGACAGTTCTCCGAAATCAGTTCAACTCACCTCGAAAACAGCTTAAGGCTCGGTTGCCCAACAACCCACGTCAGGCAAAACACTGACTGTGTGCTGACACCAACAGGCAATCGAGCAGGTCTTCTGACGTAGCATCTTCCAGTATGGTCGTCATGCTTATGCCTCGCAGCTTCAAGCAGAGAATCATTTCAGAAAAGTTGTTTCCCCTGGGTACCAGGCTTGAGGGACTTCAGTTATCTGGAGAGACTGGAGAAACTGGGATTATTCTCCTTAGAGCAGAGAAGGTTCAGGGGAGATTAAATAGAGGTCATCAAAATCATGAGAGTAGATAAGGAGGAACTGTTTCCACTGACAGGAGGGTTGGTAACCACAGTGCACAGATTTAAGATAATTGGCAAAAGAACCAGAGGGGAGATGAGGAGAATTTTTTTACGCAGCGAGTTGTTGTGATCTGGAATGCACTGACTGAAAGGGCGGTGGAAGCAGATTCAATAGTAACTTTCACAAGGGAATTGGATAAATACTTGAAAAGGAAAAAAAAATGACAGGACCATTGGTAAAGAGCTGGGGGAGTGGGAGTAATTGGATCGCTCTTTCAAAGAACCAGCACAGGAACGATGGGCTGAATGGCCTCCTTCTGTGCTGTAAGTGTCTATGATTCTACCTAAGGTCAGTATCAGTGATTTAAATCTGATAAAAATTCTTTGAAATATGGCTTGGAAATGCCTGGGGAAAAATATCAGTTTACTTTGAAGCGCTCAGTGTAATAACAAGATAAATTTTTAACAGTCTATTTAGATTCCATTTACTTCAAGTGTGCCAGCATTAAGAGCTTTTTACAACAGAATGCCATAATGACAGAGAGCAAATCCAGGAATCTTCTGGAATGGATTTAAAGAGACATTTGTTCACTAAATACACTGTGTTTTCAGTAGCCCCACATCTGTGAGTCAAAAGAGGTGGCAATTAGCTTTTTATATGGTTAGGGTAAAGTATGGAAATGTGAAGGCAGGAAGAAATGGTGTTTGACAGAGTAAGAGATGGACAAAGGAGAGTGGAAAAGAAGGAGCTGATTTATTAGAGGTAAGTCTCCTCTGTCTCTCCATATTGATCTCTTCAGTAATAAACACAATAGAACTGGAATCTGTCATAGGTTTACAGGCCAAGAGGAAATACTTCCATGTCTAAAAATAAGAATCAAGTCAAAAAATGTTTCTTGGAATGATGAATAAAGTGTGTGCCCATCAACGGTCTCAGAACATCAGAGATAGACTTGGCACAAAAACAAAGCTAAATCGCAAAAACCCTCACCTTTTATGTCTCATATTTATAAACAGCTCAGTGTGTTCACTCTCTCCCTGGTAAATCACCCATTTATGGACTTTCACCAGCATTATGAAGAAAACTAAACGTGTATCCCTCTCCCTGGCCATTGTCTGAGGCTGAACCAGCCCGTTCGCAAGCTTGGTGTCCTGTTTGACACTGAGCTGGGCTCTCCATCACCAAGACCGCCTATTTCCACCTCCATAACATCTCCTGTCTCCGCCCCTGCCTCAGCTCATCTGCTGCAGAATCCCTCATCCATGCGATAGCAAAATACTGCGGATGCTGGAAATCCGAAATAACAACAGAAGACGCTGGAAAAACTCAGCAGGCCAGGCAGCATCGGTGGAGAGAGAAACAGAGTCAACGTTTCAGGCCGAAACCCTTCGTCAGGACTGAGAAAAAAAAAGCAGGAAATGAAACAGATTAAAAGGCCAGTTTGGGGGCGGGGAAATGGGGGAGAGGATGAAAGAACAAAAGGGAAGTGAAGAGACATTAAGAGGTAATCAAGACGAGACGAGATGGTAATATCCATGCTTTTGTTACCTCTCAGACTCGACTATTCCAACGCACTTGTGGCCGGCCTCCCACATTCTACCCTCCGTAAACCTGAGGTCATCCAAAACTCAGCTGCCCGTGTCCTAACTTGCACAAAGTCCTGTTCACCCATCACCCCTGTGCTCGCTGACCTACATTGGTTAAGCAGCGCCTCGATTTCAAAATTCTCATCCTTGTTTTCAAATCCCTCCATGGCCTCGCCCCGCCCTATTTCGCCCCTCCCCATCTCGAACCTCCTCCAGCTCCTACAACCCTCCAAGATTTCTGTGTTCCTCCAATTCTGGCCTCTTGCACATTCCCCGATTTTCAGCACTCCACCATTGGCGGCTGTGCCTTCAGCCCTAAGCTCTCGAATTCCCTCCCTAAACCTCTCCGCCTCTCTCTCTCCTCCTTTAAGACGCTCCTTAAAACCTACCTCTTTGAACAAGCTTTTGGTCACCTGTCCTAATATCTCCTTATTTGGTTCGGTGTCAAATTTTGTCTGATAATCGCTCCTGTGAAGCACCTTGGGACATTTTACTACGTTAAAGACAAGTTGTTGTTGTAGGCATACTGTCACTACATTCAAAATTTACAAGGAGGACACCAGAACTGAGAGGGTGTAACCATCGGGAAAGACTGAACAGGCTGGGGCTCTTTTCTCTAGAAAAGAGAAATGTTGCGTTTGCAAAGATAATCCAGAGGCCATAAGCAGAGCTCAGTTCATGTTGCTTTTAATGGCTGATCCAAAACACACTCTACAGGCAAAAGCAATCGAATACCTATATCCAATGTCAGACACAATACAACGATAATAGCACTATCAAACTCCATGTGCTCAGGCCAAGGCAATCGAGTACCTATCACCAATGTCAGACATAACAAGAAGGTCTTTAAATTTTAAAGGGGTTTGATAGGGTTGATGTGGAGAGAATGTTTCCACTTGTGGGAAGTCCCAAACTAGGGGCCATGAATACAAGATAGTCACTAATAAATACAGTAAGGAATTTAGGAGAAACTTCATAACCAAAGAGTGGTGAGAATGTGGAACTCGCTGCCACAGGGAGTGGTTGAGGCGAATAGTACAGATGCATTTAAGGGGAAGCTAGATGATCACATGAGGGAGAAGGGAATAGAAGGTTATGCTGATAAGGTGAGATGAAGAGGGGTGGGAGGAGGCTGGTGTGGAGCATAAACACCAGCGTAGACTAGTTGGGTTGTATGGTCTGTTTCTGTGCTGTACGTTCTCTCGCCTCTGAGTCGGAATGTTGTGAATTCCAATCTCGCTCCAGAGACTTGAGTGCAAAATCTAGGCTAACATTCCAGGGCAGTACTGAGGCAGTGCTACACTGTCAGAGGTGCAGTCTTTCAGATAAGACATTAAACCAAGGTCCCATCTGCCCGCTCAGGTGGATATAAAAGATTCTACAGCACTATTTCGAAGAAGAGCAGGGGAGTTCTACCCAGGGGAGTCCTGAACAATATGCATCCCTCAACCAAATTACTAAAAAAACAGATCATCTGTTTACAAACGTGTTTATCAGTTTGAGGGAGCTTGCTGTGCACGAATTGGCTGCCATGCTTCCTACATTACAACGGTGACTACACTTCAAAAAGTATTTATTTGGCTGTAAAGCGCTTTAGGACATCCTGAGGTAATGAAAGGCGATATAGAAGTACAAGTCTTTTGTCTTGTTTTGCACACTTTGTACAAAAATAATAAATTGCAGGACAATGGAGTATTACAGTTTAAACTCTTTTAATGAAGCATCAGGTCTGTAAGCTTTCTCAATCAATACAGCACCATGTGGACAAGATGGAGTCCTTACAGATGCCTGCGGGCCAATGATAATTCAATATGCAAATGTTACATCTTTCTTCCTTTTTCTCCTGCAAGCTTCGCTCCCTGTGAGGTGTGTGAGATTGTGGATTTGTCCCTTTCATGCCTGATTACAAAAAATATATTTTTCCTTTTAACGCATTAAACAGAATAGTCCTGAAATTCCACAGGGAGGTTCTATTGGTCTCTCGCTGTCACTCCATCTCTTTGGGAGCTTCTTTCTCCAGTCATCGCTGGAGACTCAGGTTGCCAACTTTAGTTGGATGTGTTCCTGGAGATTTCATCACGTGACCTCACAGCCTCCAACTGCCCCTCCTGGTCAAACAGCACCCCCCCTCCCCCCCGCCGTCGCCCATCTCCAATATTTTTTATAATTAATGAATAGAAGTGTTCAAAGAAAATTTTTAAAAATTAGCGCCCCCTATGAATTTTTCTCCCCGGTATTTTGCTTGCAGCAGTGTCCTGGGAGATTAATCTTCGATTCCCAGAGACTCCAGGACAACCCTGGAGAGTTGGCAAGCCCTAATGGAGGCTGGTAGAATTCCCAATTGAATTTTAAGGCTGATGACATGAACAGGTACAAGGGAGTGAGAGCTGGCATTGAGGGAGAAGAGAATGAGTGCACTGTGCTGTGCAGCAGTTAGAAAGAAGCGTTGACGTGAGGGTCGGCAGGATTCCGTCACCACACTTGAAGCAACAAATGTGCATTGTGCGAGTTCCATCGCTCTGAACGCTTCACTGATCTGCTTGACTTTTCATCTTCAAACCTGCAATGTGCCTCCAAGTGTATATGTGGTCAGGCTGGTTAGACATTCCAAATAATGAAGAACCACATTAAAAATAATCACAGCCTTACCAAGAGGCCAGGAGTCTCCCGGCTGCTGGCACCGTCAAGGCCAAAGATTATCGCGGCAAGCTGCACGCCAGGCCAGGCCTCCGCTCAGGGGCCCTTTGACGTCAGCGCTCCTCCCGTTCAACTTAACGCATTGTCCGCCTGAGCGTGAAGCCAAGCCGCAGACGGAAACTCTGACTGAGAACACTTGCTGGGTGTTTGCATTGGAACAACATGGTTCTGGAGAATGAGTGGGACACACATAAAAACCAAGTCTTAAAAAACTGGCTTCCAGTGCTTTAAAACAATTAAACAAGTGGAGCTCGAAGACCATGACTGACTGCTGCCTACGTAAACAGCTCCAGTCTTTTTTTTTTACAGCGTTTTATGCATGTTCCCTTTTTCCAAGTACTTTAGTTTAAACAGTTGGATTAGTCAGTCGGCAGTTTCTTCCCTGCTGGATGAATGCAGATGAAAAGAGGTGCTGAGTTGCAAAACTTTTTCCTCTGAGGAAGTGACTCCAAAATCTATCTGGAAAGTTACAGCAAAGTTGGATCAAATGATTCCAGCCAATTTTTAAGAATATCAATAGAGATAACAAAACCCAGCGACTGCTTGCATTCATCTCAAGTCTTTAACTTAGAAAAATGTCCCAAAAATGCTTCACACAGGCAGAACCAGAACAAAATGGACGCCAAGCCAAAGAAGGTAATAGTTCGAGGGGCGACCGAATGCTTGGTCAAAGAGGTAGGTTCGGAGGAGGGTCTTAAAGGAGGAGAGGGAGGCACAGAGGTTTAGGGAGGGAATTTCGGGGGGTGTGGTATAGGCAGCTGAAGGCACGGCCGCCAGTGGTGTGGTGAAGAGAGGAAGGTTCAGAAGAGGCCAGAATTGGAGCAGCACAAAGATCTCGGAAGGTTGTAGGGCTGGAGGAGGTTATAGAGATGGGGGGGGCGAGGTCATGGTGAGAGTTAAACACAAGGATGAGAGTTTTAAAATCGAGGTGTTGCCGGCCTGGGAGCCAGTATAGGTCAATGAGCACAGGGGGTGATGGGTGAACGGGACTTGGTGCGAGTTAGGATACGGACAGTGGGGTTTTGGGTGAGCTGAAATTTACGGAGGGTGAAAGACGGGACGCTGGCCAGGAGAGCATTGGAATTGTTGAGTATGGAGGTGACAAAGACACGGATGATGGTTTCAGCAGCAGATGGGCTGAGGAAGGGCCGGAGATGGGCGATGTTGCGCAAGTGGATGGAATACTCTCCACTTACCTGGATGTGTGCAGCTCCAACAACACTCAAGAAGCTCGACACCATCCAGGACAAAGCAGCTGGCTTGATTGACACCCCATCTACCACCTTAAACATTCACTCCCTCCACCACCGGCGCACCGTGGCTGCAGTGTGTACCATCTACAAGATGCACTGCAGCAACTCGCCAAGGCTTCTACAGCAGCACCTCCCAAACCCGCGGCCTCTTCCACCTAGAAGGACAAGGGCAGCAGGCGCATGGGAACACCACCACCTCCAAGTTCCTCTCCGAGTCACACACCATCCTGACTTAGAAGTATATCGCCAATCCTTCATCGTCGCTGGGTCAAAATCCTGGAACTCCCTCCCTAACAGCACTGTGGGAGCACCTTCACCACACGGACTGCAGCGGTTCAAGAAGGCGGCTCACCGCCACCTTCTCAAGGGCAATTAGGGATGGGCAATAAATGCCGGCCTTGCCAGCGACGGCTACATCCCAGGAACGAATAAAAAAAAAGTGGAAGTAGGTGATCTTGGTGTCAAATATGACACCAAGGTTGTGAATAATCTGGTTCAGACTGAGAAATTGACCTGAGAGAGGGATGGTATCAAATTATGAGGTAACTGATTCTGCAGTGTTGGGTCTGTGCTGAACGAGCAGATTTCTCCTGGGATAGATATGGGGAGCCCATTCCACTATGGGAAAGCACACTTGTGTGAATATTGGGTAAGTACATGACTGGTCTCAGTTATTGGCTCATCTCAATTTAAAAATTCTCATCCTTGTTTTCAAATCCCTCCGTGGCCTCGCCCCCTCCCTATCTCTGTAACCTCCTCCAGCCCTACAACCCTCCAAGATCTCTGCACTTTCCCCAATTCTGGCCTCTTCAGCATTCCTGATTTTAATCGTCCCACCATTGGTGGCCGTGCCTTCAGTTGCCTAGGCCCAAAGCTCTGGAATTCCCTCCCTAAACCACACCGCCTCTCCGCCTCTCTCTCTCCTCCATTAAGACGCTCCTTAAAACCTAACTCTTTGACAAAGCATTTGATCACCTGTCCCGATATCTCCTTATGTAACTCGAGGTCAAATTTTGTTTGTGGCATAGTGGTTAGCACTGTTGCCTCACAGCGCCAGGGACCCGGGTTCGAATCCGGCCTCGGGTGACTGTCTGTGTGGAGTTTGCACATTCTCCCCGTGTTTGCGTGGGTTTCCTCCGGGTGCTCCGGTTTCCTCCCACAGTCCAAAGATGTGCGGGTTTGGTTGATTGGCTATGATAAATTGACCCTTAGTGTTAGGGGGATTAAATACGTGGGGTTACGGGGATAGGGTTGGATATGTGTTGGTGTCGGGGTTACGGGGATCGGGTGGGATATGTGTCGGTGCAGGCTCGATGGGCCGAAATGGCCTCTATCTGCACTGTGGGGTTTCTGTGATTCTGTGAAACACTCCTGTGAAGCACCTTGGACATTTTATTACGTTAAAGGTGCTATATAAATACAAGTTGTTGTTGTGAAACACACCTTGAAGTGAGGAGAGGGCAATGTGAATTTGTTTCTAAAACGGTTCCTGATTCTCCATCTTTTACACTTGTGAATTTGCGCATAAATAGAGCAATTTCCCTGGCCTGTGTGAACCAAAAAATAAGTTGATTTCCAGATTTCATCTCTGTCCTTGTAGCTGTACGAGGTTCTAAATGAGCTCACAGTGAATGTTAGTAACAATAATGAGTAACCTCTGGCATCAAACACTGAAATCAATATCATATTTAACTGATGTGCAATATATAGAGTTCTGGAGAGCCGGGAGTCAGTAAGGAGGCTGTAATTTAATCAGTGTTTCAGATGATGTCATATGGTTTACAGACATTACCTGAAACCTGGGATTAAATTGCAGCCTTTTACTCACCCACATCTCTTGGTTTAATTTACATGGCACTGACTCTGCACCCTGTTCCGAGTGTGACTTCTGGGCTCCACGTGGCTGCGGCAACACATCATTCCTGGGGTTTCAGCCTCAATCTGTCCTCCTTCATGCAAAACTATCGTAGCTGATGTTCTGAATCCACCAGTTTTAACGTCTTAGCATCAGGAAATGCTGGAAAAACTCAGCTCATAACCTCGGCCCCTATCACATATATATATTTTCTTCTTTTTTTTTATCCACACTTTTTGTTTTTTCTTCCCTCCATTCAGCTGTCCTTCATTCTGCCAGCGCAATTCACACCCCATCTGGAGCCATCCTTTGTCCCTCAACCTGTCCCATTACCACCTCCTCTCGCCTTGAATATCTCTTAATGTCTCTCAATGTCTCTTAATGTCTCCCGCTTTCTATCCTATCACTGACCTTCCCTATTGTTCTTTCATCCCCTTCCCCTTTTCCCAGCCCCCAAACTTGCTTTCCATTTCCTGCATTTTTTCCAGTTCTGACGAAACGTCATCGACCTGAAACGTTGGGCAGGATCTTCATTGAGCCGTGGAGGCGGGATTGGAGGTGGGAAGGGGATTAGTGCCAATTAACTGCCTGTTAACAGGTAGTTAACAGGCAGTTTTTAGCCTAATCCCTATTTTTATTGCTGAAGTGTGGGATTCCTGACGGCTCCAAACCACAGCAAGTTAGAGGAGGCGGGCCGTCGGGCTGAAGGACTTGGAGGGGTCGAGATGTCCGGTGTTCAGGTGAGTGATGGGTGCATGAGTGCAGAGGTAAGTGTGTTTGGTGTCTTTAAAGTGTTTAAAGAAGTTTTACTTATCTTTACAGCCTTCCTTCCTTCAGGTCTCGGGAGTCCCTCATCTCACCGGCACAGAAAGCAGAATGGCCGCGATCTGTCAAAAGTTGCAGCATTCAGCTTTCTGTTCTGGAGAGATCTCTAAATCATCCTGAGAGGAAGGAATTAACTTAGAGTACACGTTGTCAGTGTTTGACTCAAACAGCTGTGAAACGCTGATATTTCATCTGTCAAAAGGTCTTGACAGATGAAATGTCAATCTGTGACGTCACCTGTTGCCGGGTGGCCCTTAATTGGCCTGCTGAGCTCGCTGGGCGGGCTCAACAAGGTCAATCAAGTGAAAATCGCGTGGGTTGGCCACAACTCGATGGAGGCGGGACTACAACCCCAAAAGTTGTAGCCCCGCCTCCTACCCGACTCGTCAATGAAAATCCAGCCCGTTAACTCTGTTTCTCTTTCCGCCGATGCTGCCTGGCCTGCTGAGTTTTTCCAATGTTTCCTGTTGTTATTTCGGATTTCCAGCATCCGCAGTATTTTGCTATCATATTAACGTCTTAGCAGCTTGATCAAGGCTGTGAAAAAAACCAAAGAGACATCAGTCCTAAACCTTTATAAATCTCTGGGTGAGGCCCCACCTGGAGAATTGTGTCCAATTCTGGGCACCACACTTTAGGAAGGATGTCAAGGCCTTGGAGAGGGTGCAGAGGAGATTTACTAGAATTATACCAGGGATGAGGGACTTCAGTTATCTGGAGAGTCTGGAGAAACTGGGATTATTATTAGAGCAGAGAAGGTTCGGGGGAGATTAAATAGAGGTCATCAAAATCATGAGAGTAAATAAGGAGAAACTGACAGGAGGGTCGGTAACCAGAGGACACAGATTTAAGGTAAATGCCAAAAGGACCAGAGGATGGATCAGGAGAATTTTTTTACCCAGCGAGTTGTTATGATCTGGAATGCGCTGCCTGAAAGGGCGGTGGAAGCGGATTCAATAGTACCTTTCAAATGGGAATTGGATAAATACTTGCAAAGGAGAAATTTGCTGGGCAATGGGAAAAGAGCAGGGGATGGGTGGGACTGAAGGAGCCGGCACAGGCACGATGGGCTGAATGGCCTCCTTCTGTGCTGTAAGATTCTTGCTGGCCAAGTGCCCTTTTATCAACAGATGGGCATTGCTCAGACGGCATTGAGTGGGCATTGAAATTACTGCCAAGTGGATTCAACCAGTGTTGTCCCAATAGACTGGCTACAGCTGTTGCTACGGGCTACGCCATTTTATCCACATGCACTGATTTAAGTAATAAACTCCTTACACATAAATCAGGTAAATGTACTTCTCTTCTGCACAGTTACTGAACAAACACCTGCCACCATTCACCAACCAAGTGAGTAAAGCCGTCACCACGATCAAAAAAAACACTCGCACGCTCTGCTTTTCATCTTAGCATTTTAGCCAGAAACGCACAAAAAAGGTTCAAGTTCACACCGTGCGAATTGTGATGCAAGTGGAGGCCAAAAGGGGCTCATTTTGTGGTGCTATGTTCCATGCCTCAAAGACGCCTAAAATACGTCCGGCCCCCATCTTCGGGCGGTTGGTTTTTCAGGCGTTCCTGGCAGCCACCTAAAACAGGCGTTAGGCCCCCTACATATGTTCATGCGGAGCCTAATGCCCAGGGGTTGCCAACTCTCCAGGATTGGCCTGGCGTCTCCAGGAATTGAATATTCTTATCTGAGGAAGAACGTTCTTGCCATGGAGGGAGTGCAGCGAAGATTCACCAGTCTGATACCTGGGATGGCAGGAATGACGTATGAGGAGAGATTGGGTCGATTGGGCTTGTACTCACTAGAGTTTAGAAGAATGAGAGGGGATCTCATTGAAACTTATAAAATTCTAACAGGAACAGACAGACTAGATGCAGGAAGGATGTTCCCGATGGCGGGGGAGTCCAGAAGCAGGGGTCACAGTCTAAGGATAAGGGGTAAGCCATTTAGGACAGAGATGAGGAGGAATTTCTTCACCCAGAGAGTGGTGAACCTGTGGAATTCTCTACCAAAGAAGGCAGTAGAGGCCAATTCATTAAATATATTCAAGAGGGAGTTAGATATATTTCTTAAGGCTAAAGGGATCAAGGGATATGGGGAGAAAGCAGGAACAGGGTACTGAATTTGGATGATCAGCCATGATCTCATTGAATGGCGGATCAGGTTCGAAGGGCCGAATGGCCTACTCCTGCTCCTATCTTCTATGTTTCTATGTTTCTATTAAACTCCAGGAAACTGCTGTGAGCAACACCCAGGAAAAAGATCCATGGCCTCGCCCCTCCCTACCTCTGTCACCTCCTCCAGCCCTACAAAACTCCGAGACCTCTGCACTCCTCCAATTCTGGACTCTTGAGCATCTCCCACTCCCTTCAATCCACCATTGGCGGCCGTGCCTTCAGCTGCCTGGGCCCTAAGCTCGGGAATTCCCTCGCTAAACCTCTCCACCTCCTGTAAGACGCTCTTTAAAATCTACCTCTTGGACCAAGCTTTTTGCCACTCATCCTAATATCTCCTTATGTGGCTCGGTATCAAGTTTTGTCTGATAACGCTCCTGTGCAGTGCCTTGGGGGCGTTTTACTACATTAAAGTGTTATATAAATGCAAGTTGTTGTTGTTGTTCAAGTGGCTGTTGGGGTGAAATTATGATAAATCAGCTTAATAACCAGAAACTAACCACCGAACCTGTAATGTATATATCTTTAAGCGGGGGAACTACTTTTTACAGCTCATGTATACTGTAGTACCGGCAGTGACCACACCTGTATATAGCACTGAGTAGTAATCTGTACAGTTCAGTTCCAGAGTGAGCCACGTTGAGTTAACACCTGTTGTACCGTTCTCCTGCAGTCTTGTGTCTTACTACCGACGGACACAACATTGGCGACGAGGCAAATTCGATCCTACCTGCAACTCTGCATCACCTCCCAGGGATTCGTTCCTGGAGACCAGTAGATTGGAGGTCAAGGCCAGAGACACGGGCGTCGACCACGGGCAACCGCCCAGTCATCCAGCAGAGACTCGAGAATTGCGGGGGAGGCTGTTGAGAGCCAGGCTTGGCTTTCCAGTCATGGTGGTCCAGCGAAACGGGCTGGCAACAGGTAGTGCGCACACACTTCCCGGACAGCAGCGGGCTAGAGCCCGACCGAGCGGCACAGCAAAGGGCCAAGCAGCGTCGACGGGATAGAGAGAGAGAGGGCAGAGCGCACAGGGCGCAGCCGGTGTTCAGGGGCCGAGCAGTGTCGAGGAGAGGGAGAGAGACGCGCAGAAAACCGCGAGGTGCCGCCATTGCCACGAGGACCACCAAGAGCGGCGTTGGCAGCAGCGCAGGAGAAGCGCGTGAAACCTACAGGGCGCCGCCATTGCCACGAGGACCGCCGAGAGCGGCATTGGCAGCAGCGGGGGAGGAAGGAAAGTGCGGGAGATGCCATTTTAAGCCATATTAAACCACACCCAAAATGCCGAAGAGTGGCAGTATCACCGCATTTGACAATGAAGTCGAAGATTGGACTACATATATCGAATGAATAGAGATATACTGCAAGGCAAATGAGGTGTCAGATGACAAGAAAGCGCCGGTATTCACAGAATCACAGAAACCCCACAATGCAGATAGAGGCCATTTCGGCCCATCGAGCCTGCACCAACACATATCCCACCCGATCCCCGTAACCCCTACACCAACACATATCCCACCCTATCCCCGTAACCCCACGTATTTAATCCCCCTAACACTAAGATGTGGGAGCTGGTGAACCCCATTGAGGCTCACGGTGATTACATCTGCGACAAGTGTTTGCTGCTAGAGGAACTCAAGTTCCATGTTATGGAGCTTGAGACTGAGCTTCGGACACTGCGACACATCAGGGAGGGGGAGAAGTTCCTGGACTCTATGTTTCCGGAGATGGTCACACCTATGAAGTTAATTACTGCAGATGTAGTCCGTGGTCAGGGACAGGACGGTGTGACTACGAGTGAGGAAGGTACAGGGATCCAGGATGTAGTGTTGAAGGAGACGCAGCCCTTGTTCTTGTCCAGCAGGATCGAGGTTCTTACTCCCTGTGAGGGCGGGAGCGGGGACTGCAGGGAGGATGAGCAACCTGGCCACAGCACCGTGGTACAGGGGGCCATTCAAGTGGAGGGAGTAAAACGAAATGTTGTAGTGGTAGGGGATAGTATCATTAGGGGGATAGATAGGGTTCTCTGCAGTCAAGAGCGGGAGTCCCGAAGGCTGTGTTGCCTGCCTGGTGCCAGGGTTAAGGACATCTCTTCTGGGCTGGAAAGAAACTTGGAGTGGGAGGGGGAGGATCCAGTTGTCGTGGTCCATGTTGGTACAAACAACGTAGATAGGACAAGGAAGACGGTTCTGTTAAAGGAGTATGAGCAGCTAGGGGTCAAATTAAAAAACAGAACCTCAAGGGTAATAATCTCTGGGTTATTACCTGAGCCACGAGCGAATTTGGCTAGGATAAATAAAATTAAAGAGTTAAATGCGTGGCTCAAAGACTGGTGTGGGAGAAATGGGTTTTGCTTCTTGGGACACTGGCACCAGTACTGGGACAGGAGGGAGCTGTTCTGTTGGGACGGACTCCACTTGGCCAGTGCTGGGACTAGAGTCCTGGCGAATCATATAACTAGGGCTGTAGAGAGGGCTTTAAACTAATTAGTGGGGGGGAGGTTTCTAGAGAGCAAATAATAGAAATGACAACAGAGAAGGTCATAGACTTAGGTAGCAGTGGGGGAATTAAAAAACAGAATGTGTCAGGAAGGGACAGAAGGTATGGAGTAAAAAGTAAAGTACTAAAAAGGGAAAAAACAGGAACTAAGTGTTACAAAACATATTTGAAAGTTCTTTATCTGAATGCACGTAGCATTCGTAACAAAATGAATGAGTTAACGGCACAAATAATGACATATGGGTATGATCTTGTGGCCATTACAGAAACATGGCTGCAGGGTGACCATGACTGGGAATTAAACATACCAGGTTATTTAACAATCAGGAAGGACAGGCAGGAAGGGAGAGGAGGTGGGGTGGCTATGTTAATAAAGGAAGGAATCACTATAATACAGAGAAATAATATTGGGTCAAAGGAGCAGGATAGTGAAACAGTTTGGGTGGAGATAAGGAATAATAAGGGGAAAAAAACACTAGTGGGTGTAGTCTATAGGCCTCCGAACAGTTGCAACTCTGTTGGACGGAGTATTAATCAGGAAATAGTTGAGGCTTGTAATAAGGGAACAGCTATAATTATGGGGGATTTTAATTATCATATTAACTGGACAAATCAAATTGGGCAGAGCAGCCTTGAGGAAGAGTTCATTGAGTGTATTAGGGATGGGTTTCTTGAGCAGTATGTAACTGAACCGACCAGGGGGCAAGCAACCTTAGATTTGGTCCTGTGTAATGAGACAGGATTAATTAAAAATGTCCTAGTAAAGGATCCCCTTGGAATGAGTGACCATAACATGGTTGAGTTCCATATTCAATTAGAGGGTGAGAAGGTTGGATCTCAAACAAGCGTGCTGAGCTTGAATAAAGGAGACTATGAAGGTATGAGAGCGGAATTAATTAGAGTGGATTGGGAAAATAGATTAAAGGGTAAGACGGTACATGATCAGTGGTGTACATTTAAGGAGTTATTTTACAACTTCCAAAAAAAATATATTCCACTGAGGAAAAAAGGGTGTAAAAGAAAAGATAGCCATCCATGGCTAAGTAAAGTAATTAAGGATAGTATCCGACTAAAAACAAGGGCATATAAGGTAGCCAAATCTAGTGGGAGGATGGAAGATTGGGAAGTCTTTAAAAGACAGCAAAAAATAACAAAAAGATTGATTAAGAAAGGGAAGATAGATTATGAAAGTAAATTAGCAAAAAATATAAAAACAGACAGTAAAAGTTTCTATAGTTATATAAAAAGAAAAAGGGTGGCTAAAGTAAATGTTGGTCCCTTAGAGGATGAGACCGGGAAATTAATGGTGGGAAACATGGAGGTGGCAAAAACACTGAACAATTATTTTGTATCAGTCTTTACAGTAGAGGACACTAAGAATATCCTAACACTGGACAAACAGGGGGCTCTAGGGGGGGAGGAACTAAATACAATTAAAATCACTAAGGAAGTGGTACTTGGTAAAATAATGGGACTCAAGGCGGATAAATCCCCTGGACCTGATGGCTTGCATCCTAGGGTCTTGAGGGAAGTAGCGGTAGGGATTGTGGATGCATTGGTAATAATTTTCCAAAACTCACTGGACTCAGCAAAGGTCCCGGCAGATTGGAAAACTGCTAATGTAACACCCTTATTTAAAAAGGGTAGTAGGCAGAAGGCTGGAAACTATAGACCTGTTAGCCTAACATCTGTGGTTGGTAAAATGTTAGAGTCCATTATTAAGGAGACAGTAACGGGACATTTGGATAAACATAATTTAATAGGACAAACTCAGCATGGTTTCATGAAGGGGAAGTCATGTTTAACAAATTTGCTTGAGTTTTTTGAGGAAGTAACATACAGGGTGGATAAAGGGGAACCAGTGGACGTAGTGTATTTAGACTTCCAAAAGGCATTTGACAAGGTGCCACACAAAAGATTATTGCTCAAGATAAAAAATCACGGGATTGGGGGTAATATTCTGGCGTGGGTGGAGGATTGGTTCTCTAACAGAAAGCAGAGAGTTGGGATAAATGGTTCGTTCTCAGATTGGCAACCAGTAACTAGTGGTGTTCCGCAGGGGTCAGTGCTGGGTCCCCAACTCTTTACAATCTATATTAACGATTTGGAGGAGGGGACCGAGTGTAACATATCAAAGTTTGCAGATGATACAAAGATGGGACGGAAAGTAGTGAGTGAGGAGGACATAAAAAACCTGCAAAGGGACATAGACAGGCTAAGTAAGTGGGCAGAGATTTGGCAGATGGAATACAATACTGGAAAGTGTGAGGTTATGCACTTTGGCAGGAAAAATCAGAGAGCAAGTTATTATCTTAATGGCAAGAAACTGGAAAGTAATGTAGTACAAAGGGATCTGGGGGTCCTGGTGCACGAAACTCAAAAAGTTAGTATGCAGGTGCAGCAAGTGATTAAGAAGGCCAATGGAATGTTGGCTTTTATTGCTAGGGGGTTGGAATATAAAAACAGGGAGGCATTGCTGCAGTTGTACAAGGTATTGGTGAGACCGCACCTGGAATACTGCATACAGTTTTGGTGTCCATACTTAAGAAAAGACATACTTGCTCTCGAGTCAGTACAAAGAAGGTTCACTCGGTTAATCCCGGGGATGAGGGGGTGGTCATATGAGGAGAGGTTGAGTAGATTGGGACTCTACTCATTGGAGTTCAGAAGAATGAGAGGCGATCTTATTGAAACATATAAGATTGTGAAGGGGCTTGATCGGGTGGATGCGGTGAGGATGTTCCCAATGATGGGTGAAACTAGAACTAGGGGGCATAATCTTAAAATAAGGGGCTGCTCATTCATAACTGAGATGAGGAGAAACTTCTTCACTCAGAGGGTGGTAGGTTTGTGGAATTTGCTGCCCCAGAAAGCTGTGGAAGCTACATCATTAAATAAATTTAAAACAGAAATAGATAGTTTCCTAGAAGTAAAGGGAATTAAGGGTTACGGGGAGCGGGCAGGAAATTGGACATGAGTCTAGGTTCGGAATGGTCATGGCCCTGTGGGTAGTGGAGTGGGCCCAGGGGCCGTGTAGCCTTGTTCTGCTCCTACTGTGTTCTAATTCTGTTAGATTTCAGGAGATGGTTTTATTCCTGTTCCTGGCTGGGGTGGAGATCGCCTTTACAGAAGGTAAGTACTGTAGAAAATATAGGGACAGAGTGATCTCCTGGAAGAATTTCGATCGCCTAGATGGGTCGGAGAGGAATTTCCCAGATTTTTTTCTCCCAAATTGGCCATTGGGTCTTTATCTGGTTTTTCGCCTCTCCCGGGAGATCACATGGGTTAGGTTGGATGCAGAGTGATAGAAGATTTGAGGTTAGGATCAGATCAGCCATGATCTTATTGAATGGTGGAGCAGGCTCGAGGGGCCGATTGGCCTACTCCTGCTCCTATTTCTTATGTTCTTATGTTCTAAGGGTCAATTTATCATAGCCAATCAACCTAACCCGCACACCTTTGGACTGTGGGAGGAAACCGGAGCACCCGGAGGAAACCCACGCAAACACGGGGAGAATGTGCAAACTCCACACAGACAGTCACCCGAGGCCAGATTCGAACCCGGGTCCCTGGCGCTGTGAGGCAACAGCGCTAACCACTATGCCACCGTGTTAAATTTAATGGGTGCAAAGACGTATGGCTTATTACGAAATCTAGTAACCCCAGCGAAGCCAGTGGAAAAGAGTTTTGGAGACATAGTGACGATACTACAGGAACATTTAAACCCCACACCGCTGCTGATAGCAGAAAGATTCAAGTTTCACAAACGGAACCAGCATAAGGTTGAAAGCAATGCTGAATATTTAACAGAACTGCGCAAACTATCGAAACACTGCCAGTTTGGAACGGGACTGGCAGATACCTTAAGGGACAAGTTTGTGTGTGGGCTTCAAAGTGAAGGAACCCAGAAACGGCTTTTACCTGAAAAGGACCTTACGCTGGACAAGGCTTTCAGCATTGTGGTATCATATGAAGCAGCAGCACGGGGCGCTGCAGAGATACAACAGAGACCGCAAGAATACGGCACAAACAAAATGTCATACAGAACAGAGAAGTGCTATCGCTGCGGCAGAACAACACACGACCACAATGATTGCTGGTTCAAAGACAAAGTGTGCAGGCAGTGTGGAAAAGTAGGACACATAGCACGAGTCTGCAGGTCGGGAAAGAAAACCAGCAGTAAGAAATCTCCAAAAGAAAAGTACAAGAAGGTCCATAAGGTGACGGAGAATAGTTCAGATGAACAAAAGAGTGATACCGACTCCGAAAACAGGGAGCTGAGTTGTCTGAAACTACATAATGTGATCAAAACGGAGGATCACCGAACCATTTGGGTCACCCTCAAGATAGCAGGAGTCCAGGTAAAAATAGAATTGGACACAGGATCAGCCCTAACAGTCATAAACCGACGGGACTACGAGCGGCTATTCTCACACATACCCTTGAGAGACACAAAAATTATTTTGAAGTCTACCCCAAAGGAAAAATAAGGGTGACCGTTATATATAACGGTAAGGAAACACCAAAACTAGACCTGTATGTATTGCAAGATGGAGGACCACCATTACTGGGACGTGAATGGATCCGGAAAATACAGCTGGATTGGCATTCCATACAAGCACTGACTGTGGCTGCCAAAAAGGATGACGACGTCACACCTGGGCGACTTTCAAAGATCCTAACCGACGCGCAAGAAGTGTTCCAGCAAGGACTTGGAACACTGAAAGGCATGACAGCAACAATTAAAATCGAAGAAAACGCAAGCCCAAAATGTTTTAAGGCCAGACCGGTACCTTATGCGATCCGCCCAGCTGTCGAAGCAGAGCTGGAGAGTTTGGAACGTTCAGGAGTACTGTCCAAGGTAGACTGGAGCGAGTGGGCTACACCCATCGTCCCTGTGATGAAAAAGTCGTTGAGCAGCATGCCTGGGGAACCAAGGAAGGTTCGCATCTGTGGGGACTTTAAGGTAACAGTGAACCCAATCCTTCACACCGTGCAATATCCACTTCCGCGGATTGAAGATATTTTCGCCTTGCTATCTGGAGGGAAACGCTTCACTAAGATTGATCTGGCCCAGGCATATCTGCAAATGGAGGTAGAAGAAGCATCAAAAAAATACCTCACAATCAACACCCATAAAGGTCTCCACCAATACAACCGGCTGGTATTCGGGGTAGCATCAGCTCCGGCCATTTGGCAAAGGGCAATGGAACAAGTCCTGCAAGGGATCCCAGGGACCCAGTGTTATTTGGACGACATCCTGGTCACGGGCGAAAATGACAGTGATCGCCTCGCCAACCTGGAGCAGGTGCTCACTAGATTGAAGGAATATGGGCTCCGAGCTAACCGCCCCAAATGTGAGTTTTTTAAAAAACAGATCTCGTAGTGTGGCCACGTTATCGATAAAGAGGGGTTACATAAGTCCCCAGAAAAGATTGAGGCAGTAGTCAAGGCTCCAGCACCGGAAAACGTGTCACAACTGAGGTCGTTCCTCGGGCTGGTAAACTACTACCATAAGTTCTTGCCAAATTTGTCTACAATACTACATCCACTGAACGCCCTACTGCAAACTGGAGTGCCATGGAAGTGGAGTGACGAATGTAAACGAGCTTTCCAGAAGAGCAAAACACTAATCACATCGAAAGAGGTATTGGCCCATTTCAACCCAGCACTACCAATTCGGTTGGCGTGTGATGCGTCACCCTACGGCATTGGAGCGGTGCTGTCGCACAAATTCTCGGACTGCTCAGAGAGGCCAATAGCCTTTGCGTCACGATCACTAACCTCAGCCGAGCGTAACTACGCCCAGATTGACAGGGAGGCCCTCAGCCTAGTGTGGGGAGTGAAAAAGTTCAATCACTATCTGCACAGGCAGAAATTCACCTTGCTGACTGACCACCAGCCTCTTGTCTCCATTTTTAATCCGAAGAAGGGCGTTCCGGTGATGACTGCGCAACGACTACAAAGATGGTGACTCTTTCTAGGGGCGCACCACTATGAGATTGAATATAAGGGCACGAAACAGCATGGAAATGCTGATGGGCTATCACGCCTGCCACTGCCTACTGCGGAGGAAGCACCAGCAGTGGATCCTGTCGAAATATTTCATTCGACTATAGTTGAATACCTACCGGTAACTAACGCTCGTATAGATAAGGAGACCCGAAATGACCCGACACTGTCTCAGGTATATGATTTGATGGTGAAGGGATGGCCAGCACACGGCGACTCACTGTTGCCAGCATTCTCGACAAGAAGAGAACAGCTGTCAGTGTGCCGGGGTACCTTGATGTGTGGATCCCGAGTGGTAATTCCACCCAAGTTAAGGGATAGAGTGCTCAATGAGCTTCATGAGGGTCATCTGGGAGGAGTAAAAATGAAAAGCCTTGCCAGGGCTTATGTGTGGTGGCCGGGAATCGATAAACAAATCGAGGACCTGACCAAGAGCTGCTCAGGATGCCAGAAGGTCCAAAATGCACCACCACATGCCTCTCTACACCCATGGGAGTGGCCCTCATCTCCATGGCAACGGGTGCATATTGATTTTGCTGGTCCCTTCATGGACTCAATGTTTTTATTAGCCGTGGATGCGCACTCAAAATGGCCTGAGGTCATCAAAATGTCCTCCACCACCACGGAGAAAACTATTGCAGTCCTACGGACCATTTTTGCCAGGAACGGCTTGCCAGAACAGATTTGCTCCGATAACGGACCACAGTTTGTGTCCGAAGAGTTCCGGAGGTTTATGCAGAAGAATGGGGTAAGGCATTACACATCCGCCCCGTATCATCCAGCCACAAATGGATTGGCTGAGAGGTTCGTACAAACCTTTAAGAAGGCAATAAAGGCTATGTACAATGACATCATTCCGCTGCAGCATAAGGTGGACAATTTCCTGTTCGCCTACCGGAATGCGACACATGCTGTCACCAACCAGGCCCCGGCCATGATGTTCTTTAACCGAAGGTTAAGATCTCGCCTGGAATTGCTCAGACCAAACGTACGAAGAGATGTTGAGAGTCAGCAATTCCAGCACATCCATGAAAAGCCAACAAGGAGCTTCAATGTAGGGCAACCAGTCTTGGCCCGCGACTACCGAACAGAAAAATGGCAGCCAGGAACGATATGCACACGGCAGGGCCCACTAATGTACACAGTGGACGTTGGGGAGAACATCGTGAGACGCCATGCTGACCAGATCCTAGAGTCACAGGAACAAGTCGACCCCATGCCTCGCCCATACGTACCTGTTGAGGAACCCGACGTACAGGTCGCATCTACCCCAGAAACAGTAGCATCGGAAGCTGATGACCCAGCCGACGACAGGGTGCCAGAATCGCCTCCGCACCAAGAGCGAGACACTCGGGAAAGGCGCTATCCAGAAAGGATCAGAAAGCCTCCCCAAAGACTGAATATATAAATGGACTATTTTCAGCTAATGTTGTATGCTAAAAGTGTTAATTGTAATTAGTTTGATATTTAATTGTTAAATGAGTGTTATGGTACTGTTAATCTAAAAGGGGAGGAATTGTAATGTATATACCTTTAAGGGGGGAACTACTTTTTACAGCTCATGTATACTGTAGTTCCGGCAGTGACCACACCTGTATATAGCACTGAGTAGTAATCTGTACAATTCAGTTCCAGAGTGAGCCACGTTGAGTAAACACCTGTTGTACTGTTTTCCTGCAGTCTTGTGTCTTACTACCGACGGACACAACAGAACCTTTGCCAAGAACTCCAGGAAAGTGTTGGGGAACAAAGCAGGTTGTAATAGGAAGCAGAAGATGACATGTTGTCGATAAATGGTTGGAGCACCCAAAGAAGGAGGATATCGAAGTGCCTTTTCTCCGGGCAAATTTTGTTTCCAATCTTTGGGTGATTTGAACCCAAAGGTCACGGAAGCCGAGAGAGGTGGAATCCGTCACTTTGCTATAGTTATGTGTGGGCTTGTTCGGTTTCATGCTGCAAGATTACTTGAGTCAGAAGTTGCAGTGAGTAGCTGAGCAGCATTGATATTAAACTGGACAACCCTAATGTTTCACTGCCACAAAGTGAAACATGAGTTGGTCCCGGAGCGGCACGGTAGTTAATAAGATCTTTACAAGCACACAGGAGGTACTGTCTCGGCAATGAATACCTTCAAGAGGCAATCTATTATGCTGCAGTGCTGGACCAGTGATGGTCAATACATTAGCCACATGTGGATAATTGGGAATCTAGATGTGGCTAATTACGAGTCTGACTAGTAAATAAACAATGAGCAATAGACATCATCATTGTGCCTGTGACCTCAATACTCCGAATCGTGGACATGTGAACTTTAACCTGTTCTGTGCGTTGGTTGGTAAAATGCTACGGTGAAAAGCAGAGTGTGCAGGTGGATTTCGACTCTTGTGAGTGCTCTGCTTCCTTGGTTACCGAATGGTGGTAGATGTTAGTTTAATAAATATACAAGTGTGAAGTACATTTACCTGTATTGTGTGTGTGTGTATATGGCATAGAAAGAAAGAAAGAGAGAGAGAGAGAGAGAGAGAGAGAGAGAAAGAACTTACATTTATATAGCGCCTTTCACAAGCTCAGGACATCCCTGAGCGCTTTACAGCCAATTAAGTACTTTTTGAAGTGTCGTCGCTGTTGTAATGTGGGAAACGCAGCAGATAATTTTCACACAGCAAGATCCCACAAACAGCAATGTGATAATGACCAGATAATCTGTTTTTAGTGATGTTGGTTGAGGGATAAATATCAGCCAGGACACCAGGGAGAACTTCCCTGCTCTTCTTTGAATAGTGCCACGGAGTCTTTTACTCGCACCTGAGGGGGTAGATAGGGCCTCTTTTTAACATTTCATCTTAAAGACGGGACCTTTGACAGTGCAGCACTCCCACAGTACTGCCCCTCCGACAGTGCAGCTCCCTCAGTACTGATCCACCGACAGTGCAGCGCTCCCTCAGTACTGCCCCTCCGACAGTGCAGCACTCCCTCAGTACTGCCCCTCCAACAGTGCAGTGCTACCTCAGTACTGACCCTCCGATAGTGCAGTGCTCCCTCAGTACTTTTCCTCCGGCAGTGCGGTGCTCCCTCAGTACTGCCCCTCTGACAGTGCGGCGCTCCCTCAGTACTGCCCCTCCAACAGTGCGGCGCTCCCTCAGTACTGCCCCTCTGACAGTGCGGCGCTCCCTCAGTACTGCCCCTCCGACAGTGCGGCGCTCCCTCAGTACTGCCCCTCCGACAGTGTGGCGCTCCCTCAGTTCTTCCCCTCCGATAGTGCAGCCCTACCTCAGTACTGCCCCTCCAACAGTGCAGCGCTACCTCAGTACTGCACCTCCGACAGTGCGGTGCTCCCTCAGTACTGCACCTCCGACAGTGCAGCACTCCCTCAGTACTGCCCCTCTGACAGTGCAGCGCTCCCTCAGTACTGCCCCTCCGACTGTGCAGCGCTCCCTCAATACTGACCCTCCGACAGTGCAGCACTCCCTCAGTGCTGCCCCTCCGACAGTGCAGCATTCCCTCAGTACTGCCCCTCCGACAGTGCAGCACTCCCTCAGTACTGCCCCTCCGACAGTGCGGTGCTCCCTCAATACTGCCCCTCCGACAGTGCAGCGCTCCCTCAATACTGACCCCTCCGACACTGCAGTGCTCCCTCAGTACTGCCCCTCCTGTTGTGTATGTAATATGTGTGCTACTTTGAACCTATGGACAGGACTGCACTACTTGTTGGGCGTAGTGATACGCAGTACCACTCCTGGCCATAGGGGTATAAATAGTACTGTGGGTACTGATCGCCCCTCAGTTCCCGCCTGTGGGCATGAAGTAAAGACCTACGTATAGTCCCTACCTCCAACCAGTAAAGACCTGTTTTATTGTTACTGATTAAGTCTGAGTATTAATTACTTGAACAACTCACAGATTTAACACTGGCGACGAGTCTGATTCGGACCCTGCGGCAGTCACTCCACGGCAGCTTCGTCCACAGCCAGGACGTTGCAGGGAGGTTTCCACCCTCTCCACCCCACTGGAAGACATCCTGACCTCGGAGCCTCCATCGGCGACCGTCAGCTTCTTCTCCAGCTTGGTGGTGGGTAAGCCGTTGTCTGAGCCGGGCAGCGACGTGACAGGCAGTCGACCGCGTTGGCCGCACGAACGGGGCTGGGGGAGCTGGAGGAATAGGGCGCGAGAGCCGCTTCGAGCGGGAGGCGTTTCAACGGAGCGATCGCATCTCCTGATAAGAGCCGAGAGCCGCTTCGCGATCCAGCGATCGCATCCGCTGATAAGGGCCGCACTCGGGCGATCGCGGCGAAGATAAGGGCCGCACTCGGGGGCTGAAGGGAGACGGCGTTGGGGGACGGGTGAAGACCGCCAAGCGCGGGAAAACCGCCATTTTGTGGGCGGAGGACGACGGCAAGAGCGGGAAGCCGCCATCTTGGATAGCAGTAAAAAAAAAAAATCTGAGAAATTGCAAATCTACAATGCCTAAACACGGGAATATTAGCACCTTTGATAGTGACCTCGAAGATTGGGCCATATATGTTGAAAGAGTAAAAAATTATTGTAAGGCCAATAAAATTCGTGACCAAGATAAAGCTCTAACATTATTAAATTTAATGGGTGCGAAGACATACGGGCAATTGAAACACCTGTTATCACCAGATGAACCGGCGGATAAGACGTTCGATGAGATTGTTACTGTCCTGAAAGATCATCTAAACCCCACGCCGCTGATGCTAGCGGAACGATTTAAATTTTACGACAGAAGGCAGCTACAGCATGAAAGCAATGCTGATTATTTGCTGGAATTGCGTAAATTAGCGAAATATTGCCAGTTTGGAACGGGACTGACAGAGGCACTTTGAGACAAATTTGTGTGTGGTTTATTTAAACAGGATACACAAAAGCGACTGCTCGAGGAGAATGAGCTGACGCTTGAGAAGGCGGTCACTATGGCAGCAGCACACGAAGCCGCAGCGAGAGGCACGGCAGTAATGCAGCTACGGTCACCGGAGCTCAGTGCACACAAATTGGGTGTGAGTTCTGGCAAATGTTATCGTTGTGGAAAGACAACGCATGATCAGAACCAGTGTTGGTTTAAAAACCAAGAATGTAGAACTTGTGGTAGGCTTGGACATATAGCTAGTGTATGCAGGTCAGGGAAGAAGACCAGCAACAAGAAGTCACCGCAAGGAAAATACGCAAAGGTACACAAGGTGACCGAACAGGAGTCCGATTCAGACGCTAGCAGTAATGAACTGGCTAGCTTAAGAGTACTCAACGCTGGTAAGGGTGCAGACCTCCAGACAATTTGGGTCACTCTTCAGATAGAAGGAGTCCAAGTAAAACTGGAATTGGACACTGGATCGGCATTGACGGTCATAAATAAGAAAGATTACGGAAAGTTATTCCAACATATTCCCCTACAGGATACGGGGATTATATTGGAAACATACACGGGGCAAAGAGTGTACCCCATCGGGAAAATAGAGGTTGCAGTGGTCCACAAGGGCGAAGACAGTCAAATAATGGACTTATATGTGATATCTGAAGGAGGTCCTCCACTACTAGGACGGGAGTGGATTAGGAAAATGAATATGGACTGGCATTTCCTACAAACAATAACGAGTGAGAACTCGGTGAAGATAGTCGGCCCAGACTCTGGAACGGATGATGGTAAGCCCAACTCAGGTGCAAAAGACAAAGTTTCAGCACAGAATTCCACTGAGCAACAACAACATAGTTTAACTGTGGATTCTGAGTCTGGCAAGTCTACTGATGTGCCCATTTCTGAGGGACACCGGGCTCGAACTCAACTCCATTTCAAACTACAACAGCAATTAGAACAAATGCTTCGCCATTGTGAGCAAGAGTTGAATGCAACGAAAGAGTTCTTTGATATAGAGTTGGAGAATCTGGAAAGACAACAGAAGCAGCTGATGGAGAAAATGGAACAGGAGCACACAAAACGTCTGATGTCAGAGGAGTTAACGGTCAGCCAACTCCTGCATATGCTGAAGGACAGGACTCTGAAATGGGAAAAACTTGAACACGAACTTCAATATTCAAACGAAAGGGGTTCGGAGCTCTCAAAGGTTATTGGAAGAGCTGAGGTGGCAACACAGACTGAGATGACTGCAACAGAGCAGCCCTTGGATGCCAAAAGTACGCTGACTCACGTCAACGTAGAACAACAGACCGCTGAAACAGCTGCTCCGGTAGAGGGATTGCATAGTCCGATCAATCAATCTCCAAAGGAAGTTGAAGTATTAAAATCACAAATGAGGTCACTAGTAAACGACTTGCTGAAAGCCCAGAAAAAGCTGGATGCAGAGGTACACATGAAGAAGTCTCTTCAGGAAAGATGTCTGGATTTGGAACAAGAGCTGGCTAACGTCCAGCTGGGTATGGAGGAAATAGACGACCCTCTCACTGGTCTAGCTCAGGACGACACCGAATATTACTATGACCTGGTGGACGACACCGAATATTACGATGTCCTGTCCTGCCCAGCTTGTAACTTCGACTCCCAAAGTGCAGAAATCATGGAGGAGCACCAAAAGTCTACGGAACATCGGGAGAAGCTGGCTCTACGACGGAAACAGGAGGAAGAGAAGGAGGAACTGCGCATGCAGCTGGCAGCTGTGGCAGCTGACAATGGAGCCCAGAGAGTCTCCAAGAAGCAGAAAAGGAAAAGTAAAAACAGAAGATGACCCATCTGAACCATTATCACCTCTACCAGATCACACACGTGGTCCCTCCGAACGGAGCCAATTCAGTTCGGAAGTTCAAACTGTTAAATCCATGGAAGGACCATTGAATGAGTCACTCCAGCAACGTGAACCGACTCCACCACAGAGATTGAATCTGTGAACTGTTTTCCGCAGAGACTGAATCTGTGATCTGTTTTGACATGAAGTTATCTATGTATCTATGTTATTCTGTTATGTAAACCTGAAGTTATATATGTATATATGTTATTACGTTATGTTAAATGGGGAGATGACTGTAAAGCTAGGAAGGGAGGAATGTTGTGTATGTAATATGTGTGCTACTTTGAACCTATGGACAGGACTGCACTACTTGTTGGGCGTAGTGATACGCAGTACCACTCCTGGCCATAGGGGTATAAATAGTACTGTGGGTACTGATCTCCCCTCAGTTCCCGCCTGTGGGCATGAAGTAAAGACCTACGTATAGTCCCTACCTCCAACCAGTAAAGACCTGTTTTATTGTTACTGATTAAGTCTGAGTATTAATTACTTGAACAACTCACAGATTTAACACCTCCGACAGTGCAGCGCTCCCTCAGTACTGCCCCTCTGACTGTGCGGAGCGCCCTCGGCACTGCCCCTCCGACAGTGCGGCGCTCCCTCAGTACAGCCCCTCCGACAGCGCGGCGCTCCCTCATTACTGTCCCTCAGTACAGCCCCTCCGACAGCGCGGCGCTCCCTCAGTACTGCCCCTCCGACTGTGCGGAGCACCCTCGGCACTGCCCCTCCAACAGTGCAGCACTCCCTCAGCACTGCCCCTCCGACAGCGCGGCGCTCCCTCAGTACTGCCCCTCCGACAGCGCGGAGCACCCTCGGCACTGCCCCTCTGACAGTGCGGCGCTCCCTCAGTACTGCACCGGGTGTGTCAGCCTAGATTTTGTGCTCAAGCCTCTGGCGGGGGACTTGAACCCACAACCTCTGACTCAGAGGTGAGAGTGCTACTCATTAAGCCACGATTGACATCACTAAAATTACTGCATGTGGCTAAAATGTTGTTGCTGTAGTCACACCTGTGTGCTGGTCAATGACTTCTATTGGAAAACACTGGGATAAAAGGTGAAAACGTTTCCACTTTCTGACCAAAACTGTCTCCTTCTTGTCAAACTGCAAGAACAAGCTGCGGATGTCAAGAATACTTATATTGGTTTAAATAAATGAATGGATTTCACCACCCATTTTCAAGCAGTTTTCTGATGTAAAACTGAGCGAAATAGACCATCAAGGCCTACTTAAAAAAAAACTGCTCCAGAATTATCCTCTGGGAAAACCACTTGTTCAGAACCCGCCTCACCACATTTAAGTGGGGTTGGGTAATCTTACATTTCTTTTTTATTCATTCTCGGGATGTGGGCGTCACTGGCAAGGCCGGCATTTATTGCCCTTCCCTAGTACAACTGGATGGCTCACAGTTAAGAGTCAACCAATGTAAGGGGGTTTCGTCCTCGAGAGGTTTCCCCGAGGTTTCTCTCTCCAGAGGCCTCTCACTCTTGCACAGTAAACCTTGAGTGGTTCGACCCACTCGCCCCTTAGATTCTATACTCTGGACTTAGGCGCAGGAACTACAATGTAGAGAAAACTCTTGTAGACCAAGTTTGATGAAACAAAATGAAATTTTATTGCATAAGGAAAATTATCAAATCAAATGCAAGCAGATAAGGGAATACATGAGAGGGAAAAACAACACAAAACAAACCATAACGACATTACAATAACTAAGGCAAATACAGGCATCTTATACTCTACAAAGATCATTATGAAATAAGGAAACACACGGAACATCGAGGGACAACAACTCATGTTAATTGTACCCTTAAATCCACCCCCTTATTAAACCTATCTAGATCTGATTGTGAAGGGCCAGAAACATGCTCACCAATCCCACTAGGAGGTGCAAGGTTTTGAAATCGAGTCTGTGTTTGGTCCTTTCAGGCGTCTCGTCTCCACGTGGATCGTGGAGCCCCTGCGAGCTGCGCCACACCTCTCTCCTGAGGTGGGGGTCGGGGGCGGCTGGACACCGGCGGGCCTGGATGTCGGCGGGGTCGAGGATCGTCGGCTCGACCCTGGTCAGAGGAGCCTTGGGCTGGTGTGGCCCCTTCTACCTTCAGCTACGGCCCGGGGATGGTCGATGATATCCCGATGGTCTTCCCCGGGGCGGGACGCTGGTTCCAAAATGACTCTTTATACAGTCAGAATTGTCCTTCTGATTTCTCCAACGGTGGAGCAGAGTCCGCTGATCTTTCCCCACGCCAGCTCCTCTTTGCCCAGCTCAAAAGCTGGACAGGCTGCTTGGGCAGCAACGACTGTCCGATTTTAAACTGTCCTTTTTCTCGGCTCTCTTTGTGACTGTCCGAGCTTGTTGATTCAAGCTTCCTCCAGCGTCTTCTTCCAAGCTGTTTCTTCCTCCTCAAGCTGCGTGTCCGGGGTGCTGCGCTCCGTGCTCCCTGGTGCTGTGTCGCTGTGTGCTGTGTGTTTTAACTGCCGAAAAGTCTCTCCAGTTATACCTTTCTTCCCGAGGCCTCACTTCCCGCCCAAAATCAGGTTAGTCTTTGTTTTAACTTTGGCGGGCTTTGAGCACAGCGGGGCAGTTATTATATTTAAAATCATTTTGAGCGGCTGGTAACAGGCCCATCTCTGGTTGGAAATGGCTTTCATTGTTTTGAATGTCCTGCTGATCTCGTTATCTAGTCCTGGGTGCTGTTCTCATGAATATGTAATTGTCCCCTTTTGTCTGGGGCAGCATCTTGATGGCCTCTGTCTCCAGGCTGATCTTGACTAGATCTGCATCTAATCCATATGCACACCTGTGGGTCTGGTTTCGTTCTCTCAGGAACGGCTTCCAGAACTTACTGTGGGTTGAATCCACAAAACTGTCTGAGGTTGCGCAGGAACCATTTTAAAGTGTCCCAATAAGCTGATCACATGGTACGGCGGCCATTTTGTATGCCCCTTTTTCTGGGCTTCTTTTAAAACATTCTTAGAATCACGGCCTCTTCTGCCATTTAACCCTTATTAATATGAAATCCAATTTTGCGAATCCTACACCAACTCGGTGTGGGACTGGGGTCACATATCCTTCTTCTTCTTAGGCAGTCCCTCGGAACCGAGGATGACTTGCTTCCACACTAAAAATGAGTTCTCAGGTGACTGATGAGTCCAATGCAGGACCTACGGTCTCTGTCACAGGTAGGGCAGACGGTGGTTGAAGGGGCGGGTGGGTGGGGTGCTTGGGTTGACGTGCGCTCCTTGCGCTGTTTGCGCTTGGCTTCCGCTTGCTCCCAGCGAAGAGACTCGAGGTGTTCGGCGCCTTCCCGGATGCTTCTCCTCCACTTGGTGCGGTCTTGGGCCAGAGCTTCCCAGGTGTCGATGGGGATGTTGCACTTTTTCAAGGAGGCTTTGAGGGTGTCCTCGAAGCGTTTCCTCTGCCCACCTGGGGCTCTCTTGCCGTGTCGGAGCTCTGAGTTGAGTGCTTGTTTTATGGAGTCACATATAGGCCCAGACCGGGTAAGGACAGCAGGTTTCCTTCCCTAAAGGACATCAGTGAACCGGTTGGATTTTTACGACAATCCGACAGCTTCACGGTCACTTTTACTGATAAAAATATTTCCAAATTACTCAAATTCTCAGACTACTGTGGTGCAATTTGAACTCTTGCTATTTGGCTTATTAATCCAGGACTCTGCAGTACTAATCCATTAACATAACCACTACACCACCACATGCGTATAACGTGAGCTATTCACAGGTCCAGGATGAGGGTGGTTGATCAGGCTGCCTGCTTCTCTGGACAAAGGCTGAAACAAAACCTGCCGCCCTATGCCGCCACTCACCCGCTGGTCGGATTGCCCGCGTTCCCCGTTGGGCTTGTTCCCAGCAAAGGCCCAAAGCTGCATTGGCGGCTCTCAATAATTATTCGAATGAGCTGAATCATAAGGTTGTGGAGGGCGACTTACTACGAAAGCCTCGGTTGTGTCGATAGCAGAAAGCCTTCGTCAGAGAGATGGGTACCCTGGGGTGGTTAAAAAAAACAACAACCCCACAATTAGAACGCAACAAGTTCCAGCAGTAGAAGCTTGGCTCATTTTCAGTGTTGGGGCGAAGGTTGGGTTCACGATCAAGACTAGAGGTCAATTGGTGCAAGAAAAGAAAAATGGATGATGCCCTATCCAAAATTCTTTTTGAAACCTGTTCCTCACAGACTGAAATGGAATCATTTGGGATTTTGCATATTTTCCCAGACAATATAAAACCAAATGGTACAATTTTAAAGTGGGTGTAGGAACAGAAAGATCTGGGGGTTCACGTACACAAGTCTTTGAAGGTGGCAGGACAAGTTGAGAAGGCTGTTACAAAAGCACACGGGACCCTTGGCTTTATTAATAGAGACGTAGGGGGCGATTTTGCCAATGGGGAGCTTTTGGAGGCGGGACTCCCACTTGTCGGGTTTCAGTCCCGCCTCCATCAACTTCTGGCCAACCCACGCTATTTTCCCTTGATTGACCTTGTTAAGCCCCGCCCAGCGGGCTAAGCAGGCCAATTAAGGGGAAGCTGGTTACAGAGAACATCAGCGTATGACGTTTCATCTGTCAAAAAATTTTGACAGATGAATTGTCATCGTTTGACAGCTCTGTGAAGCTGTCAAACACTGACATTCGCTGTAGTTTGATGAGTTCTTGAATTCAAGACCTCATCAAACATCTTTCTTTTGCAGAAATTAGATGGTTGTTGCATTGGAGAATGTAACGGCCATCTGTCATCTCTGCCGCGGAGGTGCGAGACTCTCCGCATCCGCAACTCTTGAAGCCTTCAGGAAGAAACAAGTAAGTAAACTTTTTCTAATACTTTCCACTTACCTCACATAGTCACCTCTCCACACTTGCACCCATCACTTACCTTCACAGCGCACTTTTGCACCCCGCAGACCCCTGCAGACCCCCTACTCGCCTCAGTGACCCTGACAGGGTTCGGAGCCTTTGGGAAGCCCGCACGTGTTTGGGCAAAATGGGGATAATCCTCTCATCTGCCTGTTAACTACCCGTTAACAGGCAGATAAGTGGCACTAATCCCCTTCCCGCCTCCAAGGAGATGGGACCCGGCGCGGGTCCTCTACCTGCCCCCAAATTCTGCCATTTTCCTGGCAGTCCGGCCTCCATCCCCACCTCCCCAGGGCTGGCAAGATCGTGTCCATGGAGTACAAAAGCAAGGAGGTTATGCTAAACTTTTATAAATCACTGGGTTAGGCCCCAGCTGGAGTATTGTGTCCAATTCTGGGCACCGCACTTTTAGGAAGGATGTCAAGGCCTTGGAGAGGGTGCAGAAGAGATTTACAAGAATGGCCCCTGGGATGAGGGACTTCAGTTATGTGCGAGACTAGAGAAACTGGGGTTGGTCTCCTTTGAGCAGAGAAGGTTAGGGCGAGATTTCAAAGAGGTGTTCAAAATCCTGAATGGTAAAAATAGAGTAAATAAGGAGAAACTGTTTCCAGTGGCAGAAGGGTCGGTAACCAGAGGACACAGATTTAAGGTGACTGGGAAAAGAAGCAGAGGGCAGATCTGGAAACATTATTTTATGCAGCGAGTTGTTATGCTCTGGGATGCTCTGCAGGAAAGGGTGGTGGAAGCTGATTCAATAGTAACTTTCAAAAGGAAATTGGATAAATACTTAAGGGGGAAAAATTCGGTTGGTTAGCGCCTCTCGTTAGCGCCTCCGGGGGCGCTAAAGGGGCGCTTGGAACTTACCGTCCGAGCGCGCCGATTTTAGCGCCGCTCGCGAAATTGACCAGTTGTTTTGCGGCAGTGCTATACACGACCGCCGCAATCTCCTGCGCCCGCAGATCGTGACATCAGTCAAGCGTGCAGCGCCCCGGTAGCGCCCCAGACCAGATATTGAGTCGCGCCCCTTGCCTTAGCGCCTGCCGCTAGGAACGACAGGTAGGGGGGAACATTTTCAAGTCGGGAAGGGGCTGGGGGAGCGCTATTTAAAGGCGGCCACTTCCTGCCTTTTCTTGTCGGCAAAATGTTTGGTTTTAACGCTGTCCTGAGGAGCTTTGGCCCTCAGCACCACTTTTGAGGTTCCTAAGTGCCGAGCTCTTTCCCTGGGCCTATCCATTCGTGCTTCCAACACAGTTTCTTTTGAGGTCTCTCCAGGCCGAGATTCAAGGCTGCAATGAGCAGGGTGTGGCGGGCCAGGAAGATGGCCCCTCCCCTTTAAGAACTGGACGGCGCCAGTCTGTCTGGCTTCCATGGTAACGGACATCGCCTGAGCTTCGGTAGCGTTCTGAGGTAGCGCCTCGCTCCCTGACGTTAGCACCTTAAGAGAGGTGTGTAGCGCCTGATTTAGCACTCAAATCACCCCCAGGGGTGATAGAGGCGAATTTTGCAGTCGGAGATGATAATTAGCGTCGGGCGCTAAACTTTGCGCCCGGCCGATATTAGCGCCCCCAAAATGGGCGATACTGAATTTTTCCCCCTTGAACAGTAAAAAATTACTGGGCAATAGAGAAAGAGGGGGAGTGGGACTAATTGGATCGCTCTTTCAAAGAGCCGGCACAGGCACGATGGGCCGAATGGGCTCCTTCTTTGCTGTATGATTCTGTGATTCTATGAGTTGGATATGGGATGGGAGTTCCCAAAGCTCCCTCACTTTCGTAGAAGTACATTTGCAATTGGAATCTCATTATTCATCTGGTGGGCCTTATTTCCACACTCCACTGCCAAACACAGTATGTTCGTAGTGCCATGCCTCATTGAACCGCTATTAGAAACAGCATTAATGTCAATGCTAATAGCAATAATTAAACTCGGGCTTTTATCTTTTACTTTCATCAGCTGAACTAGACACAGGAATCTACGACAGAATGCAGGGTTTGAAGACTGCGCAGCAAAGGTTCAGTTAACAGTACTGACTTCATCTGAACTCAGTAGCTGTGCAATATAAATCACCTTTTGACATGTTAGCTTTAATTCGACTCAGCCCTCAGTCAGATGTTTGATTACATGCGAACAAGGGAAGCACTGTTTTTCGTGACACACTGCTTCATTCTGCAGTGAGTGAGGGCTGCGCACAATGCCACGAGGTTGTCAAGCGAACAAGGTCAGTGGAACCTATTAGAACTGGTCCAGTGAGCAACCGCTGTTGGCTGGAAGGTGCGCTGTGTATGGCCGGCAGATGAGCACCTGCTCACAGCTGTGCAAATCTGCTGAAAAAGATCTGCAATTCATTTATTCCAGCTCACATGAGCATAGCATCGGAAAATTTACTGAACTGTCAGTCGTGGTCAATCTGAGGCGATACAGTGAAAGTGTATGCAGTGAATGGAACATGGTGGGGTTATCTATGATTCCTGTGAGCTACACGTCAGAACACCTTTGGGCAGTGAGATGTGAATGTCCCACTCAACTACAACAACTTGCATTTATATAGCGCCTTTAACATAGTGAAACGCCCCAAGGTGCTTCACAGGAGCGTTTTCAAACAAACTTTGACACCGAGCCTCACAACGAGATATTAGGACAGGTGCCTGGTCAAAGAGGTGGGTTTTAAGGAGTGGTTTAAGGAGGAAATTCCAGAGCTTAGGGCCCCGGCAGCTGAAGGCACGGTCGCCAATGGTGGAGCAATTAAAATTGGGGATGCTCAAGAGGCCAGAATTGGAGGAGCGCAGAGATCTCGGAGGGTTGCAGGGCTGGAGGAGGTTAGACAGATAGGGATTATTATTGTATCTGCAGCAGTGCGCTAAACCTCTCACTACGTGGACCACTTTCCATACCTCGGGGGCCTACTGTCAACAAGGGCGGACGTCGACGACGAAGTCCAACACTGCCTTCAGTGTGCCAGTGCTGCCTTCGGTCGCCTGAGGAAGAGAGTGTTTGAAGACCAGGACCTCAAACCCGGCACTAAGCTCATGGTCTACAGGGCAGCAGTGATACCTGCCCTGCTGTATGCCTCAGAGACATGGACCATGTACAGCAGGCACCTCAAAGCACTGGAGAGGTACCACCAACGCTGCCTCTGCAAGATCCTGCAAATCCATTGGCAGGATAGGCGCACCAACGTCAGTGTTCTTGCTCAGGCCAACATCCCCAGCATCGAAGCTTTGACCACGCTCCATCAGCTCCGATGGGCGGGTCACATTGTCCGCATGCCCGATAAGAGACTCCCAAAACAAGCGCTCTACTCGGAGCTCCGACACGGCAAGAGAGCCCCAGGTGGGCAGAGGAAATGCTTCAAGGACACCCTCAAAGCCTCCTTGAAAAAGAGCAACATCCCCACTGACACCTGGGAATCCCTGGCCCAAGACCGCACAAAGTGGAGGAGAAGCATCCGGGAAGGCGCCGAACACCTCGAGTCTCTTCGCCGGGAGCAAGTGGAAGCCAAGTGCAGGCAGCGCAAGGAGCGCACATCAACCCAAGCACCCCACCCACCCGCCCCTTCAACCACCGTCTGCCCCACCTGTGACAGAGACTGTAGGTCCCGCATTGGACTCATCAGTCTCCTGAGAACTCATTTTTAATGTGGAAGCAAGTCATCCTCGGTTCCGAGGGACTGCCTAAGAAGAAGAAGGAGTGGCTGACAATCACTGACTGAGCTGAGCTCTGTAACCTGTTGCTCAAACTGCCGTGTAGTGCGTGTGCCTCTTTTGGTCAAGTGACTCCGCTGGAAAGTCTGTGAAACTCAATGTAAAATGTGAAAGAAAGAAGGAACTTGCATTTCTGCAGCACCTTTCACCCCCTCAGGACGTCCCCGAGCCCTTTACAACAACTGGAGTACTCTTGAAGTGTCATCACTGTTGTAATGTAGGAAACACCGGGGCCAATTTGCGAACAGCAAGATCCCACAAACAACAATGAGATAAATGATCAGATAATCAGTCTTCTGGTGATGTGCACAATAGTCTTGCACTCTTTCAGCTGCTTAAAGGCTACCCTTCTGCATTTTGAGTAATCTGTGTTAAAATTGTTGTTCGTACAGGTGGTCCCAATAATCCACCTTGATGGGACTTATTGGCAGTGCCAATATCTATCAGCGATTTCTTGGAACAGGTACCAAATCACTGCATACGCCTAGATAATCATTAGGTGCGAGTAGTAGCTTGCAAACCTCATGGCATTCAGACATACCTCCAGAGATTAGGGCTAGCTTAAAAGCCAAAGTGCATATTCATATCATATCATCCTCAGAAGCCTCAGTTTAACATTGTGAAGGAATAAACCATATAACCTTTTTCGAAAAATACACTATCTTATGAAAGAATTCTGGCCTTGTTGAGATAAGACAGTTGTTGACTCTGAATAAATAACCTTATTAAAACAGAAGAATGGATGGCTCCGAATGGGTGGCCTTGTTGGAACAGAACACTGGTCAACCCTGGATAAATGATCTTGATTAAACCTCTTAAAGATGACACATGAGATAAGGGACATCTGCCCTTCACACCTATATGGTAAACTCCCAATAACTATTGCTGATGTGGCAGTAAGAATTGCAGAGGTCAGCAGAAAGATGAATAGTGATAATTAACTTGGATCAACAGAAACCTTATGGAATTAAACTGAAAAAGGGTATAAATATTGAAGTCTCAAATGAGATATCAGAGTCGCTTTAATTGGGCAAAGTAATTCTCGACTACAGAGGCGTCTCTGTAGTCTTCCACTCTTTGTACCTTGGGGATCGAAGGTAATTTGATATTGATGGATATCCTGTATAGAAAATTTTAAGAACTGTAGCAAAGTTAAGATTAAAAGTAAGATTCTCTGTTAAAAATAAGATCGCATTTTTTCTCTTTTTAGAACTGTTAACAGTGCGATTGACTGATTCACCAACTGTAAATTGCATGTCGGTTCTTTTAATAAATCTCTATATATTTTTAGAATTGTCTCACATAAGTCTTCTGTATCAATAACTTGTGAACTGAATCTCTGTATACTCTTTGGTGAAGAGGTACATTTCTGAGGGGAGATCTCTGGACCCTCATAATATCCAGGATGTTACAGTCTGGCTAAACTTATTAAAAGCACTATCTGGAGGACGGTAACATTCTCGGGTTGCTCCTTTCCTTTAGGGAGAGATAGCCCAGACCTTTAGACCCAGTTAAGCGTCTTTAGGATTCGGCTACCTCAACCTTTTAGTTGAAAGTGAACATCTGAGAAATACTCGTGATCCGGGATAGCCGCAAAGGGGCTAGGACAAGTAAATATCCTTTCAACATCTCATCTGAAAGACAGCACCTCCAACAGTACAGCACTCCCTCAGTACTGGTGCGCCAGCCTAGATTTTGTACCCACATCTCTGCAGTGGGACTTGAGCCCGTGCTCTTCTGCTTCAGAAGCAAGCGTCTACCTGCTGCGCCACGGCTAGAATCTAATAATTGTGGCCTGGATTTTTGCGCTCTTGATGATGGCGTATGCACAGCGGACATCATCGCAGGCCATCAGAAAGGGCCCGCAAGTTCTGGGTTTCTGCAGGCGTGAAAACCCAGAACTTGCGACCTGTCGAGCTTCGCCTTGACAGATCATCCGCACCGACCAAAAAATCACTTTAGCTGGCGCAGAGTTGGGACTATTTGCCTAACTACTGCCCAGCAAATGCCCACAAAACCCTCACACCTGGTAAAAGCAGGCATAGGGCCTGCTTTCAATAGTGTAAGGGTTAATATAAACCTTAAATTAAAAAATAAAAATAAAAAAGTCATGCACAAACATTTAAAATTAGTTCATGTAAATTTTGGCCCGGATTAAAATGTTTAAAATCATTTTTCAAAAAATTTAATTTTTAGCGTATATGCTTTATTGAAGGGAATTTTAATTACATTTGAAAATGGGAACATTTATTTTTATTCCAGTTGTAGAAATTATTTAATTAGTTGGTGTATTCCTCATGTGCTTACGGGGGTTCCGTCTGTAAATGGAATCCCCTCAGCACATTAGGAATCCTCCTTTCTGATTGGAGGACCTGGCCCACGTGATCCCAGGGATGCTTCTGAACTGCCTGCGCCCTTGGGATCCGCGGGCCTTTACATGGGCATACCTCTGCTCACCCAGGGCCCAAAGTCTTCGAAGCCTGGGAGCCTGAAGGTAAGTGCGGATTTTTTTTATCGGGTCGGAGGTGTACTCTGCAGGTTCGCCTCTGACCACAAATCCTGGTCCAAGATGTCACATAGAAAGTATTAAGAACATGTGCACGATGGGTTTTTTTTTAAGAGGAGGTTCTATCCTGTATAAAATGGTACACTGGTGCTGGTTGAAATATAATCAAATAATCTTCTTTCTTCTTCTTCTTAGGCAGTCCCTTGGAACTGAGGATGACTTGCTTCCACACTAAAAATGAGTTCACAGGTGACTGATGAGTCCAATGCGGGACCTACAGTCTCTGTCACAGGTGGGGCAGACGATGGTTGAAGGGGCGGGTGGGTGGGGTGCTTGGGTTGACGTGCGCTCCTTCCGCTGTTTGCGCTTGGCTTCCACCTGCTCCCGGCGAAGAGACCCGAGGTGATCGGTGCCTTCCCGGATGCTTCTCCTCCACTTTGTGCGGTCTTGGGCCAGGGGCCAGGGATTCCCGGATGCTTCTCCTCCACTTTGTGCGGTCTTGGGCCAGGGATTCCCGGATGCTTCTCCTCCACTTTGTGCGGTCTTGGGCCAGGGATTCCCAGGTGTCGGTGGGAATGTTGCACTTTTTCAAGGAGGCTTTGAGGGTGTCCTTGAAACGTTTCCTCTGCCCACCTGGAGCTCTCTTGCCGTGTCGGAGCTCCGAGTAGAGCGTTTGCTTTGGGAGTCTCGTATCGGGCATGTGGACGATGTGACCCGTCCATCGGAGCTGATCGAACGTGGTCAAAGCTTCGATGCTGGGGATGTTGGCCTGAGCGAGAACACTGATGTTGGTGCGCCTATCCTGCCAATGGATTTGTCGGATCTTGCGGAGGCAGCGTTGGCGGTACTTCTCCAGTGCTTTGAGGTGCCTGCTGTACATGGTCCATGTCTATGAAGCATACAGGAGGGCAGGTATAACTACTATAAAATATTCAGCCAGCCAGGAAAAAGGATAAGCATCTTTAATAGTGTCTGTCATGTTTTACGCCTGATTACTTACATTCAGTAAATTATTTGATATCAGGGAAGATGCTGTTTGACTTATCTTAAAGGGAGCTGTTTGTGTTGTGAATATTAGTGTGCATATGTGGCTCACAATGTTGACTTCAAGTGGTTGTATTTGAAAGCTATCACCTGGTCAAATTCTCCTCCAAAAACCCCAAGGATCACTCATATTAGACTAACATGGACTCCCACAGAGGTCAAGCAGGGAGACTGCCCATCGGCCTCCAGTTCTTAGACTGGGAGCTGTGATTCCATTGTTTCATACCGAGTTTTACTTTGTCATCTACAATGCTCTATTTAGTGCACTGGTTAACACGTCGCCATCCAATTCCAAATAAACAGGTTAAGAACTGTACCGAGGTCCTGCACACAGCAATAACTCGTGCCCACGGAGGACATTAACCAACCCGAATCAGTTGAACAGTAGAATTGCCCCTGGACTCGTTATTGGGTATTCTGTTTGCAAATCCTCAGAGCAGCAGTCAGTTCCTCCAAGCTGTTTGGACAGCATTCTGGCTTGGAGTTTCCGCTCAGTTGCGCTGGGTTTTTTCACCGCAATCTGCCCGAAATCGGCCAAACCAGTGCAAAAGATCATCCAGCGCAAATCGAGCTTCCGTGATCTCTTGCGCTCGTTTAAAAACCATCGTGCTGGAAGCCGGCCCCGCCCACAAAGCTGGCCGCAGCCCCCGGATCGAATGAATCACCGTGGCAAGTGTCCGCTAACTGCACTCGTTTGTGGGTCTTTGAGGATGCTCTTAAAATTAAGCTGTTTTTTAGGCGCAAGGACACGAAGTGACTTTTAAAAGCTTTTAAGTATTAAAAAATATTTAATTTACTACAAAACTGACTACTGTACACCAATGAAACTAGTACATGGTTCTGTATAGTTTTTTAAAGTAATTTTCAGTTTTTTTTAAATTGAGTTAATCACAGGTGGTTGACTCGATGCTCTGATTAAAAATGCTTATTTTTTGTGATAAACCCATTTCCAGCTGTATTAATAAAACTGCACCAGGTTTTTAAAAAATCATTTATGGGATGTGGGCGTCGCTGGCAAGGCCAGCATTTATTGCCCATCCCGAATTGCCCTCGAGAAGGTGGTAGTGAGCTTCCTTCTTGAACCACTGCAGTCCGTGTGGTGAAGGTACTCCCACAGTGCTGTTAGGGAGGGAGTTCCAGGATTTTGACCCAGCGACGATGAAGGATCGGCGATATACTTCTAAGTCAGGATGGTGTGTGACTTGGAGGGGAACTTGGGGGTGGTGGTGTTCCCATGCGCCTGCTGCCCTTGTCCTTCTAGGTGGCAGAGGTCGCGTATTTGGGAGGTGCTGTTGGAGAAGCCTTGGCGAGTTGCTGCAGTGCATCTTGTAGATGGTACACACTGCAACCACGGTACACCGGTGGTGGAGGGAGTGAATGTTGAAGGTGGTGGATGGGGTGCCAATCAAGCGGGCTGCTTTGTTCTGGATGGTGTCGAGCATCTTGAGTGTTGTTGGAGCTGCACTCATCCAGGCAAGTGGAGAGTATTCCATCACACTCCTTACATGTGCCTTGTAGATGGTGGAAAGGCTTTGGGGAGTCAGGAGGTGAGACACTCGCCGCACAATACCCAGCCTCTGACCTGCTCTTGTTGCCACAGTATTTATGTGGCTGGTCCAGTTAAGTTTCTGGTCAATGGTGATCCCCAGGATGTTGAGGAAGGGCATCAAAGAAGAACACCTGTTGCCAGAGTGAAGAGCTGAAATGCTGCTGCTTAATCAAAGTCCTTGTGTGACAGGCTTTGGCCGAGAGATGTGCGAGTCTGCCTTCTTCTCCGGGGTGCCCAGTGACAGTTGATGTTGGCTGGAGATTCCTGGACTTGGGTACACTCACACAATCATTTGTTTGCTTATTTTTATTGTTTTGCAGTTTGGCCTGTGTGGGAGAGAGTGCACACTCGTATCAGGCAACTAGAAACTCTACCTGTGTGGATCTCTTAGTAGCTTGGTATTACGTTTAGGGTCTGCCTCAGATGTTCTGTTAGGTACAACACTGCTGCTGCTCCTGTAAGTGGTCTGAGCAGCTTACGTTTTGGAGTGTGCCCGTACTGCCCAATATCTAACTATACGTTAGTGTAACCCAGGAATGTAACAACTATAGTTTCCAGTTCTGGCCCAGTGTTATATCACCTTTCTCCCACAGCCAACCCCTCTCCGCAGTTTGGTTTCCACGCTACAATACCCCCAATTTTTAACGCTGCTCTAAAACGGGCTCCAATGAAGTCCACAATAGCAGCTTGACTTACATATTTCTTGCTATCTCTGTGAGCAGGTTGAGAAATGGGGGTGCAAACCTGTAGCTTGCCACTCGTTGAAGTTGCGGACACACACCTGCAGCCTGTGCTGCTACATATTACCAACTGCTGCAACTCATTCCTTTAAGCTTCATGGAATCTGAATGCAAGCTGTGGTCATTCGTTCTCCAGTTGCTCATCTTGTGTAAGCTTGCTGTAAAAGACTCGTCATGGCAACATTTTTTAAGATAAATGGCAAAAGAACCAGTGGGGGTTGGTGTCGAGATGAGCATTTTTTTTAACGCAGTGAGTTGTGAGCTTATAGGGCGGTGGAAGCCGATTCAACAGTAACTTTCAAAAGGGGTTTAGTATTTGAAAAGCCAACATTTACAGGGCTATGGGGAAAGAGCAAGGGGAGTGGGACTAATTGGACAGCTCTTTCAACAAGCTGGCTCAGGCACGATGGGCCGAATGGCCTCCTCCTGGATTGTAAGATTGTATGGCAAATAGGGTAGGACCCTAGGAAGGACAGAGGATCAGAGGGACCTTGGTGTGCATGTACATAGATCCCTGAAGACAGCAGGACAGGTAGATAAAGTGGTTAAAAAGGCATATGGGATAATTGTCTTCATTAGCCGAGGCATAGAATATAAGAGCAGGGAGGTTATGATGGAGCTGTACAAAATGCTAGTTAGGCCACAGCTGGAATACTGTGTGCAGTTCTGGTCACCACACTATAGGAGGGATGTGATTGCATTGGAGAGGGTGCAGAGGAGATTCACCAGGATGTTACCTGGGCTGGAGCATTTCAGCTATGAAGAGAGACTGGACAGGCTGGGGTTGTTTTCCTTAGAGCAGAGAAGGCTGAGGGGGGACCTGATTGAGGTGTACAGAATTATGAGGGGCATAGATAGGGTAGATAGAAAGGAACTTTTCCCCTTGGTAGAGGGGTCAAAAGCAAGGGGGCATAGATTCAAGGTAAGGGGCAGGAGGTTTCGAGGGGATTTGAGGAAGAACTTTTTCACCCAGAGGGTGGTTGGAATCTGGAACTCACTGCCTGAAAGGGTGGTAGAGGCAGGAACCTTCACAACATTCAAGAAGCATTTAGATGAGCACTTGAAACGCCATAGCATACAAGGCTACGGACCAAGTGCTGGAAAATGGGATTAGAATAGACAGGGCTTGATGGCTGGTGTGGGCACGATGGGCCGAAGGGCCTCTTTGTGTGCTGTATAACTCTATGACTCTATGGGGGAAAAATTCAGTTGATTGCACCACCCATTAGTGCCTAAAGAGGCCGACAAGTGGGGCGCTAACCAACTAGCGCCTGGGTGCAGCGAACCCTGCGCCTCTCCCCATATTGAGTGGACATTTTGCGCCAGCGCTAAACCGTTGCGCCCGCTCGCCGGCGCACGCAGATCATGACGTCATTTCAGTGTGCAACGCCTTTGGGGCGCCCCGGACCGCAAATTCAGTGGCGCCCCCCTCCGTTCCGCCTGGCGCTAATAAGGACAGCTTACCTGGAACGTTTCCCAGTCACTGTCGGGCTGGGGGGGCATTCTTTAAAGGGGACTGGTGTGGTTTAAAAGCGGCAGCCATTTTTGGACCACAACTTCTTAGAGAGATACAGAGAGTTGCTGAGCTGCAGATGGAGAGCCATTTCAACATTGAGCCAGCGCTGGCAGAAGAACTTCAGCTTTCTGACCATAACCTTGCTGTTGGTGAGCATCTGAAACGGCAAAACTTTCTGTGCGCACTTAATATGGGGGCAGCATTGGATGGGAACGTCCTGCTTCTGAATCATCTTGACAGGGCACAGAGACGCAGGGATAGAGGGGCAGGCATGGCCAGACGGAAGAGGGCCAACAGACGTCGCCACACGAGACCTTACGCTGCCAGGGTTTTCCGACAGCAATTTTCATATTTGAACATGTCGGAGGAGCAGTGTTTCCGAAGGCTGCGCTTTAGTAGGGAGGTGGTGACTGAGCTGTGCCACCTGCTTCAGCCAGAGCTGCAGCCTCAGCTAAGGTGCAGGACATCTCTGTCGGTGGCTGTGAAGATCACTGTTGCCCTTAACTTCTACGCAAGCGGCTCCTTTCAGGCCGCAACTGGGGACATAGCCAACATCTCGCAGTTCGCGGTGCATTGCTGCATCTGTCAAGTGACTGATGCCCTCTTTAGAAGGAGCCGGCAATACATCGCCTTCCCAATGGCCCCAGACAAGCAGAGGGAGCACGCAGAGGGCTTCGCAAGAATAGCGGACTTCTCCATGGTGCAGGGCGCCATTGACTGCACGCATGTGGCTTTGCAGGCGCCTGTAGAGAATGTGGAGGAGTTCTGCAACCGTAAAGGGTTCCATTCATTGAATGCTCAGCTGGTCTGTGACCACCGGCAGCTGATCCTCGCTGTTAATGCCCAGTTTCCAGGCAGCAGCCACGACGCCTTCATCTTGCGCCAGACCTCTGTGGCAGACCTTTTCGAGGCCCCGGCTCACCCAGGAGGCTGGCTTCTTGGGGACAAGGGCTATGCTCTGTGCCCGTGGCTGATGACCCCGCTCCGTTCGCCCAGCACCCCTGCTGAAGAACGCTACAATGTGAGCCATCAGGTGACCAGGAACATTATTGAGCACACAATCGGCGTGCTGAAGCAACGGTTCCGTTGTCTGGACCATTCCGGAGGTGCGCTTCAGTACTCACCTGAGTGAGTCTCCCACTTCGTGGTTGTGTGTTGCATGCTACATAACCTCGCCATCCTGAGGACCCAGCCAATGCCACCAGACATTGAAGCACCAGCAGAGGAGGAGGAGGAGGAGGAGGACCAAGACGGGAGGGAGGCAGAAACTGGAAGGGCCGTCCGTCAGAGGCTTATCAGAAGTCGCTTCTAGGCCACTCTCAGGGAATGCTTGCTGCCATTCCAGGAACAGGAATGGAACCGTTATGATACCCCAAAGCCTGTGAAGGGCAAAATGTATGTAAAGAGCAGACATGGCCATTGTAAATAAAGACATTTGTTTATTTAACAAAATGTGCTTCCTTCCCGCATGACAAAGCAATGGCAACCAAAAGCTAAACAAACAGACTGCCACATGAGTGACTCGCACACCCGGGAGACTGTCCAAAACATCACTAACATTCAGACCAGCATCCTCGGCCTTGAATTCTACAAGTAACAGGTAAGAGCAGCACCTTCTACTTTCTCCCCCTTGATGGTGATCTGCTTCGCTTGCGAGATTGGCCCCTTCCCTCCCTGCAGCTCCTCCGTAATAGGACCCCAGTGGCTGCAGCAAGGCTGGGGGAGGCCTGCTGACTGTTCGAAAGCGCAGATGCCCCTGAGGGACGGCTTGGACGAGCTCTGGGCTTGGAGGGCCCGGCTGCTGACTGCTCCAACTCTGCATGGGTGGAAGCAGTCTGTCCTACAGGTGGTGGCAGCTGCAGTGGAGACGTGCCAGTGGTGGCATCAGGAATGCTGTCATCCTGAGAGCAGACAGCAGCTCCCTGGTCGGCCGACACACTGGCACACTGACGGGGCAGCACCACAGCATGCGCAGCAATCGGCTGGTCCACAGATTGCTGGCCTGCTGTGGTGCTGCAAGGGCCCCGGGTAATCCTGCCCGATCCAGCGAGGGTGGCAGCAGTCAGTGCTCGCGTGGCCTCAATCTGCGTCTGCATGAGACCAGCGAGTGACTGCGTGGCAGCACTCAGCACTTGCGTGGCAGGTGCCAGTACTTCGGTGAAGCCCTGGACAATCCTTTCCAGTGCTGTCCCGAAGTCCTGCGCACTCCAGGCCTGTGCTGCGCCGAAGTCTTGGACACTCCTTGCCAGTGTCTCGATGGATTCAGGCATCCTTGCCACTGCAGCCATGAGCTCAGTGTGCCTCAGCCCAGCCTGGGCGCTCATTTCTGCGAGGGCACGCACCTCTTCTGCGCTCTGTGCAGCAGCACTCGGGGCCCGACTCGCCCTCCGGGGAGACGGCCCCCGAGCTTCCCTACCCCCCTCGCGTTGCTGCAGCCCGCTGGCTCCTGGAGCTGGCTCCTCCTCAGAGCATTCCCCCCCGCTCCCCTCCAGGGAAGTTGTCTCCCCAGTCTGCAGATGGGATGGCTTGCCTGAGGGTGGTTCGGATGGTCCGGCTTCCTCCTGCTCGTCACCTCCTGAGTCAGTCGCAGTGGCAGCTTGAGGGCCCGACTCCCGAGCTGGTGATGCAGCATCTGAAAGCAGGGAGGTTGAAGAGTGGCTTTAGCGAAAGGACAGGGTGGCAGCAAGGGATGCAAGAGTGCTGCAATGCTCTGACGTGGGTCCAGAGTGGAAAAGCATGCTGGTGGGGGGAACAAGTGGAAGGAGAGAGTTCAAAAAGGTGATGACCTTACCATCGCTGTGCACAATGGGGTTGGCAGCTCCAGAGGCGATGGGACCACTCATTCGGCTTGCAACGATCTGGTGGACTCGCTCCTCCAGGTCTGTAAGGGTCTGCAGGTGAGGCCGGCCTCCTCCGGTACGAAGCTGTTGCCTGCGGTTGCTCGCCAGCTTGGCCTGCAAGAGAAAGGATGGGGTGTGATGAAACATGCTGCCCTGAGCTGAGATCACATGCCTCCCATGGTAGAATAGCCCTTACATTATGCTGCCCTGAGCTGACATCACATGCCTCCCATGGTAGAATAGCCCTTACTTAATGCTGCCCTGAGCTGACATCACATGCCTCCCATGGTAGAATAGCCCTTACATTATGCTGCCCTGAGCTGAGATCACATGCCTCCCAGTGTAGAATAGCCCTTACATTATGCTGCCCTGAGCTGAGATCACATGCCTCCCATGGTAGAATAGCCCTTACATTATGCTGCCCTGAGCTGAGATCACATGCCTCCCATGGTCGAATAGCCCTTACGGCGCCAGCGTGTCTAGGTCCAATCGATTATTGACAGCATCTGCGCTGCGCCCGCCCGCGGGGAAATTGCGTTGCGCCGCCGGGTTAGTGCCTTAAGAGTACCGTGCAGTGCCTGATTTAGTGCCGCAATCACCTTCAGGGGCGCTACAACCCAATATCGCTCGAGGTGGCGATCAATCGCGCCTGGCGCTAAACTTTGCGCACCGCCAGTACTAGCGCCCCAAACGGGGCGATACCAAATTTTTCCCCCTGTGACTCTAATATGATCCCCTTGTAATCTGGACTGGATGACATGTTCACTCATGCTCCTCACCCATCGTTTTCAAGGCAGATTGAGAAAATAGTAGGCAAGACAAATCCAGAACTGAATAGTTACATTTTTATATTTTACAGAAAGTAAACGTAAAGAGCAATAGTTTTGACTGGAACCACTTAGTTCAATCAGTACAACTTGCCTTCACGTAGTAACATAAAATAATGAAAATGCCATAGCAAAATACTGCGGATGCTGGAAATCCAAAATAACAACAGAAAATGCTGGAAAAACTCAGCAGGCCAGGCAACATCCGTGGAGAGAGAAATAGAGTCAACGTTTCGGGTCGATGACCCTTCGTCAGAACTGAGAGAAAAGGCAGGAGATGAAACAAAAGGCAGTTTGGGGGCTGGGAAATGGGGGAGGGGATGAAAGAAGAGACATTAAGAGATATTCAAGGTGAGACGAGATGGTAATAGGACAGGTAAAGAAACAAACTGGCTCTAGATGAAGTGTGAAATGCGCTGGCAGAGTGAGAGACAGCTGCCATGTGGGAGAGAGGGAGAAAAAAGGAAAAGTCACAAACCAAACATCAGTGTCTCTCCGTGCTTGACTTAAACAAAATAACTTCTAACTGTCCTCCTGTATTCTAACCTTCTTAGTCTGGTGAAAGCTTTCTGTTCAAAACTCTATGGCCTAGAAATTCAGTTGGGCGCGCCAGCCGTTAGCGCCTTAGGAGGAGTAGATCTCGAGCGCTAGGCGCTTAGCGCCCGGGCGCAGCGCGATCTGCGCCTCGCCCCAACTTCAGTACACATTTAGCGCCGGCGCAAAGTCTTAGCGCGCGCCCTGCTGCGCGCGCAGATCATGACGTCATTTCGTCGTGCAACGCCCTTTGTGCACCCCGAACCGGAACTTCACTCGCGCCGGCCCATTGTGCGCCGGGCGGCCCTAACGACTGTGAAGTGGAACGGTACACAGCCGATGCGGGCCGCGGGGAGCGCAAATTAAAGGGCCCTCCTGTACTAGAAATGGTACGGGTGGCTGGGAGGAGGAGGAGGAGGAGGAGGATGAGGATGAGGATGAGGATGATGAGGATGAGGATGATGATGAGGAGGATGAGGAGGATGAGGAGGAGGATGATGAGGATGAGGATGAGGATGAGGATGATGATGATGAGGAGGATGAGGATGAGGATGAGGAGGATGATGATGATGAGGATGAGGATGAGGAGGATGAGGATGATGATGATGATGATGAGGAGGATGATGAGGATGAGGATGATGATGATGATGAGGAGGATGAGGATGAGGAGGATGATGATGATGAGGATGAGGAGGAGGATGATGATGATGATGATGATGAGGATGAGGATGATGATGATGAGGAGGATGAGGATGATGATGATGATGAGGAGGATGAGGATGAGGATGATGATGATGAGGAGAATGAGGAGGATGAGGATGATGATGATGATGATGATGCCGGGAACACATACACCAGTGTCGGCCTTTCAAAAAAACAATCCACCCTCCCCCTTTAAGAGCTCACTGGATCCAGAGTGTCTGCCGTCAATCAGCAGCTCGCCGCACCTGCCCTGCGCCCAACTTCCGGTTTAGCGCCCCGGCCCGCCGGCTTAGCGCCTAAAGAGAGGCGTGCAGCGCCAGTTTTAGCGCTCGACCAAACTCTTAGCGCGAAGCTAATGAATATCGGAGAAGTGGCCTCGATTTGGCGGCGGGCGCAAACTTTAGCGGCCGCCCGACTTTACCGCCCCAAAAGTGGCTACAATGAATTTCTAGGCCTATCTCTCTATCTGTCTCTGTTGTTTTATCTCCCTTTAACTACATGCCAATGAGAGGGGTTTATGCCAAGTGTCCAGAGCCAGAGGCCAACCAGCACAATGGGTCTGAGGTGCTTGTCGATTACTGAGACTGGCTAACAAATAGCTTACTGTTTTTAGTCTGTTGGGGAAATAACTTCACCTCAGAGCTTTATAATTATTTTTAAGTGAATACACTTTGCTGTAAAGATCTACCATTTAAATGCAACTCTTTTCCAAATCTTCAGTGTGGAAAGAAATGGCCATTACTGATGCGTACAGACTTTCCCAACCATTGGAGCACTTCCTGAGCTGATGTAAAGATTTTTTTAAACAAAATAGCAGGTGCAAAGCTCTGACTCACACACAAGCAGTTGTTTGAACTATTTATCTTGACTCTATTAGTGGCCCCAATGGCTGACAAATCTTCTCGCAATGAAAAACCACTTAAGCCATTCATCACTGCTGTAGAAACCAGGGCTTCTAATCTAAACAGTGATGTTAACAGCAGCAAGAATTGCTTTACGAAGCAATTCTGCGATATAAGCAGTATCTACTTGGAAGAAAATTCTTTGTAAAAATATTTTGAAGGATATTAAGTCCCATTTCTTTATAAGTTCCATTAATTTGTACGTAAAGGACAAAAATATTCCATTCACGGTAATATTTCTTGCTTCATGGTGAATAATAGTACAAAAGAAAGACTTGCATTTCTATAGCGCCTTTCACCACCACAGGACGTCCCAAAGCGCTTTACAGCCAATGAAGTACTTTTGAAGTGTAGTCACTGTTGCAACATGGGAAATGGGGCAGCCAATTTCCTGCCCCTCTGATCCCAGGCTGCTGGATTTCTACTCCATAAAACATAAGTATCTGTAGGCTTCAGACTTCAGTGAACAGGGTCGCCTATAATTCTTAAAAGAGGAACTGCTTACATTTTTTAAAAGGTGCTTAGGAACCCTTCAGTCCTTGGGATCTGTACCTAATTTTTATCGTCTGATGCTTTGCAATTTGGGACATTCTGGTTGTGTGTTTGTAAGCAAATGATAAATGACACATTTTAATTATTACATCAGTTTTTGTTTATTTGAAAGCAATAGCTATTATCTTATTTGTTTTCCACTTCCAGTTTGTAAGTTACTTGTCTTGCTTCCTCAGCTCCTGGGCATCAGTCCTTGACTCTGAAGGCAGGCAGGCAAGCGATCTAATTCTGACCCTCTGCCAATGTGTCTTGCACGTCATTTTAAAGAGCTAGGACCGAGCCTGTTCAATAATCTGACATAATCCACACAAGATGCTGACTAACTCTCCTGTCAGCCTGATTCTGGAGGCCTTCCTTGGAACCACCTGATCTACACTGTGTGACTTAGAAACAGAAGGCTTAATTTTCCAGGTTTCAACCTTTTTAACAGAGGAACTAGTCACGTGAGTCAAGCAACTCACAAACACTGTCGAGTGGCAAGCAGGGCAATGAAATTCAGTGTTAGTGAAGTTCAGCGCATCAGCCATAACGGAACCACAATGACCACAGTTTAGCACCTTAATAAGCTAACCATGATCCTATTGAAAAAGAACTTGCATTTATGTAGCGCCTTTCATGACTTCATGACGTCTCAAAGCACTTTACAGCCAATTAAATACTTTTGAAGTGTAGTCATTCTTGTAATGTAGGAAACACGGCAGCCAGTTTGTGCACAGCAAGGTCCCACAAACAGCAATGTGATAGTGACCAGATAATCTGTCTTATTTTAGTGATGTTGGTTGAGAGATAAATATTGACCAGGACATCTGCTCTTCTTCGACTAGTGCCATGGGATCTTTTATGTCCACCTGAGATGGCAGATGGGGCCTCGGTTTTAACGTCTCATTCAAAAGACACCACCTCGACAGTGCAGCACTCCCTCAGTACTGCACTGGATTATCAGCCTGGATTTTGGGCCCAAGTCTCTGGAGTGGGACTTAAACCCACTATCTTCTGACTCATAGGTGAGAGTGCTGCCCACTGAGCCATGGCTGACCCAGGTAAGAAACAAAATGGCCACTCATCTAGATGTGCTGATCAGAAACGTAAGATCTCTGGTTGAGAAACCATCCAGAAGAACCTAGTTTCAACAATGTTGAGGTGCCAATCATTCTCAAAGTGGAACAATCCAGGAGGTTACAATACTCAACTCAGGCATCCCTTCCACTCACCAAGGTCAACCTCACCAGGGCACGACTGTTTCCTCCTCTTTACATCGAGTCTACAGCACAGAAACAGGCCATTCGACCCGACAGGTCTATGCCGGCGTTTATGCTCCACAAGAGCCTCCTCCCAGCCCTCTTCATCTCACTAAACCAGCATATCCTTCTATTCCCTTCTCCCTCATGTACTTCTCTAGCTTCCCCTTAAATGCATCGATGCTATTCGCCTCAACCACTCCCTGTGGTAGCGAGTTCCACATTCTCACCACTCTTTGGGTAAAGAAGATTCTCCTGGATTCCCTATTGGATTTATTAGTAACTATCTTCTTTTTATGGCCCTGCGGCAAAACCACTAAGAGACTCTTACAGTGACTTACATAATTGTCTGTAACCAATGTTATTACCTCTAGCATTAATTGTCTGTAACCAATGTTATTACCTTTCAAGTTGGCTCTGGTTAAACAGAGCTAGATCGACAACATTGCGATCTGACGCGATGACGTCATCACGTGGGTCACGTGACGTTCCCTTCGGTGGGAAACGTGATGACGTGATTACGTCAGAGGTAGAGGGCGGGGCCAGCCAGTCCTCGTGTGGATTGAAAGAGAAAAGATCTGTTTTGAGCTTCTCCTGTAGTTCTTGTTTTGTAAAGTTCTTAGACAATAAATTCAGTTTGTTAACTTCCAGTAAGTTATAGATTCTTTGTTAGGAGTGCAGAGACTCCTACATTGGTGACCCGGATTCCTCGCGATCGTTTTTCGCGGTGAACTCCGAACACAGGCCAGTGATGGAGGCCAACGCAGTGGCCTTGAAGCTCCCCCAATTCTGGGAACAACAGGCAGCCTCTTGGTTTGTGCAAGCCGAGGCGCAATCTGAGCTCCGCAACATCGTTCAGGATCAGACCAGGTATCTCCACGTGGTCTCTGCCCTCGAGAGCTCGACGGCGTCGAGAATCATCAGCCTGCTGGAGAGTCCTCCGACTGCTGACAAGTATGTCGCCATCAAGACACGATTGCTGCAGGTATTTGGTCTCACCAAAGCGGAGCGCGCTCGCCGTTTACTGGCTCTACCAGGGTTAGGAGACTCCAAACCCTCGGAAATGATGAGTCATATGCTGACTCTCCTGGGGTCCGAGCCCCAGTGCTTTCTGTTTTGCGAACTGTTCCTTACTCAACTTCCTGAGCAAGTACAGGCGTCCCTCGCCCGAGCAGAAACCGCAGACTGCGTCGCGCTCGCCGAAGAGGCGGATAAGATTTACGCGGTCCGGCAACAATACTGCGCCCTCGCGCAACGCCCCGCCACGAAGAGCCCGGCCCCGTCTCCGACAAAGGCGCCTCTGACGACCAGTTTCTGCTACTACCACGCCCGTTTCGGCCCGAAGGCCCGCTGCTGCCACTCGCCGTGCAGTTTCGTTACCAGACCGTCGAATAGATCGCTGCGAGTCAAGCACGCCGGTCCCGGTACTTCCCCCGCGGCCGTGATGGCGATCGGTGCTTCCGGGAATCTCACCTACGTAACCGACTCCATCTCCGGCCGTCGTTTTCTATGCGACACGGGGGCGCAATGCAGCATACTGCCCGCCTCGGTCATAGACCTTCGCTCCGGCAGCCGTGGTCCCCCTATGCAAGCGGCCAACGGGGGTTCGATCCGCACTTGCGGGAAGCGCCTCGTCCGAGTATGTTTCGGTGGACAGTTTTTCAGCTGGAATTTCATCACCGCTCAAATCTCACAGGCCCTGTTGGGTGCTGACTTTTTAGGCGCCAACGGCCTGTTGGTGGACGTGAAAAATCGACGCCTCGTTCGCGCCACCACGCTCGACGATATTTCGGGGGCGCGCAGCACGGCTGCGTCACACACGATTTCATGTGCGCGGCCGCAGCCCGACGATTTCGCCCGTCTCCTCGAGGATTTCCCCGAGCTGACGAAGCCCAACTTTTCGGCTCTGACCGTCAAGCATATGGTGGAGCACCATATTTCGACTACCGGCTCGCCCGTTTACGCCAGGACGCGACGTTTAGAGCCCAGCAAGCTAGTGGCAGCAAAGGCGGAGTTCGCCGTGATGGAAAAAATGGGGATCATCCGTCGGTCCAGTAGCCCCTGGTCCTCCCCTCTCCACATCGTCCCCAAGCCCGGCAGGGGATGGCGGCCCTGTGGGGATTATCGCCGCCTCAACGACATAACGACGCCCGACCGCTACCCCATTCCCCATATACAGGACTTCTCAGCACATTTGGCGGGGACGTCCATCTTCTCCAAAATCGACCTCGTCCGTGGTTACCATCAGGTGCCGGTGCACCCTCAGGATGTCAAAAAGACAGCGGTAATTACCCCCTTTTGACTCTTTGAATTCCTGCGAATGCCCTTTGGGCTTAAGAACGCGGCACAGGCGTTTCAGCGCCTCATGGATTCAGTCCTGCGGGACCTTGACTTTCTGTTTGTTTATTTGGATGATATCCTGGTTGCCAGCACCTCCAAGGAGGAACACCTCGAGCACCTTCGGGTCCTTTTCAGATGGCTTCAGCAGCACGGCCTCATCGTTAACTCGGACAAATGCCGTTTCGGCCTATCGCAACTGGATTTCCTGGGCCACCGCATAACCCCCACGGGGGCAACGCCACTTCGGGTCAAGGTGGAAGCAATTGCGGCGTTCCCGAAACCGAAATCCGTGAAAGCTTTACAGGAGTTTCTGGGGATGGTTAACTTCTATCATCGTTTCATCCCCAGGGCTGCACAGCTCATGCGTCCTCTATATGAGGCCCTCAGAGGCTCGACGGGAAAGGACCCTGTGGTATGGTCACAGGACATGGATCGTGCTTTCGAGGAGATGAAAGCCGCACTCGCCAATGCGACCATGTTAGCACACCCCCTGCCGGGAGCCACCATCGCTCTCACGATGGATGCGTCAGACTACGCGGTGGGGGCCGTCCAGGAGCAGTGGGCCGACAGCGCGTGGCAACCCCTGGCCTTTTTTAGCCGCCAGCTACAACGGCATGAACGCCGGTACAGTACTTTCGATCGAGAGCTGTTGGCTTTGTTTTTGGCCATCCGCCATTTCCGTTTCCTCCTCGAAGGACGACGCTTCATCGCGTTTGTCGACCACAAGCCATTGCTGTTCGCAATGGCCAAGTCTGCGGAACCATGGTCGGCTCGGCAGCAACGGCAGCTGACGTACATATCGGAGTTCACCACCGACATCCGACATGTGGCCGGTAAGGACAACATCGTCGCCAATTGCCTATCCCGCGCCGCCGTCCAGGCCGTCCAATTGGGCATTGACTACGCACAGATGGCGGTTGACCAAGCGGACAACCCGGAGACCCAGGGTTTTCGTTCGGTTCCAAACAGCCTCCAGCCGAGGGATGTGCCTTTCCATTCCGCAGGTACCACTCTGCTCTGCGACGTTTCGCTGGGTGCACCCCGTCCGATCGTCCCATCTAAATGGCGTCGTACGATTTTCGATGCCTTACACGGCCTATCGCACCCTGGAGTGCGGGCATCGCAAAAACTGCTGGTCTCCAAATTCGTATGGAGGGGAATACGCAAAGATGTCAGGGACTGGGTGAACACTTGTGTTGTTTGCCAACGGTCCAAGGTGCAGCGCCATGTCAGAGCCCCGCTCGCCACCATCGAGGTCCCGGAACGGCGATTTGATCATATTCACATCGACTTAGTGGGACCACTCCCACCTTCCCGGGGCTTTACGTACCTTTTGACGATGGTGGATCGCACCACGAGGTGGCCGGAGGCAGTTCCCCTGACGTCCACCACATCTGCGGACGTTGCTCGAGCTTTCGTTTCATCCTGGGTAGCCCGTTTTGGTGTCCCTGCGGATATTTCGTCAGATCGGGGGCCGCAATTTTCATCCGAACTGTGGAACGAGGTGATTTCCGTGTTGGGCATTAAACTCCACCACACTACGGCCTATCACCCACAAGCGAACGGCTTGTGCGAGCGGTTCCACCGCTCCTTGAAGGCGTTGCTCAGGGCCAGCCTGCTGGATGCATCCTGGGTCGACAAACTACCGTGGGTGATGTTAGGACTCCGCACGGCGCCAAAGGAAGATCTCCAGTCGGCGGCGGCGGAGATGGTTTATGGGCAACCGCTTCGAGTCCCAGGTGAATTCCTGCCGTTACCTACGCGACCATGGTCCGCGGTCACACAAAAAGAGACCCTCCGGGATGTGGCCCGCTGTTTCCGCCCAGTTCTGACCTCACGGTACGGTTTGCTTTCGTCCAACGTCCCGGGGGAGTTGTCGAAAGCCAAGTTCGTGTTTGTGCGCCAGGACGGCCATCGTACCCCGCTCGCACCGCCGTATACCGGACCCTTCAAGGTTTTGCAGGCAGGGGACAAGAGTTTCGTGATTGACGTCGGGGGCAAACCGGATCACATCTCTGTCGATCGCCTCAAGCCTGTGCACCTGGACCTTGAACGACCGATCTAGCTGGCGCAGCCTCCGCGCCGCGGCCGGCCGCCGGCCGCTACCACGCCTGACAACGCCGTGCTGCCTACCAGTTCGCCGCCTGCTCAGCGTTTTCCCCTTCGGGAATTTCGGAGTCGGTCCAACAGACTTATCCAACCTCCTCAGTGATTGACTCTTTTCGTTAAAGACAATTCTGGGGGGGCATATGTGGCAAAACCACTAAGAGACTCTTACAGTGACTTACATAATTGTCTGTAACCAATGTTATTACATCTAGCATTAATTGTCTGTAACCAATGTTATTACCTTTCAAGTTGGCTCTGGTTAAACAGAGCTAGATCGACAACATCGCGATCTGACGCGATGACGTCATCACGTGGGTCACGTGACGTTCCCTTCGGCGGGAAACGTGATGACGTGATTACGTCAGAGGTAGAGGGCGGGGCTAGCCAGTCCTCGTGTGGATTGAAAGAGAAAAGACCTGTTTTGAGCTTCTCCTGTAGTTTCTTGTTTTGTAAAGTTCTTAGACAATAAATTCAGTTTGTTAACTTCCAGTAAGTTATAGATTCTTTGTTAGGAGTGCAGAGACTCCGACAGCCCCTAGTTTTGGTCTCCCCCACAAGTGGAAACATCTACCCTATCGAACCCTTTCATTATTTTAAAGATCTCTATCAGGTCACCCCTCCAGTGTAAAGAGCCCCAGCCTGTTCAATCTTTCCTGATAAGGATATTCTCTCAGTTCTGGTACCATTCTTGTGAATCCTTTTTGCACCTTCCCCAGTGCTTCTACATCCTTTTATACAATATGGAGACCAGAACTGAGCACAGTACTGTCCAAGTGTGGTCCAACCAAGGTTTGATACAAGTTTCCTCCCCTCATGTTCATACAGTACTTCCTCAGCACAGAAACGTTCCTCCACAAACTACCCCCCTCTGACCATCTTATACCCGACTTCGCACTTGTATTTCCATCAGTGGAGGAACTGACGCTCACTTGCATATAATGCTCGAAATACTTTTATTGTATCGTCTGTATACAAAATATTAGTGAGATTATGCTCAACACATTATTCACAATTTGCAAAAAAACTATTTTTATCACATAAAAGTATACACTATTTACACATTAGGGGTTGGATCTTGACTTAGTGTGATCTCATTGAAACTTATAAAATTCTAACAGGACTGGACAGACTAGATGCAGGAAGGATGTTCCCGATGGCGGGGGAGTCCAGAACCAGGGGTCACAGTCTAAGGATAAGGGGTAAGCCATTTAGGACAGAAATGAGGAGGAATTTCTTCACCCAGAGAGTGGTGAACCTGTGGAATTCTCTACCACAGAAGGCAGTTGAGGCCAATTCATTAAATATATTCAGGAAGGAGTTAGATATATTTCTTAAGGCTAAAGGGATCAAGGGATATGGGGAGAAAGCAGGGACAGGGTACTGAATTTGGATGATCAGCCATGATCTCATTAAATAGCGGAACAGGCTCGAGGGGCCGAATGGCCTACTCCTGCTCCTATCGTCTATGTTTCTATGATGGTGTAAACCGGCTGATAATCGGTAGCCTGTTCTACATCTCTCCCAGTTTTTATTTCCATCATAAGTCAATGGGGCAGAGATGTAGAACGGGCTGCCGGCTCGCTATCACCCGTTTTACACTATCGCACAACGTCAAAATTACCCCAACATATTTAGGTACATTTTAGGATACAATTTTACATATTTCACATAAATTAGTTCTATTTTATACACTGCACATGAATTCATTTTGACTGTCATTTATATTTTCCTCTACAATTACATAAAAACCTTCTAATGCACCGTATTCTTTCAAGTTCCATTCACTTACATTGATTTCTATTATGCATTCTCCATTATACAATATTATCCTTCCAGCCTTATAAAGTAACATATCCTCCAACTTCTTGAGCGAAATTCCGCAGGGGGTTAGTTGTACCTTGATCTTATATCCACATGAGCAATGCCACAGGAGATCGGGTATATCTTGATCTTGAATTCACTTGAGCAATGCCACGGGAGATTGGCTGGTAAAACAAAATACAGGAGACTTTGGTTTATCCGGAGGTTGTATGTCCGGAAACCTCGATTTACCAGCAGAAATCAGGAGCCGTCTTGTTAGGTTTTTCTTCTCGTGGCTTTTTTTTCCAACAGTTAGGCTCTGGAAAGTCTCTCTGAAGCTGTTGCTAAGCTACAGAGACGCTTCCAAGGTACGGGCCGACTGTTTAGAAGCTGTTGCTAAGCAACAGTGTTTGTTGTCAGATACGGAGATGAAAACCTCCATATGCTTCAACATTAACGCTGGTCTGTCCGGCAGTTTTGATAGATCGGCAACAGCTCGGTCCCGTCGGTGCCGGATATAACAAAGTTTCCTGTACTGTAATGCCTGACTCTTCCTTGCCCAAGTTGAGAATGGCCCTTTTCTGCTTATAGTGATATCATGTCTCATTTTTCTGTAATTACGTACTGATTCAGCTCATTATTCTCACATCTTGTAATTGTGCTCTTGTCCCACTCTCCTGCTTTTTGTCAACGGTGGATCAGTCACTCAATAGATGCAATCGGCATTAATCCAATTGCTGCCAATATCACGACATTACTTACACAACTTGCAAAAAAACCTATTCCTGAATAATCCTGTGTGGGGTAGTGTTACTGCACACTGACTGCTGATTGGGATATGTTACTGCTGGCATTAGTCCAATTCTTACGGTAATTATTTCTGATCCAGACCCCACGGAATATTAAACCCAGCTTTAGCACTATAGCCTTTGTGGACCAAATTACAAAGTAAAATAATTGTTTGAGGGTGGGTCTTAGAACTGACCAGAGAGTTGCTGTCTGCTTTTGTTTGGCGGGGGAGGCAGGGGGGAGCGATGGAGGGCACAAAGTCTAAAGGGATGAGCGAGGCAAGCTAAAATGTTAAATAAACATTGACTTCCACGTAAGTTTAATTTATTTGTTAATTTTTTTTGACAAAAAATATTGATTTATTGTAAGGCTATTGGTTCAAAACTTCAGAATTTCACAGATAAACAAATCTAAAAAGCTTCTTTGCAAATATTCAGATTGATATCTGTCCAGGAATTGGCAATCCCTTAGCCCTGACAAGCCATGGGGCCACAGGGGACGAGCAGGAGAGGGGGAGGTGGAATCTTGCCAACAGAGAGGAGGAAGGAGGAGAGATTTTGAAGAAGTCAAGTAGATGATGGAGGAATCTTGGATGCATAAAAGAATTGGGCTCTCTAGTCAATCCCAAATTATTTTCAAAATTGTGAAGACATAGAAGATAGGAGCAGGAGTAGGCCATTCGGCCCCTCGAGCCTGCTCCGCCATTCAATGAGATCATGGCTGATCATCCAAACTCAGTACCCTGTCCCTGCCTTCTCTCCATATCCCTTGATCCCTTTAGCTTTAAGAAATATATCTAACTCCTTCTTGTAAGAAATCACACAACACCAGGTTATAGTCCAACAGCTTTATTTGAAATCACAAGCTTTCGGAGCGCTGCTCCTTCGTCAGGTGAAGTGGAGAGATGCATAAAAACACAACTTATATAGTCAGAGAATAATGTCAGATGTTTACAGGTAATCTTTCTAACTGCCATTTATCACACCTCGGCAGAGAGATAATCACAGGTGTAAATGGTGTCCAAACAGGTCAGTCAGGAAAACATTACATCAAAGAACAATGAGGTGGGGTCACAAGGGGTCAAATGTTACAGATGCTGGGGTCTGTATGAAAAACAAAAAAAGACAAAAAACATTTTTTTTGGCTGGAAATCACAGCAGGTCCGGCCGCATCTGTGTGGAGAGAACAAGCCAACGACGACTCGAGTCTGGATGACCCTGCATCAGGTGGGGTTACATGTAGCGTGATATGAACCCAAGATCTCGGTTGAGGCCGCCCTCATGGGTGCGGAACTTGGCTATCAGTTTCTGCTCGACGATTTTGCGTTGTCGTGTGTCTCGAAGGCCGCCGTGGAGAATGCTTACCCAAAGATCGGAGGCTGAATGTCCTTGACTGCTGAAGTGTTCCCCGACTGGGAGGGAACACACCTGCCTGGCGATTGTTGCGCGGTGTCCGTTCATCCGTTGTCGCAGTGTCTGCATGGTCTCGCCGATGTACCATGCATCCTTTCCTGCAACGTATGAGGTAGACAACGTTGGCCGAGTCACATGAGTATGTACCATGTACCTGGTGGGTGGTGTCCTCACGTGTGATGATGGTATCTGTGTTGATGATCTGGCATGTCTTGCAGAGGCTGCTGTGGCAGGGTTGTGTGGTGTCGTGGTCGCTGTTCTCCTGAAAGCTGGGTAATTTGCTGCGAACGATGGTCTGTTTGAGGTTAGGCGGCTGTTTGAAGGCGAGTAGTGGAGGCGTGGGGATGGCCTTAGCGAGGTGTTCGTCGTCATCGATGACATGTTGAAGGCTACGAAGAACATGGCGTAGTTTCTCCACTTCGGGGAAGTACTGGACGACGAAGGGTACTCTGTTGGTTGTGTCCCGTGTTTGTCTTCTGAGGAGGTCTATGCGATTTTTCGCTGTGGCCCGTCGGAACTGTCGATCGACGAGTCGAGCGTCATATCCCGTTCTTACGAGGGCGTCTTTCAGCGTCTGGAGGTGTCCATCGCGTTCCTCCTCGTCTGAGCAGATCCTGTGTATTCGCAGGGCTTGTCCATAGGGGATGACTTCCTTAACGTGGTTAGGGTGGAAGCTGGAGAAGTGCAGCATCCTGAGGTTGTCCGTGGGCTTGCGGTAGAGTGAAGTGCTGAGGTGTCCGTCTTTGATGGAGATTCGTGTGTCCAAGAATGAAACCGATTCTGAGGAGTAGTCCATGGTGAGTTTGATGGTGGGATGGAACTTGTTGATGTTATCGTGTAGTCTTTTCAGTGATTCTTCGCCGTGGGTCCATAGGAAGAAAATGCCGTCGATGTATCTGGTGTATAGCGTTGGTTGGAGGTCCTATACAGCGAAGAAGTCTTGCTCGAACTTGTGCATGAAGATGTTGGCGTATTGGGGTGCAAATTTGGTCCCCATGGCTGTTCCGTGTGTTTGGGTAAAGAACTGGTTGTCGAAGGTGAAGACATTGTGGTCAAGGATGAAGCGGATGAGTTGCAGGATGGCGTCTGGAGATTGGCTGTTGTTGGTGTTGAGTACTGAGGCTGTCGCAGCGATGCCATCATCGTGGGGGATACTGGGATCCCTCTGTCTGCTGGTCCGGATCATTGGCCCAGAACTTGGTGTCGGGGGCTTGCCGCGCGTGCAAGCCCCCGATCTGCACTCACCCTGCGCGCTGACATCTGAAGCCCGGGCCTGCTTGCATTTCCTCTCACAGGCCCGGTTCAGATGTCAGCGCGCAGTGCTTACCTGATCCAGTGGCGTAGTTAGTGCGATGTGCCGGCTGGGATCAGGTGAGCACTGTACAACCAATCAGGGGAGGGGAAGGTTCATTCATGAGTTTGAGAGTAAGAACTGTCAAACTCATAAAAACTACGGGGGCCCAAAACACTATTTAAACTTTAAATAAAAATGTAAAAAACATCCCAATCATTAAATTAAGTATAAATAAGTTTAAAAAAATAATTTAAACAATAATTTTTTTTTTTGAAAAAAATAATTTTTTAATAGAAAGGGTCTAAAACTAAACTTACCTTATTGTAGATTCTTTAAAATAATAAACCTGTGGGAAAAAAAATTCTAAATTGCACTAAAACACCACTTACCTGTAAAAATAAATACTTACGTGTGCTTTTTACAAGCGTAAAGGCCGGAGGCCTTTACACATGCGCAAATCCCCCAAAACATAGGAAATCCAAGACGCACGCGCTGCCCCCTACAGCGCACACGCTAGCCTCTTCACCTCTTGGGTTAGAGGAGAGGAAATGCCGGTTTTCAGCGCATGCGCTGTGCATGCTGAAAACCGGCATTTCCTCCGGCCAGACGCATGAGTACCCCTTCCGTACTCACGCGTTTGGGGAGGAATTACTGCCCCATTGATTGTCTCATTGGGTTCGCTGCTGACATCTTGGGATTTGTGGAAGAATTCCCGGAGCCTCATTCTCCTGATGAATTCCTCTGTGTCTGCCGCGAGACCGATGGGGTCCATTTTGGTGGTGGGGCAGAAATTGAGCCCTCGGCTGAGAACTTCGATTTCGTCTGGTTGAAGGGTGTGGTTGGACAGGTTGACGATGGACTTCCCTGTGGTTTCAACCGTGGTACCGGGGGAGGTTTGGTTGCTGCTGCTGGTGATGCCGAGTTTCTCAAGCTTCCTGTTCTTGGTGTGCATGTAGGCAGCGTAGTTCCGTTGCCTCGTCTGTTTGGCGGTGTCTCGTAGCTGGTCTGCTGTGTCTGAGCACAGGCTGAGAACATGGACTCCATCTCGGTTTCGAGGTTGCGGCGTCTGCTGTAGAGCTGGTGTACGAGATGGTTGAGGAGTGTGCGAGAGCTCCGACGGCAGAGTCTCTCAGCGTAGTCTGTGTTGTAGGTCGACTTGAGTGGGTTCGTGATCTGTAGTCCTTTCGGGATCTTGTCTGCTTTCTTGCATCTCTGTAGAAACTTGATGTCTGTGTCAATATGCGCGATCTTCTTGGAGATCCTCTCCACTTTGAGCCGGCAGTTTGTGGTGTCGATAGTAGCCATGGTGTGGAGATGCCAGTGTTGGACTGGGGTGGACAAATGTAAGAAATCACACAACACCAGGTTATAGTCCAACAGCTTTATTTGAAATCACAAGCTTTCGGAGCGCTGCTCCTTCGTCAGGTGAAGTGGAGAGATGCATAAAAACACATAGAAGAAGATAGGAGCAGGAGTAGGCCATTCGGCCCTTCGTGCCTGCTCCGCCATTCGATGAGATCATGGCTGATCCTTTAATTCAGTATCCCGTCCCCGCCTTCTCTCCGTAACCCTTAACCCCTTTTGCCCGTAGAAATATATCTAATTCCCTCTTAAATATATTTAATGAGCTGGCGTACACTGCCCTCTGTGGCAATGAGTTCCACAGGTTCACCACTCTCTGAGTGAAGAAATTCCCCCTCATCTCTGTCCTAAATGGTTTAGCCCTTATCCTTAAATTATGTCCTCTAGTTCTGTTCTCACCCGCCAAGGGAAACATTCCTTCTGCATCCAGTCTGTCTAGACCTGTCAGAATTTTATACACTTCTATGAGGTCCCCTCTCAATCTTCTAAACTCCAGTGTGTACATCCCTAAACTACATAGTCTCTCCTCATAGGTCATTCCCGCCATTCCTGGTATCAGCCTGGTGAATCGCCGCTGCACCCCCTCCATGGCAAGAACATCCTTCCTCAGATGAGGCGACCAAAACTGTACACAGTACTCGAGGTGTGGTCTCACCAGTGCCCTGTACAGCTGCAGCAAGGTATCCCTGTTCCTGTATTCTAACCCTTTTGCTATGAAGGCCAGCATACCGTTTGCCTTCTTGACCGCCTGTTGCACCTGCATGCTCGCCTTCAGTGACTGGTGTACAAGAACACCCAGGTCTCTCTGTACTTCCCCCTCTCCCAATCTATTGCCATTTAAATAATAATTTGCCCTCCCGTTCCTGCACCCAAGGTGGATAACTTCGCACTTGTCCACATTATAGTGCATCTGCCATTTATCCGCCCAATCGCCCAGTCTATCCAAATCGCTCTGGAGCTTCCTGGTCTCTTCCTCTGAGCCCACCCCCCCTCCTAGTTTAGTGTCGTCTGCAAATTTGGAAATGCTGCATCCGACTCCCTGATCCAGGTCATTAATGTAAATTGTGAACAGCTGGGGGCCCAGGACAGATCCCTGTGGTACCCCACTTGTTACTGCCTGCCATTCAGAAAATGAGCCGTTTATTCCAACTCTCTGTTTTCTATCTGACAGCCAGTTCCCTATCCACGCCAAAACTTTCCCCTTTATCCCATGAGCCTCAATTTTCCATGCTAATCTTTTATGTGGGACCTTATCGAAGGCCTTTTGGAAGTCCAGGTACACCACATCTACTGGCTCTCCCCCATCTATTCTACCAGTTACTCCCTCAAAAAATTCCAATAGATTAGTCAAGCACGATTTACCCTTTGTAAATCCATGTTGACTCTGTCCTATCCTGTCCCCATTTGCTAAGTGCTCCGCTATTTCATCCTTAATGATGGACTCCAGCATTTTGCCCACAACTGATGTAAGGCTTACAGGTCTGTAATTACCTGCTTTTTCCCTACCCCCCTTTTTGAATAGTGGGGTAACGTTAGCTACCCTCCAATCCATCAGCACTGTTCCCGAGTCTAATGAATTCTGAAAAATCATCCTTAGTGCATCCGCTATCTCTAGGGCCACCTCCTTCAGTACCCTAGGATGCATGTTATCAGGCCCTTATCAGACACAGCTTATATAGTCAGAGAATAATGTCAGATGTTTACAGGTAATCTTTCTAACTGCCATTTATTACACCTCGGCAGAGAGATAATCACAGCAATCAAAGGTGTAAATGGTGTCCGAACAGGTCAGTCAGGATGCTCCACTTCTCCAGCTTCCACCCTAACCACGTTAAAGAAGCCATCCCCTATGGACAAGCCCTGCGAATACACAGGATCTGCTCAGACGAGGAGGAACGCGATGAACACCTACAGACGCTGAAAGACGCCCTCGTAAGAACGGGATATGATGCTCGACTCGTCGATTGACAGTTCCGACGGGCCACAGCGAAAAATCGCATAGACCTCCTCAGAAGACAAACACGGGACACAACCAACAGAGTACCCTTCGTCGTCCAGTACTTCCCCGGAGCGGAGAAACTACGCCATGTTCTTCGCAGCCTTCAACATGTCATCGATGACGACGAACACCTCGCTAAGGCCATCCCCACGCCTCCACTACTCGCCTTCAAACAGCCGCCTAACCTCAAACAGACCATCGTTCGCAGCAAATTACCCAGCTTTCAAGAGAACAGCGACCACGACACCACACAACCCTGCCACAGCAACCTCTGCAAGACATGCCAGATCATCAACACAGATACCATCATCAGACGTGAGGACACCACCCACCAGGTACATGGTACATACTCATGTGACTCGGCCAATGTTGTCTACCTCACACGTTGCAGGAAAGGATGCCCCGGAGCATGGTACATCGGCGAGACCATTCAGACACTGCGACAACGGATGAACGGACACCGCGCAACAATCGCCAGGCAGGTGTGTTCCCTCCCAGTCGGGGAACACTTCAGCAGTCAAGGACATTCAGCCTCCGATCTTCGGGTAAGCATTCTCCAAGGCGGCCTTCGAGACACACGACAACGCAAAATCGTCGAGCAGAAACTGATAGCCAAGTTCCGCACCCATGAGGATGGCCTCAACCGAGATCTTGGGTTCATGTCACGCTACATGTAACCCCACCTGACGTAGAGTCATCCAGACTCGAGTCGTCGTTGGCTTGTTCTCTCCACACAGATGCGGACGGACCTGCTGTGATTTCCAGCCAAAAAAAAAGTTTTTTGTCTTTTTTTGTTTTTCATACAGACCCCAGCATCTGCAACATTTGACCCCTTGTGACCCCACCTCATTGTTCTTTGATGTAATGTTTTCCTGACTGACCTGTTCGGACACCATTTACACCTTTGATTGCTGTGATTATCTCTCTGCCGAGGTGTGATAAATGGCAGTTAGAAAGATTACCTGTAAACATCTGGCATTATTCTCTGACTATATAAGCTGTGTTTTTATGCATCTCTCCACTTCACCTGACGAAGGAGCAGTGCTCCGAAAGCTTGTGATTTCAAATAAAGCTGTTGGACTATAACCTGGTGTTGTGTGATTTCTTACATTTGTCCACCCCAGTCCAACACCGGCATCTCCACACCATAACTCCTTCTTAAATATATTTAATGAATTGGCCTCAACTGCCTTCTGTGGTAGAGAATTCCACAGGTTCACAACTCTCTGGGTGAAGAAATTCCTCCTCATCCCTGTCCTAAATGGCTTACCCCTTATTCTTAGACTGTGACCCCTGGTTCTGGACTCCCCTGCCATCAGGAACATCCTTCCTGCATCTAGTCTGTCTAGTCCTGTTAGACTGTCACAGGTTTTTCAGAATAGCTTGATTCTTAGCTGTAATTTACCCTTCTATGTCAGAACGTAGACAGAGTAAGTGAGTGGCCAAAACTATGACAGATAGAGTTCAATGTTGGGAAGTGTGAGTTCATCCACTTTGAAAAGAATGAAAGAAAGACTAATACAGCACCTTTCACAACCTCAGGAGTTGGACAAGGAAACACAGGTTCAAACTCCTGCACATAGAGAGTAATTAACAATTGGAAATTGATTCCGAGCAGTGAGAGAGCAAAAACCCCAGGAATCATATAAGAAACAATTAGATGCAGTAATGGGTGACTGTAGGGTTTATTTTTATTTGTTTATGGGATGTGGGCGTCGCTGGCAAGGCCAGCATTTATTGTCCATCCCTAATTACGCTTGAGAAGGTGGTGGTGAGCCGCCTTTTTGAACCGCTGCAGTCTGTGTGGTGGAGGTACTCCCACAGTGCTGTTAGGTAGGGAGTTCCAGGATTTTGACCCAGCAGTGATGAAGGATCAGCGATATACTTCTAGGTCAGGATGGTGTGTGACTTGGAGGGAACTTGGAGGTGATGGTGTTCCCATGCGCCTGCTGCCCTTTTCCTTCTAGGTGGAAGAGGTCGCGGGTTTGGGAGGTGCTGCCGAAAAAGCATTGGCGAGTTGCTACAGTGTATCTTGTAGATGGTACACACTGCAGCCACGGTACGCCGGTGGTGGAGGGAGTGAATGTTTAAGGTGGTGGATGGGGTGCCAATCCAGCGGGCTGCTTTGTCCTGGATAATGTCGAGTTTCTTGAGTGTTGTTGGAGCTGCACTCATCCAGGCAAGTGGAGAGTATTCCATCACACTCCTGACTTGTGCCTTGTAGATGGTGGAAAGGCTTTGGGGAGTCAGGAGGTGAGACACTCGCCGCAGAATACCTAGCCTGTGAACTGCTCTTGTTGCTACAGTATTTATGTGGCTGGTCCAGTTAAGTTTCTGGTCAATGGTGACCCCCAGGATGTTGATGGTGGGGGATTCGGCGATGGTAATGCCGTTGAATGTCAAGGGGAGGTGGTTAGACTCTCGCTTGTTGGAGATAGTCATTGCCTGGCACTTCTGTGGCGCGAATGTTACCTGCCACTTATCAGCCCAAGCCTGAATGTCGTCCAGGTCTTGCTGCATGCGGGCATGGACTGCTTCATTATCTGAGGAGTTGTGAGTGGCGCTGAACACTGTGCAATCATCAGCGAACATCCCCATTTCTGACCTTAAGTTGGAGGGAAAGTCATTGATGAAGCAGCTGAAGATGGTTGAGCCTAGGACACTGCCCTGAGGAACTCCTGCAGCGATGCCCTGGGGCTGTGATGATTGACCTTCAACCACCACAACCATCTTCCTTTGTGCTAGGTATGACTCCAGCCAGTGGAGCGTTTTCACCCCGATTCCCATTGACTTCAGTTTTACTCAGGCTCCTTGATGCCACACTCGGTCAAATGCTGCCTTGATGTCAAGGGCAGTCACTCTCACCTCACCTCTGGAATTCAGCTCTTTTGTCCATGTTTGGACCAAGGCTGTAATGAGGTCGGGAGCCGAGTGGTCTTGGCGGAACCCAAACTGGGCACCAGTGAGCAGGTTATTGGTGAGTACATGCTGCTTGATAGCACTGTCGACGACACCTTCCATCACTTTGCTGATGATTGAGAGTAGGCTGATAGGGTGGTAATTGGCCGGATTGGATTTGTCCTGCTTTTTGTGGACAGGACATACCTGGGCAGTTTTCCACAGTCGGATAGATGCCAGTGTTGTAGCTGTACTGGATGGTTTAGTTACGCCGTTCCCTCGCCACCAATTCCATCCCCTCCCTGGCCATTGTCTGAGGCTGAACCAGACAGTTCAAAACCTGTGTGTGCTAATTGACCCCCAGCTTAACTTCCAACCCCATACCCTCTCCAGACCGCCTATTTCCTCCTCTGTAACATCGCCCGTCTCCGCCCCTGCCTCAGCCCATCTGCTGCTGAGACCCTCCTCCATGCCTTTGTTACTTCCAGACTCGACTATCCCAATGCTCTCCTGGCCGGTCTCCCATCTTCCATAAAATTGAGCTCATCCAAAACTCTGCTGCCCTTGTGCTAACTCGCACCAAGTCCCGTTCATCCATCCGTGTGCTCGCTGACCTACACTGGCTCCTGGTCCAGCAATGCTTGGATTTTAAAACTCTCAACCCTGTGTTCAAATGGCTCCATGGCCTCGCCCCTCCCAATCTCTCTGCCGAGGTGTGATAAATGGCAGTTAGAAAGATTACCTGTAAACATCTGACATTATTCCCTGACTATATAAGCTGTGTTTTTATGCATCTCTCCACTTCACCTGACGAAGGAGCAGCGCTCCGAAAGCTTGTGATTTCAAATAAAGTTGTTGGACTATAACCTGGTGTTGTGTGATTTCTTACATTTGTCCACCCCAGTCCAACACCGGCACCTCCACACCTCTGTAACCTCCAGTCTAGAACTCTCCGAGAACGTTGCGCTCCTCCAATTCTTGCCTCTTACGGATCCCCGATTTCAATTGCCCCACTATTACATAGAAACATACAAGATAGGAGCAGGAGTAGGCCATTCGGCCCCTTGAGCCTGCTCCACCATTCAATGAGATCATGGCTGATCATCCAAACTCAGTACCCTGTCCCTGCCTTCTCTCCATACCCCTTGATCCCTTTAGCCTTAAGAAATATATCTAACTCCTTCTTGAATATATTTAATAAGTTGGCCTCAACTGCCTTCTGTGGTAGAGAATTCCACAGGTTCACCACTCTTTGGGTGAAGAAATTCCTCCTCATCTCAGTCCTAAATGGCTTACCCTTTATCCTTAGACTGTGACCCCTGGTTCTGGATTCCCCGCCATCGGGAACATCCTTCCTGCATCTAGTCTGTCTAGTCCTGTTAGAATTTTATAAGTTTCAATGAGATCCCCTCTCATTCTTCTAAACTCCAGCGAATATAAGCCTAATCGACCCAATCTCTCTTCATATGTCATTCCTGCCATCCCAGGTATCAGTCTGGTGCCCGTGCCTTCAGTTGCTGAGGCCCTAAGCTCTGAAATTCCCTCCCTAAACCTTTCCTCCTCTCTACCTCTCTTTCCTCCTTTAAGACGCTCCTTAAAAACTACATCTTTGACCACCTGCCCTAATTTCTCAAAAACAAAATACTGCGGATGCTGGAAATCTGAAATAAAAACAGAAAATGCTGGAAATGCTCAGCCGGTCAGGCAGCATCTGTGGAGAGAGAAACAGAGTTAACGTTTCAGGTCGATGACCCTTCGTCAGAACTGGAAAAAGCTGGAGATGGAACAGGTTTTTAAGCAAGTGTAGGGGCTGGGAGGGGGGAGGGGAGGAAAAAACAAAAGGGAAGGTCTGTGATAGGATGGAAGGCAGGAGAGATTAAGAGACAAAAGGGATGATGGTGCGAGGCAAAAGGAGATGGTAATGGGACAAGTTAAGAAACAAAAGATTTCTCGCTGGGTGTGAACTATTGACTGATTTACGCTCCTGTGAAGCGCCTTGGGACGTTTTACTACATTAAAGGTGCTGTAAAAATACTCTCTCTCTCTCTTAGGCAGTCCCTCGGAACCGAGGATGACTTGCTTCCAGATTAAAAATGGGTTCTCAGGTGACTGATGAGTCCAATGCGGGACCGACAGTCTCTGTCACAGGTGGGGCAGACGGTGGTTGAAGGGGCGGGTGGGTGGGGTGCTTGGGTTGACGTGCGCTCCTTGCGCTGCCTGCACTTGGCTTCCGCTTGCTCCCGGCGAAGAGACTCGAGGTGATCGGCGCCTTCCCGGATGCTTCTCCTCCACTTTGTGCGGTCTTGGGCCAGGGATTCCCAGGTGTCAATGGGGATGTTGCACTTTTTCAAGTAGACTTTGAGGGTGTCCTTGAAGCATTTCCTCTGCCCACCTGGGGCTCTCTTGCCGTGCCGGAGCTCCGAGCAGAGCGCTTGTTTTGGGAAGTCTCATATCGAGCATGCGGACGATGTGACCCGTCCATCGGAGCTGATCGAGCGTGGTCAAAGCTTCCATGCTGTATAAATACAATGGCTCTGGTACAGCTGTCTGGTCCTCTTTTTATAGAAAACCAAATGACCTGTAAATTAACTAGAACTTGAAATGAAACTTAGCAAATCAAATTAAAATCACATTGCCCGGGGTGACAATGCACTCCAGTCCCGGCGGCGCCCACCGGTCTCGGAAGGCCTCAAGTGTGCTGGCGGACACCGTGTGCTCCATCTGCAGGGCCACCCGGGCGCGAGCATAGCCACGGAAGAGAGGCAAGGCAATCGGGCTGGACGACCCCCCTTGACCTCCCGCTGCCTGGACCTGTTAATGGCCACTTTGGCCAGGCCCAGGAGCAGTCCTATGAAGAGGTCCCCCCTCCCGACCCACCCGCTCCCCTCCGCACCGGGTGACCGAAGATCAGGAGCGTGGGACTGAAGTGCAACCAAAAATCGAGGAGCAGCCCCTTCAAAAAATGGAACAGGGGCTGCAACCACTCACACTCCAAGTAAATATGAACCAGGGGTCACAGTCTAAGGATAAGGGGTAAGCCATTTAGGACAGAAATGAGGAGGAATTTCTTCACCCAGAGAGTGGTGAACCTGTGGAATTCTCTACCACAGAAGGCAGTAGAGGCCAATTCATTAAATATATTCAAGAAGGAGTTAGATATATTTCTTAAGGCTAAAGGGATCAAGGGATATGGGGAGAAGGCAGGGACAGGGTACTGAATTTGGATGATCAGCCATGATCTCATTAAATGGCGGAGCAGGCTCGAGGGGCCGAATGGCCTACTCCTGCTCCTATCTTCTATGTTTCTATGTTTCTATGTTTTTCAAGGAGGCTTTGAGGGAGCGTTTTCTCTGCCCACCTGGGGCTCTCATGCCGTGTTGGAGCTCCGAGTAGAGCACTTGTTTTGGGGAAGTCTCGTATCGGGCGTGCGGACGATGTGGCCCGTCCACCGGAGCTGATCGAGCGTGGTCAAAGCTTCCGTGCTGTATAAATACAATGGCTCTGGTGCAGCTGCCCGCTGAAGGATGCCAATCTTTGCTTGGCAGCAGCAGCAGCAGCAGCAGCAACTGGGTTTGATTGACAAGGAGCGGGTGGCGACGGCTGGACCAATGGGCGGCGGCGGGGGGGCGGGCCGTGTCCGCGGACAGTCGCGCTGTCAATAAAGTTGCGGCGGTTGACAAACTCCCCCTTTCAGCCAAGATGGCGGACTACGACCTGACGATGCGGATCGCCAATTTCCTGGACCGGCACCTGGTCTTCCCGCTGCTCGAGTTCCTGTCGGTCAAAGAGGTAACGGAAGGGGGGCCCTCCGCCCCGCACACACCCGGCCCCCCGGGGGCCCGCACCGGCCCCCTCACCGCTCCCCCCGGGGCCGCATGTGAAGTAGGCCTGAGCCTGAGCCTGGAGTCAGCGCTCGCTTACCTTCAGCCGGCTTGGTGGAAGGCTCTGGGGTGAGGGTGGTGCCCGTCTCGCCGAGATCAGTCTATCCGGGAGCAGCCTTTCCAATCTTTCTCTCCGGCCCCCGCACTGGAGGGAGACATTTTAAGGCAGCCCCCTCCTCCCTCTCATTCATCGCCCACCCCCTCTCAATTCGCACACAGCAAGATCCCACAAACAGCAATTTGATAACCACATAATCTGTATTCATGTTGGTTGAGGGATAAATATGGGCCAGGGCACGGAGAGAACTTCCCTGCTCGTCAAATGATCATTAAAAAACACTTGCATTTCTATAGCGCCTTTCATGACCTCGGGACGCCCCAAAGGGCTTTACAGCCAATTAAGTACTTTCTGAAGTGCAGTCACTGTTGTAATGTAGGAAACGTGGCAGTCGATTTGTGCTCAGCAAGCTCCCACAAACAGCAGTGTGATGATGACCAGATCATCTCTTTTTGTTTTATTGATTGAGGGATAAATATGGGCCAGGACACCAGGGAGAACATCCCTGCTTGAACAACGGTTTTGGGATCTTTAACGTCCACTCAGAGGGCCTCGGTTTTTATTCGTAAGGCGACTTCTCTGACAATGCAGTGTTCCCTCAGTACATAAAGTACATCGCATGGAAGTTTAAAAAAAACTTTTCTAAGAAAAATCATATTACACCTTCAAGCATTCTGTTGGGCTCAGTTGGCAAAAGTTCAATTAAATGTATTTTAAAATATTCACAAGGCAGTGGGACTCTAGCATGATCTGTCGTTGAATAAAAGCTGCTTGGATCACTCGGTTGCATCATATTTGAAACGTGAGTGTGATAAAGTCCTTAATTAGCAGCAGCCACTTTCATTCCAGAGGGGGGAGTGACTGCCCTTGACATCAAGGCAGCATTTGACAGAGTGTGGCATCAAGAATCCCTTGTCAAACTGATGGGAATTGGAGGGTGGGGGGGCAACTCTCCACTGGCTGGAGTCATACTTAGCACAAAGGAAGATGGTTGTGGTGGTTGGAGGTCAATCATCACAGCCCCAGGTCATCACTGCAGGAGTTCCTTGGGGCAGTGTCCTAGGCCCAACCATCTTCAGCTGCTTCATCAATGACCTTCCCTCCAACATAAGGTATTAATGGGGATGTTCGCTGATGACTGCACAGTATTCAGTGCCATTCGCAACTCCTCAGATAATGAAGCAGTCCATGCCCGCATGCAACAAGACCTGGACAACGTTCAGACTTGGGCTGATAAGTGGCAGGTAACATTTGTGCCACACAAGGGCCAGGCAATGACTATTTCCAACAAGCGAGAGTCTAACCACCGCCCCATGACATTCAACGGCATTACCATCGCCGAATCCGTCACCATTGACCAGAAACTTAACTGGACCAGCCACATAAATACTGTGGCAACAAGAGCAGGTCAGAGGCTAGGTATTCTTTGGCGAGTGTCTCACCTCCTGACTCCCCAAAGCCTTTCCACCATCTACAAGGCACAAGTCAGGAGTGTGATGGAATACTCTCCACTTGCCTGGATGAGTGCAGCTCCAACAACACTCCAGAAGCTCTACACCATCCAGGACAAAGCAGCCTGCTTGATTGGCACCCCATCCACCACCTTAAACATTCACTCCCTCCACCACCAACATACAGGAAACTTTGTGCTATCCGGCACCCACGGGACCGAGCTGCTGCCGTTCCCTCAAAACTTCCGTACTCTCCAGAGTTAATGTTGAGAGATACGGAGATTCTTATCTCCGTATTTGACAACAAACACTGTTGCTTAGCAACAGCTTCTAAACACTCGGGTGTGGCCCTAAAGCTCTGTAGCTGAAGCTGTTGCTATAGCTACAGACCTTGCACAGCTTGACTGTTCAAACAAAGCAAAAAAAACAAACAAAGAATAAAAAACGGCTGCTGATTTTTGCCGGTGGCTCCAGATTGCCGGATAGCTCACCTCCGGATAGCACAAAGTTTCCTGTACCGTGGCTACAGTGTGTATCATCTACAAGATGCACTGCAGCAACTCTCCAAGGCTTATTCGGCAGCACCTCCCAAACCCTTCCACCTCGAAGGATAAGGGCAGCAGGCGCATGGGGACACCACCACCTCCAAGTTCCCCTCCTGGTCGCACACCATTCTGACTTGGAAGCATATCACTGTTCCTTCATCGTCACTGGGTCAAAATCCTGGAACTCCCTCCCTAACAGCACTGTGGGAGCACCTTCACCACACGGACTGCAGTGGGTCAAGAAGGCGGCTCACCACCACCTTCTCAAGGGCAATTAGGGATGGGCAATAAATGCTGGCCTTGCCAGCGACGCCCACATCCCAGGAACGAATAAAAAAAAACATTTACAGCATAAAATGTCTATAATTTAGAAAGTATCTCCAAAGGCCTGTGGATGTTGGGGCTCAGTTGACTATTTCAAGACCGAGATTGATAGATTTTTTGTTAAGTAAGTGTATTAAAGAATATGGAGCAAAGGCGGGTAAATGAAGTTGAGTTGCAGTTCAGACATAACCTAATGGAATGGCGGAGATGGGTTTGAGGGGCTGAATGGCCTCCTCCTGTTCCTAATGTTATAACAGCTACAGAAATAATATAATAGGTCAACAAATATATCTGACCTCTGGTGCATATTCACAAATCCTTGAAGGTGGCAGGGCAAGTTGATTAGGCAGTTAAAGCATGTGTGATACTTGGCTTTGTATCTCGGGGCATTGAATACAAAAACAAAGAAGTTATGCTAAACCTTTACAAATCACTGGTTAGGCATCAGGGGGAGCATTGTGTACAATTCTGGGCACCACACTTTTGGAAGGATATCAAAACCCTGGAGAGGGTACAGAGGAGGTTTACCAGGGTGATACCAGACATGAGGGAGTAGTTATGTGGAGAGATTGGAGAAGGTGGGATTGTTTTCCTTAGAGCAGAGAATTCAATATTGAGGTGTTTTGAGAGAGCAAGCGGGGAGACACTGTTTCCTCTAGCAAGTGAGGCGATACCCAGAGGTCCTAGATTTAAAATAATTGGTAAAAGAACTAGAGGGGAAATTTCTTCACACACAGACTTGTTAAGGTCTGGGACGCACTAGCTGAAAGGGTGGTGAAGTCAGATTCAGTAGGAACTTACAAAAGGCAATTGGTCATGTACTTATAAGAACATAAGAAATAGGAGCAGGAGTAGGCCAATCGGCCCCTCGAGCCTGCTCCACCATTCAATAAGATCATGGCTGATCTGATCCTAACCTCAAATCTTCTATCACTCTCCATCCCACCCGAACCCATGTGATCTCCCGGGAGAGGCGAAAAACCAGATTAAAAAACCCAGTGGCCAATTTGGGAGAAAAAATCTGGGAAATTCCTCTCCGACCCATCTTGGCGATCGAAACTCTTCCAGGAGATCACTCTGTCCCTATATTTTCTACAGTACTTACCTTCTGTAAAGGCGACCTCCACCCCAGCCAGGAACAGGAATAAAACCATCTCCTGAAATCTAACACTTAAGAAAACTAATTTGCAGGATTATGGGGAGAAAGCTGGGTCCTGGGGCTAAATTGGACAGCCCTTTCCAAGAGCTGGCATGGGCTGAATGGCCCCCTTTGCTGTAAGATTTGATGGTGAATGTACTGCACGTGTAGCTCAATTCTGTTGTTGCCATTAAGAGCTGTATATAATTTTTTGTTTCACTGCGAGGGAGCGTACAATCCACGGGAGATAAAAATGATAATTCTCATTGCTTGCGCTCTGCTGAAGTGACTGCTGCAGTTGTACAGTTCCACTGGTTTCCAGCAGGCACGTGCCCATTCTTCACGTGTAAACCTAGGCAGTGAGTGTCAGCATGTTGTGTGACCGTGGAAAAGATCTCACTGGATCACTGCCTAGCTGTCAGGAATGGGAGCACTGGCTGTTTTTTTTTCTCTCCCTCTTTGTTTACCCGGAGATTTTCCGATCAATTTAAATGCACCAAGTGCTCCCCTACCCAAGTTCACTTTATCCAGCACTGACCACTGGGTCTCTGCTATACCCGAGGGTTCCTTCACGTACTTGTACCGTGGTCCATCGGGCGAGTTAATGATCAATTTTAATCTTGTGTATACTTTCTGGGATGAAAATGATAGGTAAGGTGGCTGGACCCAGTACTCGAGCTGTGGTCTGACCGGAACGGGACCCAGTGCTCGAGCTGTGGTCTGACCAGAACTGGACCCAGTACTCGAGCTGTGGTCTGACCAGAACTGGACCCAGTGCTCGAGCTGTGGTCTGACCAGAACTGGACCCAGTACTCGAGCTGTGGTCTGACCGGAACGGGACCCAGTGCTCGAGCTGTGGTCTGACCAGAACTGGACCCAGTACTCGAGCTGTGGTCTGACCAGAACTGGACCCAGTGCTCGAGCTGTGGTCTGACCAGAACTGGACCCAGTACTCGAGCTGTGGTCTGACCGGAACGGGACCCAGTGCTCGAGCTGTGGTCTGACCAGAACTGGACCCAGTACTCGAGCTGTGGTCTGACCAGAACTGGACCCAGTACTCGAGCTGTGGTCTGACCAGAACTGGACCCAGTACTCGAGCTGTGGTCTGACCAGAACTGGACCCAGTACTCGAGCTGTGGTCTGACCAGAACTGGACCCAGTGCTCGAGCTGTGGTCTGACCAGAACTGGACCCAGTACTCGAGCTGTGGTCTGACCAGAACTGGACCCAGTACTCGAGCTGTGGTCTGACCAGAACTGGACCCAGTGCTCGAGCTGTGGTCTGACCAGAACTGGACCCAGTGCTCGAGCTGTGGTCTGACCAGAACTGGACCCAGTACTCGAGCTGTGGTCTGACCGGAACGGGACCCAGTGCTCGAGCTGTGGTCTGACCAGAACTGGACCCAGTACTCGAGCTGTGGTCTGACCAGAACTGGACCCAGTGCTCGAGCTGTGGTCTGACCAGAACTGGACCCAGTGCTCAAGCTGTGGTCTGACCAGAACTGGACCCAGTGCTCGAGCTGTGGTCTGACCAGAACTGGACCCAGTGCTCGAGCTGTGGTCTGACCAGAACTGGACCCAGTGCTCGAGCTGTGGTCTGACCGGAACTGGACCCAGTGCTCGAGCTGTGGTCTGACCGGAACTGGACCCAGTGCTCGAGCTGTGGTCTCACCAGAACTGGACCCAGTGCTCGAGCTGTGGTCTGACCAGAACTGGACACCGTGCTCGAGCTGTGGTCTGACCAGACACCGTGCTCGAGCTGTGGTCTGAGCAGACACCGTGCTCGAGCTGTGAAGTTGTGTTTTTTCAGTTTGAAGAATTCTGCACTGCACTATCATTTGCCACGTTTTGATTTCAGATTTACAATGAAAAGGAACTCCTCCAAGGGAAGCTGGATCTTCTCAGTGACACAAACATGGTTGACTTTGCGATGGACGTGTACAAGAACTTGTACCCCGATAAAGAAATTCCTCAAGGTAAGTTGTATGCAATAAGTTGAGTGCAGTTCAGCAATTAGAATGTCAAATCTTCGTAATTCACAAGCAGCAGAGGTCTTGTGAATGAAATCCATTCATGACCTACCATGTAGAAATATACTTGTGTGTATCTATAACTTATTCTAATCGAGTTGATTTGGGTTAGATATGCGCTTCTCTTTTAACTGGGATTTTGCAGCGACACTGTGGTGAATTAGTCATGGTGCAACCACGTCTGTACGGTGAACGGAATATATTTTAATGCCAACCTATTTAATGCAATGTTGTGCTGCAATGCCTCTTGCAATAGGTGCAGCGGCCTCTTTGCAACCTGAGGAGGAAGAGTAGGAAGAATGGGAGATGTAGGCACACAGCAGGAGGCCGTACTCTGTGACAGGCCTTGAAATTGATAGTAACTGAGCAGTAGATGCTGAGCGACACTTTCCCCTGGCTGGAGAGTCTGGAACTAGGGGGGAGAGTCTCAGGATAAGGGGCCAGGCATTTAGGACTGAGATGAGGAGAAAATTTTTCAATCAGGGTTGTGATTGATGGCGCCCGAGACAGTCCGGTGCTAGCGCGCTCTCCCTGCTTTGGGCGACCTGCTCTCGCCGCTCGCTCCCACAACCGGAGCGAGGTGTTCGGCGAGTTGGGCGGAGGCAGCACAGCGCGGCAAGCAGCAGCAGCCGCGTCGACCCGCTAGGGCACGTCGGCCGGCCGCTCCTCAGCGGGAAGGGATTCCGACCGGGAGGAGGGGAGCTGAGCATGGCAGCCAGAGGCTGGACCGGAAGCGGGAGAAGCAGGCCTGGGCCGTCGGACCGTGGAGCCGGCGACGGTGAGGTGGAGGCTGCGGCGACCGGAGGATGTGTTGGGCGAGTCGGGCGGAGGAACGCAGCAGCAGACTCGACGACTCGCAGTCCGACTGGGAGGAGGGGAGCCGGGAATGGTGGCCAGAGGGCGAGCGGGAGAAGCAGGCCACCGCACGTGGAGCCGAGCCGGCAACAGTGAGGACATCGTGCTCCCACTGCCACTGGATGCCAAAGAGTTGACTTTCTGAACACGGCGCTGTAAAAATAGCTGACGTGTCTCGGTGAGCTCCCACAGCTTTATTGTGGGAGTGATTGGGGAGTAAGCATTCCATTGTACTAGTTACATATGGCAAATAAAGAATCTTGAATCTTGAATCATAGAAATTTACGGCACAGAAGGAGGCCATTCAGCCCATCGTGTCTGCGCTGGTTGTAAAAGAATAGGTACATAAAGGATGCTGCATTCTACAGCAAATATTTGACTAATAGCTCAATAAGCAGTAAGTGCCACAGTCAGCCTGGTGTTGCCTTGCAGTATGAGTCACCTAAATTGTTTCCAGTCATGATGGTTTTCTGAATTCCGTAGAACCTTGCTGTTCAAAGGGCTGCTCAGCAACCTCACTGTCGATGAGGAGAGACTCAACACAGCCTTGTACCGTGTGGTGAAAAGTCAATGTCGGCATCGCTAGGTGAAAATCTCATTGTCTTAGGATCAGGAGTAGGGCATTCAGTCCCTCGAGCCTGTTCTGCCGTTCAATTAGATCATGGCTGATCTGTATCTCATTTTACCCACCTTTGCTCCGTGTCCCCCTCTGCCCTTATTTCACACAAATCTCATCAATTTCAGTGGAGGACCCACCTCATGCAGTCTTACAATGATCTGACGGGCTTGTTCTTGAAATAATTTGGAGATGAGCCCAGATCAAATAGTTGTAGAGCTATTTGCACGTATATTTAAAGCAACTGTCGTGACACTACCGATTTATTTCTGGACCTGTCTGGTGCGCCCCAGCCCACTCTGCTCTGAAATTCCGCCCCCGCGCCGCTTCAGTTGCACTGTTGGCGCTCGTCGTGAGGTAATGGGACTGTGACTGCTTTAGTTCAGGTGCCACAATCTCCCTGCTGCTACCTAGAATAGTGTTGTGCCTGTAGATTGATGAGAGTTGTCTTTTGCTGATTGGCATACTGTTCAACAAGCGAGGCTCATTTGGCGGAGAGAGGAAAGGAACCGATTAGGAATGTTTCAAACCTCCTCCTTAACCACATCTGTCGTAAAGATGACAGTATTTAACTGTCGTATTTAACAGAAAGAAAGAGCTTGCATTTCTGTAGCGCCTTTCACAACCTCGGAATGTCCCAACGTGTTCGACAGCCAATGAAGTACGTTTGAAGTGTTGTCACTGTTGTAATGTAGGAAATGCAAAAGCCAGTTTGCGCACAGCAAGCTCCCACAAACAGCAATGAGTTAATGACCAGATAATCTGTTAGTGATGTTGGTTGAGGGATAAATAATGGCCAGGACCCTGGGGAGAACTCCCCCTGCTCCTCTTCGAAATAGTGCCATCGGATATTTTTACATCTGCCCGAGAGCTACCACCACAGCTGTAGATATCGAGGGAGATCTGCATTTGAATTTCTCTATTGTCGTGGTGACTTTGGAATGTATCCCATGCACACAGCGGGGAAGATCCTCTCCAGTATCCGTGGTGGAGACTCCCACGTCGGATGTCTTTTCACCCCTGCCCCAAACATTCCAAGCTGGAGCGCTGTGCCGCCTTCCTGTGGTTCTCCTGGCCTGGTGTTCCACTGCCACGTGCTCCTTGGTGGTTTTCTCCATGTCGCTGTCCCAGTGCGGACATCTGCCAGTTTGTAAATTCTCGGAGGCTGTGGTTGGGAATTGAGCAGCGCCCCTCCCAGCCCTGCCTTCTGTTGTGTGGGTTTACGGAGATGAGTTCCAGCTCCAGTGTTGGACTGCATCTGCCTCCAGAAGCACATATTGGCTTTGTTGTTTTCCCCCCCCCCCCTTGTCATCATTTTGCAGTCAGGCCTGCTGAGCAGTGACTTGTAGGGATCAAAGTCCTGATTTCCAGCTTGTTTTAGTGTTTAATTCTTAATTGTGGCTGCTGCCTGATGATTGCAAGGCTTAAAAAGAATTCAGCATAAAACGTCTGGTAAATGCAGATAATCAGTGCCAGAAACCTGTGTAAAGTACGTTAGCACCAGACAATCTAAATTCCCTAAATGTCTCTTTATTTCTGAACCAAAAAACGCCGAGTGGTTTTCTGTGCACTTGCAGATGCTGCAACCAGTTTTAAGCATGATTGATCTCACACGTAACATGACTTGATGAAGCTGTCACAGAAGTGCGGTCGTGAAATATTTCTGTATTCTAAGCTGCAGGGAGAACCAGCGTGATGTGCATTAGTCACCCATGTGGGGAAGGGCCAGCTTCGAGAAAATAGGCTTGATGCTTCCACACGGAAGGGGGGATTTTTATAATGTGAAGCATAAAGTGGGTTTAAAAAAAAAACCACACGTTTTGAAAAGTCTTCTAAAGGAGAAGTAATTGTTCCAGCTGGTTCACCATAATTTGCCTCTTCATGTCCTGGAATTGCCATTGAATCCTTTTAACTGCTGTTGGCTACAGAAAAGGAAGCAAGGCTTGCATTTCTATAGCGCCTTTCATGACCCCGGGTCCAATGTTCCCTCTAATTATTTTTTTTGAGTACACGGCCCATTCAAATTTCCGCGCGTACGCGGTTTTTCCACGTGAAGCCAGCAAGCGGCCCGTGCGGGACTTTCAGACTGCGGTCGCACAGCTTAACGGGAACATTGCTCAGGACCTCGCGTCCTAAAGTGCTTTATTTCGCACTATTCCGAAGAAGGGCAGGGGGGAGTTCTGTCCTGTGTCCTGGCCAATATTTATCCCTCCGTCAACATCACGAAAACAGATTATCTGGTCGTGATCACATTGCTGTTTGTGGGAGCTTGCTGTGCACAAATTGGCTGCTGCGTTTCCTACATTACAACAGTGACTACACTTCAGAAGTACTTCATTGGCTGCAAAACGCTTTGGAACATCCTGAGGTAATGAAAGGCACTATAGAACTTTATTCTATATAGTCTTTATTTATTTCTTTACAGCCAATGAAGTACATTTTGAAGTGCAGTCACTGTTGTAATGTAGGAAATGCGGCAGCCAATTTGTGCACAGCAAGCTCCCACAAACCGCAATGAGATGATGATCAGCTAATCTGTTTTAATGATGTTGGTTGAAGGGGAAAATACCCCCTTGCTCTTCTTCGAATAGTGCCGTGGGATCTCTTTACGTCCATCTGAGAGGGCAGACGGGGCCTCGGTTTCATGTCCCGTCTGAAAGACCGCACTTCCGACAGTGCAGCACTCCCTCGGTATTGCACTGGGAGCGTCAGCCTAGATTTTATGCTCAAGTCTCTGGAGTGGGACTTGAACCCACAACCTTCTGACTCAGAGGCGAGGGTGCTGCCCACTGATCCATGGCTGACCACTACAAGCTCATCAGTCAACAGATCGCAGTGACATTTGGCATGTTCTGAGATCCTTGCTCGTGACTGGGAGAAGTTTAGGTTGGCCATCAGTTGAGTCCCTGTGTGCTAACTTGGAGAGACAAATGCTGAGTCTCGGGGGCTGGGAGAATAACCTCGAACATCTACATTCTCCTTTTAACTTAGCAAAATCTGTAGCAGATTTATTTTTTGGGAGGAGAGGAGACCTTCACCTTGAAAGTACTTTCCTTCTCACACCCTCACTTAGCAGCATCTTGCGCCTAATTGTTCAAGAGAATCCAAGAAAAGTTGAAAGTCAGTGATAATTTGAAGACTCTTTGTATAAAAGCATTCCTGTGACCTTTTGAGTGAAAAGGATGTGTTTGAATTTTTAGCTCTGAGAGAAAAACGCACGACTGTGGTTGCACAACTGAAACAGCTCCAGTCTGAAACGGAACCAATTGTGAAGATGTTCGAGGACCCAGAAACTACGAGGCAAATGCAGTCGACCAGGTAGGCAGACACGGGACCTGATTTCATACACTTACTCGTAACGTAGCCATGTTCCGTTTTTATTTATCTAGCAGTCATTCGTGTAAATCAAATGGAGATGACCTTCATGCCAGTTGTCTGATTTGGCTTTAAACCTGTGTCGCACAGTTGAAAGCGGAGCATGATGATAAGCTGTCCCACTCATGATCTCAAGTTGGGTGTTGTCCAAAGTGCCTTGACACTTTGGAGATCTGTGACCTATTTGAATATTTAAAAGAAGATGCTCAATAATGAAAGATTACAGGTGCATAGAAAGTTTTCCTGATTGGGATGTTGCATTCTACATTTACCTGTTGCATGTTCTACTTGTGTGTTTTATATAATTATACAAACCCAAAAAAGCAAATGACACCTGTTTAACTGTTCCAGCGCCACAAATGGGTTTGATCTGTCTAGGTGTGGCTGGATGCCGGGCTGCTGACGGGTGTACAGATGTTTGGCCCTACCACGCTTGTCGTGTTCTTGTATGCCGATCGCAAGATACAATTTTTGTTCGAGCAGATTCTGTATTCTGTACATGTGCACTTGTGTTAAGGCTAGTAAAAAGGGAACTTTTGACTGATTACCCAGGCATGCTGAATTAATACCACCTGTTCATTTTGACTGAGCATGTAATGCGAAAGAACATCATAGCTACCATTTTCCCCAGCTATAAATTGCCACAAGCTGTACAATCGTAGCCCTGCGGTTTTCCGTATGCATAAATTACAAACAATTTAATGCACTTTTCTTTGTTTTAAAAGAAAAAGCCACTCGTGTCCTAATATAGTCCATTCAGTGGGTTCCTATTTAGTACTTTCATCAAATGAGTTGGCTTAAAAAGAAAGAAAGAAAGAACTTGCGTTTCAATAGCACCTTTCACGACCACCGGACATCCCAAAGCGCTTAGTCACTGCTGTAATGTAGGAAAAGCAGCAGCCAATCTGCACACAGCAAGATCCCACAAACAGCAATGTGATAATGACCAGTTAATCGGTTTGTGATGTTGATTGAGGGATAAATATTGGCCAGGACACCGGGGAGAACGCCCCTGATCATCATCGAAATAGTAGCCATGGGATTTTTTACGTCCACCTGAGAGAGCAGACGGGGCCTCGCTTTAACGTCTCATCCGAAAGACGCCACCTCCGACAGTGCAGCACTCCCTCAGCACTGCACTGGGAGTGTCAGCCTGGATCATGTGCTCAAGTCTCTGGAGTGGGGCTTGAACCCACAACCTTCTGACTCAGAGGCGAGTGTGCTGCCCACTGAACCGCTGATACTAAAGCATTAATTAAAACATTAGAACTGATCTTTGTGAGAAGTAATGTAATATGACTATAGTTTCCAGTTCTGGCCCAGTGTTATCTCGCCTTTCTCCCACAGCCAACCCCTCCCCGCAGTTTGGTTTCCACGCTACAATACCCCCAATTTTTAAGGCTGCTCTAAAACGGGCTCCAATGAAGTCCACAATAGCAGCTTGACTTACATATTTCTTGCTATCTCTGTGAGCAGGTTGAGAAATGGGGGTGCAAATCTGTAGCTTGCCACTCGTTGAAGTTGCGGACACACACCTGCAGCCTGTGCTGCTACATATTACCAACTGTTGAAACTCATTCCTTTAAGCTTCATGGAATCTGAATGCAAGCTGTGGTCATTCGTTCTCCAGTTGCTCATCTTGTGTAAGCTTGCTGTAAAAGACTCGTCATGGCAACATTTTTTAAGATAAATGGCAAAAGAACCAGTGGGGGTTGGTGTCGAGATGAGCATTTTTTTTAACGCGGTGAGTTGTGAGCTTATAGGGCGGTGGAAGCCGATTCAACAGTAACTTTCAAAAGGGGTTTAGTATTTGAAAAGCTAACATTTACAGGGCTATGGGGAAAGAGCAAGGGGAGTGGGACTAATTGGACAGCTCGTTCAACAAGCTGGCTCAGGCACGATGGGCCGAATGGCCTCCTCCTGGGTTGTAAGATTGTATGGCAAATAGTGATAACTTCTCAATCTGCAATTGAGCTGCCAGAAAGTGACCTGTTTGTAAGGAGCTGTCATTACTGTGCATTATCTTCACCACAGCAGTTTTTTAAAGGGGTGGGTGGGGGTCAGAAACTTTATACGTACTTATGTTATTAAAACCTGGGCAATGGAGTAGTTTAATTACTCAAGTGGAATAGTTTCATTTATCACAAATTTGAAAGAGGTGTTTTAAAAAAAAATATAACTCAATTTTATTCATTTCCAGCTGAATAGTGTTTCAAATGCTGATCGTTTCTTTAGCTGCCTACTTTTTAGTTGTAACTCTGTGCATTAATTGATGTTTCCAGTTATGAGTATTGCTGCTAAATGATTTTAGCATGTAGAATGGTACGAATAAAAAAAGTTTATGTAATTTTAATAATTATATTCAGTGTAATTTTACTGATACATTAAAGAGAGCATTTTATTGAAGTCCTGGCTCTGTGAGGTACCAACAGATTGTAGAGCTTTAGGGGATCAAATGAGAGGCTTTGGTTGTATGTTTGTGGATCAAAGTTGGAGGACAGATTGTAAAGTGTCATTAATGCATTTGACAAGCCACATCAAATGCAGGGCAGTGAGCAGCCCAGAATGCTTTCTGTGTGAGGGACCACAATTGGAACTGAAACTTGACTTGGAATGAAGGGCCACAGACAAATGGCTCTTGTCCTGACTTGTTCAGAAGTATTTGAAGACGTTGGTCTTGTGTGAAATATGTCTGGGGATTGTGCAGTGACTTTCCTGCTGCCCCCTGGCTACCTGTGTCTAGCGGAATAAGTAAGTCTGTCATATTTCGGAGGTTTATTTTAAATACACGCACAGTTAAAAGCTCCACTGGTGTCAGGGTTCTGGCGGTGCAGCTGGTTGATGGTAGGCTGCGCGGTGAAGCCAGCGATTTCCCGGTGTGGCGAGATCCTGTTCTCCGCAATGTTTTTGGAGGAAGTTAGGAAATGGAAAGCGAATCAACCTTTTCCCATACATGTGTGTCCCAGCATCGGCTGTGTGGATCGACGACTTGCGGAAGATGCTTTCAGTTCTGTACTTATTTTGGTTGGCATTTGACCATGGTTGTGGAAATACCGACCGCTCAGGTTCTTCCTGGCTGTAGGCAAGAGGTTAGGTTAATTTAGAAAGGTGGTATAATAACAACAACAACAAGTTGTATTTATATAGCGCCTTCAATGTAGTAGAACGTCCCAAGGCGCTTCACAGGAGTGTTATAAGGCAAAAATTTGACACCGGGCCCCAAGGCGAAATTAGGGCAGAGAGGTAGGTTTTAAGGAGTGTCTTAAAGGAGGAAAGAGGTAGGGAGGTTTAGGGAAGGAATTCCAGAGCTTAGGGCCGAGGCAACTGAAGGCACGGCCACCAATGATTGAGCGATTACAATCTGGGATGCTCGAGGGCAGAATTAGGAGAGTATAGCTATTTTGGGGGGCTGGAAGAGATGGATTCTAAAAAGGATGATGAAACAATGAGGGGAAAAGAGTGAAGTGGAAGGGGCAGGAATGTTGGGGAGGTGGGATGAAATGAATGAAACAAACTGCACAGCAAGTACATCAGAAAGCACTACCTCACACAAAGTAGAGGATATCTGGGCACTCTCAAAATGCTGTGGATCATTGAAATTATAACGACTGAGATCGATAGTTTTTTGTTGGGTAAGGTCCCCACCATCACAGAAGCCAGTCTTCAGCCAATTTGATTCACTTCACGTGATATCAAGAAACGGCTGAGCACTCTGGATACAGCAAAGGCTGTGGGCCCTGACAACATCCCGGCTGTCGTGCTGAAGACTTGTGCTCCAGAACTAGCCGTGCCTCTAGCCAAGCTATTCCAGTACAGCTACAACACTGGCATCTAATCGACAATGTGGAAAACTGCCCAGATATGTCCTGTCCACAAAATGCAGGGTAAATCCAATCCGGCCAATTACCGCTCCATCAGTCTACTCTCAATCATCAGCAAAGTAATGGAAGGTGTCGTTGACAGTACTATCAAGCGGCACTTACTCACCAATAATCTGCTCAGTGATACCCAGTTTGGGTTCCGCCAAGACCACACGGCTCCAGACCTCATTATAGCCTTGGTCCAAACATGGACAAAGAAGCTGAATTCCAGAGGTGAGGTGAGAGTGATGGCCCTTGACATCAAGGCAGCATTTGACCGAGTGTAGCATCAAGGAGCCCTAGTAAAACTGAGGTCAATGGGAATCGGGGAAAACTCTCCACTGGCTGGAGTCATACCTAGCACAAAGGAAGATGGTTGTGGTGGTTGAATGTCAAGCATCAAAGCCCCAGGACATCGCTGCAGGAGTTCCTCAGGGCAGCGTCCTGGGCCCAACCATCTTCAGCTGTTTCATCAATGACCTTCCCGCCAACATAAGGTCAGAAATGGGGATGTTAGCTGATGACGGCAGTGTTCAGCGCCATTCACAACTCCTCAGATAATGAAGCAGTCCATGCCCGCATGCAACAAGACCTGAACGACATTCAGGCTTGGGCTGATAAGTGGCAGGTAACATTCGCGCCACAGAAGTGCCAGGCAATGACTATCTCCAACAAGCAAGAGTCTAACCACCGCTCCTTGACATTCAACGGCATTGCCATTGCTGAATCCCCCACCATCATATCCTGGGGGTCACCATTGACCAGAAACTTGACTGGACCAGCCACATAAATACTGTGGCAACAAGAGCAGGTCAGAGGCTGGGTATTCTGTGGTGAGTGTCTCACCTCCTGACTCCCCAAAGCCTTTCCACCATCTACAAGGCACAAGTCAGGAGTGTGATGGAATACTCTCCACTTGCCTGGATGAGTGCAGCTCCAACAACACTCAAGAAGCTTGACACCATCCAGGACAAAGCAGCCGGCTTGATTGGCACCCCATCCACCAACTTAAACATTCACTCCCTCCACCACCGGCGTACCATGGCTGCAGTATGTACCATCTACAAGATGCACTGCAGCAACTCGCCAAGGCTTCTTGGGCAGCACCTCCCAAACCCGCGACTTCTACCACCTAGAAGGAAAAGGGCAGCAGGCGCATGGGAACACCACCACCTCCAAGTTCCCCTCCAAGTCACACACCATCCTGACTTGGAAATATATCGGCTGTTCCTTCATCGTCGCTGGGTCAAAATCCTGTAACTCCCTCCCTAACAGCACTGTGGGGAGTACCTTCACCACACGGACTGCAGCGGTTCAAGAAGGCGGCTCACCACCACCTTCTCGAGGGCAATTAGGGATGGGCAATAAATGCTGGCCTTGTCAGCGATGCTCAGATCCCATGAACAAATATTAAAAAAAATATTGAGCGTAAATGGAGTTGAGGTATAGGTCATCCATGATCTAATAGAACAGCGGAACAGGCTCGAGGGGCTGGATTCACTCCCAAATGGCCGAGCTCTGATTTAAGGTTATGCCCCCTTGTTCTGGATTCCCCCACCAGTGGAGATAGTTTCACTCTTATCTAGCCTACTGAATCCCTTTATCATTTGAATACCTTGATTAGATCACCCCTCAACCTTCTAAACTCGGGGTAATACAACCCAGGTTTATGCAAGCTGTCCTCTCAATTTAATCCTTGAAGTCCGGGTATCATTCTGGTGGTTCTGCCATGTACCCCTCCACTATATCCTCCTGAGGTGCGGTGCCCAACACTGAGCGCTCTACTCTCGATGGGCTCTGGCCAAGGTGCTCTACACTGAGCGCACTACTCTCGATGGGCGCTGGACAAGGTGCTCTACACTGAGCGCACTACTCTCGATGGGCTCTGGCCAAGGTGCTCTACACTGAGCGCTCTACTCTCGATGGGCTCTGGCCAAGGTGCTCTACACTGAGCGCTCTACTGTCGATGGGCGCTGGCCAAGGTGCTCTACACTGAGCGCTCTACTGTCGATGGGCGCTGGCCAAGGTGCTCTACACTGAGTGCTCTACTGTCGATGGGCGCTGGCCAAGGTGCTCTACACTGAGCGCTCTACTCTCGATGGGCGCTGGCCAAGGTGCTCTACGCTGAGCGCACTACTCTCTATGGGCTCTGGCCAAGGTGCTCTACACTGAGCGCACTACTCTCGATGGGCTCTGGCCAAGGTGCTCTACACTGAGTGCACTACTCTCGATGGGCGCTGGCCAAGGTGCTCTACACTGAGCGCACTACTCTCGATGGGCTCTGGCCAAGGTGCTCTACACTGAGCGCACTACTCTCGATGGGCTCTAGCCAAGGTGCTCTACACTGAGCGCACTACTCTCGATGGGCGCTGGCCAAGGTGCCCAACACTGAGCGCTCTACTCTCGATGGGCTCTAGCCAAGGTGCTCTACGCTGAGCGCACTACTCTCGATGGGCTCTAGCCAAGGTGCTCTACACTGAGCGCTCTACTCTCGATGGGCTCTAGCCAAGGTGCTCTACGCTGAGCGCACTACTCTCGATGGGCTCTGGCCAAGGTGCTCTACACTGAGCGCACTACTCGATGGGCTCTAGCCAAGGTGCTCTACACTGAGCGCTCTACTCTCGATGGGCGCTGGCCAAGGTGCTCTACACTGAGCGCTCTACTCTCGATGGGCTCTAGCCAAGGTGCTCTACGCTGAGCGCACTACTCTCGATGGGCTCTAGCCAAGGTGCTCTACACTGAGCGCTCTACTCTCGATGGGCTCTAGCCAAGGTGCTCTACGCTGAGCGCACTACTCTCGATGGGCTCTAGCCAAGGTGCTCTACACTGAGCGCTCTACTCTCGATGGGCTCTAGCCAAGGTGCTCTACGCTGAGCGCACTACTCTCGATGGGCTCTGGCCAAGGTGCTCTACACTGAGCGCACTACTCGATGGGCTCTAGCCAAGGTGCTCTACACTGAGCGCTCTACTCTCGATGGGCGCTGGCCAAGGTGCTCTACACTGAGCGCACTACTCTCGATGGGCTCTAGCCAAGGTGCTCTACACTGAGCGCACTACTCTCGATGGGCTCTGGCCAAGGTGCTCTACACTGAGCGCACTACTCTCGATGGGCTCTGGCCAAGGTGCTCTACACTGAAGCATCACTTCCTCCACTTTGTATTCCAGCCTCCTTGGGATAAAAGTCAGTACTCCATTGGCCCTTTTGATTGCTTTTCATACCTGTGTACTCGCCTTAAGTGATTTAGAAGATAGGAGCAGGGGTAGGCCATTCGGCCCCTCGAGCCTGCTCCACCATTCAATGCGATCATGGCTGATCATCCAAATTCAGTACCCTGTCCCTGCTTTCTCCCCATATCCCTTGATACCTTTAGCCTTAAGAAATATATCCAACTCCTTCTTGAATATATTTAATGAATTGGCCTCTACTGCCTTCTGTGGTAGAGAATTCCACAGGTTCACCACTCTCTGGGTGAAGAAATTCCTCCTCATCTCTGTCCTAAATGGCTTACCCCTTATCCTTAGATTGTGACCCCTGGTTCTGGATTCCCCGACCATCGGGAACATCCTTCCTGCATCTAGTCTGTCTAGTCCTGTTAGAATTTTATAAGTTTCAATGAGATCCCCTCTCATTCTTCTAAACTCCAGCGAGTATAAGCCCAATCGACCCAATCTCTCCTCATACGTCATTCCTTCCATCCCAGGTATCAGCCTGGTGAATCTTCGCTGCACTCCCTCCATGGCAAGAACATCCTTCCTCAGATAAGGCGACCAAAACTGCACACAATTTGTGTACATGGATACCCGAATCCCTTTGCTTCTCCACAGCTCATGGTCTCTCCACATTTAAAACAAAATATTCCAATTTGTCTTTCTTGGATACAAAGTGGATGTAGTCACACTTGTCCACATTGAACACCATCTGCCATTTTGCCCACTCACTCAATCTGTCTTGTGTCCCTTTGTAACCTCCTGCTCCCATCTATACGACTTAATGTGCCTCCCAACTTAGTATCACCTGCAAACTTGGATATACAACTCTCGATTCCTTCATCCAAGTTTTCAATAAATATGGTGAAAAGCTGAGACCCCAGTACAGATCCCTGGGGAACAGCACTTGTCACATCCCGCCAATCAGAGTATGTTCCCTTTATCCTGACTCCCTGTCTCTGACCTACAAACACATGTCACAGGGTTTCCTCCAATTCAGTGTGTTGACCAGTATATCGCCAGAGCCAATTCTGTACAAGACACATTTTCGCGCAGCAGATTGATCCGCTGACCTTTAATGCGGTCACACCAATGTTTACGCGCTCTCCATTTTACTTGGCTGCAACTAGTTTTAAAGACAGTGAAAATCAAGTTTTGTGAAAGTTGCTCCCACCTCTTAAAATGGACAGTGCAAGCCAGGAAAGGAATAAACCTAAACAAGAGATATTCAAGTTGGAAAAGGATTGTGGTAAGCGACAAGTAAAATTAAAATACACGTAGGACAGAGAACGGGAGCGATGGAGGTCTGACAGATGAGCAGAGATAATTTATAAAATAAGCACTCAAAATGAATAATTTAAATAGTTCTGGTTTAATACAGAAATGAAACTGTTGTTATTTGAGTAGCTTTATTAAGGCAATAGCCTTTGTTTCAGCATGACAGTACATAAGTTGGAACCATACAAAGTAAATTGAGCAAGACAGAAATGTTTTTGAACCCGCTGGCAGTACAAAGATTAAGTGTTGTGGTGTATGTTAATTATCAGGGGATACTTCCAGTTATTGTCTGATCATAGCTAGTTATACTCTTTGGACGTGAGCCCACTAGAAACTGGGTTGAGACTTCTCAAATCCATTTCACTTTTATTACGATCCTTAAATTCTGACGGGAAGCTTTCCTCCGATGATTGTGAGCTGAATCCAAACCTAGAAGGCATTTATTAGCCCATTGTACCATGCGCATGTCTCTGATCAAAGTACTTTTTGAAATGAGAATATTGATCAGAGTGGTCCGGTTAACAGTTATAATGAAGTGGCCAGAAGAGTAGGTGGCCCAGAGGGCTTTCAGACCTGGGGCCTGGGTTCCGATCTATCCAATATGAATGCAGCACTAACTGTCAACTGGGCCCTGATCGGCTGGTGTGGAGAATCTAAGCAGCATGCTAGTGCCAGGAAGCATGCTGTTCAGGTTTGTAAGTGAGGCATGTTGTTGGGACAGAACAGGCGCATCACTGAGCAGGTAAAATTCTCCACATTTACAAAGATAAAATGGCACAGCCTGCCTCACAGTGCATAACAGTAGGAAACTATACAAACCAGAGCGTTACAGATGATATTCCTTATTTAACGAATTATCACAGGCATCATTTTGGTTTCTTGTTTTTTGAAAGCTTTAAAAGAGTGACGTGACTTCGGTTTAAATCACTGGTAGCTCCCTTATTTCTCTGATCCAGCCCGAACAATCTTTCCAAAAAGTTTTGTTCATGGTCGTTTTGTTCGACAACATTTTATATTGGCTTGATTGCTTCATAACCTGGGCAGTCCTCGTGTGTTGGAAGTCCAAGGCCTAGAAATTCGGTATAGCCGCGTTTGGGGCGCTAGTCCTGGCGATGCGCAAAGTTTAGCGCCAGGCGCAATTTAGCGCCACCTAGCGCGATATTGGGTTGCAGTGCCCCATAAGGTGATTGCGGCGCTAAATCAGGCGCTGCATGCTACTCTTAAGGCGCTAACCTGGCGGCGCAACCCAATTTCGCAGCGGCGGGGCGCAGCGAGGGTGCTGTCAATAATCACTTTCCCTGAGACACACTGGCGCCAGCCAGCTCTTAAAGGGGCAGGTCAATTGGCATCACCAGACACACTCACTGCCTTGTAGGCCTTCAAAGCGGTGGGAGCCTACCTGTGGCGCACCAGCCTAGCAAGACATGGAAAAGGGTGAGGCAGAGGGCGGAACGCCTCACTGATGGGGCATTGGATGCTTTGGTTGGCGCAGTGGAATCAAGGCCAAGGAAGATGGCCGGAATGTGATTTATGTTTTGGACAGTCTCCCGGGTGTGAGAGGCAGTTATGTGTCAGTGTATTAGTTTTGCTTTCTGTTGCCATAGCTTTCTCATGTTTGAAGGAACCACATTTTGTGTAATGAAACACTTGCTTCATTTACAATGGCCATGCCTTCTATTTACATGCATCTTGCCCTTCACAGGCTTGGGGGTATCAGAGCGGTTCCATTCCTGTTCTTGGAATGGCAGCAAGCATTCCGTGAGAGGGGTCTAGAAGCTACTTCTGATCAGCCTCTGACGCGCAGCCTGAGAAGAGCCGCTCGCGTAGAAGTTCAGGCCAGCAGGCATCTTCTCAGCCACCGACAGAGATGTCCTGCACCTTATCTGAGGCTGCAGATCTGGCTGAAGCAGCTGGCACAGCTCAGTCACCACCTCCTTTCTAAATCGCAGCCTTCTGACACACTGCTCCTCCGGCATGTTCATGTAGGAAAACTGCTGTCGGAAAACCCTGCCAGCGTAAGGTCGTCTGTTGGCCCTCCTCCGTCTGGCCATGCCCGCCCCCCTCTCCCAGCGTCTCAGTGCCCTTTCCAGATGATTCAGCAGCAGGACGTTCCCCTCCAATGCAGCCCCCATAATAAGTGCCCACAGGAAAGTTCCCCGTTGTCAAGGCTCACCAACAGCAAGGTGATGGTCAGAAGGCTGAAGATCGTCTGCCTGCGCTGGCTCAGTGGTCAAATGGCTCTCAGTGTGCAGCTCAGCAACTCGTTGTAGCTCTCGAGGAAGTTGTGCTCCAAAAATGGCTGCCGCTTTTAAACCACACCAGTCCCCTTTAAATAACGCTCCTCCAGCCCGAGAGCGAGTTGGTAAGGTCCAGGTAAGCTGTCACTATTAGCGGCAGGCGCTACGGAGGGGGGCGCCACTGAATTTCCGGTCCGGGGCGCCCAAAAGGCGTTGCACACTCAAATGACATCAGAATCAGCCTGCGCTCGTGAGTGAGCGCTAAGATTTAGCGCCGGCGCTAAATGCATGCTCAATATGGGGCGAGGCGCTAGGCGCTTTGCGCCCGCCCGGAAATTGGCTAGCGCCCCACTTCTCGGCCTCTTTAGGTGTTAATTGGTGGCGCTAACAACTGAATTTCTCCCCCCCCAAGTCTCTTGGCTGTCTTGGCATGCACTTAGGGTAGCACCATACTGAGCCGCAGATATTTAAAATGATATAATGGGGTGGGAGGAGGAATAGATTCTGCTGTTGGCAAAAAGGAAATTGAAGCTCTTCTGTGCCTACTTCAGTTATTCAAAAAAAATCATAGCTGGGCTGAAATGAAAGCATGCTGTTCTTGAGTATTGAGTATCAGTGAGATTGGTTTTGAGCAGTTAATGAGTTTGACACTGTGAGTAAGCCGAGTTTAACATACCCCACTGGAATAACATGATTTATGGCTGCAGCTTTGGTTCATGACTCCATCTCCACTGATAGTCAACTCCCTCGCGTGGTCTGATTTGGCAGCTCCTTCAAGCCAGTTCCCCTGTTGATGCGCTGAGTGTTCGTTTCAACATGTCAAAAATTTTGTGTGCTGAAGCATGCAATTCTTTGTAACTGATTTAAAAAAAAAAGAGAATTAATGGTGAGGCTCCTTGCTCATTTGTTTTTAAATCACTTTGCAGACTTGTGTAACATTCCAGATGTACCATGAAACATCCTGCAGGTCAGTTAGCTCATTACATATTGCTTCAAAAAGCATGGAATAATGACATTGCAAGCTGTTCACTAACGTTTTCCAGTTCTGCACCAGAAGTGTCCTCAGTTTGTCTTCAGTTCTAAATCTGAATTTAGTGCTTCCTGCGAGGAGCTGTACAGGATACAAAATTGAAGGCTTGAAAGAGTTAGCTACAGCTTTCATCAAAAGCCACTGCCGAAAGTTCTGGATTTACTTAGTCAAGTCTTTGAAGAGTAAAGTGTTCTTAACAGTGACAGTTTTGTGACTTTGCTTAGGAATCCGTTTCCCAGCCGCAGATTAGATGCTGCAGCCTGATTTGTGAGAATATTGAGGCTATTGTATTTGCACTCCATAAATGCCCACTTAAGAGCGATTACAGGTGTAGAAATGTTCTTCAAAGCACAGAGCCTAAACGTCAGGGTGTGAGTTTTATTGAAGTTCTTACGGTGAAGGAGCAATCCATTCGATACTGTAATGTGCGAATATTTAACCCGAGGTTCTGTATGTAGTGACATTTAAATCTTTCTTGCATAAAATCTGCAGAATATTGTGCTGTCTGAAACTGAAAAGGTTTTCAGTTTGATGGAACACAAAGTTGTGAGAAAAGGCCATTTGGCACAGGGAAGCTCATCCTCAATGTACCCCAGCTCCCCCATGACAGCAGCCAACTGTTTGGTACCAATAGAATGTTGTCCCTATTCCTGCCTGGTAGATTAATGGTTCTCTATAACAAAGTTCGTACCAATTAAAACATTTTTGTCTCTCTTATTTAAATATATGTTTATACTTTCCTGGTTTAATTTGTAATTGTAATGTGCGATTATCTATATTTAATATTTTGTATGGCCCCCATGAGGTTGCTGCTTAACTGCCTCTTTCTATGCTGCGGTGCTCGAGCTTCTCTAACCTTTCCTCACCGATCCTCACTCTTATACTTGTTGCATTTTCCTCTGCATCTTCTCCAGTACATATGTGCATCTTGTGACATATTGACCAGAATTATATGCATCACTCCCAGATATGCTCTGCCCAGTGCATTGTCAAGCCTTAGCGTAGCTCCTGGAGGGTAGTACTCTACTGTTCTGGCTGTATATCCCAGAATTCTAACAAGTTTTTAATTGCTTTGCCACCTTTTCTAGATATTGAAAGTCCACAGTCACTCCCAGCTCCCTTCCAAAGCCTTTTTGCCAGTTCAGTTGCATTTGTAATGGTTGTGTTTTTTGACCAATATGCAGTACGTACTTTGCATTTGTGTTAAATTGAACTTGCCGTTTGCCTCCTCAGTCACATTGCTGATCGAAACCCTTCTCCAATCTTTTTGCTGCATCTTCTGCCTCTACTGCTCTTCCTATTTGTGTTGTCAGAAAGTTTGACAAACTTAACATTTGCTTTTAATATCGAGGTAATTATGTAGATGAGAGAGTGCAGGGTCCAGGAATCCCTGCCTGACTCCTCTATGCACCTTCAGTTTAACCTTCGGCGCTATCATCCAAAAACACTATCAGGTTCCACATGTATGCCATCGACACTTGGCTCTATCTCAGCGCTACCTCTTTGGACCCCTCCACTGTCTGATACCTCACTCTTCTTGTCCAATATTGAATGAGCAGAAATTTCCTCCAACTAAATATTGGGAAAATTGAAGCCATTGTCTTTGGTCCCTGCCACAAAATCCGTTCCCCGACCACCATTTCCATCCTTTGCAACTGTCTCCAGCTGAGCAAGACCGTTTGCAACCTTGGTGTTGTGTTTGACTCCGAGATGAGTTTGCAACCACACATCCGCTCAATCACCAAGACTGACGACTTCCACCTCTAACATTGCTTGACACTGACTCTGCCTCTACTCAGCTGCTGAAGCCCTTACCCATGCCTTTGTTACCTCTGGACTTGACTATTCCAACGCTCCCCTGGCTGGTCTCCCATCTTGCACCGTACATAAACGTGTGCTCATTTAAAACTCAGCTGCCTGTATCTTAACTCACTCCAAATCCTATTCACTCATCACCCCTGTGCTTGCTGACATTCACTGGCTCCTGGTCCGACAATGCCTCAAATTTTAAATCCTCATCCTTGTTTCCAAATTCCTTTCTGGCCTCGCCCCTCCCTATCTCTGTAGCCTCCTCCAACCCTACCAGCCGTAGATCTCTGCGCTCCTCCAATTCTGGCCTCTTCGGCATCCCTGATTTTAATCGCTCCACCATTGGCGGCTGTGCTTTCAGCTGCGTTGGCCCTCTCTCTCCCCTTTTAAGATGCTCCTTAAAACCTACCTCTTTGATCAAGCTTTTGGTCATCTGTTCTGATACCTTCTGTGTCAAAAAATGTTACTTTTTTATTGATATCACCCTTGAGACGTTTTACAACATTAAATGCGCTATGTAAATGCAAGATGTTGTTGTGACTTTACAGTTGAGGAAGAGGCTGACACGCCGGACATCCCAAGAAAATTAATAATGAATCAGGGACAGGGACTCAAAATTAACGTAAGCAAAATAACAGTAATGAAGAAAATAATGGCACTCGAGAGTGAGAAATCCCCAGGACCAGATGGCTACCATTCCAGGGTTTTAAAGGAAGTCGGTGAGAACATTGCGGATGCCCTAACTCGAATCTTCCAAAGCGCTCTCAATTCGGGAACCGTTGCTTTAGATTAGAAAATTGTGCATGTCACTCCGCTATTTAAGAAAGGTGAGAGAGGGAAACCAGGGAATTATAGACCAGTTAGCCTAACATCTGTTGTCGGAAAATTACTAGTTTATAATTAAGGATAGAGTGACTGAACCTCCCTCAAATTTTCAGCTGATCAGAGAGAGCCAGCATGGATTTGTAAAAGGTAGGGCATGCCTGACAAACTTGATTGAATTTTTTGAAGAGGCGACTAAAGTAGTGGACAGGGGAATGTCTACGGATGTTATTTATATGGACTTCCAGAAGGCATTTGATAAAGTCCCGCATAAGAGACTGTTAACTAAAGTTGAAGCTTATGGAGTTGAAGGCAAATTATTGACCTGGTTAGGAAATTGGCTGAGCGGCAGGAGACAAGAGAGTAGGGATAATGGGCAGGTACTCTAATTGGCAGGATGTGACTAGTGGTGTCCCGCAGGGATCTGTGTTGGGGCCTCAACTGTTCACTGTATTTATTAACGACTTAGATGATGTGATAGAAAGCCACATATCCAAGTTTGCAGATGACAAAGATAGGTGGCACTGTAAGTAGTGTAGATGGAAGCCTAAAATTACTAAGATATTAATGGATTAAGCGAATGAGAAAAACAGTGGCAAATGGATTTGAATGTGGGCAAATGTGAGGTCATCCACTTTGGACCTAAAAAGGATAGAACAGACTTTCCCTTTGAGGAATTTGTGCTTGGAGTGCCCATAAAGAGAGAATCAAACATTGACCCACTAACTGGAAGTGTAGTTCCTGTTGGAGGCACTGGTCGCAGCATGGTAGGAAGCATAGTTTACGAGCATATTAGTAACAATATATATTTTCCTGTTGGCCAAGAAAGCCACATACAGGAAACTTTCTGATATCCGGCACTGACGGGACCGAGCTGGTGCCGTACCATCAAAAGTGCCGGACATACCAGTGTTAATGTTGAAACATACGGAACTGAAAAGCTCCGTGTGAATCAACAAACCCTGTTGCTTAGCAACAGCTTCAAAACAGTCGGCTGCAGCTGCAAGCGTCTCTAGCTGAAGCTGTTGCTATAGCTACAGACCTTGCAGTGCCTGACTGGGGGGGGAAAAAAGCAACGAGAACTAAAAAAACTTATAGAAAACGGCTCCTGATTTTTGCCGTTAGATCGAGTATTCCGGACATATAACCTCCGGATAAACCAAAGTTTCCTGTACTTCATTTTCCAGTAATATCCAGTTTATTGTGGCTACGTAGTGCAAGGCAGAAACTGAGTGACCACGATGGTGGTGTTCTAATGAGAAAATGCAGGTTACAAACGGTTCAAAAAAAATCTTTTGGGGCTCGGGAGGGAGGAACTAAACATTATGGCAGGCAAGTACTTTGAATGATGTAACACAGTCTTCGATCGGATGAACTGCATGAACTTGGTCTGTTGTGCCATCCTAAGGTAACAGTACGTTACAACCTTGTCCACGTCCCAGCTTAATGTTGGATTCTGTGCAGTTGCTACGGCCCATTACAGCCTTTAACCCTTTGGTGCAGATCTAAAATAACGCTCGATGGGAAATAGCTCGGCCATCCTACAAATGCAGTGGAGAAAAATCTTTCTTGTCTAAATGTTTTTCCCTGCCCTTTCATTGTAAAGAGGCACATTTGAAAGAAATCAACATGCGGTAACCAGAAATAGGGATAAAATGTATTCATCAAGTTCAGCTCGTGGGATGATAGTCACATGCTGAACAGGTGGTCCTCATTTCCCTTTCCATGTTTAGAAGATATTTATAAATTACACACTGATGCACATGGACAAAACTCCATACAGTGTGGAGAGATTCTAAAACAAATAATAAAACGATGACTGCTATTTTACGTATGGCAACCAGTTGTGCTCATCCGGTTGTTCTTGCTGTCTAAGGGTAATTAGGTGCCCCAAGCTGCTAGGATGTTTGAAGTTAAGTCCTTGTATAATTGTGCTTTAGCCGAGGAGCAATGCCATAAGGCTGAAGTAAGTTGACTTTGAACTTTAATGGGTGTTCTCGAGTTATTGCACTGACAATGCCTGACTGTATGCAGCACTGTAATTAATATAACGTCTGTCACTTATTCGCAACTGGTTGCTGGTGGATTAGCATAAGTTAAGGAAAATGTAACTTCCTATAGCACGGTTAATAGAAAGATGTGATTTTTTTTTGGAAGAGATAAGCCTGGTTAAATACTTCAAGTTGAAACTTAATTGAGTCAATCTTCCAAGTGGATCAGAAGTTTAAACAAATAAATATGGCCTTTGAACAATTCTGTGTTTGGGCGCGTGTTCATAATGCTGTTGAGAATGAGGACAAAAGTTGCGTGGCCCTATTATATTTTATTATCTCCTCTGCTGGTACTTAACTGTGCATATCCTGAAATCGGGATAACGAGGTTATTTGCGTCTTTGCAATGAGACCAAATCACATTTTCAGCTTTCTGCCTAGTTCAGTTTACTTCCTAATGTAGCGCAACGACAGTCATTTTTTTTGCTGGCATATTTTGTGTGTTCTGGCCTCTTGCGCACCCTCAATTTTAATCGTTCCACCATTAGCCGTGCCTTTAGCTGCCATGGCCCTAAGCTATGGAATTACCTCCCTAAACCTCTCTACCTCTCCCTCTATCTTAAGGCGCTCCTTAAAACTTACCTCTGACCAAGCTTTTGGTCACCTGTCCTAATATCTCCATATATGACTCGGTGTCAAATTTTGTTTGGGCTAAAGAACTGAAGGAGCAGAGGTTTTATTAAAAGTGAAATAGCGAGCTATGTTTGAAATAGGTCTTTATCAAGTCTTGTCTCCAGTGTCCACCATCACACCGTACAAAGGCATTGCCTCAGACATGTTGCACTTCCGATGTGTCATGTCTGCAGGGCAAAATAGTGATTGACTCAACTGACCACTTAGCTGCCGATTCACAAACCGCATTAATCCAAAATAGTTAGCACGCATAAAACATCTCTCTTTCCTTACAGTTAAAAATAACAGAATATCATGCAGTTCTGGAAAAAGAAGTTCCTAAGCTTCGTGACAGTATTGGTCATTTACTGTTGCGATTGCCTGCGTGAAGCCCTGAATTGAGCTGCCTGGAGCTCGGGAGTTGAGCACTGCTGTGACAGTATTGGTCATTTACTGTTACGATTGCCCGCGTGAAGCCCTGTATTGAGCTGCCTTTCTGCTTGGAGCTCGGGAGTTGAGCACTGCTGTGACAGTATTGGTCATTTACTGTTGCGATTGCCTGCGTGAAGCCCTGAATTGAGCTGCCTGGAGCTCGGGAGTTGAGCACTGCTGTGAATGCTGAGAATTTTTAGCTGGTGTGGGAGTTGCATGATGGGAGTTGTTTTCTCCTGCTCCTGCAGTACCCAGAGTATACCAAGGGAACTAGGCTGGAAATTTACAATTAACTGAGGCATCTGAAGCAAGTTTTGTAAAGCGTTAGATAAATATAATTACAAACATCTGTGATGCATGTGTAGCTGTCCGTCTTGGTAATATCAGTAAAATATTTTTTGCATCGGTAAATTTGCAATGCGGCAGCATTGGGTGAATTGCTGTGGCCTTTAGGCTGCAGGTAAAACCATGGTAAAAATGGAACTGCACTTAAGGTTGCAGATTACTCGTGAGCGATAGCGCAATAGAAACATACATACACGGAGAGGAAGGTTGCCGAATTGAACCCTGACCTCAAGCAAGGCAGCAATGGGATTGTTTCAATTGGCCGTAGTGTTTCCTGGCTGGGGAGGAGAAAGCTGTCAACGATTCTTGTTGCTGATCATCATGTATCGCCCACCCCCCCCCCCCGGCATTGCTGGAAGCTGGCTGGGGTCAGGATGAGTTCAGCCGATTAACATTTACTGTGCAAGCTTTTACAGAGGAATAGCATTGAAGTGACAAATTGCAGAGAAGACAGTTTTGCAGTTGGATGGCCTTGTACAGAAGCGGCCAGAGACGCAACAAAATCTTTAAAAGGTGCAATGCAGAACAAAAAAACACAAGCTGATAAAACCAATAAATACTTCTGAAAAATGAATTAGACGTCATTGCATTTGTCAGTGGAAATTGAGGAGAAAAATCTGGTCCCTATTGGTGCATTCTGTTGAAGATTTCATGGTCCTTTGTGGATAAACAAGTGTTGGCAACATAAGCGATGCCAACACAAATAGGGTTAACATCAAGACTGCAATAATGTTGTAGAACGTGGAATTGTACTGATGAAGAAAACCTGGATTGAAACTGGTCCGTGAAGGTTTCCATAATTCTTTAACAAAACAGATTTGACCTCTCGAGTCTCCATGGGGGAATATTATGATAGATAATTTGGAAAAGTCCTAATTTTTCCCAGGATGCTCCACCACTGTTTTCCCACCTCTAACAGATGCCTGGGTTTTGTTCAGCAAATTTGAAATGCACAAGAGTCCCGCGATCAGGAGTGTATAGCGCTTGCAAAGATGTTCAGCTTCCTGCCTCGGGTTTACCTCCGCAATAAATGACCTCTCCAGTTCAAAACGGACTTCTGCCTGATGGAAGCCTGTTTACTCTGCAGCCTCGCACACTGTATGATTGCGCGCATTTTAGTTGTTTTTCAAAACTGGCTGGAGTTCAGCAGACTGCCAGCCAAAGCATACTTTCATTGTTAACCCAAATGTGGTGCAATAATGAAAACCAGACCATTGCGTTTCGATTTGGGAGAACTTCGTGTGGATTTGGGCTGATTTGAAATGGCACCAGCCTCTGTAACCCAGCTTGAGCATTTGTGATTATATGCATGCACGTGTATGGAATGAGTTGGTGAGCTCGGTCCAGCTCCCATCAGCATGTAACCACTATAAGATAATAGTCACTTCCAAAATCTGTTGATTAGTGTACTGCTCTTGGTTCCAATGAAATATTGTGGGGTTTTTTACACCGACCTTTTATTACTCTTAAAAACATCATTGGGCATGATTCCTGTAATGTCCTTCAATCCTAAATGATTGCTAAATGGATGTGTGTTTTCAATTATTACGTTTTTGAAACATTTTTTCTATCTAATAGGGATGGACGAATGCTGTTCGATTATCTAGCAGAAAAGCATGGGGTAAGTGATGGCCATTTGTTTATTATCGTGAATATTTAATGATGACTAGCATAATGTTGTAGCTCAATTGCTGTAAAATGAAAAACTACAGGAAACTTTGTGCTATCCAGCACCGACGGGACCGCGCTGTTGCCGTTCCCTCAAAACTGCCGGACAAACCAGCGTTAATGTTGAAGCATACAGCTCCGTATCTGGCAACAAACACTGTTGCTTAGCAACAGCTTCTAAACAGTCGGCCGTACCTTGGAAGCGTCTCTGTCGCTTAGCAACAGCTTCAGAGAGACTTTGCAGAGCCTGACTTGGGGGAAAAAAAAGCCACGAGAAGAAAAAAAAACTAACAAAACGGCTCCTGATTTTTGCCGGTGGCTCGAGCTTGTCGGACACTTAGCCTCCGGATAACACAAAGTTTCCTGTACTGTGATTCATAAGCAATAGTTGAAGTATCGCAAGGATCAGTGCTTGGGCCTCAGCTATTCACAATCCATATCAATGATTTGGATGAGGGGACCAAATGTAATATATCCAAGTTTGCTGATGATACAAAGCTAGGTGGGGATGTAAGTTGTGAGGAGGATGCAAAGAGGCTTCAAGGGGATATAGACAAGCTCAGTGAGTGGGCGAGAACATGGCAAATGGAATATAATGTGGAGAAATGTGAAATTATCCACTTTGGTAGGAAAAATAGAAAAGCAGAGTATTTTTTAAATGGTGTGAGATTGGGATATGGGTGTCCTTGTACAAGAATCACTGAAAGTTAACTTGCAGGGACAGCAAGCAATTAGGAAAGCAAATGGTATGTTGGCCTTTATTACAAGAGGATTTAAGTATAAGAGTAAAGATGTCTTACTGCAATTATATAGGGCCCTGGTGAGACCACACCTGGAGTATTGTGTACAGTTTTGGTCTCCTTACCTAAGGAAGGATATACTTGCCATAGAGGGAGTGCAACAAAGGTTCACCAGACTGGTTCCTGGGATGGGGGGATTGCCCTATGAGGAGAGATTGAGTAGACTAGGCCTATATTCTCTGGAGTTTAGAAGAATAAGAGGTGATCTCATTGAAACATACACAATTCTTACAGGGTTTGACAGGGTAGATGCAGGGAGGATGTTTCACCTGGCTGGGGAGTCTAGAACCAGGGGTCACAGTCTCAGAATAAGGGGTCGGCCATTTAGGACTGAGATGAGGAGAAATTTCTTCACTCAGAGGGTGGTGAATCTTTGGAATTCTCTACCCCAGAGGGCTGTGGAGCCTCAGTCATTGGGTATATTCAAGACACAGATTGATAGATTTTTGTATACTAAGGGAATCAATGGCTATGGGGATAGTGCAGGAAAGTGGAGTTGAGGTAGAAGATCAGCCATGATCTTATTGAATGGCAGAGCAGGCTCGAAGGGCCAGATGGCCTACTCCTGCTCCTATTTCTTATGTTATGAAGCAAAGCATTAGTACCCTCTATATTACATTTTCTCTTCCCCTGAAGATGTGCTTGACTCTGCAGTACGTTACTTGATGCAATATAATGCTCGGTTATCGTATCTTAAGGGGAAACGTGATGATAAATGGTTGTGTTTTAAAAAAAAAAAAAAAAAACGCTACATGCAGTGGTATAATTTACGTCATGTTGAATCTTTTGTGTTTATTCCCCAATGATAGTTTAAAAAAAAAATCTTGCTTCAGCTCATTTGTACCTGTATTTTTATTTTGAAGTTTCGTCAGGAATATTTGGACACCTTGTACCGATATGCTAAATTCCAGTATGAGTGTGGTAATTATTCGGGAGCAGCAGAATACCTCTACTTTTTCAGAGTTCTGGTGAGTACCATTTCCTAGAGATTAATGACTGTCCAGAAGTTCTCATCTGGTTGGCCTTGTTTCCCATGCCCGCCATTTATAGCGGGCTCGTTCATGTGAGCGTGACATGGAAAACTAGACTTTCCTTTATACTTGGTCTTTACGGTCTACTTTTAGGACCAGGAAAACAAACTGGTCATCTAAGCACTGCTAAAAATTTGTCTTTTGAGCAACCACACAGTTGGAAAGTTGTACTCGAGATATATGCAGTCTGTATGAGATTGGCTTCTATTCTTTGTGGTTATTGTAATTAATACCCCAAATGTGTACTGATGCTACTGTGCAAACAGAACAGGCATTATGTATCTACTTGTTGTCTAGAATTGCAAACTCTGCAATCTTGAGTAATTGGCAGCGGATGGGAACAGAATTTAGCAGTCGTCTTCCTGTTCTTTTGGGAATGACATAGTTTGCTGACGATACAAAGCTCGGTGGGAAAATAAGCTGTGCAGAGGACACAGAGTCTGCAAAGGGATATAGATAGACTAAGTGAGTGAGCAGTAAGGTGGCAAATGGAGTATGATGTGGGGAAATGTGAGGTTATTCAATTTGTTAGGAAGAATAGGAAAACAGAATATTTTTTAAATGGTGAAAAACTAGTAAATGTTGGTGTTCAGAGAGATTTAGGGGTCCTCGCACAAGAAACACAGTGAGTTAGCATGCAGGTACAGCAAGCAATTAGGAAGGCAAATGGCATGTTGGCCTTTATTGCAAGGGGGTTAGTGTACAAGAGTAAGAAAGTCTTACTACAATTGTACCGGTCTTTGATGAGACCACACCTGGAGTACTGTGCACAGTTTTGGTCTCCTTATCTGAGGAAGGATAGACTTGCCTTGGAGGCGGTGCAATGAAGGTTCACTAGATTGATTCCTGGGATGAGAGGGTTGTCCTATGAGGAGAGATTGTGTAGATTGGGCCGATACTCTCTGGAGTTTAGAAGAATGAGAGGTGATCTCATTGAAGATTCTGACAGGGTAGATGCTGAGAGGTTGTTTCCCCTGGCTGGAGAGTCTAGAACTAGGGGTCACAGTCTCAGGATAAGGGGTCGGCCATTTAAGACCGAGATGAGGAGGAATTTCTTCACTCAGAGGGTTGTGAAGCTTTGGGATTCTCTGCCCCAGAGGGCTGTGGATGCTGAGTCATTGAGTATATCCAAAACTGATCTCGATAGATTTTTTGATTTCAGGGGAATCGAGGGATATGGGGATCAGGCGGGAAAGTGGAGTTGATCGGCCATGATCTTTTTGAATGGCGGAGCAGGCATGAGGGGCTGTACGGCCTACTCCTAATTCTTGTGTTCTTATAGTTCATGTGCTTTGCTAGAATTTACATAAAGAAATCACAGATATTGCTGAAATTGCAACTGTGCTGCTGTAATACGAAGATTTTTATATGAATTAAAAATTAACCTGCTTTATATATTTGCGGTAGGGCGCTTGGAATAATGTAGGCTAACAATGTTAAATGAATAATCTGTGAAAAGTTATCGTTCAGATAATGGAAAAGAAGTATATTTATTTCTTTGACCGAAATAGTGTAGCTTTTCAGCAGAATATTGAATGTTAAAGATTTTGACCTGCCTATATGTCATCATTTAAAATTTACATTTAGTCTGAAGAAAGAAGTGCTCTTTGGGAGAGATTGTAAGTGGGGGTCTGAGAGTTGAAGCACAGACAGAAAAAGGTTCCAGGAAAATCTGGAGGGAAGTGGTAATCTAGATCAGGAGGAGAGACTGGAACAGTGACTGTCAAATGTTCGAGTGTTTGTTTCCAAGTTGATGAGAGGCAGCAGCAGGCTTCTGTTACTGCATGCAATAGGTGTAGTTAGTGCATGCAATAGGTGTAGTTGAGAGCTAGTGTGCGATAAGTCTAGGATGGAGGGGGGCGAGCGGGCGATGGGTCTGGTTCGGGGGAGCGAGCGGGCGATGGGTCTGGTGGGGGGGCGAGCGGGCGATGGGTCTGGTGGGGCGAGCGGGCGATGGGTCTGGTGGGGGGGCGAGGGGGCAATGGGTCTTGTGGGGGGCGAGCGGGCGATGGGTCTGGTTCGGGGGGCGAGCGGGCGATGGGTCTGGTGGGGGGGCGAGCGGGCGATGGGTCTGGTGGGGCGAGCGGGCGATGGGTCTGGTGGGGGGGCGAGGGGGCAATGGGTCTGGTGGGGGGCGAGCAGGCGATGGGTCTGGTGGGGGGGACGAGGGGGCGATGGGTCTGGTGGGGGGAGGGGGCAATGGGTCTGGTTCGGGGGGGGAGCGGGCGATGGGTCTGGTTCGGGGGGGGAGCGGGCGATGGGTCTAGTGGGGGGGGAGCGGGCGATGGGTCTGGTGGGGGGAGGGGGCAATGGGTCTGGTTCGGGGGGGAGGGGGCGATGGGTCTGGTTCGGGGGGGGAGCGGGCGATGGGTCTAGTGGGGGGGGGAGCGGGCGATGGGTCTGGTTCGGGGGGGGAGCGGGCGATGGGTCTAGTGGGGGGGGAGCGGGCGATGGGTCTGGTTCGGGGGGGGAGTGGGCGATGGGTCTGGTTCGGGGGGGGAGGGGGCGATGGGTCTGGTTCGGGGGGGGAGCGGGCGATGGGTCTAGTGGGGGGGAGCGGGCGATGGGTCTGGTTCGGGGGGGGAGCGGGCGATGGGTCTAGTGGGGGGGGGGAGAGCGGGCGATGGGTCTGGTTCGGGGGGGAGGGGGCGATGGGTCTAGTGGGGGGGGGAGGGGGCGATGGGTCTGGTTCGGGGGGGAGGGGGCGATGGGTCTGGTTCGGGGGGGAGGGGGCGATGGGTCTGGTTCGGGGGGGAGGGGGCGATGGGTCTGGTTCGGGGGGGAGGGGGCGATGGGTCTGGTTCGGGGGGGAGGGGGCGATGGGTCTGGTTCGGGGGGGAGGGGGCGATGGGTCTGGTTCGGGGGGGAGGGGGCGATGGGTCTGGTTCGGGGGGAGGGGGCGATGGGTCTGGTTCGGGGGGAGGGGGCGATGGGTCTGGTTCGGGGGGGAGGGGGCGATGGGTCTGGTTCGGGGGGGGAGCGGGCGATGGGTCTGGTTCGGGGGGAGGGGGCGATGGTCTGGTTCGGGGGGGAGGGGGCGATGGGTCTGGTTCGGGGGGGAGGGGGCGATGGGTCTGGTTCGGGGGGAGGGGGCGATGGGTCTGGTTCGGGGGGAGGGGGCGATGGGTCTGGTTCGGGGGGGGAGCGGGCGATGGGTCTGGTTCGGGGGGGAGGGGGCGATGGTCTGGTTCGGGGGGGAGGGGGCGATGGGTCTGGTTCGGGGGGGAGGGGGCGATGGGTCTGGTTCGGGGGGGGAGCGGGCGATGGGTCTGGTTCGGGGGGGAGGGGGCGATGGGTCTGGTTCGGGGGGGGAGCGGGCGATGGGTCTGGTTCGGGGGGGAGGGGGCGATGGGTCTGGTTCGGGGGGGAGGGGGCGATGGGTCTGGTTCGGGGGGGGAGCGGGCGATGGGTCTGGTTCGGGGGGAGGGGGCGATGGGTCTGGTTCGGGGGGAGGGGGCGATGGGTCTGGTTCGGGGGGGGAGCGGGCGATGGGTCTGGTTCGGGGGGGAGGGGGCGATGGTCTGGTTCGGGGGGGAGGGGGCAATGGGTCTGGTTCGGGGGGGAGGGGGCGATGGGTCTGGTTCGGGGGGGAGGGGGCGATGGTCTGGTTCGGGGGGGAGGGGGCAATGGGTCTGGTTCGGGGGGGGAGCGGGCGATGGGTCTGGTTCGGGGGGGAGGGGGCGATGGGTCTGGTTCGGGGGGAGGGGGCGATGGGTCTGGTTCGGGGGGGAGGGGGCGATGGGTCTGGTTCGGGGGGAGGGGGCGATGGGTCTGGTTCGGGGGGGAGGGGGCGATGGGTCTGGTTCGGGGGGGGAGCGGGCGATGGGTCTGGTTCGGGGGGGAGGGGGCGATGGGTCTGGTTCGGGGGGGAGGGGGCGATGGGTCTGGTTCGGGGGGGAGGGGGCGATGGGTCTGGTTCGGGGGGGAGGGGGCGATGGGTCTGGTTCGGGGGGAGGGGGCGATGGGTCTGGTTCGGGGGGGGAGGGGGCAATGGGTCTGGTTCGGGGGGGAGGGGGCAATGGGTCTGGTTCGGGGGGGGAGCGGGCGATGGGTCTGGTTCGGGGGGGAGGGGGCAATGGGTCTGGTTCGGGGGGGGAGGGGGCGATGGGTCTGGTTCGGGGGGGAGGGGGCGATGGGTCTGGTTCGGGGGGGAGCGGGCAATGGGTCTGGTTCGGGGGGGGAGGGGGCAATGGGTCTGGTTCGGGGGGGGAGCGGGCGATGGGTCTGGTTCGGGGGGTGAGTGGGCGATGGGCGGAGTTGGGGGCTTGCATGGTAAGAAATAAAGGCAGGAACTGATCCACTGGTGGCAAAGCTGTGCTCCTGATATAAACAGTAATAGCGTTCCACATCGAGCATAGAGTCAGCATAAATGGTAAATGCAATCAGATGTCCTGGTACCCGATGGAACACTTGAGAACTTTCAGTGCTTCTGTAGGGTTGAAGTTAATGCCAGTGTGATGTAATATAATGCTGGTAATGATCCAGGATTTTATAATGCAATAAGTTGAAATAGAAGCTTGAAATATATTTCTAAGGAGTTGAAAATTGATTTCTAACTTGAATTTCTGCATCAAATTATGACTTGAGCTGCTTTTTGTGGGCAAAGTAAATTTAGAAGGAGGAATACAAACTACACTTTTCCACCATGCAAATAACCTGTGAAGCTTTTGTTGAGACCACATTATAGATGGGTGAAAGTGTGAAAATCAACTTTTGTTAGTCTGTTGGTTACTTTCTAATGGCTCAGGTAAATGTTGGATGCCATGAGCTACTGAAACTTCTACACGCAGCCACTGTAGCATCAGTTCAGCAATAATAGAATGATTTGACCTACATCCCCTTGTATTTAATTATGAAATGGGGAGTGTGTGAAAAATAAAATGTTTTGCAAGTAAATTACCCGTGTCCATTTCCTTTGTGTTGCTATGCTTTTCAATACATAACAGCACAAAGAAGCTTTGCCAGCTCTCCATCTTGGTGTCTGAGTTCAGGAAGATAAATGCATGAATATTTGATCAAATATGACCAGCCCTTGTTTTATATTTGTACTGATAATGACAATACACAGCCCAAGGCTGGGGCTGATAAGTGGCACACTTGCCTCGTTTTCTCATTAACTAAATTCCAACAAGCGAGAGTCTAACCACCGCCCCATGCCATTCAACTGCATTACCATCGCCAAATCCCCCACCATCAACATCCTGGGGGTCACCATTGACCAGAAACTTAACTGGACCAGCCACATAAATACTGTGGCTACAAGAGCAGGTCAGAGGCTGCAAGTGTCTCACCTCCTGACCCCCCCCAAAGCCTTTCCACCATCCACAAGGCACAAGTAAGAAGTGTGATGGAATACTCTCCACTTGCCTGGATGAGTGCAGCTCCAACAACACTCAAGAAGCTCGACACCATCCAGGACAAAGCAGCCCGCTTGATTGGCACCCCATCCACTACCTTAAACATTCACTCCCTCCACCACCGATGCACCGTGGCTGCAGTGTGTACCATCTGCAAGATGAACTGCAGCAACTCGCCAATGCTTCTTCGGCAGCACCTCCCAAACCCGTGACCTCTTCCACCGAGAAGGACAAGGGCAGCAGGCACATGGCAACACCACCACCCCCAAGTTCCCTCCAAGTCACACACCATCCTGAGTTAGAAGTATATCGCCAATCCTTCATCATCGCTGGGTCAAAATCCTGGAACTCCCTACCTAACAGCACTGTGGGAGTACCTTCACCACACGGACTGCAGCAGTTCAAGAAGGCGGCTCACCACCACCTTCTCGAGGGCAATTAGGGATGGGCAATAAATGCTGGCCTTGCCAGCGACGCTCACATCCCTTAAACCAATTTAAAAAAGTCACAGACTTGCATCTTTCTGGTGTTGTGCAGCTTGCTGCTATATCTAAAGTTACTGTGCTGAACTAATCATTTACTAATTCATTATGGGCATTTAAAAAACAAAAACAAATACCAGATGAATAAGTAAGGATTCCATTAGTCAAAACCAAGTGCTGCTGGAACAGTGCTGTGGGATTGCAGCCATTAATTGGAGGTTAAGAAAAGTTACACAGTTTGTAAAGGCTTGGTTTGTGAAAGTGCTAAGTTCATGTATCACGAGCAGGTTGAAACCTATAGTAGCAAAACTAATTCTAGCGAGCTTTTTACTGATCAACCAGGGTTACCTTAAGACTCCCAAGTTGTAATCGTACTGCAAAAAGCAAGCTTATTGGGATGTCCCCAATGCTGGTTTTAATTGGTCTCCATGGCAGTTTATGCTTGGTTTGCCTCGCCAGTTATGCAAGGGAACAAGTTCAATAGGTTGAAATAATTACATTTAATGCGTTATCTTCCCGTTTCAACAGGTTCCTTCTACTGACCGCAATGCCCTGAGTTCACTCTGGGGGAAACTAGCATCAGAGATTCTGATGCAGAACTGGGAAGCTGCTATGGAGGATCTAACGCGACTCAAAGAAACCATTGATAATAATGTAAGCACCTTTCACGTGTTGCACACTTCCTCTCGCCAAAGGTTAAATTTAGTCAATTTGTGGTTAAAGTGGGCATTTTTCAAATTTCAAAAGAGTATGTCACTATGCTTTGTAACTTGAGTGTGTTTGGTACAGGTGCAGCTTTGAAGTAGATTGGTTTCCCACCAGATTTAACCTGCAAATTAAAAGCCGTTTCATTTTTCTCTCAGTCTGTCAGTTCTCCTCTCCAATCTCTTCAGCAAAGGACATGGTTAATCCACTGGTCACTGTTTGTGTTCTTCAACCATCCTAAAGGCAGAGACAACATCATTGACCTCTTCCTTTATCAACCACAGTGAGTACTGTACACGCACAGCATTTTTCACTTGTTAAACTTTGCATAGATGGATTAACAGTCGCCCAACTAGAAAAAATCATGGGAGCGCCCATCCCTTTTAGACTGAAAGTCATGCGATTTCATTTAACGTGTTATGAACATGCTCTCTGTTTCCCATTGCAGCTTGGTGCTTTTTCACCCAGGGACTTAAAGACTGTTAACCAAATGGTTTGCCATATTTTTTTGAAGTGTATTTTAAGTCCAAGAAAAGTGGTTAACTAAACACCAAATGCGATGTTAACCATAGTCATAGTAGTTTTTATTTTCCTGCATGTACAATTTGAGGGCTTGCTGAAAAATGGGAGTTTTGAGGTTCAAAGCCAGTAAATAAACCAAAACATTTATTTACCAGGAGCTGTTGGTTTGTTATTGCAAACACTTGGCTGGTGTGTTGGACTCTTAATGGGGGAGCATTTCAAATCCAGTTGCAATTCTTAATGGAACATCCTTTTCTAACTATCCTCAGATCCCACATTTTGTACAGTGACGATTTGAAAGTAAATCTGAAATGTAGTTCACAACTTTCTTTTAATAGAGCTGGTAAGTTTGAAACAGTTTGGTGAAAATCAGACAGCTGATTTGGCGGGGGTGTCGGCGGGCACGATCAATGGCAGGTCGGGTGGGAAAGTTTTTTTCCCCCCCTGCGAGTTGGGACCCCGCTGTGAGCCCCCCCGCCACGTGCCTCTGAACCCCCCCACCCCCCCCCCATGCCACACGCATGTCGGGTCTGGTCAGCGCTGAGCACACCCAACATGCAATGGGCGGGTTCACAGTGGGGGATCCAATTCAGGTAATTAGTGACTTGTTTAGAGCCACTTAAGAATGAATTTCCGCTCTCCTGCATTTGACAGCTCGCCCACGGGGCCCTCGCTGGTCGTGGACCATGTCTGCCAAGCTGAGGCGGGAGTTTAGTGGGTGGCCATTGAATCAGCTGTTGAGTTGATAGCTTGAAATGTACAGTAAAAGCTCCCACCTTAGAGATATCTTCCTTCCTGAGCTGTTCCTCACTGCATTTCCCCAACAGATTCACCATGCTGAAAGTCTTTACACAAGTCTCCATCCAGTCTGACCTCATTACACCTCTCAGCATTGACAGATCGCTTCTGTCATCTCTACTTTACTTGCCATCTATTCCATCAGCTTGGGTGCCCTTTATACTCTCTCCCCTTGTTCCTCAGAATCCCACTGCGATCAGCCAGAACACCTGCAGCACCAACAACGCCACCACCAACCTTCTCCGCAATCAACTGATGCTGCACAGGACAGAGCGCATCAGCACCCGAACATATTGCTGCCCGGTATGGCCTCACCATGGCCAGATTTACTTCACTTGACGCTGTACACCCTGGCTGCCACATGATGCGCCAGGTTGGCACCACACCAACAACATAAAGCATCCCTACAATGCCCAAGCCATTCCTTTCACACTCATCACCATTGCAGGGGGTACAGTTATGTCTCACCATTCACTGCAACTCACTAAGCTACTTCCAAAGGTGCACACACACCTGTCCAAGAATGCAAAGTATTGAAAATAAAGGTTTCAATGTTTGACACCACATTAACAGAAACTTTTCATGAACATTGGATAAAACACCCAAGTGCCTACCCTTGTGTGTTGGTATGATTGCACTAGGGTGAGTGTGAGGGGTGGCTAGTGAGCTGGGGAAGTGATAATGTAGATAGAGAGGGATGGGTGGAGGTGCAAGGTATGTTGGTGTGAGTAAGGATGTGCAGGAGTAGAGTAGGGAAGGCAGAGTGATGGGAATATGATGAGTGGCACAGCAAGATGAGGTTGAGTGTGGCTTTGTACTAATGTTTTGTGAGCTACTGAGATCATTGAAATGCTTGTGGCACTGCAGCCAGGTCCTCCTGACCACATCCCCGCTTGTGCCCTCCTCTGCAATGTGCAACCAGGCGGTGTTGATCCTCTGGGGAGGTCTCTTCCGCCCATGGGAAGGGAAGAGGACTGCCCTGCGTGCTGTGACTCCCTCTATAAGCATATGGAGGGAGCCATGGTGCACCTCTGTGCAGTGCTTGTCAGTGTTTGCAGCACTTAAGGCCGTGGTCCCTTTAAGGAAACCAGCTGATGACGTCATCAAATGACGTCACCAGTCCCGCTTCCTCTAATTAGCTGGAAAGTGCGCTGGGCGGGGCTTAACAAACCCAATCAAGGGAAATTCATTTCAGAGGCCGGGATGGATGCAGCAGCAGGGTGGGGACCCGCCGAGGTTTGTAAAATCCTGGCCATAAATCCTACAGGTGACCTGTCTCGTGAGAGATGCATTATTCTGCAGGTGGCGTCAGCTGGTACAACCGTGCAATTGTGGTGCTCTGTAACAATCACGAATCAGCCTGCAGAACTGACGAGTAGTCAAGATAGGAGAAAATCGGGAAGGAACGAGGCCGTTGGAACCGAGCAAAGCAATCGAAAGGGATGCCGAGCCTGTGCGCCAAGGTGCCCTAGCTGCCACACAGCAGAGCTAAGGCGGTGAATTGGATCTGGAGCTTGTCCAGGTCCCAATTGTGCGTGCTGTGCCATTTCTGATTTAAATTGGGTTAGAACGGACTCGGTCGCTGCACATTCGTGGCAACTTGCAGTTGGCTGGCGTACCATGCCAATTCCAAATGAAAGAGTACAAAGTAAAACGCTTTTGGATTGTATGTTGAAATTGTCTTCGATTGCTTTGTAAATTTAGTGAGTTCAGGAAGGACTGTGTTTTAACATTTTTCTTTGTTACATTGCTTTAAACTATGCCCAGATCTGTAATCTGCTTGTAACTCCTGCTGGTCTGAGTTAGAAGCAATGCTCCCAATAAAAGTTGCATTTTATTGAGTATTTTTGTGACCGAGCTGGGAATTTGGGTGCATTCTGAGATGCAAGAGTGAATTATCTTGGTTGTAAATGTGTTATCGCTGAAAAGTTTTTATGAAGTGGGAGTAAAATGAGGGACATTTAAGACGTTAATAGCACTTTTGGAAAGTTGTGGCAAGTTGTCTGTTCGTGGTGGTTCTGGGACCCAAGTGCGCATTTCTATCTTGTGCCGAGGAAACCTGAATCTAGCCCATTAGAGCAGAGATTGAATGTTTGCAGGAGGCTAATTAACCTGATTTTTAGCATGATTATACGAGGCTACATTGAATGTGAATCGTTTAGAATTGAAGTTCAGGTGTGCAACATGGAGAATGGTATAGTTGTCAACATCATGGATTGTAAGTGACTTGAGAGGTAAAATTAACTGTAAACACTGATTTATTTTAAAATTAAGTCAACCGTGACCACAAACACGTAGACTGTTCAGCAAAGCCAGCTGCACGAGTGTGTTTTATTGAACTTTTCCTGCAAAGCAAGACGCATTAGATATATTTCACTTGATACGGGAGAGGTTGTAAACGCTGTCGTGCTCTGAACATAAACTAGCTTCCTATTTGGAAGATTACAAGCTTTCTTTTTTAAACGCAAGATGAAAAAGAACGATTTGAGCAGCCTGTAAACTCTCTGGTAATTGCTAAATGAGTAGCTTGCAAGCGGGAGTCTGGCTCACAAAATCCTTTGGTGTGTAGAACTTCTGCAGTTTTAAATTAATTGCCCACCTTCAAGCAGTGTGAACGTATGCACATGGCTTGTGTATCTGCTTGCCCAAAGGGATCTGTTAGTCTTTAGTTAATCTACATTCTATCCGAACATGTGGGAAGCTTCTAATGTAGACCACATGAGTGCTAAACGCCTACTGCAGTGCGTGGTGTGGATGAGTCCTGTTCAATTACAAGTTGCCTTGCCCGTTGCAGGCTGTTCTAATTTGCCCCCGAGTGTGTGTCACTGATTCTTAATTGCTCCCCTGTTTCCTGCAACGCGCTCTTGGTAAAGAAAAGTGCTTGCTTATTTTATCTCCGCTTTTGGTTCTCGGGAGGTGTGTTTCATCTTTTTTTTTTGTACGCCTAGCCTGTGGCATTACAAAATGCTGCTGCTCTGTGCTCGTTAAAGTGGAATTAAGTGAAGTCAGAATGATCGTGCTGCTGATTCACATAATCAGTGAGGTTGATTCGAGTGTGTTGCAGTGTCGAGGGTTGCTGGCTGGTAATGTGTGATTCTTGTAAGAAGGCATCGGCTCCATCTGACAAAACGTCTGGGACTCTTCCGAACCGAAACATTTTGAACAAACAGAAGGGGAGGAAAAAAACCAGAAGAAATTTAATTTTTTAAAACTACTGTAAAGTTTCTGTGAAACATATTTCGGTGCCCATTAATTCTAGTTAATTAATAAAGAATGCAAAAACGACATGTTCTTAGAGTGGAGAGGTTTAAGGGGAGATTTTAATAGAGGCAGTCAAAACTGAGGGGAGTTGATAAATTAAATAGGAGGAACTGTTTCCACTGGGAGGAGGGTTGGTAACCAGAGGACACAGATTTAAGATACAGGAAACTCTTTGGTGTCCGGCACCGACGGGACCGGCGTGTTGCCGGTTGATCAAAAATTCCGGATGACGGAGAGGGTTATCTACCGAGGCTATTTTTAACAAAGAAAAAGAAAAAAATCAAGAAATGTGCAGTATACAGCAATTGGGTACTCACCTACAGAATGTTGTGTTAAATGGATGGTGGAAGATGCTTGATTAAGTACAGTACTGCCAGTTGAGGGTAAGGTGTGGAGCTGCCGGTGTTGGACTGGGGTGGACAAATGTAAGAAGTCACACAACACCAGGTTATAGTCCAACAGCTTTATTTGAAATCACAAGCTTTCGGAGCGCTGCTCCTTCGTCAGGTGAAGTGGAGAAATGCATAAAGACACAGCTTATATAGTCAGAGAATAATGTCAGATGTTTACAGGTAATCTTTCTAACTGCCATTTATCACACCTCGGCAGAGAGATAATCACAGCAATCAAAGGTGTGAATGATGTCCAAACAGGTCAGTCAGGAAAACAGCTTCCACCCTAACCACGTTAAAGAAGCCATCCCCTATGGACAAGCCCTGCGAATACACAGGATCTGCTCAGACGAGGAGGAACGTGATGGACACCTACAGACGCTGAAAGACGCCCTCGTAAGAACGGGATATGACGCTCGACTCGTCGATCGACAGTTACGATGGGCCACAACGAAAAATCGCATAGACCTCCTCAGAAGACAAACACGGGACACAACCAACAGAGTACCTTTCGTTGTCCAGTACTTCCCCGGAGCGGAGAAACTACGCCATGTTCTTCGCAGCCTTCAACATGTCATCGATGACGACGAACACCTCGCTAAGGCCATCCCCACGCTTCCACTACTCGCCTTCAAACAGCCGCCTAACCTCAAACAGACCATCGTTCGCAGCAAATTACCCAGCTTTCAGGAGAACAGTGACCACGACACCACACAACCCTGCCACGGCAACTTCTGCAAGACATGCCAGCTCATCAACACAGATACCATCATCATACGTGAGGACACCACCCACCAGGTACATGGTACATACTCATGTGACTCGGCCAACGTTGTCTACCTCATACGTTGCAGGAAAGGATACCCTGGAGCATGGTACATCGGCGAGACTATGCAGACACTGCGACAACGGATGAACGGATACCGCGCAACAATCGCCAGGCAGGAGTGTTCCCTCCCAGTCGGGGAACACTTCAGCAGTCAAGGACATTCAGCCTCCGATCTTCGGGTAAGCATTCTCTAAGGCGGCCTTCGAGACACACGACAACGCAAAATTGTCGAGCAGAAACTGATAGCCAAGTTCCGCACCCATGAGGACGGCCTCAACCGGGATCTTGGATTCATGTCACGCTACATGTAACCCCACCTGACGTAGGGTCATCCAGACTCGAGTTGTCGTTGGCTTGTTCTCTCTACACAGATGCGGCCGGACCTGCTGTGATTTCCAGCCAAAAAAAATGTATTTTGTCTTTTTTTTGTTTTTCATACAGACCCCAGCATCTGCAACATTTGACCCCTTGTGACCCCACCTCATTGTTCTTTGATGTAATGTTTCCCTGACTGACCTGTTTGGACACCATTCACACCTTTTGATTGCTGTGATTATCTCTCTGCTGAGGTGTGATAAATGGCAGTTAGAAAGATTACCTGTAAACATCTGACATTATTCTCTGACTATATAAGCTGTGTCTTTATGCATTTCTCCACTTCACCTGACGAAGGAGCAGCGCTCCGAAAGCTTGTGATTTCAAATAAAGCTGTTGGACTATAACCTGGTGTTGTGTGACTTCTTACAGTTGAGGGTAATGCAATGCAATGACTACCAGCAGCGTGGGAGACGCACAGTACCCCTGTAAAATGGCGGATCGGAAGAGACTACCGGCAGCGCAGGAGAGTCAGACTCCTGTTATTGAGGTGTTCCGACTTCTGACAGCGCCAAGAAGCCGAGTAGTGGCAGTTTGGAGAACTGCCCCCACTGACTAACTCGGCCACCGCAGGAGACTCGGACTCGGCAACATTGCCGGTTATTGAGGTGGTGTTTTCGGAGTGAGAATTTTGCCGGTTAATAGAGAATTCCGGATATTTAGGTGCCGTTTAAACGAGAGTTTCCTGTAATTGGCAAAAGAATCCGAGGGGAAATGCAGAGAATTTGTTTTATGCAGCGAGTTGTTTTAATCCGGAATGCGCTGCCTGAAAGGGCGGAGGAAGCAGATTCAATAGTAACTTTCAAAAGGGAATTGGATAAATACTTGAAAAGGAAACTTTTACAGTGCTATGGGAAAAGAGCAGGGGAGTGTCAATCATTGGATAGCTCTTTCAAAGAGCCGACAATAAGCACAATGGGCCGAATGGGCTCCTGTGCTGTATGATTCTATGACATTACAAAATATCTAAGCAGAAGGGATACATCAGAGAATCCGCGAGTTGAAAGGAAGTTCATGATATTTTGGTTGATATTTTCAGAGTTCTGTTAATACTAGAGAAGTGGAATTGAAGGATGACAAATATAGTTTCAATATTCAAAAAACGGAGTAAGGCACAAAACCTGGTTATTGGCCTACTGCCACATTACTCTGAAATGCACGATCCCATCTGCTCTCCGAAGCTAAACTCGAGTCAGGTCAATTTGTCTAACCTCCATAGTGGGGAACTATACTTGGGGGGTTTTGTGTCGCGTATTACAGAATATCCCCTTCCTGTTTGTGAAGTAAAATTGAGCATTTAAAAATAGCTTCCTTGTCTAACCTTACCTCTAAATTCTAGCTTTAGGAATAATAACTCAAACCACAGGCTTGTCTGAAAGACTGGGCCTCGGAGTAAAAATGTTCTTGAAGGGTACTCGAGGACACAGTCAGATTTATAGTATGTTGAGTCTTGTTATTGTGAAATGTCACTTGTTGTAGTTTTCATTGTTATAAACGTTGTCAACATTAGATATTTTAGTTAATGAGAAAACGAGGCAAGTGGCCAAAAGGATTCATGAAATTTTCATTTTAACTAATTAGTTGCAAGTGTGCTGGAAATTTGCCCAAGATTTGTGGATGCCCAAATGTGACATAGTGGGCAGGAAGTGTGTGCAGCCGTGCTATGTATTTATTGGACTCTCCCAGTACATTCACATGTTTGAAACTATTGAGGTAATTTTATGAAGTCTTTGTACATTTAAGTGTGCACTTAGAGAGGTTAGGAGGCTATTGTGCATTTAGGTGTACTGTTGCATCAATTTTACGTTGGGTAAAGTTTTTTTTCTTTATTCATTCACGGGATATGGGCTTCGCTGGCAAGGCCAGCATTAATTGCCCATCCCTAATTGCCCTTAACTGAGTGGCTGCTGGGTTTCAGAGGGCCGTTGAGAGTCAGCCACATTGCTGTGGGTCTGAAGTCATGTGTCGGCCAGACCGGGTAAGGACGGCAGATTTCCTTCGCTCAAGGATGTTGGTGAACCCAACAGTTCCTTTGCTCCATCCTTGCCCCAGAAGTGTATAGCCTAGGGACATAGTGCAAGAGGCTGTTCACATTTGCCTAGCGCTTCCCCTTTAAATGGAAGATGGCCGAGTATCCGGTTGTCGTCTCCAAAAATCTTAATGTTTTAGGGCAGCAATCTTCATGTTCCACTTTCTGGTGCTGTGTCTTATTGCAGCCTGGAATATTGCACCATGGAAGTGATCTCAACTTAGCGATGGGAAGTGCAATCTGAAATGTATTTTTTGTCTATATTATTTCTCTTTTTGGATGCCTCTCCATGATTACTGAGGTGGGATGAGTAACCTGGTTTGTAGACTACCGTGGGCTCAGATCAGGAGCGTGTTTAAGAACATAACAAGAATTAGTAGCAGGAGTAGGCCATACAGCCCCTCATGCCTGCTGTGACATTCAATAAGGCCATGGCTGATCCTGGACCTCAACTCCTCCCACCCGATCCCCATATCCCTTGATTCCCCATGAGTCCAAAAATCTATCTATCTCAGTCTTGAATATGCGCAACGATTCAGCCTCCACAGCCCTCTGGGGTAGAGAATTCCCAGGATTCACAACCCTCTGAGTAAAGAAATTCCTCCTCATCTCGGTCTTAAATGGCCGACCCCTTATCCTGAGGCTATGCCCCCTAGTTTTACTCTCCAGCCAGGGGAAGCAATCTCTCAGCATCTATCCTGTCAATCTCCCTCAGGATCTTGTACGTTTCAATGAGACCACCTCTTGTTCTGCTAAACTCCAGAGAGTATAGGCCTAATCTACTCCATCTCTTTTCGTAGTATAACCCTCACATTCCAGAAATCAATCTAGTGAACCTTTGTTGCACCGCCTGTAAGGCAAGTATATCCTCGCTCAGATAAGGAGACCAAAACTGAGCACAATACTCCAGGTGTGGTGTCACCTAAGAACATAAGAATTAGGAGCAGAAGTAAGCCATATGACCACTCTAACCTGCTCTGCCATTCAATAAGATAATGGCTGATCTTGGACCTCAACTCCACTCTCCTGTCTCATCCCCATATCCCTTGATTCCCCATGAGTCTAAAAGCCCCTGTACAATTGCAGCAAGACTTCCTTACTTTTATACTCCAACCCCCTTGCAATAAAGGCCAACATGCCATTTGCCTTCCTAATTGCTTGCTGTACCTGCATGCTCTCTGTTTCTTGTACCAGGACACCTAAGTCTCTGAACACCAATATTTAGTAGTTTCTCACCAGTTTAAAAAAATAATTCTGTTTTCCAATTCTTCTTACCAAAGTGAATAACCTCACATTTCCCCACATTATACTCCATCTGCCACCTTATTGTCCACTCACTTAACCTGTCTATATCCCTTTGCAGGCTCTTCGTGTCCTCCTCACAGCTTACTTTCCTGCCGAGCTTTGTATCGTCAGCAAACTTGGATAGGATACACTCGGTGTTTGTGAGTCAGAACCTTGTGGTCCTCTCCTACATTGAGTTGTATGGAGTTCTGTGGGTATTGCTGATTTAATCTATGTCAACATAAGGTAACATCTGTGTGATGGAATCTAGTTTGTTTCAATGATATGAAAAGCAGATTGTGTTTTTGACTAAGTTTAAATGTGATCGTTTCCTTGATGTAAATAGCAGGATTGCTTCTTTGCTTGCACAGATTGGTTTGCTCCATTGTTTAGAATTGTATGTTTGATGCAGGCATATGAAGTGTTCATATCTTTCTGGATGGTGTTCATTTTGACATCTGCTTCCTATTGATGGGATATCTTACTGTTTTGAAAAGTTTCCTGTCTGTATGCATGATTTCTGATTGGGAAAACCCTGAAGCAATGCTGATTGGTTTGTCTTACCCTGTGATGATACTAGTCGTGTGGTTAGCAGCAATCAATCCGAATGTAACCCTGAAATTTCCCAGTCAACCTCATCTTCTGTTTCTACATTCATCTAAGAGCGACATTTTTAAAAAAAGGACTATAAAACAACGCACCAGCTCTTTTTGCATGTGTTGTGACCCTGCCGCCTCAGCCCACCCTCACTTGCCGACCCTAGCTCCCACCCACCCCTTGCATTGGGCCCAGTTTGCTCTGCTTCCAGCCGGCCCCTTTCGTGTGCATCCCTCCGTAACTGGCCACTTGACTTCCACTGCTGTCCTTGCTTCTGCCTCTGGATAACGTAGCAGAAAATTGGTGTGTGTGTGGGGGAAGTACCGTTGAGTTTGTCTGGGAACCATTCTGTCAAAGAATTACCAGGCGTTTGGATTTTAACACTGAAGGGTTAGATGAGCAACAACTTGCATTTATATGCAGGAAACTTTGTGCTATCCGGCACCGACGGGACCGAGCTACTGCCGTTGCCTAAAAAGTGCCGTACACTCCAGAGTTAATGTTGAAAGATACGGAGATTCTTTATCTCCGTATCTGACAACAATCACTGTTGCTTAGCAACAGCTTCTAAACACTCGTGTGTGGCTGCAAGGGTCTGTAGCTAAAGCTGTTGCTATAGCTACAGACCTTGCACTGCTTGACTGTGGGGGAAAAAAAAGCAAAGAAAACAAACAAGAAGAATAAAAAACGGCACCTGATTTCTGCCGGTGGCTCCAGTTTGCCGGATAGCTCACCTCCGGATAGCACAAAGTTTCCTGTAGTGCCTTTAACATAGTAAAACATCCCAACTGCTTCACAGAAGCAAAATCAAATAAAAATTGACACCGAGCCAAAGGAGGAGATACTAGGAGATGTGACTAAAAGCTTGGTCAAAGAGTTAGTTTTTAAGGAGCGGAGAGGTTTAGGGAGGGAATTCCAGAGCTTGGAGCCTAGATGGCTAAGGATACGGCTGCCAACAGCAGGGCAAAGGCAGTGGGGGGGGATGCACAAGAGGCCAGAATTGGATGAAGGCCGAGTTCTCAAAAGGGTTGTCGGACTGGAGGTCAGAGGTGCGAGGCCATGGAGGGACTTGAACATGAGGAAGAGAATTTTAAAAGCAAGGCATTGGTGGACTAGGAGCCAGTGTAAGTCAGCGCACACAGGGGTGATGGGTGAGTGGGACTTGGTGCGAGTTAGGATACGCGCAGCAGAGTTTTGGATGAGCGCAAGTTTGTGGGGTGGAGGATGGGAGGCCAGCCAGGGGAGCATTGGAATAGTCAAATCCAGAGGTAACAAAAGCATGGATGAGGCTTTCAGCAGAAAATGGGCTGAGAAGCAAGAAGCCAGTTTCATGACCAGTAATGAACCCATTTCTTACTGTGCCTATTATATATTGTCTTTCTAGAATACCACATTTATTGTGCTTCATATTAGTTGTGTAAATAAAGATATTTCAGGAAACTTTTTTATCCAGCACCGACGGGACTGGCGTGCTGCCGGTTGATCAAAAAGTCCGGATTACAGAGAGGCATACTTACTAAGGTACGAGAGCCCCGTACACGGCCACAGATCCAGGCGTCCCTGTTGCATGGCAACAGGTGCAGGAACCCCGGTTACACGGCCACAGATCCAGGTGTCCCTGTTGCATGGCAACAGGTGCAGGAACCCCGGTTACACGGCCACAGATGCAGGAACCCTGGTTACACGGCCACTAATATGAAGTAAAACTTACCTGAACCTACTCCTGAATTTTGCCGGTTAAGAGAGATTTCCGGTTATTTAGGTGCCGGTAAAAAGAGAGTTTCCTGTACTTGGTAAACCTTTGGTCTGTATGGTGATGATAGACATTTTTAAGAGACTTTGATCTTGTGGGGCGAGTTTGTTAAATTGGGTAAATAGTAAGCATTGGGTAATCGTAAAGCTCTGAAGTAAGCATGTCTGACTAGAGTGCAGAATAGATGCAGCTTCGGGATTGTAGGGCAGCAGATCACTACAGGAGTTGCTGCTAGACCATGCACTGGTAACCATTGGAGTCAATCACTGTTTAAGGTTCTTAGCCTGTGGAAGGGATGCAACACTATTGCTGTTGATAAAGCGGAGTTCAGCTGAATGCCACTGATCTCAGCATTTTGGTTGTTTTGATGTGATGCAATAACATCATCTGCATATTTTTGTGCTGAAGCATTATTTTGTGATGTTTCAAGTAATTGTTGCTTTTTAAAAATGTAATACAGTTCGTAACAATCGTGTAAATAGCTGAGAACGGCTGACGGGTTGCTGTTTAGTTTCTGCCTCCGTCTCGCCATTGTGGAATCAACAGGAATTCTCTCCTGTTTTGCCAAAATGATTAATTATTAAGGGCGACCGACATCTGTAAATGTTGTGGTCGTTGAATTAAACATTTGAGTTGGAAATAAAAAGACCTATCTGAGGTTTGGCCCGTGATGGGCAGCTGAAATATATAGATCATAGAACAAAACAGCGCAGATGGAGGTCATTCGGCCCATCATGCCTGTATCGGCTCTTTGAAAGAGCTATACAATTAGGTCGCTCTCCCCTGCTCGTTCCCCATAGCCCTGCTATTTCCCCCACTCCCCCTCCCCTTTGGGCATTTCTCCAATTCCCTTTTGAAAGTTATTATTGAATAGATAGAATAAACAAATGGTCTGGAAGGAGATTAAGCACACTGACCGGTTTCCTATGACTTAGTCCATGAGGATGCCAGTCTTGGGGACCTGTGGGTTGAGTCCTGTTTATGCACTCTTGCAGCTCATTTTTGCTTTTAAGATTGTAAAAGTGAATTGTTGTCATTCGGACTTCACAGAAGAACACCTAATATTGAAAGTGAAGTGTTGTTTGATTTATTTTGAGATGACTATGAAAACGGCCAAATACAAATGATCGTCCGCATAAAGGTAGATCAATGGATAAATATTCAGCTCGATCACTTCCAGGTTTGTAGTTGTAAAAAATTGCAAAGTTCGTGAATGTTTCAGCACTTCACTGTCTTCAGCTGAAGAACAGTTGGCTCCCTTTAGAAATATTTTAAAATTCATTAATAAAATTACACACAACTGACTTACAAATAGTTGTTTTGTCGCTTAAATTGCAAAGATGCAAAAAAGTAGTGCTTTTAATTTTATTGTTTTAACAATCTTTTATGTAAAATATGAAGGGGTTGAGAGCTAGCTGCAGGCACAATTTATTCTGCACGGAAAAGCGGTCAGCTTGCATACTGTCCATTCTATCAAAGATGGTTCAAATCTCGGAAAAGTGGAATTGGATAATGACCAGTAGCTTTGAACAAACTGAAGTGTCGTCATTCCTTTTGCTGAAGGAATATGACTGCTGGCATCCATACAGAGACGAGTCACTTTCCTTTCCACCCAACTTTGATTCAGCCTGGTCTAATCATCAGTTGCCGAGTAATGTGTGATCCTCCCAAGTTGAGCAATGTTTGTCTTTTCTGCATTTAGTGGAATACTTCACAACACTTCAGTTTCAATATTAGACCCTGAAGGTCAATCTTTAGATGAGTGTGTCCTTTTTATAAAAAGAAAGTTGTGACAATTGTATTGTTTTCCACGTTCAGATTTAAATCTGAGAAAAAATGAGACTTGAAGTGCATTCTGTTCGATTGTGAACAACAGGTTCTTGCGTTTATATCATCCCTTTAAGGTAGAAAAACATCACACGGCTCATCGGAGGAGTATTGAATAAAATGGACGATGAGCGAAAGAGGGGGAGCATTAGTAGGAGTGAGCAAAAGCTGGCACCGAGGGGTTGGGTTAAGGAGGGTCTTAAATCGAGAGAGGGAGATGGAAAGGTGGAGGGGTTTAGGGAGGAATTCCAGAAGCCTGGAGATCACAGCTACTGTTTTATTGAGATTATTAAAAAGGCCCAGCAGTTTGAGAAATGTGGGGTTCTCCTTACAAGCCTGCAGCATTGAGATGGGATTATGTAACTCCATGATTGTCCTTGACATGTCAGTGTGCTGTTATTGCATTTCAATGCCAAAAAGTCTGTGCTGTTACGCTGGCTGTATCATCACCTGATTTGACTTCTGTGTCTCATCTAGGGAATGTTTTCGAGGTTTGATATTGAGACCCGAGAGAGTGATTTGAGGGTAAAGTAATACCTGAGATTAGGCATTAAGAGCAGAGCGAAATTAGCTTCATAGGCAATTAGTGTCAGTACATTGTCCACAGCTGACCTATAATGTAGGTGCTAATATGATAGCTGATATATTTGTAATAGAATACTGTACTACTTGTAGGATATTATGTCATGTCTTTGGCTGAAGGCTTGGGTCAAGCTTGTACCTAAACTTTTCATTTGGATGCTGTTGAGATGTTAGAAACTGTTTTCTCATTGCAGTATTGTACAAGAAATAGATGCAGTAAGTGCGTCACTTAGATTACAATATTGATGTTCTCTCTGTGTACAAAGTATGTGGTTTAGATAATGTGTCTGAGCTAACATCACTTGAGTGCAGGTTCAATGCTGCGACTGCTAGATGTCAAGAAATTCATTATTGTAAAAAATATATAAATGAGGTCAGTTATTTAAGCTCTTTCAGTCTTTTTTTTGCCAATTCTCGAAACATGTTGGCCCAAAGAGTGGCTGTTCCTGTTGGGTCCTACTTATTCCAGCCATTTTGTCAAAAGGGCCACTTAAAACACAAATACGCAGCGTTCCATGTCTCCAGTTAGTCAGGAAGGCAGCGGGGTGTCGGGTAGTTAAATAACTTGCATTTATATAGCACCTTTCACATCCTGGGGATGCTGTAAAGTACTTCACGGCAAAGGATTCCTTTTGCAGTATAATTGCTGTCCTGTAGACAAACATAGCAGACAGTTGGGTCGCACAAACAGCAGATGAGATCGTTCTGTTTTTGATATTTTTAAGGGTGAATGTTAGCTGGGACACTGGGAGAACTCGCCTGCTCTTGTTCATAATGCAGCACAGGATCTTTTACGTCCACCTGCGAAGGCAAAGGTGGTGTCGGTGCAGCATCTGATCCGAAAGGCGGCACCTCCGACAAACGATGCTGTGCCAGTACAACACTGAAGTGTCAACCTAGGTTATGTGCTCGAGCACCAGAGTGGGGCTCAAACCCACAACCTCTGACTCGGACAAAAATGCAACCACTGAGCCAAACTGACCATCTGTTTTCTCGTGTGAACTTTACCCTCCAATGTCAAGAACCTGTAGACTTGATCTACACATGGAGAAACAATGCCAAAAATTAAGTAACAGCTATAATTTAAGTTTTCATGAAGGCTAACTTGGCTGGTTGACAATTAAAGATCTGTTTTCTCTTACTTTCAGTAAATGGTCTTGCAGGGCTAGGGCAGTGTCTTTCCAAAACGTTTGACTCCCACTCCTCCTATGTCCTCCGAATCCGATGCGAATCATCTCAATTGCATTCGTAGCGGGCATGGAAATTGCCACTGGTTTGGTATTCTCGGGTGTGATGCTGGCTGTGGAATTTAGAACATTCATATTGTGGAGTGGTATAGTTGCTCTTAGATTCTGGTTAAGGTGTTCAGCCTCAAAAGTGGTTCAGGAGAAATTTTTTAAACTGTTAGAAACATAGAAAAATAGGAGCAGGAGTAGGCCATTCGGTCCTTCGAGCCTGCTCCGCCATTCAAACTGATCATGGCTGATCCTCTATCTCAATACCATATTCCTGCTCTCTCCCCATACCCCTTGATGCCTTTTGTGTCTAGAAATCTATCTCCTTAAATATATTCAGTGACTTGGCCTCCACAGCCTTCTGTGGTAGAGAATTCCACAGGTTCACCACCCTCCTGAGTGAAGAAATTTCTCCTCATCTCAGTCCTAAATGTCCTACCCCGTATCCTGAGACTCTGACCCCTCGTTCTAGACCCCCCCAGCCAGGGGAAACATCCTCCCTGCATCCAGTCTGTCTAGCTCTGTCAGAATTTTATACGTTTCAATGAGATCCCCTCTCATTCTTCTAAACTCTGGTGAATAGAGGCCTTGTTGACCTAATCTCTCCTATTACGACAGTCCTGCCATCCCAGGAATCAGTCTGGTGAACCTTCGCTGCACTCCCTCTATGGCAAGTATATCCTTTCTTGGGTAAGGAGACCAAAACTGCACACAGTACTCCAGGTGTGGTCTCACCAAGGCCCTGTATAACTGTAGTAAGACATCCTTGCTCCTGTACTCAAATCCACTTGCACTGAAGGCCAACATACCATTTGCCTTCCTAACTGCTTGCTGCACCCGCATGTTTGCTTTCAGTGACTGATGCACAAGGACACCCAGGTCCCTCTGTACATCAGCATTTCCCAATCTATCACCATTTAAATAATACTCTACCTTTCTGTTTTTCCTACCGAAGTGGATAACTTCACATTTATCCACATTATACTGCATCTGCCATGTATTTGCTCACTCACTGAACGTGTCTAAATCACCGTGAAACCTCTTTGCATCCTCCTCACAGCTCCCAATCCCACCTAGTTTCGTGTCATCAGCAAACTGGGAAATATTACATTTGGTTCCCTCATCCAAATCATTGATGTATATTGTGAATAAATGTAAGAAGTCACACAACACCCAGGTCATAGTCCAACAGCTTTATTTGAAATCACAAACTTTCGGAGCGCTGCTCCTTCGTCAGGTGAAGTGGAGAAATGCATAAAGACACAGCTTATATAGTCAGAGAATAATGCTTCACCTGACTAAGGAGCAGCGCTCCGAAAGCTTGTGATTTCAAATAAAGCTGTTGGACTATAACCTGGTGTTGTGTGACTTCTTACATTTGTCCACCCCAGTCCAACTCCGGCATCTCCACACCATATATTGTGAATAGCTGGGGCCCAAGCACTGATCCCTGCGGTACCCCACTAGTCACCGCCTGCCACCCCGAAAAAGACCCATTTATTCCTACTCTCTGTTTCCTGTCTGTTAACCAATTTTCAATCCATGCCAGTATATTACCCCCAATCCCATGTGCTTTAATTTTGCACACTAACCTCTTATGTGGGACTTTATCAAAGGCCTTCGGAAAATCCAAATACACCACTAGTTCTCCCGTATCTATTCTACCAGTTACACCCTCAAAATAAAACTCCAGTAGGTTTGTCAAACACGATTTCCCCTTCATAAATCCATGTTGACTTTGTCTAATCCCATTGATATTTTCTAAGTATCCTGTTATCACATCCTTTATAATGGACTCTAGCATTTTCCCTACTACTGATGTTAGGCTAACCGGTCTGTAGTTCCCTGTTTTCTCTCTCCCTTTTTTAAATAGTGGGGTTACATTTGCCACCTTCCAATCTGCAGGAACTGTTCCATAATCTATAGAATTTTGGAAGATGACAACTGATACATCCACTATTTCCATGGCTACCTCTTTTAGTACTCTGGGGTGCATATTATATTAGAATATTTATATTATCTATAATTACTTATTGTATATATTTATAATTACTTAATATTGTATATATTTATATTCTAAGTTATATATACTGGGCTGAGATTTGTGGACGGTGACAAACCTCCGCAGTACGCCTCCGACCTGGTTTAAAAAAAAAAAAAAAATAGTCAAGTACCTGGTGGCTCCTGAGCTTTGGGGTCGCCGGGTCCTGGGCCTCCAAGCGTATGCCCGCGTAAAGGCCCAGGGATGCAGGCGCTTCGGAAGCGTCCCTGGGATCATGTGTGCCAGACCAACCAATTAGAATGGGGGATTCCATTTATGAACTGAATCCCCATAAGCTTATGGGAAATCGCCAAATAAATAATTAACAATTCTAATAAAAATAAATCTTCCCATTTTCAAAATTAATTAAAAGTCCCTTTGATTAAGCATTTAAAATAAAATGTTAATTTTTTGAAAAATAATGAACATTTTAATACGGACCAAAGTTTAGATGAACTAATATTAAATATTTTTTGTATGTTTTAATCATTTTTTCAATTGTAATTTAACATTTATTTGACAATGTTGTGGAAACCTGGAACTTGCGGGGCCTGTGTGAGGGCTTACGACGGCGTACGCTGTAATGTCCAGTCGAAGCCCTGGCTTTTGAGACGGGCTGAGTTCTTCCCAGGTATAAAAAAAATCAATGAAACCATTAAAGGACACACAAATGGATAAATGCAATCATGTTGGGAAATGTGTAGTTTTCTTGAATTTTTAAGTTTTGCTTAAATCCTTTTTATTATATAAATTATAAACTAGAGGTTTAAAAAAAAATGGCAGCTGAAAAAATTCAGATTAAGGCCACGATAGCTGCTGTGGAGTGTGGTGCTGCACTTTGGTTGTTCCATTAATGGGGAAAATCCTGACAAAGACATGTCACCAGGTGTTGGCACAATATGGAGAAACCCATTGACAATGTTGGTGTGGGACTTTGGAAAAATGGGAGGCAAATTGTTTTAAATATGTCGATAACAAAACAATAAGCAACTATGGGCAAAGCGACTCAAATAACCAGTGAGGAAGAAGAAAATTGACTCCATGTTCGTGACAAAAACAAACACAAAAAATGATGCAAATTCTGTCATCTTTCCTGTACAAACTGTGTGGTGCCCATAATGTACACTGATTGGGATTGTAAGGGAAAAGTAGCATCATATTACAGGAAACTCTCGATTTACCGGCACCTAAATAACCGGAAATCTCTGTTAACCGGCAAAATTCAGGAGTAGGTTCAGGTAAGTTTTACTTCATATTAGTGGCCGTTCCTGGATCTGTGGCTGTGTAACCGGGGTTCCTGCACCTGTTGCTAAGCAACAGGGACGCCTGGATCTTGTGGCCGGGGTTCCTGCACCTGTTGCTAAGCAACAGGGACGCCTGGATCTTGTGGCCGGGGTTCCTGCACCTGTTGCTAAGCAACAGGGAAGCCTGGATCTGTTGCTGTGTATGGGGCTCTTGTACCTTTTACTATACCTCTCTGTAATCCGGACTTTTTGATAAACCGGCACCACGCCGGTCCCGTCGGTGCCGGATAAAAAAGAGTTTCCTGTAGTTAGCTTAACCAGATCCAAGATAGTGCACATTCTACAGGAGTGGTGCAAATTATCATCATAAAATGCAACTAGAATCTGTAATTACAGTAGCACATGAGTATATACTGTGTTACTGGAACTCCAGAAAGGAAGCATTGCTTTATTCAAAAAGCAAAATCCTGCAGATGCTGGAAATTTGAAAACACACAATGCTGGAAAAGGGGTAGAAAGTGTTTCCACTAGCGGGAGGTTTGGTAACCAGATTTAAAATAATCAGTAAAAAAAACTAGAGGCGAGATGAGGATAATTTTTTTTGCCCAGCGAGCTGTTGTGATCTGGAATGCGTAGCCTGAACTGGCGGTGGAAGCAGATTCAATAATAACTTTCCAAAGGGAATTGGGAATATTTACTTAAAAGGAAAAGTTTGCAGGGCTATGGGGAAAGAACGGGGGAGTGGGACAAATTGGATAGCTCTACCAAAGAGCCGGCACAGGCACGATGGGCCGAATGGCCTATCATTCCCTGATTCACTCAGCAGGGCAGGCATGGAGCGTGACAGCGAGCAGAGGGGTTGATGTTTCAGGTCAAAACCATGTTGGGGAAGAGTCCACACTCAACATCAACTTGGCAATATTATTTTGTTGTTTTTACAATTATATTCATTTATGGAGCAACATGATTTTCACAATCGAAAACTGTTATGGAACAAAGGAATATTTTATTAACTATGCTTGTTGCTGAGTCCATTTTAGTAACAAAGTACTACAACAACATGAACTTGGGTTTATCCTGTACTCCTGATGTAGAGAGAGACGTTGTCTCGCGTTACCTTACTGCTGTATCATAAACTCCATTTCAAAGCAGCCAGTATATTCTGTAAGACTGCAGTGGCTAAAAATGAAAAATAGCGAGAGTTGGGATTGTCGGAGGGACAGTGAAAAGGTTGGATGAAATATTCAGGTGCGACTTACGTAAAACTTGATGATCTTGGTTGGAGAGGAGTTCTGTCATTTAAGGAGAGGAAAAGAGCACTCTGTTTGGGGTTGGTAGGGATTGTTTTTGTAAAGTGTCAGCTGTGGCTCAGTGGGTAGCACACTCGCCTCTGAGTTAGAAGTTTGTGGGTTCGAGTCCAGGGACTTGAACACATAAAGCTAAGCTGACACTCCAGTGCAGTGCTGAGGGAGCACTGCACTGTCGGAGGTGCCGTCTATCGGATGAGGCGTTAAACCGAGGCCCCGTCTGCCCCCTCAGGTGGACGTAAAAGATCCCATTGCACTATTTTGAAGAAGAGCAGGGGAGTTAAACCCGGTGTCCTGGCCAATATTTATCCCTCAATCAACATAACAAAAGCAGATCATCTGGTTATTATCACACATTCTGTTTGCGGGAGCTTGCTGTGCGCAAATTGGCTGCAGCATTTTCCACATTACAACAGTGACTACACTTCAAAAAAGTACTTCATTGGCTGTAAAGCACTTTGAGACATCTGGTAGTCGTGAAAGGTGCTGTAGAAATGCAAGTCTTTAAAGTACTACAGTACTACTGGCATGTTGCGAAACGATTGGCATTGATCACAAAACATATTTCGAGGTTGGAGCATCCCATCTACTTCTCAGTTACTACACGTGAAGCAACCTTGGAACTATAATCTGAACATGGCAGTCACTTGAACCCTTTAGGGCACCATTAATTCTGTTTCATAATGTGAACCTGCAGAGAACAATTTTGGGTATCTCTGTTGTGAGCAGGGCATAATGGGCTATGTGTAAAATAGGGGATCTTTAAATATATGAGAGTGTTGCTGTACAACTTGTTCATTAAAAGGAACTTCCGTAGGTGCTGCTGCATTTGATCAAATGGTACCTCATGGCTCAAGCCTGAGTTTTACACCACCAACAGAAGTTGGAAATTAGACTGACTGACCTGGGCAGATACAGGCTCCAGCAGTGATGGATTGGAATTACACACACTGACCTGGGCAGATACAGGCTCCAGCAGTGATGGATTGGAATTACAGACACTGACCTGGGCAGATACAGGCTCCAGCAGTGATGGATTGGAATTACACACACTGACCTGGGCAGATACAGGCTCCAGCAGTGATGGATTGGAATTACAGACACTGACCTGGGCAGATACAGGCTCCAGCAGTGATGGATTGGAATTACACACACTGACCTGGGCAGATACAGGCTCCAGCAGTGATGGATTGGAATTACAGACACTGACCTGGGCAGATACAGGCTCCAGCAGTGATGGATTGGAATTACACACACTGACCTGGGCAGATACAGGCTCCAGCCGTGAGAGATTGGAATTACAGATACAGGCTCCAGCAGTGATAGATTGGAATTACAGAGACTGACCTGGACAGATACAGGCTCCAGCAGTGATGGATTGGAATTATAGACACTGACCTGGGCAGATACAGGTTCCAGCAGTGGTAGATTGGAATTACAGACACTGACCTGGGCAGATACAGGCTCCAGCAGTGAGAGATTGGAATTACAGACACTGACCTGGGCAGATACAGGCTCCAGCAGTGATATTAGTCACTTGTTACGGAGATAATTTAAATTGTTTACTCCCTAACGCTTTAAATATTCCACAATTATGAATATATTTATCACTGCTGAAAATGACCTTGTCACAAATCTCTGGTAATAGGCACACACTCTGCTTTGGTTTCTTCCCAAACTGCTGATTTTAAGATACTCAGTGTTATTGAGTCAGAGAGAGAAATTTAAACTAATTGCTAAAATATTATTCTTGGATTACTGACTGAGAGCTCCGAGTTGCAGGAGGAAATTAGAGCCATTTTGCGCAGCTGAGTAAGTTATGGAAATTAGCATGCTAATGCCATTTTGAAATAAATTTTATTCTGTGATCTGTATCCATAACTGACGGTCCCTAGTGCATTTTTACGTTTTGCCCTTATTAGACTGTTGCTGCTACCATTTAACACCTTCCTCACTCAGTTCAGGAGGAGAGGCTGAGGTGAGCAGCTCTCCGTGCGGCTGTGTATTTGATGTGCGAGGCACTCTTCATGTGGGGTAGGAGTGGTTCCACCAGTCTCCTTTCTATGGACTTTGAGCAGTTCATAATGTTTCATGTAGTAACCCAAGAATTGGTGACATTTTTACCAAGCAGGTTTAACTACCATCAAGAATGGAACCTGGGTTAGAGTCTCTCGGAATTGCGGTTGCTGGTCTGGTTACCTGTTTTCTTTAAAATAAATGTCTTTCTTGCCATGTATTTACATTGTTGATGTACTTTAAGCACAGAGTTTTGCAAGCAGACTTGACTTCTCTCTTTCTCCCTTCCTTCTCTAGATATCTAAACGCCATTCAGACGATGTGTCCACACATCCTTCGTTACCTGACCACAGCAGTAATCACCAACAAAGATGTGCGCAAACGTAGACAGGTCCTGAAGGATTTAGTGAAGGTCATCCAGCAAGTGAGTATTGGTTCATTCATTCCTCACACAGAATCTTCTCTAACAGAAAATAAGAATTAGGAGCAGGAGTAGGCCATTTGGCCCTTCGAGCCTGCTCCGCCATTCAGTAAGGTCATGGCTGATCTTCGACCTCAACTCCACTTTCCTACCTGATACCCATATCCCTTGATTCCCTTCGAGACCAAACATCTATTGATCTCGGCCTTGAACAACTGAGCCTCCACAGCCCTTGGGGTAGAGAATTCCAAAGAGTCACAACCCTCAGTAAAAAGAAATTCTCGTCTCCGTCCTAAATGGCCGACCCCTTATCCTGAGACTATATCCCATAGTTCTAGACTCTCCAGCCCAGGGAAACGGCCTCTCGCCAGCTACCCTGTCAAGCCCACTCAGAATCTTGCTCTTCAATGAGATCACCTCACATTCTTCTAAACTCCAGAGAGTATAGGCTCTCTTTCCCAGTATCTCAAAACAGGGAACTCCTTAGTTTTCCCCCATCCTCCTTCTCTTCCTGTGATCTTCATGCTTTTAAAACTCAAACTTCGCACCACCTGATGAATACTTTGCGATTTGCTTCACCTAATTTACTCCGTTCAACCTTGGTGCCTTCCTGTACAATAATTCCTCAGTTTCTGATTAAAAAAAAAAAATATTCAGGATGTAGTTATTTGAAATCCTGGGCAATAATGGGGCTGAATTTGCGGTCGGAGGCTTCTCGCGGACGCTTACCTAGTGATCCCGGAGGTTCGGACACTCGCGCTCCTGGGCCTCTACGCGTAGGCCTGCGTAGAGGCCCACCTTTCCCAGGGGCGCAGACGGTTCGCAAGCGCCCCTGGGATCACGTGGGCCGGCCCAACCAATCAAAGAAGGGGGCTCCCCATTCATACTTATGAAGGTTCCATTTGTACGGAACCTCCATAAACATGAATGGGGATGACATTAAAAATAGATTTAACATAACCAATAAATAAAAAAAATTACATATTTGAAATACAATATAATTAAATGTTTTAAATATGTAATTTTTTTAATTTATTAAATCTCTTTTGAAAAATAATTTACATACAGTATTTTAAATGGTCTAAAAATAAGCTTACCTTCTTGTACATGTGTTGTAATGTTTAAATGAGTGGTAAAAAATTATTTTTATGTTTTTTAAAATTCCTACACTGGTAAAAGCAGGCCATACGCTTTTACCAGTTGTAAGAATTTCACGGGCATTCGCTGGGCAGAAGTCGGGCAAATAGCGCAACTCTCTGCCCGCGGAGGCCCTTTTCCCGGGGATGCGTTGGATTTATCAAGAAGGTTCGTGACCGATCGCAAGTTCTGAGTTTTAGCGCATGCGCTTCACATGCCTAAACCCGGAACTTGCGCGGCCCCTACGGGCGCGTGCATACCTTGTACGCACCCATAGGGGTCGCAAATTATGGCCCAATATTTCTTTAGCTAACGACACTCCTAACTATTGGACAAAAAGATGTCATGATGTAGTCAGCAGTAAGTGTTTGTTTTGCCTTGCCCTCGCTCTCCCATACACAGGAGCCAGCTGTTGCGCCTACAGAATTAGCCTGGCAACAGCTCCCCTTCATGGTGGAAAATCCGCGACTTGGTGCCGCTCTGACGTCTAACTGTGCAACCCGAGGCACACGAAGTCAAAGAATGATCAATTAAGTAACCAAAAGCTTGGTTTTAAGGAGGGTCTTCAAAAGCAATGGAGAGAGAGAGAGAGAGAGAGATGGAGGGTGGCAACTGGAGCACGCGGCCTAGGTCGCTGAATGTACAGCAGCCAATGGTGGGGTAAAGTGAGGGCGGATATCCGAGGCTCAAATCACCGCAACGGAAAGTGCTGAGGGAGTGGGAGAATTGCCTCTAAAAAGAAAGGTTAGGACTAATGTGCAAAAAAAAAAGTGTTTTGGAAAAGAGAGGAATGATGGGAATTTTGGGGAATCTTTTTGGATTATTTGGGATGGCACGTTGGCAATACAATCTTGAGTATCCACTAAATATGCACACTGTGTTGAGCAGAAAAAAGAATTGGTTGGTCAGGAAGGAGGTGCTGTTTGATTTCTGGAGCAGCCAGAATTAGGAACATTATACACGTGGCCACACTATGTAATCAGGTTACATCTGTTGCATTTTAATCTTAAGACTTTTCAGGTGAAAAATTTGCCATTGCATTCCTTCTTCTGTATGTCTGCCCGAAAAATTTAGATCAAAGAACAGAGTGCAGATTTCGGAATTCAAGACCTTTTTCTCTCACCAAGATGTCCTGCTGAGAATTGTACTTTAAGCCACGTTGCCATTCTTGCAATAGGTGGCTGGCATGCTAAAAGAAGAATGTCGTTTGCTCCCATAGCCAGTGGAGATACTTGAATATTTTAGTTTTACAGGAAACTTGGTTTATCTGGAGGTTAACTGTCCGGAATGCTCGAGCCACTGGCAAAAATCAGGAGCCGTTTCGTTAGGTTTTTTTTCTTTTTGTTGCTTTTTTTGTCACCAGTCAGGCTCTGCAAGGTCTCGCTGAAGCTGTTGCTAAGCTACAGAGACGCTTGCAAGGTACGGCCGACTGTTTACAAGCTGTCAGGGTTTGTTGCCAGATACGGAGCTCAAACTCTCCGTATGTTTCAACATTAGCGCTGGTTTGTCCGGCAGTTTTGATGGGACGGCAACAGCTCGGTCCCGTCGGTGCCGGATAGCACACAGTTTCCTGTACGTGCAAAGGCTGAAGATCCAAAACGCACCTCTAATAAGAAATGGGGATCCTTCTTTGTGCAGGAAAGATGTAAAATCTCAGAAGGAAGATCAATCTGAATGTTTGAAGTGTGAAATTCCATTTCCCCAGTACAGGAAACTCTCGATTTACCGGCACCTAAATAACCAGAAATCTCTGTTAACCGGCAAAATTCAGGAGTAGGTTCAGCTAAGTTTTACTTCATATTAGTGGCAGTTCCTGGATCTGTGGCTGTGTAACTGGGGCTCCTACACTTGTTGCGAAGCAACAGGGACGCTTGGTCTGTGGCCGGAGTTCCTGCACATGTTGCTAAGCAACAGGGAAGCCTGGATTTGTTGCTGTGTACGGAGCTCTCGTACCTTTTAACTATACCTCTCTGTAATCCAGACTTTTTGATAAACCGGCACCACGTTGGTGCCAGATAATAAGAGTTTCCTGTACCTGCTTTCTGACGCTACAGCATTTTGTGGAGCTTACATGCAGCTCCCAGCGGCGTAGAATTAGCACAGCACAGCACGAGACCCAGAAGGCTTGTACTAATCATCCCAATCTTGTGGGGATTACCTTATTTCATTGTTTATTACACAGCTGCTTGTTACAGGGAGGAAATTGATATAATTCCAGCCCCACGGAACCTGATGCATTCCCTCCCCCCCCCCCCCCCCCCACCCCCCACCAATACAATACAAATCGCTTTATTGGCATGATAAGGTACATCTTATGTTGCCAAAGCATCAAAATACATTTATGGTTGAACACATAAACGCGGTTCCATTCATACAGTGTATAAACAGGTATATCCCTGAGTTTATAAATATACATTCGCCTTGTTTATATATACTCTTGTCTTAGTTTACTGGTTGTCCCTCTGTTCATGGCAAGCTGTAACATAGTGTGCCGCCAGTGTTACACAGCTTCTCTCCTCCCCCAGTAGGAATGGGAGTTTTTGGTTGTCAGTCAGATTTCTGAATTCAGGGCATATTTGTGAGAATTTTTGGTAGAAATTCTCTCTGATGCCCTGATATTTTCCACAGGCTGTGAGGAAGTGCATCTCTGTCTCAACTACTCCCTGACTGCAGTGAGAGCATATCCTGTCTTCTCTTGGCAGCCTGGTCTGCCTGTGTCTGCCTTTTTCGATCGCTAGGCTATGTTCGCTAAGTCTGTACCTTGTCAAGGTTCTTCTCAGTTTGTTATCCTTTACCATGGTCAGGTAATCAGCTATGTTGTATTGTCTGTTTAGGGCCAAGTAGCAATTGAGTTTGCTTTGGGTTTTTGTTGTTTCTGCCCAATATGACATATTTTTCCTTTTGCTTAGCGACGATTGTGTTGGGTCGAATTCTTTGTGTTACCCTGTCACTGTCCTGGGACTGGTTATTGTTAGTATTGTTATTAGTTACTTTATTGAGTCCCAGGACTAGTTGACTGAGGGTATTCTTCTTTATGGTCAGCTCTTGGCATTTCAGGGCGTCGTAGTGATAGCATTGGGGGTTGCTCATTTGTAGGTGATTCCAAAATTTGGTGGCTCTTTTTTGGATAGTGATTATTAATGGGTATTGGCCTAGTTCCGCCCTGCATGCGTTGTTTACTGTTTTCCTTTGAGTCCGGAGGATACTTTTACAGAATTCCGCATGTAGGATCTCAATTGGGTGTTTGTCCCATTTTGCAAAATCTTGTTGTGTTAGTGGTCCCCAGACCTCACTGCCATAGAGTGCAATTGGTTCAATTACTGATTTGAAAATTTTGAGCCAAATGCTAATTGGGATTTCTATTTGGATTGATTTTTTGATGGCATAGAAAGCCCTTCTTGCTTTCTCTTTCAGTTCATTCACAGCCAGTTTGAAGTTTCCCGTAGAACTGATTTTTAAGCCCAAGTATGTGTAGTGAGTGGTTTGTTCAATTTTGGTTGTTCCTACTGTGAAATTTATTGTGGGTCCATGTTGTTTGGATCTTTGCTGGAACACAAGGACTTTGGTTTTTTGGGGATTTATTGTCAGGGCCCAAGTCTGGCAGTACGACTCCAGCAGGTCCAGGTTCTGCTGTAGACCCTCCTTAGTTGGTGACAGCAGAACCAGGTCGTCGGCATAGAGGAGGAATTTAACCTTGGATTCATATAGGGTGAGGCCGGGTGCTGTAGATTGTTCAAGTAGTTTTGCCAATCCATTAATGTAAATATTAAAGAGTGTCGGTGAGATTGGCGAGCCCTGCGTCACCCCCCGCCCCTGTAGGAAGTATTTTGTTTGTTTGTCTCCAATTTTAACTGCACATTTATTGTTTGTATACATTGATTTAATTACATCATATGTTTTCCCTCCTACCCCGCTTTCGATAAGTTTCAGGAATAAACCGTCATGCCAGATGGAGTCGAAAGCCTTCTGGAAATCTACAAAGCATGCGTAGATTTTGCTTTTGTTATGGTGAACGTGTTTGTCAATTAGGGTCTGTAGGGTGAAGATATGATCGGATTTCTATAGTTTGGCAGGAATCCAATTTGGCTTTTACTCAACCCACCCACCTGATTCTGCTACTGTTGCTTGCCCACTAATTACCTTCCTGCTTTAGCAATCTCTGATTTGCCACCTCGAGTCAGTGTTTGCCACTGGGAGGTAGGGGGTTATCCCAGGAATTCCAGTTCCACCATTCTCTCTTGTTTTGTGTTTGTAGCAAAGGAGATCGGGGGTCACTGAATGCTGTGATATTCTCGATAATCAGAAAGTTTATAATTTCAAACGTGCCTCATTTTATGTGCTGTATCTACGATCGTGTGCCAGGGCTCACTGTTATCTTCGGATTGTGGGAATGCCCACAATCTCTCCACTCCTTTCGTAAGGCAAAAAGTAAGAGACCAGTGCCTACTGGCTAAAACTAGTGGTCAGATTTATTTACAGGCTAAAGTAATAAATACTAAGGCACAGCAAGTTACAGAGAGTACAAAGTAAAAATAAAAACCGGTCCATAAGGGGCTAAATACCCTTTTAGCAATTATGCCATTTGATAAGCGACCAAACTTTTAGATGAAAGTCTTCTATAGTTCTGAATGATGCAATGTTGAACACTGATGATGTGAAATTTTCAACATGTCAGTAGATTGTGGGTCTCCAGCCAGAACTAAAGCCTCTGGGAGCATTCCCCAGACATGAAAGTCCAATAGCCTGTCATAGCTGTCAGTCATCCCTGATGGGCGCAGTGGCAAGGACATAATTGTGCCAGTGAGCAGGTGTTCACACATCATCCAGGTCTTACATACCTGCTAATATCGTGGCCACGCATTATTTAATTAGCATAGAGAACAAAGGCTTAAATTAATCAACCTGACCTTTTCTTTGAGACATCTTGCTTCCCATCTCCATTTTAAGATTACTTGAGGAAAGGCTTTCCATTTTAATTCTAGCTATTTCACAACTGCAGGAGTTAACTTAGAGAAATCTTCCTGTTTTGTCTCAAACCTTTGCTGCAATGTAAAATACATCGAGTGTCACTGTAGGGAATAGATGGGCTGTACACCGCAAGGTAGGCCGAGATACCCTTTCTTGTACCAGAGTTGCCTGCCTTGCTGCAAAAGCAGGAGCCAATGAAGGGAATTGGGCATGAAACAAAGAATTGAATGAGCAAAGAAATGCAAGAGAGAGAGAGAAATGGCAGCTGCATGGTCTGGAGCCAGTGCTACCATTCATGAAGCAGTTTGGTAATGTTGGTTTCTTTAGTTACGGATGAAATTGAGAAACTATGCTACAATTCTGAAGCCTGAAAGCAAGCATTAGGTACTTGTTTCATTTGCTTCTCTAAAGAGGAAAGCAAAACCTTTTATTTTTCGTCTGTGCTCAGGAGGTTTGTTATGCTACTGCTCTTCGAACATGATGTTACCCCCTAAGATTGAAGTATTTCAGCAGGTTTTTAACAAATGTGAAACTTCTGTATAAATCGCCCAAAAAATGTTAGCCAGTCCCTAGCATGTATATTTTCTAAGTAGCAGTTCCAGGGATGAATAAAAAACTGTGGAGTACTTTTTTTTTGAATTGTCGCTCCACTTGGCAAATAATTTTCCTTCAGCCTCTAAGGTGCTTATAGGTCTATCTCTGCTGATGTGCTTGTCCGAAATTCACTACTGGATGAGCAGAAATTTCCTCCAATTAAATATTGGGAAGACCGAAGCCATTGTCTTCGGCCCTCGCCACAAACTCCATTCTCTTCCCTGGCCACTGTCTGAAGCCGAACCAGATTGTCCACAACCTCGCCGTCCTATTTGATCCTGAGGTAAGCTTCCAATTCCATTGCCTCTCCATCACCAAAGACCCCCTGCTTCCACCTCCATAACATCGCCCATCTCAGTCCCTGCCTCAGCCCATCTGCTGCTGGAACCCTCGGCAATGCTTTTGTTAACCTTCCTGTTGCCTTCCAACGTTCTCTCGGCTGGCCTCACATCTTCCACCCTCTGTAAACTTCAGCTCATCCAAAGCTCTGCTGCCCGTGTCCTAACTCACACCAAGCCCTAGTCATCCATCACCCCTCTGCTTGCTGACTTACATTGGCTCCTGGTCCAGCAGTGCCTCAAATTTAAAATTCTCATCCTTGTGTTCAAATCCCTCCATTGGCCTCGCCCACTCTGAATCTCTCTAACCCCCTCCAGCCCTACAACCCTCGAGACGTAGTAATGGAGCAAAACATCCCAAGGTACTTCACCGGAGTGTAATCACACAAAATTTGACACCGCGCCACATAAGGAGATATTAGAACATTTTTGTCACAGAGGTGGGTTTTAGGGGGGTTTTAAAGGAGGACAGAGAGGTTTAGAGAGGGAAATTCAGAGCTTAGGGTTTAGGCAGCTGAAGGCGCAGCCACCAGTGGTGGCATGAAGGAAATAGGGGACACGCAAAAGGCCAAAATTGGAGGTGCGCAGAGATCTCAAGAGTTGTAGGGCTGGAGGAGGTTACCAAGAAAGGGAGGGACGAGGCTACTGAGGGATTTGAACACACGGGTGAGAATTTGAAAACTGAGGCATTGCTGGACTAGGAGCCAATGTTGGTCAGCGAGCACAGGGTTGATGGGTGAATGGGACTTTTGCGAGTTAGGATACGGGCAGCAGAGCTTCAGATGAGCTGAAGTTTATGGAGGGTGGAACATGGAGAGGTCGGTCAGGAGATCAATGGAATAGACAATACCAGGAACCTGTTGTACTGGAGTTGTTTCAGGAACCTGTGTAAATGTAGTGTAGCAGAACATTCTGTAATGGGAGACTCGCTTAGAAAAACGTAGTCCACGATTGATAGTGTTGATCCGTTGAATTATATCTTGTGCAATTTCTTCTTGATGAAGAGGAAATCTAGGGTACAGCTTCATTACTTTTTGAATTAAAGGCATCCTAGTTTTTCTGGTCATACAATTGTAAAAGTGGAAAAAGTTGAAGGACCTGTTTGCAAACTGTGGCAATAACGCTACTCCCAGAACACAAACATTTTCAATTAATTTCTTAATTTTAAAACCTGTGCCTTTGAGTCTTGGTGACATTGCTTCATTACATGCCCATCAAGCTTTATTTTATGTGCAGATAATGTATCCGAAATGGCGAAAGGGTTAGAAAACAATACTGTCTGCGTTAGTCGATCTGTTCTGCAGCAACTGGAGTATTAAATTATTTGGGTAATATTACAAGAAATAATGTGTCCTCATTACATCACTTGTGTTATTGTGCTGATCCCCTGTAACATCACACTTCTGTCCTTCAACTTCACCTGATGCAGTATTCATCAGCCGTTTGTGTGATCATCCTCCCAAATATTTTTCCAGCTTAAAGCATGGCTTAAATCCCATGGGCTAAAAGTTCCGGGGCTTTACGCCACCCATTACCATCACAAAATGGCAAAGAGGACAGCCGCTGCTCTTTCACCAGCTGGTGGCGGATCCCGCAGCGTCCTCCATTTTCCCAGGCCCAGCAGCACTGCTGGTATGCTGCATTGCCCTGCAGATTAAATGAGAGAGCGGTGACGCACGGCGAACTTGGATGTTTGTGCTGAGTTCAGTGCTGGGTCCTAAGCTCGCCATGTAAACCCAGCATGCAAGCAGGCTCACAGAGATGCTGTCAGCACCTCTTAAAGGGACACACACGGTGGCATAGTGGTTAGCACTGTTGCCTCACAGCGCCAGGGACCTGGGTTCGAATCCGGCCTCGGGCGACTGTCTGTGTGGAGTTTGCACATTCTCCCCGTGTTTGCGTGGGTTTACTCCGGGTGCTCCGGTTTCCTCCCACAGTCCAAAGATGTGCAGGTTAGGTTGATTGGCTATGATAAATTGACCCTTAGTGTTAGGGGGATTAAATACGTGGGGTTACGGGGATAGGGTGGGATATGTGTTGGTGTAGGGATTACGGGGATCGGGTGGGATATGTGTTGGTGCAGGCTCGATGGGCCGAAATGGCTTCTATCTGCACTGGGGTTTCTGTGATTCTGTGACACATCTTTCAGGTAAGTTTGCATTTAAGCTTTTGGACTTTTTTTTTGATTTTATTGAAGTAGTGGCTTGCTGCAATACATGAAGTTTTTTTTTAAGTGTGTAGGGAGTGCTGCTGGATGTTTGCAAGGCCTCGGATGGTAAAGGAAGGTGCCTGAGCAGACAGAAAATGCTGAAAATACTCAGCAGATCATGCAACACCTGTGGAGAAAGAAACAGAGTTCATGTCTCCGGTCAAGATGCTGCCTGACCAGCTGAGTATTTCCAGCTGTCATTTCAGATTTACAGCATCCGCTCGCAGAGGGAAGAGGAAGACGCAGAAGAGGAGGAAACCGAAGGAAGGTTGCAACCCAGACAACCCCTTTCTGGCCGGGATATCCAGGATGGAATCATTCGCCTGTGGTCCCAGCGACCACAACCCCAAATCCCCTTTCAATATTAGCCCCACACTGTACCATCCCACTGTTATTAACCATCACAGCGTCCTCTTGGCCACGATGCTAAAATAAAAGCCACCACAAAGCAAACTTTCCAATCCAACTTTATACATCTATCCATCCAATATGACATCAAGAAATCAACTCCTCACCCTTGTGCATTCCCTTAGTGACTGTCTTGTGTGTGCCTTTGCCTGTCCTACTGATGTCACGCAGTGCTGCCCCAGTGGCTGCAGCATGGCTGGTGGAAGGCTGCTGACTTTCAGTGGGGGACACTGCAAATGTCCTTGCTGGTCGACCTTGAGAAGCTGGTGGCTGGGAATGTCCAATCAAGTGATGGTGTTTTTTCTTTACTCTCCTCGCCTCTTAGCCAACCACTGGCTGGGCAGGCTGCATTTCTTGGTGTGTGAATTGAGGAAGGCACAAGGGTGGAGTTGTGAGGGGAGGGTGGGAAAGCAAGAGGTGCATGCCAGAAGGAGGATAACGTAAGGGATACCAGCATCTTGTATCCTTTTTGCCGCACCGCTGGCCAAGGGCTCAGCCATGCCCCTGCCAAGAATGGCCAGCACCGTCTCCTCCAAGAGGGGTAAGGTGAGGCTAGGAAGGGGAGATGTGCCTCGTGACTGTTGGTAGGTGAGCGATTGGGAGGGTGGGATCGTGCATTGAGCAGTGTGTGAAGCTAGTGGTGCAGTTGATAGGAGATGGCTTTTGAAGATGCATTCACTGACCTTGACCAGTGGTCTGAGGTCATGAAACTTCTTTGGGCGCTGGAGCCAGGTGGCGGGAGCGACTCTGCTGGCAGTGATGGCCTTGGTGATCTGGTCCCACATCATTCTTTCTGGAGGCCCTCCTGGCTCCTGTGGGTAGAGGATCTCTCTTGCAGTGTTAACCCCCTGCACAAAACTGGAGTGCTGCATGCCAGACCCTGGATGCTCCTTCCCTGGCTTGCTGAGCCGGCAGGGAATTCCGCTTTAAGAGCTGAATAATTTGGGACTTTTTAATTTTTTTTAAAGCCAGTTAGGGCTGAAAACTGCATTTTTTCACTTTTAATTTTTTAATTAGTTCTGAACGCATCGACTCTGATCAGCACTTCGGTAGAAATTGTGGTTCCACAGTCCTATTATTCATCCCCAAAACTTAATAGAACTGATGCAAGAACCAAACTGAGTATATTTAATAAAGCCTGTCATGGAGCCATTTCTAGTAGTTCTATTCCCCTTGAAATTGAACTATTTGCAAGAATCGGACTGGAGTTAGTTTCTGGACGTCACAGTTTCCACAAACATTGAGAACTTGTTACTGTTTTTTGTTGTTGCAGCAAACAGTGGTTTAATTAAATGTTCCAAACCAGCATTTTCTTCAGTTCTTGGATTCACACTTGTAACTTCTGAGCACAGTTGATTGCAGGGTGTCGTACGTGAGATAACATTTTCTATTAACCTGGATGCAGTATTTGACTGGTGACTGTGCTCCTTGGGATTTGAGTTGACTCCAAGATGAATAGGAAAAACTGCAAATCTGAAATGAAACCAAAAGTAAATTTGGAAAAACACAGCAGGTGAATCAGCACCTGTTAAGAGAAAAGACAGACGATGATAATGCACATGTTGTGCACTCGTCACTGGACGAGCAGCTTTGCAGTTCTCCAGGGCACCGTTAATCCACCAGCCTCAGCGGGAGCTGGTTTTCTTCCTATTCTGCTTCAGCTCAAGCTGGTGCCCTAAAGGGCCAGGTGGTCCTGGCTCGATAAACAATGGTGGGTGGGGGTTATGGGAGTGGAGTGGTAGACTACTTGGTATTGATAAAACTCCAGCTGTAACAACACCCCCCGTGCACACTTGGGTTTCGCCGTACCCCACCCTGTGCACACTTGGGTTTCGCCGTACCCCACCCTGTGCACACTTGGGTTTCGCCGTACCCCACCCTGTGCACACTTGGGTTTCCCCGTACCCCACCCTGTGCACACTTGGGTTTTGCCGCACCCCCTCCGTGCACACTTGGGTTTTGCCGTCCTTCCCCACCCCCCGTGCACACTTGGGTTTTGCCGTACCCCACCCTGTGCACACTTGGGTTTCCCCGTACCCCACCCTGTGCACACTTGGGTTTCCCCGTACCCCACCCTGTGCACACTTGGGTTTCCCCGTACCCCACCCTGTGCACACTTGGGTTTCCCCGTACCCCACCCTGTGCACACTTGGGTTTCCCCGTACCCCACCCTGTGCACACTTGGGTTTCCCCGTACCCCACCCTGTGCACACTTGGGTTTCCCCGTACCCCACCCTGTGCACACTTGGGTTTCCCCGTACCCCACCCTGTGCACACTTGGGTTTCCCCGTACCCCACCCTGTGCACACTTGGGTTTCCCCGTACCCCACCCTGTGCACACTTGGGTTTCCCCGTACCCCACCCTGTGCACACTTGGGTTTCCCCGTACCCCACCCTGTGCACACTTGGGTTTCCCCGTACCCCACCCTGTGCACACTTGGGTTTCCCCGTACCCCACCCTGTGCACACTTGGGTTTCCCCGTACCCCACCCTGTGCACACTTGGGTTTCCCCGTACCCCACCCTGTGCACACTTGGGTTTCCCCGTACCCCACCCTGTGCACACTTGGGTTTCCCCGTACCCCACCCTGTGCACACTTGGGTTTCCCCGTACCCCACCCTGTGCACACTTGGGTTTCCCCGTACCCCACCCTGTGCACACTTGGGTTTCCCCGTACCCCACCCTGTGCACACTTGGGTTTCCCCGTACCCCACCCTGTGCACACTTGGGTTTCCCCGTACCCCACCCTGTGCACACTTGGGTTTCGCCGTACCCGCCCTGTGCACACTTGGGTTTTGCCATACACTTGGGTTTCCCTGTACCCCACCCCGTGCACACTTGGGTTTTGCCACACTTGGGTTCCCCGTACCCCACCCTGTGCACACTTGGGTTTTGACGTACCCCCCCCCCCCCCCGTGCACACTTGGGTTTTACCGTACCCCCACCGTGCACTCTTGGGTTGTGAAAGTCTTGGCTCTGCCATCCTGCACCCAAGCTCTGGACTTGGGTCAGTGGAGTGTGTTCCAATAGGGGGAGAGTGTGCACTCCGTATCTGGCAAACGGAAACCATGCGAGTTTCTCACTAGCTCGGTTTAGAGAATCTTAAACAAGTGTGTTAGACATCTGGCCAAAAAGAGATTGACTGTGATATATAGCTGACATTTCAGCTTAGCAATTCGAGTGTAGATTTTGGCTTGGCGTTATATAAAAAAAACGCACAATCCCCTCACGCAGTTGCGTACAATATCCATTTTTGCATTGTTGCCAAAATTTTAAGTGTAGCAACGTGTCATTATGGGAAACTCGTTTAAACGGCACCTAAATATCCGGAATTCTCTATTGACCGGCAAAATTCTCACTCCGAAAACAGCACCTCAATAACCGGCAATGTTGCTGAGTCCGAGTCTCCCACGGTGGGCGAGTTAGTCAGTGAGGGTAGTTCTCCAAACTGCCACTACTCGGCCTCTTGGCGCTGTCGGAAGTCGGAACACCTCAATAACAGGAGTCTGACTCTCCCGCACTGCCGGTAGCCTCTTCCGATCCGCCATTTTACAGGGGTACTGTGTGTCTCCCACGCTGCTGGTAGTCATTGCATTGCATTACCCTCAACTGGCAGTACTGTACTTAATCAAGCATCTTCCACCATCCATTTAACACAACATTCTGCAGGTGAGTACCCAATTACCGTATACTGCACATTTCTTGATTTTTTAATTTTTCTTTGTTAAAAATAGCCTCGGTAGATAACCCTCTCCATCATCCGGAATTTTTGATCAACTGGCAACACGCCGGTCCCGGACACCAAAGAGTTTCTTGTATTCTGCCAGCTTAATTCAACTTAGTTATATTACGTCCTTAGTTGTTTTAATCCTATGGCAAAGGTAAAAAGGTGACATTGTATTTTATAAACATTCGAGATAGTTACAGATGAGCTCAACTTAGATGTAAGCATTTGTAAAACTTGGCTGAAATGTAACATTTCTTGTTCCAGCCCATCCTTGGCATTGAAAATGTTGTTTTCCACTTTCTGCCAGCCCATCAATAAATCTGCCATTTCCTTCACCATCCAACGGACTTGAGAGTCGTAAAGTTGTTCTTCACTAGGTTTTTCTTTACATCCTCAACAACTGGCATTGATATCGCGCCCTTACATGTCGAGAAAGAGCCCAAGGCACTGCGCAGAGACGTAATGAGACAAAGAAAGACCAAAGGACCAAATATTCGGACAGTTAACCAAAATCTTTGGTCCAAGACGTGGGGGTTTTAAGGAGGGTCTTAAAACGTATGTTTCACAAGCACCTCCACCACTTCATTGTCCATTGTACTGTCCAATGTTTTAAGAGATAAGACTTTTGTGGAGCCTACGTGATATGCAAAGGGAGAAATGTGTTTTGAGTACTGAGAAGTTGGGATATCAGATATGGTACAGGACAGCAGAGCAAGGAGCTGCAGATATTAGCTGAAAACAGGTAGATTCAAGCAAGACAAAAGGAAGTATTATTTCACGGAGGGTGATCTGTCTTTGGACTAGTTTCCGGAGGGAAGTTATGAGACCAGTAAGTAACTAGGATCTGCTCAAACTCAAATTGAACCAGTGCCTTGGGCGAAACATATCAACAGTTACAACCAATAGGATATCGGGAGGATGGACATCTGTTGATGAAGCTAACTAAATTCAGTAATATGATTGTTTTGAACTGCAGCCTTCCATGCGGTTACTTTTCAGTGGGTGTCTGGGAGCTTTGCTTCTCTATATTTCTGTGCTTCACTCTATAGTTAAATTGTTTCTTTGAGCCATTGAAAAATCTGAGATTTTTTTTGCTGCAGATTAAAATGTTGTCATGTGCTTCACACACTGCATGTTTCATGCATCACGTGCTAGAAGCAAGACTTCTAATTGTGTAGATAATACGAAGTGTAACATACGAAGACTCGAGATAAATATAATGCAGTATCCAATGTCCAGGAATTAATGCACAATATAGAGCAAGCATATGTAATATAGCACTTTTAAATATGCAGACTAAAACTAACACACCTGGAGAGAAACATTGGGAAGAGTTCAGTACTGCGGGAAATGGCCTTGCTAAGAAATTGGGTATAGATTCAAAGCATTGCAGCAGTACCACAAGTGTAAGCACCGGTTAACTTTTATACTGCTGCATGTAATTTAAGATCGGGGTTCATCTTGTCCAGGCACTGCAACACCAGTGTTATGTTGCACCGTTCTATATTATGTTGTTTCACAAGAGAAAGACATCTATATATACTGTAGTTCTAAATGTAGTATGTTTTGGTAAAGTAACCCATTGTCTAAAGACAATGATTATTTATTTTACAGCATCATCCCTAAATTTCCAGCGCAAGCAGAACACTTTGGGTTAGTTAGGCTGTGTTGCCAACCTCCTAAACCTACAGCTGAATGCCTTGCATGCATCAGTATGGGCTCCTGTGGTGGATGATGCCAGTTGCTCCACGTCCTCCATATAGTCCTCAGAAACGGAAGAGTTTGTAACCATGAAATTCATTTCCTCCTCCATAAATTTGTTTGCTAGCTGCACCCACACCAGGAGCTACCACGAAGTATTCCACATACAGCTGAGTAGATGGCAAAAGGGGGAAAAGAAGACTGAACACGCTAGGTAGGAAGTGCCCACAAAAAAACCCACTGACTTCCTTAAAGAAGCTTTCCAGATATAGCCGAGAAAAAATGCAGTTCTTCACTTGGAGCAGCACATCTATCACACCGGTCAAACATTAAGACAAATATTTGCTTCCATACAAATGTACCATTACAACCTCACTATCATTGTGCACTGTCAACTAAAGCTGGGACTTCAAATAAATACAGCATTCTGCTCGACTTATTTTCGCCATTTGCCCCATTTTCTCCCCTTTTCCTTCCTGCTTGCCAAAAGCTCCAACTCGTGCTGGATTACGGAGCACCGTCCAAGGAGCCATACTTCATGAACTAGGATGGTCAGCAGCTGACTGAACTTTAGCTGATAATGCAAACTTACAAAAAAAAATTGGACAGCTCAAATAGTTATGTGCCAGTCCATAAGTGGCAGCAATAGTGTCAGACAGACCAAGGTAACATACTTAAATGCTTAATAGGCGTCAAAGGATAAGATTTCCATCAATACTCATTGCAGAGAATGAGATCATAGTTCACATTTTACAATACAATAAGTCAGACAATTGTTATGAGCACTGTACTTTCTTATAAGTGCACTGTAAAGAAGCAAAAACTATTAGAAAACAACATGTACAAGTATACAGTAGCGTGGATGTGTTATAATCTGAGGAAACTAGCCAGATTAACAAACACCAATTTAAACTTTTTTTTTTTACCTCCATCAAGACATAAATAGCCCAAGGTGAGTCTGTAAAGGCATTTCAAGATGAGGATGAGGATCTTTTATACTGTTTTTTGGGACACCAGAATGCACGTGATGGGTGGGTGTGGGAAGAAGCGAAGTGATTTATGGTGCAGAGAGAACTGGCCTACATTCTTTTCAGCTTGTGATGGGTGGAGTGTGTTTGAGAAGTAATTTGTTGAGGTGATCAAGGTGCCAATGTGGAGGGGTGAAGAGATGGTCTGTTGCGGAGGTGGAGGAATGTGCCGTTGGGGATGGGCTGGAAGGCTCTGCCCAGGGCGGAACAGAAGTTGCAGATAAACTAGAAATTGCATTCTGACGCAATATTCTTTTTGAGGAGTTACGCTGCAAGGTTTGAAGCAAAGCTAATCTCCCCCCCCCCCCCCCCCCCCCCCCCCCCCCCCCCCCCCCTGCTCTGCCCAAATGCATATTTTTTTAAATATTTGTTCATGGGATGTGGGCGTCGCTGGCAAGGCCAACATTTATTACCCATCCCTAATTACCCTTGCGAAGGTGGTGGTGAGCCGTCGCCTTGAACCGCTGCAGTCCGTGTGGTGAAGGTACTCCCACAGTGCTGTTAGGGAGGGAGTTCCAGGATTTAGGAACGGCGATATATTTCTAAATCAGGATGGTGTGTAACTTGGAGGTGATGGTGTTCCTATGTGCCTGCTGCCCGTCACCTAGGTGGTAGAGGTCGCAGGTTGGAGAGGTGCTGTCGAAGAAAATGTATGGTAAGATACCCCTATCTTTTAGAAGTGGGTGTATTAACTGCTGGTTCTAAAACATTGATACTTTCTTGCAGGTGTCCAGCTGCTTATTAAATATCTCATGCAGCTATGTCCCATCTCTGCACATCAGCAATGAGTCCCAATCTGCTCACTGCGAATTTCATTGGACCTACTTTAGACAAGTAGGATTTGTTTCATCAGGGGGCTAGACTAACATTTAAACAGAATACGTAAAAAGACTTCACTTGAATAGCAGTGGATGCAGTCAGATTGCCAGTGATCTAATGTAAGCTCCAGTGACCTTAGTTCAACTTGTGATGGTTAATTCTGCATTTGAACTTTGGGCATAAGGTAGAATCCCAGGTGACAACACTGCAGGAGAAAATTCCTCCGCAAGAAAAACACGGTGTGAAAACTTGATGCAGTTACGTAGTACAGAGATCCGAACTGATGGGAAGTGCAGCTGCAGTAGCTCCTGTATCCTGGTGTAACTGGAGTTCTGGTCGAAGTCGCACCTCAGTGATGCTTCATTTGTCATCTTGTAGAGGACGGATAACCTGACTCCATCTCTCTGATACTATTGAGGTGCACTGCGGCATAGAGTAGGTCAACTCCTGAAATCTACTGATCTGCATGGGTTTGTAGCGTACTTAGTCCAGGAGTAGGACGTGGGTTTTCTCTGTCCTACCAAACAGCTATAATATTGAATCACTGGGCATTTGTAGAGCACTGGTATTGCTGGTACTCCTACCTGCTTTTCTTGGGAGCATCGCAACTTGTTTGTACCTGTGTTTTTTCGGATGTGATTCGTAAGCAGGGAGCTGAATGTTTCTAACTGAAGAGAACTTGATGCTGTTGGAGAGTAGGAGTCATTGGGCAACCGCACAGTCCATTTTCTAACGACACGAGTTGCTCTTTTTAGGGCGTCTCCAGTGATCCAGTTGTTGCTCTTGTTTCATAATTAACATTTCTGTATTAGAACTACAGATAAAAAGTTCAAATGTTCCTCCTGAAATTGCAACACACAGAATCATACAGCACAGAACGAGGCCCTTCGGCCCATCCTGCATGTGCCGGATATGTTCTTTTCTCTACATAGTCGCAAACGGTTGGCTTATTTTCCCCTGTTGACAGTTTTTCCTTCCTTCTGATGACACGGACGCCCTGGAGGGCAGCAGACACCCTCTGGTGCCCACCCGAATGGCGGGGTGAGCCCAGAGGGTGATTGTTTTCACCCACACGTGGTGGTGGTCTCACAGCCAAGCCTCGATCCTGACATCCAGACTCCTGCACTTCCAGCAGGAGTGGGAGCCATAGCAATTTCCCCCTTCTTCCCAGACGAGATTCCACTTGTAGTAACCCCCACTGCTGAAGAAGCTAACTTGGCACAGTCTGGCGATTGAACACGGAGTCTTTGCGCACGCCTCAGCTACTTACTGGACAAACTTGTAGAGGTGCCAGGAGCTTAGAAATGGTTAGCTTTGAAGAACCAGAATTCACCCTTCCTCTGCCAACATTTTTATTAGATTTGCTTGATTTGAAGTCATTTGTCACACACAAAAGTGTAATCTAGAATGATCTTGTATACAAAACAAATTACATGCTTTGGGGTTCCTGCTCATAGGCTGATCAGTTAGGCAAAAAACAATTTGGTTTCTGTAATTAGAAGTAACTGTGCTGAACCTCGTAAGCTGTTCAGAATTTGAAGTGTGGGTCATTAATATTTTAATAGCCAACAATTAACTTGTGTGAGCTTTTACTGTATGAACAGACAGCGAAATAATCTCGGAATGGTTTTCATGTGAATTGGATCAATTGATTTTTCTTGTCCTTAATGGGTCTGAAAAGGATTTGATTGTACTCTTAAGCTTGTACCATGCACGGTGTGTCATGCCTAATGTAATCTCGCTACACTATCCTTTAAGTTTGAGGCATTAGCCAAAAGTCTGCTGAGAAACCGATAGGGTAGGGACTGGCAAATCTGCATAATTTCTTGGTTAATCACTTATTTTTCAAGCGCCTTCTCAATTTAATTCATTTTTTGATTATTGTTGCAGGAATCTTACACTTACAAGGACCCTATCACTGAATTTGTGGAATGCCTGTACGTGAATTTTGATTTCGATGGTGCTCAGAAGAAGCTGCGAGAGTGTGAATCGGTGAGTTTGTTTCACTATTAGTCTGTCATACTTTTTTTATTCGTTCATGGGATGTGGGCGTCGCTGGCAAAATCAGCATTTATTACCCATCCCTAATTGCCCTTGAGAAGGTGGTTGTGAGCCGCCGCCTTGAACCGCTGCAGTCCGTGTGGTAAAGGTACTCCCACCGTGCTGTTAGGGAGGGAGTTCCAGGATTTTGACCCAGTGACGATGAAGGAACAGCGATATATTTCCAAGTCAGGATGGTGTGTGACTTGGAGGGGAACTTGGAGGTGAACTTGGAGGTGGTGGTGTTCCCATGCGTCTGCTGCCCTTGTCCTTCTAGGCGGTAGAGGTCGAGGGTTTGGGACAATTATGAACACTAACATGAAAATTTCAGGGTGAGCAATAATGCATCCCATTTAAAAATGTTCTTTTTCAATTCCTATAGGAAAGGTGTATCACTGAATTAGTGTGGCTGTTTATTTTTTGGGGGTGTTGACGTTTAGGGAATGCATTAACCCACTTCTAGCTTTCCTTTCCTCACCTCTACCAAATGACTTGGGTTAGATTTCTCCTGTTGGCCACGGTGCCAGTGGCTGTGCTTGACTGGCAGAGGATGCAATTCAAGCAGGGCAGAATGGGCAGTGCCCAATCCCATGTCCAGAATGAGTTCCTGACAACCTCTCTGCACTTCATCCAGCAAGGCTCGGGAAGGACTTCTAAAATTTGCTCAACATAAAGTAGACTGAAGTGACTGAGCTATCTGGGTTCATGATATAGAACTAAATTCCTTCAATTTTATGGTTAAATAAGGTTATCATGTGTTCTTAGTTGATTTACACATTATCATCACTTCCTCAAAACAAAAGTTTCCCCCCACGATTTGGTGTATGAGTGTTCCACAATAGAAAGCTAGACCGCATCAGCGCAGCCTGCGGCTGAAATGTTCATGTCAATGTAAATGCGAACACTGAACTTGGGTTTACCGGGATCACTAACTACTGCGGTGGGATTTGCCTCCCAAGTTGACACTGCCAGTGCAGTACTGTCTGAGGTGCCATCTTTCAGATGAGCTGTTAAGCCGAGGCCCTGTCTGCTCTCTCAGTTGGATGTAAAAGATCCCATGGCGCTATTCCAAAGAAGAGCAGCAGAGTTCTCCCTGGAGTCCTGGCCAATATTTATCCCTCATGTGACGTCACGAATACAGATTATCTGGTCATTATCTTATTGCTGTTTTGTGGGAGCTTGCTGTGCACATATTGGCTGCCTCGTTTCCCACATTACAACAGTGACTACACTTCAAAAGTACTTCATTGTGAGTAAAGTGCTTTGGGACGTCCTGAGGTCATGAAAGGCGCTATAGAAATGCAAGTTCTTTTTCTTTGTTAGATTTGAAAATGTGATCCAAATGTATTGCAGCCTGATAATGTTGAAAACTGACTGAAGGATAGATTACCACAGGTGGGATGAAATTACTCGTATGTTATGTCTCGAGACTCCTGCCAATGGAGTGTTTGCAATAAACTCTCTGCTTTTTTGGCAACGTTATAGTGTTTGCTGCAGGCTACAGTTTTGGAAAAATCATGCAGTAATTGCAATTAAGCACAAAACATGGTGTGTAAAATGTTCCTTTGAGCCTGGAAAAACAAGATGCTCGTCAGTAAATATTGTAGCGTTTACATAAAGTCAGTGTCCGTGATTAGTACTTCATGTGGCAATTTCATTTAATTTGTATTTATGAAAATGCTTTTTATTATTGGACCAATTTGGGTTAATCTGATTCACATGCTTAAACTAAGACTCTGACTTTGTCAAGATAATTTATTGGAAAATTATGGGTGAGTGATGGTGGTTTCAGATGTCAATGAAACCATAGGAAGAGAGCTGAATATGTCTTGTGCTGGGTGTGTGTGTGTGTTTTGATGCTTTGGCAACATAAGATGTAACTTATCATGCCAATAAAGCGATTTGAATTGAATTGAATTGTGTGGGGGGGGGTGGGTGTGTGTGTGTGGTGTGGTGGGGGTGTGTGTGTGGTGTGGTGGGGGTGTGTGTGGTGTGGTGGGGGTGTGTGTGTGGTGTGGTGGGGGTGTGTGTGTGGTGTGGTGGGGGTGTGTGTGTGGTGTGGTGGGGGTGTGTGTGTGGTGTGGTGGGGGTGTGTGTGGTGTGGTGGGGGTGTGTGTGTGGTGTGGTGGGGGTGTGTGTGTGGTGTGGTGGTGTGTGTGTGGTGTGGTGGGGGTGTGTGTGGTGTGGTGGGGGTGTGTGTGGTGTGGTGGGGGTGTGTGTGTGGTGTGGTGGGCGTGTGTGTGTGGTGTGGTGGGGGTGTGTGTGTGGTGTGGTGGGGGTGTGTGTGTGGTGTGGTGGGGGTGTGTGTGTGGTGTGGTGGGGGTGTGTGTGTGGTGTGGTGGGGGTGTGTGGTGTGGTGGGGGTGTGTGGTGTGGTGGGGGGTGTGTGGTGTGGTGGGGTGTGTGGTGTGGTGGGGGTGTGTGTGTGGTGTGGTGGGGGTGTGTGGTGTGGTGGGGGTGTGTGTGGTGTGGTGGGGGTGTGTGTGGTGTGGTGGGGGGGTGTGTGGTGTGGTGGGGGTGTGTGTGTGGTGTGGTGGGGGTGTGTGTGTGGTGTGGTGGGGGTGTGTGTGGTGTGGTGGGGGTGTGTGTGTGGTGTGGTGGGGGTGTGTGTGTGGTGTGGTGGGGGTGTGTGTGTGGTGTGGTGGTGTGTGTGTGGTGTGGTGGGGGTGTGTGTGGTGTGGTGGGGGTGTGTGTGGTGTGGTGGGGGTGTGTGTGGTGTGGTGGGGGTGTGTGTGTGGTGTGGTGGGGGTGTGTGTGTGGTGTGGTGGGGGTGTGTGTGTGGTGTGGTGGGG